>NC_064571.1:14030500-14664750 GCF_937001465.1 Orcinus orca
TCCCAGCACCACTTATTGAAGAGGCTGTCCTTTCTCCACTGTACATTCCTGCCTCCTTTATCAAAGATAAGGTGACCATATGTGCGTGGGTTTATCTCTGGGCTTTCTATCCTGTTCCATTGATCTATCTTTCTGTTTTTGTGCCAGTACCATACTGTCTTGATTACTGTAGCTTTGTAGTATAGTCTGAAGTCAGGGAGTCTGATTCCTCCAGCTCTGTTTTTCGTTCTCAAGATTGCTTTGGCTATTCGGGGTCTTTTGTGTTTCCATACAAATTGTGAAATATTTTGTTCTAGTTCTGTGAAAAATGCCAGTGGTAGTTTGATAGGGATTGCATTGAATCTGTAGATTGCTTTGGGTAGTAGAGTCATTTTCACAATGTTGATTCTTCCAATCCAAGAACATGGTATATCTCTCCATCCTTTCTTGACTCCACTTTAACTGATTGGATTTTTCCCTCTCTTTCCATTTGTTTTTCTTACTATTTTTTAAATGGCTATTTGAGAAATTTTAATACAAATATTTAACAAAGTCCAAAGTTAGTATGCATGCTAGTTTGGGTTGCCTCAGAAGCAGAACTTGAGGTAAGAATTTGGGTAAAATAGTTTATTGGGGAGATGGCTTGAGTAAACACTGATAAAGGAAAAGGGAGATGAGACAGGGAAGGGAAGGACACTAATCAAGGGTCTCTATTTTTGTTACCAACGTGGCCAACTAGAGCTAAACCCCAATAGGAAGCTCAAGGAGACAGTGTAGAATGTGTGCCAAGGAATGCAGGAGCTGGAGTATTTATCAGCTAACTCCTATCAGTTCCTAGTTGAGGGCTTCTTTTGGAGACATTAATTCCTCAGCACTTCCAGCTTGTCCTGCCCATGTACAGGGGAGCTGTAATGGCCAGAAGAAGCCCTCAGGAAAAGGTTCAAATGTTTCCAGTTATAAGTTAAGCTAGAGTCCAGAAATGGTAAAGCCCAAGGCTATACAGGCAGGGCATTGATAGCACCTGCACAGTTACTATCTTTACCTTCCTTCCCAAAATACAAAGGCCTTAGAATGCTTTAACTCAAACTACTCTCTCCCAAATTATATGCTATCGCTGTCCAGAATTTTAGTTCTTTTTAACCACACAAATTAGAGATGACGATGATGATGATTTTACATGGTCGAGTGTGTATTTAGATTTCTCCATATGGTTATAATTTTTATTGCTCATTTTTCATTTCTAACACCTTTGATTGTTCTTCTGAGGTCGTTTTTATTTTTCCTGAAGTATATCTTCTGAACTTCTATCAGTCAAGGGTCTGTGGGTTTAAGTCCTGTCTGAAATGTCTTTATCTTGCTCTTGTTTTCAAATGAGAATTTCCCCGGATATAAAATTCTACACTGACAGTTATTTTCTCTTCATGTTTTGAAGATATCATTGAACTGTTTATTGGCCTCTGTTTGTGTATTGAGAAGAGAAGTGAATTCCCAATTCAGTTTGTCATTCTTGAATTTAGTCACATGACCACACCTAGCTATAAGTGAGGCTGGGAATTACAGAACTTTAGTAGGTTGAATTACCTTCCCATGTATTTATTTATTTGCTTTTTTGTTTGTTTGTTTGTTTGACTAGCAGAAAGACAATCTGCCTGTTTAATCATGCAGTTTGAAGATATCCTACTATTCCAATACTGATAAATCACTCACAGCTATGTCACACTAGGAGGAAACAGCTGACCCACTGGCTCTTTGTACACCCAAGATGAATGTGTCTTTAAGACAGAAAGGACCCCCAGTCGGCCCCACCCCCTCCTCCAAGCAGTGTGTGCAGAGGACCTGATCACAACAGCCAGCCAAGGGGAGAACTCTGGGAATTAGCAAAAACCGGACACAATCTCATCAAGTTAACACAGGGCGGTTAGCACTGGGTTGGAAATTACTCAGACACACAGAGCCAGATCAAGTGACAACTGTCAGATGAGATCGTTTCAGTGAGGATTAAGAGGTAAGCTTCTTAGAACTGATATTTTTTTTCCAATCCCTGGCTGAGTATTATGGTCTGGGGAGAAAACAGCAACCACTGATCACCACCGTGCACGTGGGAAAGGCCCACTTTTGCGTTCCTGACACCAACTGGCAGGAAGGCTGACTCCACAGGGCTCCACTAACCTGTGGCAAGTCAAGGACAGGTCCAGCCCAACCAGAAGTTGGTATACATTCATCTATCTGTACTTCTGAACATTAAATTAGCTGGTGGAATAATCACTATTTCCTGTCAACCTCCCAAATTTAAAGGCTGGATACATTTCAGGAATGACAGGTTAATAACTTGGCAGTTCAAGTGATTATTAACTCCAGTGTCCACAGATTGACTTGCTTATTGTGTTTTGTTTTGTTTTGTTTTGTTTTGTGGCCTCTCCCGTTGCGGAGCACAGGCTCCGGACGCGCAGGCCCAGCGGCCACGGCTCACGGGCCCAGCCGCTCCGCAGCATGCGGGACCCTCCCAGACCGGGGCACGAACCCGCGTCCCCCGCCTCGGCAGGCGGACTCTCAACCACTGCGCCACCAGGGAAGCCCGCTTATTGTGTATTTTGTTGAACTTCCTCAAAGGATTTTCCTTGTCAGACCAGGTGCCATGATTAATGGCATCTGTGCCTCATTTAGGAGACGCGCACCATATTTCTCAGCTCTACCCCACGCTCAACCGTTCAGAACTAAGGAAGGAAAATTACAGCATCAAAAGGGATTAAAACAAGCGATTTGCTGTTGGAGCCTTTCAAAAAGATCTGGAACACCTATGATTCAGCAAATGGAGAATAACTTTAAGAAATAAAAAATCATTTAGTTGCCAGGGCAATGTGCTCCATAAAAGGAAACACTCTATGGAAACCCATTTCCTAAAGGGTGCCTCCAGGTAATGAAGGTTTAATATATGCTCTTCCATTCCCGTGTTCATATGCCATTTTTATATTCCGACTCGGGCCTGTCTACTACTTCTTTCCATGCCCTTCGTGGGGTTAGATTAGAGAGGTAGGGTGTTAATAGGGGACTTGATGAAGATTGAAGACCCACTTTCTCCCACTGGAGACCAGCCTGATTTGAACAAATGGAGGAGAACAAAGCAGCCCTTCTGTGTCCTTGGAAGGAATCCTGTTCTGTGTCCGTTTCTGCAGCCAGGTCTGCTCCTCCCAGGGAGGGATGGGGGGTCGTCCACAGGGATCCCGGCTCGGGGAGGACACGGCTCCTGCGCCATCTGGGCCCACCCGAGTCACTCCACACGTGCACCACCTTCATCGGTGCTGCTGGATGGCTGAGTATGAGTTGGAGCCTGGGCTGGAAGGCAGTGAGTTGCCGCTGGGGGCCTACGGGACGTGCAGGTTGAGCTGTTGACTGGCCAGGCTGGTGTCCCCTGTCCCCAATTCCTCACTGTTTTCCTCCTTCTGGCTGCTCTGCTGCTCAGGACACTCAAAGTGGACATAGCGGAACACCTTGTTTGCAGTGTTGTGTGTTCCAACGATTCGGATGAAGGAGGTTGGCTGTCTTTCAAAAGTTACTGATTGCCAGGATTTGCAGGTGACTTTAGTTCTTTCGGCTACCGTGGTCCACTGCTGCTGGTTGGTGGAAACCTCATCATAATAGCTGTAGCTCTGATCTTCACAGTCCCACAGTAATAACCACATTGACCCGATCATGTATGGCTGTGACAGTTGAACCCCGATTGTACCACTTCGCAGCTGATGACATGTATAGCCAGAATCCCAATCAGAGTTCTTGGTGTCCTCGATCAGCAAGGTATTTTGGCCCCGACTGACCCCTTCAATCACACTGGCACAATCAGCAATTGTTGCAACGTTCTCCATGGGCACTATTAGCCCCTCCTCCAGAGTGAAGGTTTTGTTTGTAAACATACGTTCAAGAGCCACAATGTGAAAACTCTTATTCACTGTGTTATGAGTCCCAACTATTTGAATATACCTGTTGACGTGGGCTGGAAGATATAACTTTTGCAAGAACGACCCAGATATTGTGAACGATCAATTACCCTGATCCAATCAAGTTCATCCATTGACACTTCAATGGAATATGAATGAGACCGGCTATCTCGGTCCAACAGGAATATCCGAATATGATTGCTAATGGACGGCTGACACGGCTTAATCTCGATGCCAGAACGGCAGTCATTATCAATCAGATGCCTAGAAAATCCATGATCCAAATCATGATCTTGGGTGTCACCCTCTGATAAGACAGACTTCATCTGCCCTTTTTCCATCTGGGCTCCATACTTCATAGTTGCAATGTTCTCTTCTGGTATGAGCATGCCTCTATAATTGAGGTCCATGTCCCGGCTCTCTGATTGAACTTTAATAGTATCTGGAATGGCATCAGGGGACAACAGTCCCAAAGGCCTCACATCATTCAGAAGTTCAGTGAGGCTCATCAAAGGCAAACACACAGCCTGCATGATTTCAGCATGATTCTCCTTTGAATTATGCTTACACAAGTTTAACAAGGCTAGGAAAATATCTTTTTCGGGAGCTGCAAATGAATCTTTTAATACGACGTTTAAAAGTGCTGTTTTAGAAAGGGAGAGGAAGGCTTGGCTTGAGAACACCTCCTGAACATTTCTGTCCACAAACATGCTGCACATGCAAGTTAACTTGGGAAGTGAGTAGAGACTGGAAACATCAAAAGTCATACAGA
The DNA here is from genome assembly GCF_937001465.1 of Orcinus orca. Lineage (NCBI taxonomy): Eukaryota > Metazoa > Chordata > Mammalia > Artiodactyla > Delphinidae > Orcinus > Orcinus orca. Next base: position 14,035,184 of record NC_064571.1, read on the forward strand.
CATTCTGCATGTTAAGTATGGTGCAGAGGTACTCAGAGGTAGAGTCCTCCAGCTCTGGAAATCCATATTATAGCCAGACTCAGAAAGTCCAGCAGCACCTCCTCCTTCTTTTTTTTTTTTTTTTTTTTTTTGCGGTACGCGGGCCTCTCACTGTTGTGGCCTCTCCCGTTGTGGAGCACAGGCTCCGGACGTGCAGGCTCAGCGGCCATGGCTCAAGGGCCCAGCCGCTCCGCGGCATGTGGGATCTTCCCGGACCAGGGCACGAACCCGTGTCCCCCGCATCGGCAGGCGGACTCTCAACCACTGCGCCACCAGGGAAGCCCACCTCCTCCTTCTTATGTGTCAGCCTCGCCTGCCTAGTGTATTAAATAGATATATGGAAGTAGCATTGCGACTTCTGCAGTGGTGTCCTGGAGAGGGATTTTGACTTCAGGCTGAGATTGTCACATTCCACCATATAGTAATGCTCCAAAATATTGGCACCTGACTGCTAAAATTACCCTGTGGGCAAGAAAACATTTCTTTTCCACAACAAATGTGACATAGCCATATTCTTCCCCAATCAACAAGGCACAGATATGTTCAGAAATATGTGCACGTGATCAGTTTCCCCCACTTCAGCAAAGCGGCAAAGAGGGTGGCTGTTACTCGTCTTGTAGAACAGTTGATAGTCGTGGATCCCCACGATGTTCCTCTGAGACTTCACCGCCCTCACAGACGCCTCTTCCACCCATTCCGCACCCCCATCGTAGCCACGGCCCCCTCCTCCGCCGTCCTCGCCGCCCCTGCCTACCTTCCCATTTAAATTTGTGGTTCTGACATAAGGAAAAGGAGGACAACGGCTCCTGGCATAGGCAAGTAGCAAATCTCTATCACAGTCTGTCTTTTGGCTGTTAAACATCCATTTTATACTCCCTTCCCACATCTAGAACACACTCATCTTCCAAAAGAGAAACCTCAGAGGTCTCGCCCTCTGACATCTAGCTCGAAGTCCTTCTTTTCAGGCTCAGATGTGACTCTTCATGTTCCAGTGACCTATAAACTAAATGACAACCCATCTGCTAAACAACGATTGAGAATAGGTTTTAGTGTTTAAAACTCTCATTCAGAAAAGGGGGGAATGGGCAGCATGCAGCCGTCACTGGTCTGTAGCAATCACCTAGTGCAGTTGAGTAGGATAGTGGAGACCTCCAGCCCTTGCAGTAGGGTCCGCTGCCTGGTTCACTGCCAAGTTCTCTGGGTCTTTTATCTCATCACCCCACTGCTTTATAGCCCATGGTTTCCTTTCTCAAGGTCCAAGGTGGCTTCTGGAGCTCCAGCCCTCACACCTATGTACCAGTCAGTTGGATGGCACAAGGAAGGGAGAGACGCTAGAGGACATAAAGGTCCTTTGTGGCTGTGGCTCAGTTTCTTCCCTGTCTCTCATCCTCCGTGGCCACATCTCTGTGGGCACTGGAAGGTCTGCTTCTCGGAGCCTCACTGTCTTCAGTCTGCTTCTGCTGGTGCAGACTTGGGGTTCACAGTTTACTTTGGAGTGGGTTGAATTAACTCTCACAGGTTATATCAGGCCAGTCTTGGGATTTTTTTGGCAGTAAAGTTCCATTGAAAACTTAGTAGGCTTCCAGACTTTTTTTGCTTTCACTTGGAACCAAGATTGTTTCTTTTAAGCCTCAAGACCATCACCTTTCAGTTACTGTCTCTGTGCTGTCCATCCTTCTCCCTTTGAAATACTCTATTTCATGGCTTCCAAGGCACAAATTTCTTTCTTTCCAGTTTTATTGAAATGGAACATATTTACATAAAAGTGTGCAATTTACAGTATACAGCTTGACAAATTTTCACAAACTGATCAACCCTATGTGACCGACACTCAGCTCAAAAAACAGAACACTACCCGGAGTATAAACCTTCTAGCTACTACTTGCCTCAAGGGTAACCACTATCCTGACTTCTAACATCATAGATTTGCTTTGTTTTGCCTACTTTTAAATTTATAAAAATTATATATAAATGAAATAATCAATATATGATTTTGTGTCTGGATTGTGTTGTTCAAAGCCCTAAATGTGGGTATCAACCATATTATTTTGTGTGGCCATAATTTGTTTATTCTTATTGTTGTGTAGTATTCCACGGTATGAATATACCAGGTTATTAATCTATTCCACTACTGATAGGCATTTTGAGGTAGTCACCAGTTTGGAGCTAGTACAAATAGTGCTGCTATGAATATCCTTGTATTTATATTTCAGTGAATTTATATACATATTTCTGTTAGGTATTGTCTCAGTTACCTATGGCTGCATGACAGTCTCATTTTAGTATACTCATTGATTCTGTGGGTAAGGAATTTGGATAAGATACAGAAGGTACAATTTGTACTCTGCTCTACCTTGTCTGGGGCCTCAGCTAGGAAAACACAAATGGCTGGGGGTGATTCAATGGCCAGGGGCTGGAATCTTGTGGGGACTTCTTCACTCACTTATCTGGTGTCTGGGCTGGGATAACTCAAAGACTGGGCTAAACTGGAACTAGACTTCAGGGTACTTGTCCACAGTCTTTCCATGTGGCTGAGGCTTCCTTACAGCATGGGGGCCTCATGTAGTCAGACTTCTTACCTGGAGACTGGGAGCTCTAAGAGAAAGTATTCTAGCAATTGAAATGGAAGCTGTAAGACCTTTTATGATCTGGCTTCAAAAGTCACACAGTGTCAGGACTTCCCTGGTGGTCCAGTGGGTAAGACTCTGTGCTCCCAATGCAGGGGGCCCGGGTTCGATCCCTGGTTGGGGAACTAGATCTCACATGCATGCCGCAACTAAGAAGTCCAAGTGACGCAACTAAAGATCCCGCACGCCACAACAAAAATCCCACTTGCCGCAACTAAGATCCGGTGCAGCCTAAATAAATAAATATTTTTTTAAAAAGTCACAGTGTCACCAACACCACACTTTATTGGTCAAAACAGGCATAAACCCTCCGTGATTCAAAGGCAGTGGATATAGACATCTGTTTTTTGATAAAAGGAGTGTCAAAGAGTTTGCAGCTGTGTTTTAAAACTGCCACATACCTCGGACTAGAATTTTGGGGTCTTAGGATATGCCTATGCTTAGCTTTTAGTACTGCCACCCAGTTATGTGGCATAGGTGTATCAATTTATTACATGAGCAATGTATGAGGGTTCTGGTTGCTCCGCACTTCTGCCAACGCTTGATGTCACCTTTTTCATTTTAGCTACTCTGGTGGTTGTAAAGTAACAGCATGTTGTGATCTTAATTTGTATTTGCCTGACAACTAATGATGCAAGATTGAGTGGGCTGAATGGTGCACTCAAAAGACATCAGGTCCTAATTCCTGGAAGCTGTAAATATTATCTTATATAGTAAAGTGTTTGCAGATGTGATTAAATTAAGGATGAGATGAAGAGATTATCTTGGATTATCTAGTGGGCCCTAAGTGCTATAACAGGTATCTTCATAAGAGAGAGGCACAGAGGGGGAGGGGGAGGGAAGATGGAGGTAGAGATTGGAATGATGCAGCCTGAAGCCAAGGAATGCCAGCAACCACCAGAGACCAGAAAAGGCAAGGGATGGATTTTCCCTCAGAGCTTCCAGAAGGAGTGTGACCGTGCCAGTATCTTGATTTCAGACTTTTAGCCCCCAGAATTGTAAGAAAATAAATGTCTGTAGTTTTAAACCACCAAGGTTATGGGAATTTATTACAACAATCCCAGGAAACTAATATAAGAACATTTTCATTTATTTATTGGCCATTAGGATATTCTCTTTTATGAAGTGCCTATTCATATATGTTGCCTGTTTTTTTGGGGGTTGTCTGACATTTTATTTATTGATGTGAAGTGGTTCTTTTAATGTATTCTGGATATAAATTGAACTGATTTGAGTTCTCTGGGAAGCAGAGACCGAGATGGAGTAAGTAGTATGAAAAGCTTATGGTGGAGTAGCACCAATGAAAGAAAAGGAGAGAAAGCAGGATTGGGAGGGGGCCATCAGACTACAGTGTAGACCTGAAGCTCTCTGACAGCCCAACAGGGAGCTCTGGAGGAAAGGCTGCCCATTAGAGGAGTCCCATGGTGGGATGGAAACAGCTAGGACCTTGTACGAATGCCTTGTTTATCTTTGGTTGAGGAACACCCTGCAAAGAACGTGGTTGGTTATCAGTGCCTTTCTCAATCATTGGTCAAGAGCCACCACAAGAACATGACCTGGGCTCAAAAGCTGACGTGGACCTGAAGGAGCTAACAGCAGGAGGTTGTGAGTTAACCACACTCCTCACAGGTCTGCAGTGAGTCCTCTCTTGAAGAGGGATCTGAATTGTGCATCCCAGCCTGCCATGTGAGTCCTTTATTGTAAATATCTTCTCCCACTCTGTGCTTGCCTTTTCACACTTTTAATGGTGTCTTTTGATGAACAGAAGTCTTTGATCTGAACGTAGTCCAATGTATCATTTTTTTCCTTTATAACTCGTTATTTTGTGTCATGGTGAGAAACATTTGCCTACCTCAAGTTTTATCCTAAAAGATTAGTTTTTTAACCTTTCACATTTAGACCTATAATTTACCTAGAACTGATTTTCATGAATGTGAGGTAGGGAGTCAAGATTTATCTTGTCTCTTGGGCTATTCAATTGCCTTAGAAAAGAACATCTTTTCCCCTTTTCCCCACTGTACTACTGCAGGTGTTGCCTTTGTCATCAATCAGGTGAACATATATGTTGATTTGCATTTCCCTTATGACTAATGATGTTGAGCATCTTTTCATGTGCTTATTGACCATTTGTATATCTTCTTTGGAGAAATGTCTATTCAGGTTCTTTGCCCATTTAAAAAATTGGGTTATTTATCATATTATTATTGGGTTTGTAGGATCTCTTTATATATTCTAGACACAAGTCATTTACCAAATATATTCTTTGCAAAAATTTTCTCCCATTGTGTCATTGTCTTCTTACTTTCTTGATCATGTCCTTTGAGGTACAAAAGTTTCAAATTTTGATAAAGTCTAATTTTTCTCTCTTTTTTTGTACTTGTGTTTTTAGTGTCATATCTAATTCAAGATCATGAAGATTTACACCTATCTTTTCTTCTAAGAGCTTTATAGTTTAGGCTCTAATATTTCAGTCTTTGAGAATTTTGAGTTATGTTTTGTATATGGTGTGAGATAGGGGTCTAGACTGATTCTTTTGTATGTGAATATCCAGTTGTCCCAACACCATTTGCTGAAAAGATTTTTCTATTCCCCATTGAACTGCTTTGGCACTCTGGTTGAAAATCAATTGACTCTAAATGTGAGAGTTTATTTCTGGACTTTAAATTCTATTCCATTGATATATATGTCTGTCCTTATGCCAGTACCACACAGCCTTGATTACTTTAGCTTTGTAGTAAGATTTTAAAAATTGAAATATAGTTGATGTACAATATTATGTTAGTTTCAGGTGTACTGTATAGTGACTTGACATTTGTATACATTATGAAAGGATCACCACGATAATTCGAGTAACCATTGGTCCCCACATAAAGTTATTACAATGTTATTGACCATATTCTTTATGCTGTATATTACATCCAGTGGATTATTTAGTTTATAACTGGAGGTTTGTATTTCTTAACCCCCTTCACCTATGTCACCCCCCCAACCCCAGCAACCACACATTCGTTTTCTGTATCTATGAGTCTGTTTCAGTTTGTATTGTTTGTTCGTTTTGTTTTGTTTTTTAGATTCCAGAAATAAAGGAGATCATATGGTATTTCTCTTTCTCTGTATGACTTATTTCACCTAGTGTAATATCCTCTAGGTCCACTGATGTTGTCATAAATAGCAAGATTTATTTTTTTCATGGCTGAGTGATATTTCGTTGTATATATACACCATATCTTCTTTATCCATTCATCTATTGATAGACACTTAAGTTGCTTTCATATCTTGGCTTTGTAAATAATGCTGCAATGAACTTTGGTGTACATATATCTTCTCAAATTAGTGTTTCTGTTTTCTTTGGGTAAATACACAAAAGTGAAATTGCTGGATCATATGGCGGTTCTATTTTGAAGTTTTTGAGGAACTTCCATACTATTTTCCATAGTGGCTGCACCAATTTACACTCCCACCAACAGTGCATAAGGATTCCCCACATCCTTGCCAACACTTGTTATTTGTTGTCTTTTGGATGATAGCCATTCTGACAAGTGTGAGATGGTATATCATTCTGGTTTTTATTTGCATTTTCCTAATGATTAGTGATGTTGAGCATCTTTTCATGTGTCTGTTGGCCATCTGTATGTCTTCTTTAGAAAAATGTCTATTCAGGTCCTCTGCCCATTTTTAAATTGGGTTGTTTGTTTTTTTTGATGTTGAGTTGTATGAGTTCTTTGTATATTTTGGGTATTAGCCCCTTATTAAATATATCATTTGCAAATATCTTCTCTCATTCAATAGGTTGCCTTTTCACTTTGTTGATAGCTTCCTTCACTGTGCAAAAGTTTTTTAGTTTGATGTAGTCCCATTTGTTTAATTTTGCTTTTATTTCCCTTCAGTGAGGAGACGGATCCAAAATAATGTTGCTAAGACTGATGTCAAAGAGCATACTGTTTATATTTTCTTCTAAAAGTTTTATAGTTTCAGGTCTTACATTTAAGTCTTTAATCCATTTTGAGTTATTGTGTATATAGTGTGAGAAAGTAGTCCAGTTTGATTCTTTTGCATGTAGATGTCCAGTTTTCCCATTTTTTGAAAAGACACCATTTAGTGAAGAGACTCTCTTTTCCATATTTTATATTCTTGCTTCTTTTTTTTTGGGTGGGGGGCTGCACCATGTGGCATGGGCTCAAGCAGGGATCAAACCCACATGCCCTGCAGTGGAAGCATGGAGTCTTAACTGCTGGACTGCCAGGGAAATCCCTATTCTTTCTTCTTTTGTCATAGATTAATTGATTATATAAGTGTGTGTTTATTTCTAAGCTCTCTATTCTGTTCCGTTGATCTATGTGTCTGTTTTTGTGCTGGTATCGTACTGTTTTGATTCCCATAGCTTTGTAGTATAGTTTGAAATCAGGGAGCATAATACCTCCAGTTTTGTTCTTCTTTCTCAAGACTGCTTTGGCTATTTGGGGTCTTTTAGAATTACTTGTTCTAGTTCTGTGAAAAATACCTTTGTTATTTTGATAGGGATTGAGTTGAATCTGTAGATTGCTTTAGGTAGTATGGTCATTTTAACAATATTAATTATTCTAATCCATGAGCTTGGTATATCTTTCCATTTGTTTGTGTCATTTTCAACTGAAGAAAGTCATCAATGCCTTATAGTTTTCAGAGTTCAAGCCTTTTACCTATTTGGTTAGATTTATTCCTAGGTATTTTATTCTTTTTGATGCAATTATAAATAGAATTGTTTTCTCAATTTCTCTTTCTGATAGTTTGTCGTTAGTGTATAGAAATGCAATAGATTTCTGCATATTAATTTTGTATCCTGAAACTTTACTAAATTCATTGATGATATCTAGTAGTTTTCTGGTAGCATCTTTAGAATTTTCTATATATAGTATCATGTCATCTGCAGACAGTGGCAGTTTTACTTCTTCCTTTCCAATTTGGATTCCTTTTATTTCTTTTTCTTGTCTGATTGCTGTGGCTAGGACTTCTGATATTATGTTCAATAAAAGTAGTGCTAGTGGGTATCTTTGTCTTATTCCTGATCTTAGAGGAAATGCTTTCAACTTTTCATCATTGAACATGATGTTGGCTGTGGATTTGTCATATATGGCCTTTATTTTGTTCAGGTATGTTCCCTCTATACCCACTTTGTCGAGAGTTTTTATCATAAATAAACGTTGACTTTGTCAAAAGCCTTTTCTGCATTTATTGAGATGATCATTTAATTTTTATTCTTCAGTTTGTTAATATGATGTATCACAATGACTGATTTGTGGATATTAAACCATCCTTGCATCCCCAGGATAAATCCCACTTGATCATGGTGTATGAACCTTTTAACGTATTGTTGAATTCAGTTTGCCATTATTTTGTTGAGGATTTTTGCATCTATGTTCATCAGTGACATTGGTTTGTAATTTTCTTTTTGTGCTGTTTTTTCTGGTCTTGGTATCAGGGTGGTGCTGGCCTCATAGAATGAGTTCAGAAGCATTCTTTCCTGTACAATTTTCTGAAATAATTTGAGAAGCATAGGGGTTAATTCTTCTTTGAATGTTTTGTTGAATTCACCCGTGAGGTCATCTGGTCCTGGACTTTTGTTTGCTTGAGATTTTTTAAGTTAATTAATTAATTAATTAATTAATTAATTAATTAAGGCTGTGTTGGGTCTTTGTTGCTGTGTGCAGGCTTTCTCTAATTGCAGTGAGTGGGGGCTACTCTTCGTTGCAGTGTGCAGACTTCTCATTGCGGTGGCTTCTCTTGTTGCAGAGCATGGGCTCTAGGCACACAGGCTTCAGTAGTTGTGGCATGCAGACTCAGTAGTTGTGGCTCACGGGCTCTAGAGTGCAGGATCAGTAGTTGTGGCACACAAGCTTACTTGCTCCACGGCATGTGAGATCTTCCCAGACCAGGGCTCGAACCCATGTTCCCTGCATTGGCAGGCAGATTCTTAACCACTGCACCACCAGGGAAGCCCACTTGGAGATTTTTAAATTACTGATTCAATTTAATTACTGGTAATCTGTCTGTTCATATTTTTTATTTCTTCCAGATTCAGTCTTGGGAGATTGTACATTTATAAGAATTTATCCATTTCTTCTAGTTTGTCCATTTTATTGGCATATAATTGTTCATAGTCATCTCTTATTATATTTTGTATTTCTATGGTGTCAGTTGTAACTTCTCTTTCATTTCTTTCTTTCTTTCTTTTTTTTTTTTTCAGAGACATCAGTGGTTTAATGGATGGGGGAGCTTACACATCTGAAGCAAGGTCCTGGAGCAAAACCCCACCACATGCAGCAGACAGTGGACAGGACATGGCAACAGTCTTTGCTCTCATTTCTGATTTTATTTATTTGGACCCTCTCTTTTTTCTTGATGAGTCTGGCTAAAGGTTTATCTTTTTTTTTTTTTTCAAAGAAGCAGCTCTTAGTTTCATTGATGTTTTCTATTGTTTTTCAGTCTCTATTTTATTTATTTCCACTCTATTATTTCTTTTCTTCTACTAACTTTGTGTTTTGTTTGTTCTTCTTTTCCTAATTCCTTAAGCTGTAAGATTAGGTTGCTATTTGAGGTTTTTCTTGTTTCCTGAGGTAGGCTTTTATCACTATAAACCTCCCTCTTAGAAACGCTTTTGCTGTATCCCATAGATTTTGGATTGTCTGTTTCCATTTTCATTTGTCTCCAGGTATTTAAATTTTTTTCTTTTTGATTTTTTCAATGACGCATTGGTTGTTTAGTAGCATATTAGATTCCACATGCTTGTGTTTTTTTTGCAGTTTTTATCTTGTAGTTGATCTCTAGTCTCATACAGTTATGGTCAGAGAATATTCTTGATATCATTTCAATCTTTTAAAATATGAGACTTGTTTTGTGGCCTAGCATGTGAGCTATCCTGGAGAATGTTCCATGCACACTTGAAAAGAATGTGTATTCTGCTGGTTTTGATGGAATGTTCTATATATATATTAATTCCCATGGGTCTAATTTGTCATTAAAGCTAGTGTTTCCTTTTTGGTTTTCTGTCTGGATATCCATTGATGTGAGGTGTTAAGTCCCCTACCGTTATTGCATTACTTTCAATTTCTCCCTTTATGTTTGTTAAATTTGCTTTATGTATTTAAGTGATCCTATTTGGGGTGCATGTTTATTTCTAATCATTATATCTTCTTGTCAGATTAATCCCTTTATCATTATGTAATGTTTTTCTTTGTCTCTTGTTACAGTGTTTGTTTTAAACTCTATTTTCTCTGATATAAGTATTGTTCCCTCAGCTTTATTTTTCTTTTTTTGGTTGTGCCAACCAGCTTGCAGGATCTCAGTGCCCTGACCAGAGACTGAACCTGGCCCTGGCAGTGAAAGCCCAGGATCCTAATCTCTAGGTCATTAGAGAACTCCTTCCCAGGTTTCTTTTTGTTTCTGTTTGCATGAAATACCTTTTTTCATCCCCTAACTTTCAGTTTGTGTGTGTCTTTAGATCTGAAGTGAGTCTTTTGTAGGCAGCATATATATGGGTCTTGTTTTTGTATCCATTCAGCCACTGTATGTGATTGGAGTGTTTAGTCCATATATATATATATATATATATATATATATATATATATATATATTTTTTTTTTTTTTTTTTTTTTTTTTCGGTATGTGGGCCTCTCCCTGCTGTGGCTTCTCCTGCTGCGGAGCACAGGCTCTGGACGCGCAGGCTCAGCGGCCATGGATCACGGGCCCAGCCGCTCCACAGTATGTGGGATCTTCCCGGAACGGGGCACGAACCCGTGTCCCCTGCATCTTTAGTGTTATGTTTGGTTACCTTTCACTTTGTTGTGTGTGTGTCTATTATAGGTTTTTGGTTCGTGGTTACAATGAGCTTTATAAATAACAACATGTGTGTATGTGTGTGTGTATATATATATATATAAAATCATATATATGTTATTATTTTAAGTTGATGATCTCTTTTTTTAATAAATTTATTTATTTATTTATATTTTAATTTTTTTTGGCTGCATTGGGTCTTCGTTACTGCACACGGGCTTTCTCTAGTTGCTGCGAGAGGAGCTACTCTTCATTGTGGTGTGCAGGTTTCTCATTGCAGTGGCTTCTCTTGTTGCAGAGCATGGGCTCTCGGTGCGCAGGCTTTAGTAGTTGTGGCGCTCAGGCTCAGTAGTTGTAGCACATGGGCTTTAGAGCACAGGCTCAGTAGTTGTGGCGCATGGGCTTAGTTGCTCCACGGCATGTGTGATCTTCCCAGACCAGGGCTCGAACCCGTGTCCCCTGAATTGGCAGGAGAATTCTTAACCACTGTGCCACTGGGGAAGTCCAAGTTGATGATCTCTTAAGTTTATTTTATTTTTTTTAAACATCTTTATTGGGGTATAATTGCTTTACAATGGTGTGTTAGTTTCTGCTTTATAACAAAGTGAATCAGTTATACATATACATATGTTCCCATATCTCTTCCCTCTTTCGTCTCCCTCCCTCCCACCATCCCTATCCCACCCCTCCAGGCGGTCACAAAGCACCGAGCCGATATCCCTGTGCCATGTGGCTGCTTCCCACTAGCTATCTACCTTACATTTGTTAGTGTGTACATGTCCATGACTCTCCCTCGCCCTGTCACAGCTCACCCTTCCCCCTCCCGATCTCTTAAGTTTAAATGTACTCTAACCCCCCTATGTTATTACTCCCCCACCATGTTTAAGTTTTTTTTTTTTTTTTTTTTGCGGTACGCGGGCCTCTCACTGTTGTGGCCTCTCCCGTTGTGGAGCACAGGCTCCGGACGTGCAGGCTCAGCGGCCATGGCTCACGGGCCCAGCTGCTCTGCAGCATGTGGGATCTTCCCAAACTGGGGCACAAACCCGTGTCCCCTGCATTGGCAGGCGGACTCTCAACCACTGCGCCACCAGGGAAGCCCTGTTTAATGTTTTTGACATCATATTTTACATCTTTTGTTTCGTGTACCCCTTAACTGCTTATTGTGAATATAGGTGAGTTTACTACCTTTGTCTTTTAACCTTCCTACTAGCTTTATAAGCAATTGATCTACTACCTTTACTGTATATTTTCCTTTACCAGTGATAATTTTTCCCTTCATAATTTTCGTATTTCTAGTTGTGGCCTTTTCTTTTCCATGTAGAGAAGTCTCTTTAACATTTCTTATAAAGCTGGTTTAGTGGTGCTGAACTCTTTTAGCTTTTGCTTGTCTGTAAGACTCTCTCTCCTTCAAATCTGAATGATAACCTTGCTGGGTAAAATGTTGTTACCTGTAGGTTTTCTCCTTTTATCACTTTGAATACATCATGCCACTCCCTTCTGGCCTGCAGAGTTTCTGCTGAAAAGTCAGCTGAGTCTTATGGGAGTTCCCTTGTATGTAACTACTTGCTTTTCTCCTGCTGCTTTTAGGATTCCCTCTTTATCTTTATTTTTTGCCATTTTAATTATAATGTATCTTGGTATGGACCTCTTTGGGTTCATGATGTTTGTTGTTTGGGACTCTCTGTAATTCTTGGATGTGAGGTCTGTTTCTTTCCCCAGGATAGGAAAGCTTTCAACTATTATTTCTTGAAATAAGTAATCTGCCTCTCTCTGTCTCTCTCTCTCTGTCTCTCTCTCTCTCTGTCTCTCTCTCTCTCTCTCTGTCTCTCTCTCTCTCTGTCTCTCTCTCTCTCTCATCTCCTTCTGGGACCCCTATAATGTGAGTGTTAGTATGCTTGATGTTTCAGAGGTCTCTTAAGCTATCCTCACTTTTTAAAACTTCTTCTTTTTCTGTTTGGCTTGGGTGATTTCCACCACTCTATCTTCCATATCACTGATCTGTTCCTCTGTATCATTTAATCGACTCTTCATTACTTCTGATGTATGTTTCATTTCAGTTATTGTATTCTTCAGCTCTGTTTGGTTCTTCTTTATATTTTCTAACTCTTTGTTGAAATACTCACTCTGTTCATCCACTCTTCTCCCAAGTTCAGTGAGCATCTTTATGATCATTACCTTGAACTCTTTATTGGGTAGATTGCTTATCTCCATGTCATTTAGTTCTTCTTCTCTGAGGTCATATATTTCTCCTTTGTTTGGAATATATTCCTCTGTCTCCTCATTGTGCCCAATTCTCTGTGTTTATTTCTATGTATTAGGTAATTTGGTTATGTTTCCCAGTCTTGGAGAATTGACCTTATATAGGAGATGTTGTATGGGGCCCAGAAGCATGCTACCCTCTGGTGACCTGAGATATATGCTCTAGGGATGCCTCTTATGTGGGGTGCATGAGCCCTTCTGTTGTGACAGGGCTTAACACTGTGGGTGTGCTGGTAGGCGGGGCTGGCCCCAGCCCAATTGGCTGTGAGGCCCTGCCTCGAGCAGTGGCTGCAGTCCTACTGAAGGTGGGGGGGGGGGTAGGCCTCTCACCCAGTTGGCTGTGCCCAGGGGGTCAAGGGGCTGTTGACAACCTGCTGCAGGGCAGGGCCAAGTCCCTGCATGCTGGTCGCACAGCCCCATGGGGCTTGGGGTTGGTGCCAATGTGCTGGAATTTTTTTTTTGTTTTTTGTTTTTTAATTAATTAATTAATTTATTTTTGGCTGTGTTGGGTCTTCGTTTCTGTGCGAGGGCTTTCTCTAGTTTTGGCGAGCGGGGGCCACTCTTCATCGCGGTGCATGGGCCTCTCACTGTCGTGGCCTCTCTTGTGACGGAGCACAGGATCCAGACGCGCAGGCTCAGTAGTTGTGGCTCACGGACCCAGTTGCTCCGCGGCATGTGGGATCTTCCCAGACCCGGGCTCGAACCCATGTCCCCTGCATTGGCAGGCAGATTCTCAACCACTGCGCCACCAGGGAAGCCCTGAGCTGCAGTTTTAAGTTTGGTGTTACATAAGGATTATGAATTCCAGCTCCTAAAACAAATGTAAATAGGCTTATGATTAGGGATTATTAGAAGAGATCTTTTTTCCATTTCACTCAGAGCCAAGGCCTAGACAACACTTTGAGGGTTGAGGCTTTTTTCTAGTTCACCAACCGAGACTGTTACCTTTCAGAGGTACTGGCTTGATGAAAGAGCCTCTAATCCTACTTCCCAGCCCACATACGTCCCAGAGTTTGTTCCTGTTGCCAGTACACAAGACCTAGCACAGTATACAAGCTCTAGGCCCCCAGGGATTGGCAAGTATGTTCTGGGTGAGTTCTAACTTCAGCATTTGCTTACCTCTGTATTTGGGTTTGCTCATCTTGGACCTCTACAGAGTTCTCTTACTTTCCCTCTACTTTAACCCTATATTTTAAAAGATATTTTAAAAAATACTGTATCCAGGCCTTCCCTGGTGGCGCAGTGGTTGGGAGTCCGCCTGCCGATGCAGGGGACATGGGTTCGTGCCCCAGTCCGGGAAGATCCCACATGCCACGGAGCGGCTGGTCCCGTAAGCCATGGCCGCTGAGCCTGCGCGTCCGGAGCCTGTGCTCTGCAATAGGAGAGGTCACAGCAGTGAGAGGCCCGCGTACCACAAAAAAAATAATAATAATATATATATATATATATATATATAGTATCCAGCATTTCTGAGTAGTCTACATTGGCAGGGTTTCCCTGGCACCTTTGCTGGGAATGATCAAGTCTGGATGGCTGCCTGCTGACAAATTCAGCTCCAGGTTGACCTGAGCATGTCCAAACCTATCAGGTAACCAGAGCTGAAACAAAAGGCCTATTGCATAACAGATTTTCTTCTTTGTAAGGCAGTTGTAGTTGATCATAGAATTTGTTCCTTTCTGTTACAGTTCATACAGATGATTTGGAAATGATCAGTTGCTCTCAACTGGGGGCAATTTTGTACCTTCCTTCCCCACAGGAGACATTTCGCAGTATCTGAAGACCTTTTTGGTTGTCACAATCGAGAAGGGGGTGCTACTGGCATCTAGTGGGTAGAGGCCAGGACGTTGCTAAACAACCTACAATACACAGGATAGCTCCCCTGTAACAAAGATGGTCTCCCCCCAAATGTCAAAAGTTCCATGATTGAGAAACTTTGGCTAGTAATCAAAATCTTTTAAAAATCTTCCTACAGGAATCTTGAGTACAAGTGTGACTGTTAACTGTCTCTTCTAACTCCTTTGGCTTAGATATAAAAGTTGAAAATATTTACTTGTCAAAAATAGATGAAGGAGGATGAACATTGCTACCATTGATGGAGCACCTTTTCTGCTTCAGGCATGGTGCTGTGTTAATGAAGATGGTACCATTCATTTCATCATTTTCTCCAGAACTTTGGTGCTTTGGGTCAAAGGTTGATATAAAGCTTTCAGAGCAAATGATAGGTAGTCTGCAATTTTCAAGTAAATTATGCAATTCAAAGCAGAAACAATTTCAGTTGAGTTTCTAGGTATAAAAACATGTGGCATTTTGAAGTTAACTTTTCTTAGGTCAGCGTATCATAGTGTGATTGATGTGACCCCAATAACTTTCCTCTGACTTTTGGAAAAGTTAGAGACACAGAAACAAGCCTGACTTAGCAGCACTGGGAGTCAGGCTGCAGGTAAGAAACGCTCCTAGAATCACTTCCCTGGCCTCCATGACCCTACCTGTATCGGCCTGTGTGGTCTTCCTTGCAGGGCCTCCCTTTCAGGGAAGGGGGAAATTGAATAATGACTTGAACACTTGATCAGCAGCATCAAGCCCACTTGACTGGTTAGAAAGAAAAAAAAAGGTAACAAATATTCTCACAAATATAGTGCCATTTGACTTGCAAAATCCCACAGGATTGTCCAGGGATCAGGGCAATGGACAGGGATGGACCAAGCAGCTATAAATAAAAAATGGAATAAAGGTTTTCTCTTGATTAGGAAGGACAGTGTAGGGTGCTGAGAGCGATCCTGAGGCAGTGTCCAAATCCAATGGGAAAGAGTACAGTCATCAACTCATGATAATGGGTTTATGCCATATTTGCAATGTCTGCTCTAATGTCCTGCTTTCATTTGAGAAAAGCATGACCCATCAGGAAAAGTTATGGGCTGTCTCAATTATGCCATTTATATGGGGTTAGGAGCAGGGTCATCCCACCCTTATTAGCATGCACGGTAGATAAGGTACAAATCCAGCAGAGTGTAGGCTCATGTCATCAAATTCATCCAAGCTCCCCCATTGTCTTATAACAATTTCTGGCTCTCATCTTTCCTGGACCTAGAATTGGTGGGTTACAGGGGATGCACATTTACTATCTTGGTAGAGATTGCCAGCTACCCTACAGCGGTATCACTCATTTTTTTTGTTCCCATCAGCAGTAGATGATAGTGCCTGTTTCCTCACATCCTGCCAAATTTGGGTGTCATCATTCTTCTCAATATTTGCCAATCTGATAGTTGAAGATAGCTGCTGATTTTGATCCACTCTTGTTGGCTCACCTTCCAATCTTGTGTTCTCACATTTCTGCCCCTAAAATTACTGTAATTACTCCATAGTCTAACTTTTACCTAGCCCTTGGGCCCAGTGGTTGGGTCTCTACCACTAGAAACAGATCTTGGAGGTCAGGATTCTTATATCTCAAAACTTTATTTCCTTTTCCAGGGCCTTAAGTATTTTGGGAGGGTACAGGATAGCCCCAAAAATGCTTGCTGAAATGAGTGGATTTAGGCCAATGTCCACGTAGAGGAAGAGTGGAATGTTGGCTCCTGAATGGTTGGGAATTGGGTGTGGTCAGCAGATTTGGGATGCACATCTCCCAAAGACCCTTCACTTGGGAAGTGCTCTGCACCCCTCCAGAAAAGGGGGCAGCCTGAGTGGCCCTATTTTCTTGGGAGACTCACCCTTGGTCATAACCGATTGGACCACAGGGAAGAACTGACCCAAGCTGAGCCAATTAGATTCTCGGGCATTCAAAGTAAGAGACACAGAAACCAATCTATTGTGTTGTATTGTGGGCCACTGGAGTTGTAAGGTCATGGAGGGCTGAAGCTGTTTGGGGTAGAATGGTAACTCAAAACAATGAATTATTATTATAAAGCAGGAGATATTCAAAGCCTGAAGCAAAAGTTAAGAGAAGAAGAGATGAAGGAACTCAGGGAGGGAGGGATTGAGAGAGAGAGAGAGAGGGTGGAGAAAAAAGCCACCAGATCCTGTGACTCCTGGCTTCTGCAGGTGTGTTCCCTGAGGTTACCTTGTATCCTTACAATAAATTCTCCTTTTACTAACCCATCCTTGACCAAGGCTATGAAATTATTGCATAAGTCCAACTCTGTTTGCTCATTTTTCACAGTTCCCAAACAACCTTCTGAGAACTGCCCTTGACAACACGATATAGGAAAACACACCTGTCCGTGTATGTTTGCCCATTATAAATGAGTAATTACAAAGGGGTTACTGAGTAACCTCATGTGTCTGGCGCTATGCTGGGGGCCATGTACACACCAGAAAAGTAGAGGACATAATTCCTCACTCCAAGGAGTTAAGGTGGGAGATAAAACTAATATATGAAAGAATTACACCCCCATTTATCCTAAGGGCTGGGCCAAGAATGTCTTTCCTTGAGAAGACTGCTGAGATCAGATTGACATGTACCAGACACAGCTGGAAGGCACGAGGGGCAGCTCTAAAGAGGAGACGTCAGGCTGTAGTTGGAGGGACTATCCTTCGTGCGTCCAGCCACCACACAGCCATGTCCCGGCAAACTGGGGACCTCCCAGGAGGCTGATATGCCCTCTGGGGAACAGCCCTAAGGGCCAGTAGGTGTGCCCACAGTAGCGTTGCCCTACAAGCTGTCCTTTGAAAGGGGTGAATTGTTGTCCTTGTTTTGGGCTTTGCACAGAGGCAGGGGGAGTGGGAGAAGGCATCGAGCTTACCAGCCCAGGTGGGATGGAGGGGTCAGAGGACCTGGTCCACTCCAGACCCTGGACTCTCCAGGTGAAAAGCCTCCATCTCATTTCCTCTAAAAAGAAGGACACTTTGCTTCCTTCCCAGGATAAGTTTGAAGACTTCAAGAAGCCAATGTGTGGAAATTACATTGCAACTTTTAAAATGCTATTTGGAAGAGAACTGTGGCTACCCTGGTGATTATAACACTGAATGTTTTTTTTTTTTTTTGACATTGAGCATTTGTTTTAAGGTAGTAGCCAGTTGATTAGATGTAAGTCCACGCCTGCAGGCCCAGCCGGCCCCCTTTTCTGGACCCACTCCTGACTTGGGGTTTAGGGGCCCAGTTATGGCTGATGTGAATGGACACATCGCATGCCACGTAGTTCTAGGTGCGTTACATACATTACCTGTCTCCATCCTCCAGAAGTGAGCATTACAACGATTCTACTGAGGTCGAGGAGGCCAAAGGACCTTCCCAAGGTCACACAGCTAGGAAGCGGCAGAGTCAAGATTCAATCCAGGCAGGCTTATCCCGGAGCCCTTGCTCTTGACTCACTCTGTTGCCCTTGGAAACCTGCCTGCCCGGGGTGCTTTCCTCCTGATCAATGCCAGCACCGTGGGCCAGCCCTTCCCCTGTGTGCTCCAAGCATCCAGATGTGAGAAATTCCTTTCCACTCTTTGAATAAACCCATTTCTCTCTTGCCTCGGGGTCTTTGCACCTACTGCTCATTCCTCTCCATCCTTCTTTACTTGAACAATTTTCCGTGTTGTTAGGGTCTCAGCTTAGACCACATGCCCTCGGGGAAAGCACTTCCTGAGTGCCCTGGGTCTGAATTAGTGCCCAACTCTGGGCTCCTACAGAACTTCCCCTATAGTAGGGCTCATCGCTTTGGATTGGAATTGCCTTTTTATGTCTCTGTCTACGCAGCTGTTAGCATAAGGGCTGCATTCGTTTCCCCCCACCCGCCAGGGTTAAGCTTGTTCCCTGAGTATCCTGAGTGGTTAGCACAGTGCCTGGCACATAGGCGCCCATACATACTTGATGGAGAAGGGATTAACTAATGACTGCTCGGTCCCGCTTCCTTCACTGTCTCCACCTTGGACCGTGTGCGCGCTCTCTGGGCTCCCGGGAGCCCTTCTCAGCATGTGCTCGCCTGGCAGTGGGGCCCCGTCTTGCACGGTGCTGACTGCTGGCCCAGAGCCCGCCCTCCAGACCCCTTGTTTGTCTGCTGGACTGGATGCCCTCGCGGTGCCCCACGTCTGCCCCACCTGGAGAGCAGGTCTGGCTGGTCTAGGTCTCTCCTGGGACTCTCTTTCCACTGCTACCCACTGGGCCATATCCTGCTGAGTATCCACCTATGGCTCCATTCACAGAGATGGGCTTAATCCGTAGTTATTTTTTATTATTTTTTTTTTTGCGGTACGTGGGCCTCTCACTGCTGTGGCCTCTCCCATTGCGGAGCACAGGCTCCGGACGCGCAGGCTCAGCGGCCATGGCTCACGGGCGCAGCCGCTCCGCGGCATGTGGGATCTTCCCGGACCGGGACATGAACCCTTGTCCCCTGCATCAGCAGGCAGACTCTCAACCACTGCGCCACCAGGGAAGGCTTAATCCTATTTAGAAAACATAAGTTTGACCATCATAAAAGACCTCAAAGCAGGCAAAGCTACCTTTCACCCATTCCCTGAGGACAGGAATGACAGTCAAAATACAGTTAACAGGTATATCATGGACCCCAGCTGATCACAACCAAGGGACCAGAATCTGGTCTGGTCCTTGATATGTAAAGCAGTAACCCTTTATTACGGAATCTGGGGAGTGTGGGCTTCAGGGGCCTAGGGACAGCAGGTGTGTACAAATTGATACAGAATTATTTCAATACCTAACAACTGATAATAGCACCTTGGTGTGTTCTAGCGTTGTTTATGATATGGAATTGGAGTGATTGGACTGAATGACTGGAAAGGCAACTTGTCTGCTGTTGCCTAAAATAGCATCATCAGTGCATATCAGCAAATTATTCATGGTCAAGATGGGGAGACAGACAATCCGCCCCTGGTGACATTTCCCTGTGACCTGGGGATTGAGAAACACACTGGAGGCTGTGGAAGGACAAAAGCTGGTACCAACTCCGTTCCTGCCCAGAACAAGAGTTGACAAGAGTCAAGTGAGTGAACATGTGTGTGTGCGGTGTCTAGATATGCACTATATGTGTGTGATGTGTGTTTATGTGTGGTCTGTATGTGTGTGTGGGGTGGGGGGTAGCATAAGAATGGTGTGTGGTGTGTGTGTTTCTGCGTTGTGTGCCATGGATGTGGTGTGGAGGTGTGGTTGTGTGTCCATGCCTCTGCGTTCTGAATGAGACCAAGAAGATGGTGGCTGGGAGAAAAAAGAATGGAGGGGGCCCTCCCTTAGCCAAGCCCTTGAAGTACATTGTACGCCATCATCCCAGGAGGCAGGGAGAACAGGAGACTGGCTGGGACCAACCAGCAACGGCAGCACTCAGCAATGGTCTCCCCTGATGGGGAGGTTCTTCTCACCTCTGCAGGGTGGGAAGCGAACCGCATTCCAAAGACAATTTAACAAAAAAGGAAAGAAAGGACCTTCCAGCTTCCTTTGCAGCTTCTACACTGTTTTTGGTTGGTATGTTGTTTTTTTCGGTATAGCTCTTTGCCAGAAGAACTTGTCCTATCGAGCCTGTTGGGGAAAATTTACAGCCTGAGTCAGTCTCAGGTCACATCAAACAAAGCAAAGCCTTCAGCCCAGGGGAGATTTCCGCCTTTCCTGGCAGTGACAGTTGCATAGGGATTATAAAGGATTTTCGTCAAGGGAATGTCATAATGAACGAACTGTTCTAGGAGCCTGAGGCCCTGGGTAGATTGGAGCAGAGGTAACAAACTCCTTGTCCAAGGTCACCGCACTGTTTCTTTCCGCTGGGTGTCAGCATGGCTGGGGATGGATTTTTCATTTTTTTGCTTTGTTTTGTTTTGTGTTTTACTTTTTATTTTATATTGGAGTATAGCTGATTAACAATGTCGTGTTAGTTTCAGGTGTACAGCAAAGGGATTCCGTTATACATATACATGTATCTATTCTTTTTCAGATTCTTTTGGGGACAGATTTATTGGTCAGTGTAGGTTATTGGAAGAACAAAATCTCACTCCAGGCACCCTGACCCCCAGCTAACAGGATGCTTCAATTCTGTGGCACCTTCAGAATCTCATGATTCACGTGGGGCTGTGACCAAAATGTCACCATCTCTCCAGTCCCCAGGTCTGAGGGATTGGACAAGCCCTGCTCCTCAGCAAGGGAGCATAATGGGACCCTGACATAAAAGTCACCAGTAATGACATTTTGAGTTTACTGAGCAGAACCTGAGAGCCACTTGTAAAATTATTTTAAGAACCTAACTGGGGGGACTTCCCTGGTGGCACAGTGGATAAGATTCTGCACTCCCAGTGCAGAGGGCCCGGGTTCAATCCCTGGTCAGGGAACTAGACCCTACATGCATGCTGCAACTAAGAGTTTGCATGCCACAACTAAGGAGCAACTAAGGAGCCTACCTGCCACAACTAACACCAGGAGCAACCAAATAAATAAATAATTTTTTTTTTTTTAAAAAGAACCTAATTGGATGGACCTCATTCTCCATTTTCAGAAACGTTTTCATAAATGATTAACTGATGATACAAAATGAAACTGTTTCCAGTTGGCTGCCGACCACAAGTTCCCCCAACTGCCTCTCCAGCTGGAAGGTCATCGATGTTTCCATTAATGTTCAGGACACAGATCTCCTAAGTTTGCTTTTAGACCATTTGAGGAAATAGCCTGATTTTTAAAAAATATTTTTTATTGAGGTATAATTTACATACAGTGAAACGTTCAGATCTAACCTACAGAGTTTGATGAGTTTTGACAAATATTTACAAGGTGGGACCACTACTCCAATCAAGACATAAAACATTTCTATCACCTGGAAAGTTCCTTCTTGTTCTTTTCCAATCAATCCCAACTCTTCTTTCACCGTAGATTGGTTTTGTCTTTTCTCGAGTGTCTGTTATGGGCTGAATGTTTGTGTCCCTCCAAAATTCATATGCTGATGGTATTAGGAGGAGGCCTGGAGCCCTTATAAGTTCCCTTATAAAAGGAATCCTGGAGAAATCCCTCACCCCTTCTACTATGTGAGACACAGCGAGACGATGGGAACTCTATGAACCAAGAAGAAAGCCCTCACCAGACACCAAAACTGCTGGTGTCTTGACCTTGGACTGCCCAGCCTCCAAACTGTAAGAAATAAATTTCTGTTGTTTATAAGTCATGCAGTCTATGGTATTCTGTGATAGCAGCCCAGATGAACTAAGATTGTGTCATATAAATGGAATCATACAGTATGTAGTCTTCTGTGTCTGGTTTCCTTCACTCAGCCTGTCTGTGAGATTCATCTGTGTTGTTTTGCATATTGGTAATCCTTTACTTTTTATTGCAGAAGAGTTTTCCGTTGTATGTGTAGTCCACAATTTGTTTATCCATTCATCTGCTGATGGACCATTAGGTTTTTCCAGCGCTTGGCTACTAAGAATAAAGCTGCTATAAACCTTTATGTAGATTTCTTTGTGTGGGTTGGATATCGGTTTCATTTGTCTAAGGTAAAAGTATCTAGGAGTAGAACTCCTGGGCCATAAAATAGGTGGATATTTAAGTTTACAAGAAACATGTGGCTTGTTTTTTAGATTACCTTTCTGAAAGGACGTTTATAAATCAGCTTGCAAAGACCACACCAAAAAAATCTCCACAGGAAGAAGGTGGTAGCGGAGAGGTCACAGCCTTTATTGAAAATGGCTGTTTTAACCAACTTCTGAGTACATGCTAACTTTGGGCGGTACACCAGAAAATGCTATTTGCATTACTAATGGAAATGGACTCAGCAGAGTGGCAATACTGAAATACACAGAAGGTTATTTATGCCAAAAGTTTGACCAAATCTTTCGGAATTTTGCCTCAACCAATTACAATTTAGCAGGTTGATTTATTGAGAATGTAAACTATGGAAAGGTCATCCTTTGAAAAGCTAATCTGAGTTCTGAATTTTCACTTCCGTAGACTCCGTCTTACCCCAGGAAAGATAAACAGGCTTTTCTGTGATTAGAGGACCTGACTAACTGGGCCTTCACTGTCAGCCAGATGTATCAGCAACCCTTATTCTATGAGAAAGCAGCATGAGAAAGCTTTCGTGTTTGGGGGACTGAACAGGAGAAACGGATCTTACCTTGGCTGGACCCCTGGGAACTGCAGTAATGGAAAATGACAGGCTGGTCCCACATGGAGGAGTCCTGAATCTCGTGGAGACCCTGCTTCTCTCGGCAAGACCTCTGAGGAAATGGTGACAGGGTGGCTGGTGAGTCCGAACACTAGGAATTGTGGCCTAGAAAGCTTATATGGGAGGCTGGGCTAGCCTTGTTCTCCCACCTGGAAAATGGGGCCATCAGAAGTGGGAAGCTAGAGCAAGAGACTGCAGTTAAAGAAACAGCAGCATAGGTAGGCTCCTGGGAGGTCTTAGGGGACCAGAATCACGGATATTGCATTTCCTGGCAAAGTTGGTTGGTCTCTGTCATAGGATGAATCATTGTTTACCATTTTTCAGACCCTTCCTGAATTAGAATTTTACTCTCACAGTCTTTGACATGTGACTTTGCAGTGGTACGCATTAGTGTGAATGGACTATACCTCTGCCTTTGATGTTGGCATGGCCACGTGACCTGCTTTAATCAATGGAGTGTGGGCAAGAGGGACTCAAGAGGACTCAGGGGCTTCCCTGGTGGCGCAGTGGTTGAGAGTCCGCCTGCCGATGCAGGGGACGCGGGTTCGTGCCCCGGTCCGGGAAGATCCCACATGCCGCGGAGCGGCTGGGCCCGTGAGCCATGGCCGCTGAGCCTGCGCGTCCGGAGCCTGTGCTCGGCAACGGGAGAGGCCACAACAGTGAGAGGCCCGCGTACTGCAAAAAGAAAAAAAAAAAAAAAAAGAGGGCTCAGGAAGCATCATGTGTCTCTGCTCAACTTCCTGGGCTCCTGCCATTTGCCATGAAAGGAACATGCCCTAGTAGGGCTGGTCATAGGGAAATATGGAGGAATGTAGACGAGAGCCAATTTGACGCCTTCATCCTAACCCAGGAGATTTGTAGCCTCAAGCAGAGCTTTCCCAGCCCAACTACAGACCCGAGAGCAAGAAAGGTCTATGCTCATTGTTGTATGCCATTGAGTTTTATGTGACTTGTTATGCACAATAATTATAGCATTTGCTGACTGATACATACACCAATACTGTTCTCCTCTTCTTTCATAATAATGCAAATCCCAGTTTTCATTGGCTCTTTGGAATAAGGCTAAATACCCCAGCCTTCCTTGCAGCTCTGTGTGGCCATATAACTGAGTTCTGGTCAATGAGATGTTAGTAGAAGTGTTGTGTGGAACTTCTGAGACTCTTCCTTCAAGGCCAACGGCATGCAATGTTCATCCCTTTCTGCATCCTGCTATCTGGAACAAGGATATGGTGGCTGGAGCTCCAGTTGACATTTCAGATCCCGAGGAAGAAGGCCGTATCCTAGAGAAGATGGACAGTGAGCTACCTGGAATTACCTGGGCTATTCTATGAGACAGAAATAAACTGTGGTCATAGAGTGTTCTGCCTATGTTTTCCTCTAAGAGTTTGATAGTTTCATACACTACCAAACGTAAGGTAGATAGCTAGTGGGAAGCAGCCAGGGAGATCAGCTCGGTGCTTTGTGACCGCCTGGAGGGGTGGGATAGGGAGGGTGGGAGGGAGGGTGACGCAAGCAGGAAGAGATATGGGAACATATGTATATATATAACTGATTCATTTTGTTGTGAAGCTGAAACTAACATACCATTGTAAAGCAATTATGCTCCAATAAAGATGTTTAAAAAAAAAAAAAAAAAGAAATAAACTGTGGTCTTTAAGCTTTTTTTCTCTTTAAAATTCCCCTGCTGGGCTTCCCTGGTGGCGCAGTGGTTGGGAGTCCGCCTGCTGATACAGGGGACATGGGTTTGTGCCCCGGTCCAGGAAGATCCCACATGCCGTGAAGCGGCTGGGCCCAAGGGCCATGGCTGCTGAGCCTGTGTGTCCGGGGCCTGTGCTCCGCAACGGGAGAGGCCACAACAGTGAGAGGCCCGCGTACCAAAAAAAAAAAAAAAAATTCCCCTGCTGAGCTTACTCCTGACACAGTTCTCAAGACAGTTTTTACTAACTCTGATAAATACTTGTGATATGACTTAGAAGCAGACTATTGTGCAGCAACAACTGTTCCTACTAACCAACTGTTTGTTAGAAATCAAAATGGATACAACGTTAAACAGTCTAAAAATAAGTCTCTTGGGAGGGAGAATGGGGAGTGACTGATAATGGATGTGGGTCCCTTCAGGGGTGATAAAATTGTTCTAATATGAGATAGTGATGATGGCTGCACAACTCTGAATACATGAAAAACAATGAAAGTGTATCCTTTCAAAGGGTGAATTTTACACTCTGTGAATTATAGCTCAATAACCTGTTAAAAAAAAAAATCGCTCACTTGTTCACTGTTTGCACCCTCGTGAGGCAGGTGCTATCATTTTCCCATACGTCTCGGTACCTGAAACAAAGTCTCAGAGAGCTGAAGTGACTCTCTCAGTTCGTCTACCTCATACATGTCAGGGACCAGACTGGAACTTAGGTCTCCTGACACCAGCGCCCATGCAGCTCCCACCTCAATCCCCCCGGTGTGGTTCCCACCCCCACCTTAGGGCTACAGGGAAACCGGACTCAGGGGCGATTTAGACAACCCTGAATTGTGAGTAAAGCTCATTTTCCGCTCTTCCTTTTAGCACTTTCTCCTCTGGCACCCTCTTCCCTCCAGCCACCCTCTCTTATGTCAATGGCCCTAGGGATTCAACATCCCTGCCCACTCTATTTTACAAGCATTCTTGTCAAGAAATGTAAGAAGATACTTGACGGATAGAAATCAACATACGATGGAATTGCAAGTAATTTTTCCCACCTTGCCAGGTACCTCAACTCCCAAGTGCCCCTACCCCACCACTCAGGGTAGATGGGGGGGGCACCTTTTCCTTTGGGGCTCCGTCATCTGCGGGGCTTTCAGTTGACAGCAACACACCTTGACGGGAGGTCTCCTATGAACCGGCGATTTGGATGAATGCTTAAATACATTCTGACTTGAATTTCCACACAATCCATAGAGTACGTGCATTCATGAGCCCATTTTACAGATAAGGAAACTGACGCTCAGAGAGGTTAGGGAACCTACCCAATTCTCGCAGAGAGTGAGTGACCAAAGCAGGGTCCCAACCCAGGTCTCCCAATTCAAAGTCCCACATCTTTTTCCTTATTTTATATAAGCATTTGTTCCTCAGTATCCCCATGGGGTCTACCGCAGGCCTGGAGCAGAAGAGGTGTTCAGAAAGGGGGTGACAAGGAAGTGAATGAAAGCCAACCTTTGCCAGGTTGCTCAAAGGCTTTTCTTCTTCAAGCAAGATTTATGAATCAGTCCTCACCCCCAGCACACACGCACATGTGTCAGGAAGACTCACCCTGGGGTTTTCATTTCCAAAAGGAGAAGAGTACCAACTGCCCTGCATTGGCACATTTGGGGCATAAAAGGGGCAGAAGGAGGATGGGGGTGGGGAGAAAGGCAGGAGAGGTATTGCTTCCTCTTTTGAGAGGCAACGAGCGCTGCCTAAACATCTGCTGAGGAGATGGAGGGTAGGCAGCCTGAGAGAGGAATCCCTTGGGAGAGGCTTAAGGAGATTGAGTGTCAGGGAAACTCAGAGACTACAGAAAGAAAGGGAATGTTAGAAAAGGCACAGGCCGGCAAGACGCAGAAACTCTCTGGCAAAACTAACATCCTATAACGTCATCTGTGATACCTTGCCTCTTTCAAAATGGATTGTAGGTAGCTGGATGCTGGGCTCTGTGCTTGCACTGTGGCCACTGCTGGCCCGGGTACCACCGATGCCACCAGACACTGGATGCCTTAGCCATCAACCCTATCAAAAGGAATTCCAATTATATCGTTCAGTCTGTATTGAAACTCTCAGGTGAGAATCTGATTGGCTGTACTTAGTTCATGTATCTGTGCTTTTGCTGCCAGAGATCAAGGGGAGTTTTCAGCCTTCAGACCCAGACAGGGCTCACGCAAGGGCAGATTCCCCACAATCAGGAAGCAGGCTCAGATGCTACACAAACTATTAATCACTGCTCTATAATTCTCTCCAGCACCAAGTGTCTGGGACAAACCACCGAGGGGCTGCCAGCTTCCATTACTGTGGACGAAGCCTTTGCAAACCTCGGGAGTCAGTTCATTTAAAGCTGCCATCTTTTCCACATTTTTGTTTGCTGGGGTGGTTTGCATTTTATGCAATTGGTTTAAAATCAGTTTTTTCTTTCTCCTTGCTTAGGAAGAGTGGCAGAAGTAAATGAGAAATAAGTGAGAAGGTGCCGAAGATGGATGGGGTGGAGCAAAGTGATTTACTGGGTCATGGTAGATTTGCCATGACAGAGCCTGACAGGAGACAGGCTTCAACCATCAGTTTTCCATTAATTCTTGGAACCAGACCCTCCCTGGCACAGTGGTTAGGAAGGCAAGGTTGATTTTATGCTCAAAAATGTTGGGACTGGTAGTTCAGTGGTTAGGACTCTGTGCTTTCACTACCAAAGGCCCAGGTTCAATCCCTGGTTGGGGAATTAAGTTCCTGCAAGCCGTGTGGTACAGCCAAAAAAAAAAAAAAAAAAAAAAAAAATGTTGAGACTGGAAGGGACTTTAGAATTACCTAGTCCAGTTGTTGTCAAGCATTTTTAAAGCCATGGAATCCATGCTTTAAAGGAAATCTTCACGAAAGCCCAAATTCTAAAAGTTGATCAAACAGGAGCTACTCTGGCTAAAGTGAGACTGGGGGCCCAGGGCAGTTTAAGAATCACTGAGTCCACACAGACATAGAAAACAGACTTATGGTTACCAAAGGGGAAAAAGGTGGGAGGGATAAATTAGGAGTTTGGGATCAGCAGATACAAACTACTATATATAAAACAGATAAGCAGCAGGTCCTACCGTATAGCACAGGAAACTATATTCAATATCTTGTCATAAGCTATAATGAAAAAGAATATGAAAAAATATATATATATAACTGAATCACTTTACTGTACACCTGAAGCTAACATAACATTATAAATCAACTATATTTCAATTTAAGAAAAAACGATAAATGAAAATGACCGACACACACACACACACACACACACACACACACACGAAGAACACTAAGTCCAACCCCTGTGCTACAGGTGAGGAAACTGAGGCCTGAAAATGAGAATGA
The DNA here is from genome assembly GCF_937001465.1 of Orcinus orca. Lineage (NCBI taxonomy): Eukaryota > Metazoa > Chordata > Mammalia > Artiodactyla > Delphinidae > Orcinus > Orcinus orca. The sequence goes on from NC_064571.1 coordinate 14,063,059, forward strand.
CTTGTCCAAGGGCACACAGCCATTTAGTGGCATAGCGAGCTCCCAGACCCAGACTTCTCAGGCTCCTTCAGCCTCATGCCGGTCAAAAAAGAGCTATTTCTAAAATTCTAGAAGACATTGGAGCACAAACAGTACATTGCTGAGACCCCTCTAACAGAGTGACACAGAGCAGGGAGAGATGCTCCCTCCCACACTGCCACAGGCACTGTGTCAGCTCTCCTTTAATAGGACAGAGTAGAATTATCGGTGATGCTCAAGGGGAGGTGGGATGGCCCCAAGGATGTATATACAGTGGAAACAGCAGCGGTGTCTACGTGATCAGGGTCCTAAAGGGAAGCAAATGGCATCTCAAACTAAGGAGAGTTTGAAGAAGGACCATTTACAGAGATGTGAGCAGTGAAGGGAAACCTATAAGGGGTTGGAAAGCATCCCAGGGCTAACAACAGCAGGAAGGCTTTACCTCTCCTAGACCTGAGGGCACAAGCAAGGAAGTGGCCACCTTGTCAGAGCTGCAGCCTTTGTTAAGTGAATCAGTCAACTCACCGCAGGGAGGAACAGGCAATGAGCACCCTGCTCTCAGTGCCTTCCACTGGCTGAACCTAACCAGAGGCCAAGACAAAGTAGCCTTGGATGAGACAATTCATAAAGGTCAGCTTTGCAGGACACTGAGCATGGCAGGGAGGGTGGGGAGGGAGTCTGGAGGGGCAAGTAGAAGATATCCACCACAGTGTGGTCCGGTGGAAGCAGCAGTGTGCAGCAGACCTCAGAAACAGCTGACTCTGCGTGTTCATGAGAATACCCCCAGGTACTCCAGAAATTCTCACGGGGCATAGGCACTTCGCAGGGGTGGATGTAGGGAAGAACTTGAGAAACAAGGTCATGAATGTGACCTCATTTGTACCTATGGGGCCTGGGGAAATTTGCATACTTCATTACTGAAGTCCAGCTCCTCTGACATTGTCAATGGAGGAACATGCCCCAGTTGCAAGGGCAGGTTAGGTCTGCAAAGGTCCATTTTGCCCCTGGAGATCTCCTCATCTCCAGCACTTGCTACCACGGCAGCCTCAGGGGAGTGTGGCTTCCTCTTTGCCTTTCACATCTGCATTCCTGCAATGCAATTCTGAACCTAACTACTCAGGCCAAGTGCAGACTCCACAGGCTAAGGGCACAGTCGCCGATAAGACTGCCTTTGTGCCACATGCCAGCCACAAGTTCAGGGGTCCCTGAGCCACCCAGACTTCTGACCAACTGGCTACAAACTTGGGGGTTTCCAGTACCCCCGCAGGTTGATACTTCACTAGAATGACTCTCAGAACTCAGGAAAGTGCTAGACTTACAATTTCAATTTTATTATAAAGGATACAAATCAGGACCAGACAAGTGAAGAGGCTCATAGGGAAACGTCTGGGAGGGTCCTGAACTCGGAGATTCCATGTCCTCTCCATGTGGAACCTAGAGCATCATCCACCCAGCACTTTTATGGGTTCACTAGCCAGGAAGTTCACCTGAGCCTCAGGGTCCAGAGATTTTCTTGGGGTTTCATTACACAGGCTTGATTCATTGAATCACTAGAAGTGTGATTAAACTCAATCTTCAGCCCCCCCACCCCTCCAGACCAATATCACCTGACTCAAAACCCCAACTTTGTAGTCACATGGTTGGTCTTTTTGGCTTGGCGAGCCCTCATCCTGAAATTCCAGGGCCCACCAGGAGTCACCTCGTTAACCTGAGCTCAGGTGTGGTCCCAGGGCCCACTGTGGATAATAAAGACACTCCTAACATTCAGGAAATTCCAAGAGTTTAGAAGACCCATCCCGGGAATCCAGGGCAAAGACTGAATAAATTATTATACAACAATATCCCATAACATGGCTGTCATAGGCTGAAATATTTAAGTTGGACCTGACTAAGGGCGAACACTGGAATGGCTAGGATTTTCCTTGGGTCCCAACCTACAATGAGTTTAGTGACTGCCTACAGTGCTGGGTGTGGAGGGAGGGCAGATTCTGAGACCACAGCCAGGATCAACTGGAAAGAGTGATATGATTAACCAGGCATGACAGACTTAGCGTAGAAGAGGATTAGAAGGGGAGGGTGAGAGCATGCATGTTTGGTACTTACTAACCCTGTGCTAAGGGATAAAGTTTTTAAAAAAGGAATAACTATCATATGACCCAGCAATCCCACTACTGGGCATATACCCTGAGAAAACCATAATTTAAAAAGAGACATGTACCTCAATGTTCATTGCAGCACTATTTACCATAGCCAGGACATGGAAGCAACCTAAATGTCCATCGACAGACGAATGGATAAAGATGTGGCACGTATATACAATGGGATATTACTCGGCCATAAAAAGAAACGAAGCTGAGTTATTTGTAGTGAGGTGGATGGATCTAGAGTCTGTCATACAGAGTGAAGTAAGTCAGAAAGAGAAAAACAAATACCATATGCTAACACATACATATGGAATCTAAAAAAAAATGGTACTGATGAACATAGTGGCAGGGCAGGAATAAAGATGCAGATGTAGAGAATGGACTTGAGGACGCAGTGGAGGAGGGGGAAGCTGGGGTGAAGTGAGAGAAGCATCGACATATATACACTACAAAATGTAAAGTAGATAGCTAGTGGGAAGCAGCAGCGTAGCACAGGGAGATCAGCTCAGTGTTTTGCGATGACCTAGAGGGGTGGGATAGGGAGGGTGGGAGGGAGGCTCAAGAGGGAGGGGACATAGGGATATACATATGCATATGGCTGATTCACTTTGTTGTACAACAGAAACTACACAGCATTGTGAAGCAATTATACTCCAGTAAAGATGTATTAAAAAAAAAAAAAAGGAGGGCTTTCCTGGTGGCACAGTGGTTAAGAATCCACCTGCCAATGCAAGGGACATGGGTTCAAGCTCTGGTCTGGGAAGATCCCACATGCTGTGGAGCAACTAAGCCCGTGTGCCACAACTACTGAGCCCACGTGCCACAAGTACTGAAGCCCATGCGCCTAGAGCCCGTGCTCCACAACAAGAGAGGCCACCACAATGAGAAGTCCACGCACTGCAACGAAGAGTTGCCCCCGCCCACCACAACTAGAGAAAGCCTGCGCGCAGCAATGAAGACCCAACGTAGCCAAAAATAAATAATTTTTTAAAACATTTAAAAAAAGAAATAAACTCAGAGTAATAAAAATGATAATACTGTTTGCAAAGACTGCTCATTAGAACATGTAAGACCCATCCCACTTTAGTTCCCATCCTAATGCCACGTAGCAAGTACCATGTTTAACCCTCGTCAGCCAGGAGGTCATATCTTTTTATTTCTCCTCCTTAAAATCTAGACTCATGAAAGAAAGACTCAGAAAGAGATGGGAGTGCCTCACCTGGCCTCTGAATTCTGATTTCCAAGCTAAGGAATCACTTCTACCCCAAATGACTGTCCTAGTGAATGTGGGTCCTTTTAGGGACTATCACGTCAACTCACATCTGGGCCGATATGCACTAGTTGCCGTACCAGCTGTTAAGTTAATCGAAACGCTTCACACAGGTTAGTTAAAAAAAACTGCTGCTCCCTATTTCTGGAATGCACTTCTACCATTCTGACTTTCTACCCCATTCATGTGGGTAGAATGCCCTTCTACCCACCCTCCGCTGGGACCAGGATGGCTACCTACAATAATTTTTACAGCCCTGTGCAAAATAAAAAAGCAAGACTCCTTGTTTAAAAATTGTTGAGAATGGGAACATGTGTATATGTATAACTGATTCACTTTGTTATAAAGCAGAAACTAACACACCATTGTAAAGCAATTATACCCCAATAAAGATGTTAAAAAAAATTGTTGAGAATTTCAAGACAGTGTCAGCTGAGCATTAAACCAAGCACAAGACCCTCTGAACACATGGGGATCTATACACCTGCCCAAGTCACACAGCCACGAAGCCAGCCCTGCCCAGGACCCCTCCACACCTGCTCACAATCTACGGAAAGGGCTGATCCTGGCACAGATGGGGCCTCCAGGACCTCGTCCAGTTGCACGGCCAGCATCCTTCTGATGAATTGTAGTTGACAGAACACTTCTCCTGCTTACCCCCTCCCCACCAATGCAGGAGGAGCAGGGAGCATGAGCAAGAAATAAGTCTGTTTTAAAGATACTAATGGAAGGTTGATTGTTACTGCAGCATGACTCAGTGCATCCTGACCAATACATACCGATACCCTACAAATTCTTACTTTTTTTTTTGTTTTTTTTTGTTGCGGTACGCGGGCCTCTCACTGCTGTGGCCTCTCCCGTTGCGGAGCACAGGCTCCGGACGCGCAGGCTCAGCGGCCATGGCTCACGGGCCCAGCCGCTCCGCGGCATGTGGGATCTTCCCGGACCGGAGCACGAACCTGTGTCCCCTGCATCGGCAGGCGGACTCTCAACCACTGCGCCACCAGGGAAGCCCAATTCTTACATATTTTGACAGCCACCCTGCCCATGTGGTTATCTCCTTGATGCCCCAACAGGACAAGCAGAGTTGTTTTCTTGGAAGGAACATGACTTGACTCTGTTACCAGAAACCCGCAGAATTATACAAGGCACAACTATATTACCCAACACGATTTTTAACGTGTGAACTTTGCCAGTAAACTCGTTTTAATAGGTCACCACAAAGTTAAAGGACTTATGTTTTCACTGGAAGGTTTCCTCCTTAAGAAAGTGCCAATTTCCTCTCACTGCTGGATCGGAGGTGAGGCAGCCCAAGAAGGAGGGAGGGAAGGAAAGCAGACAGGTTCAACTTTCATTGATTTGTGAGGATAATCTCCTTCACGGAGGGGTATTGGGTGAACTGAAGAAAAGAGCAAAGCTGAGAAATGCTGGCCTCCTCTGGAAGCTCCCAGCCCCTCCCCACTCCTACTCCAACCAGCAAAGAGGAGCACGGAGGTGGGTACAGGGAGTAGAGCATTTGGGGGTTTTCTTTTGTTTTGTTTTGTTTTGTTTTCGCGGTACGCGGGCATTTCACTGCTGTGGCCTCTCCCGTTGTGGAGCACAGGCTCCGTTGTGGAGCACAGGCTCCGGACGCTCAGGCTCAGCGGCCATGGCTCACGGGCCCAGCCGCTCCGCGGCATGTGGGATCTTCCCGGACCGGGGCACGAACCCGTGTCCCCTGCATCGGCAGGTGGACTCTCAACCAGTGCGCCACCAGGGAAGTGCGCCACCATTTGGGTTTTAAAACTAAACATAGCCATAGGATTTTTTTAGGGCAGTGAAACTATTCTATATATGACACTACAACGGTGAATCCGTGTCATTGTACATTTTGTCAAAGCCCATAGAATGAACAACACAAACAGAGACCTCTAATGTAAACCAGAGACTCTAATCACCAGGTGTTATTGGTTCATCCATTGTACCTAATGTATCACACTAATGCAAGACGTTCAGAACAAGGGAACCTTGGTGTGGGCGAGGGTGTGCGTGGGAACTCTGTATTTTCCGTTCCATTTTTCTGTAAACCTCAAAATGCTAAAAAAAAAAAAAGAGTCTCTTAATTTAGAAACTAATAATAAATGTATATTAGAGGAAATGCTCTCATTCTTGCTTCTCTCTGCCTGTTATTACTCTTTCTCAGGCAGACATGTCCTAACCAACAGACTGGAAAGATAAAGAGATTTTGCTGTGAGCTCAGGAGAAAGGCCAAAAGATGGCCTTGGACCCAAGGCCACCGTGTACAACTGCCCAAGGCACCTTGTGCCACTGCACCAGTGCACCACGTCCAAGAAGGAGCGTTGCCCTTGTTGACATTAGAGCTCTGTGTACTTATTATGCAAAATCCAAGAGGTACAGTTCCCTGTTTTGCTCAAGGCTAGTAGTAGCCCTGTCTAGGCCCTAAACCTTTCCAAGGTGAAGAGGCGGGCCATGGGGCCCAACCTTGCCGACCTACCTAGAGGCAGCTTTGGGGTTTGGGGAATAAAAAGCTTTCTGCATTTACCTTTCTTCAGAACTTTGAGGTGTGGCAGGTCGTGGGGAGACCCATGCACGGGAAGCCCAGAATTGGACATAAACGCAAAACCTGAAGCCCTGTCACCCAGGTGCAGAGAAGGAGAGATTGCCCAGGGCTGGTTCAGCCACAAGGTCAGGAGGAGCTGAGTAGTGCTGCTTCCTGAATGGCAGAATTAATGTCACACATGAGAGCATAAGTGGCTTCAGGATGCTGACGTGGCTGGGGGTGTAAAAGGCTGAGCGCCCGCAGCTCCTACCTCCTCCACCCAGGTTGCCGAGAGCACGGAGTTTCATGCCTGCCCACCGGAGGTACGAAGGGGAGTCGCGTCCATCCGTTCATCACCACCTTTTACGCGGCTTATGTGCTGTTTCGAGAGCAAAGCTAAGTAGGCACCCTGAGCGCACACACGCCTGTCCCCTGCACTTGACTTGAGGTGTGGCCTCGGGCAGGAGAGTGGAGTTGGCTGTGGCAGCTCAGGTGCGTGGGCAACTCTCTCCATAGAGATAAACGTCTCTTAGCCACTAGCACACTTACAGTGATGCTATGTAGGAAAGAATTTTAGGAGGAGACAATAGCAATAACATTCTGGAAGCGGGAAAGCAAACCAAGGAGGGATAACTGGCTGAGCAGTCTTTTGAGCCCAATCCCAAGTCTGACTTGGAAAAGGATAGAGCAAGTGTTTCACACCACAGACTCCTCAAACGGAGGAAGCGGGAGCCCCAGGGACTTCTGGATCCGGCTGGCAGATCATGTGTCATTAGGTGAAGACTAGGAGAAGCGCTATTTGAGGAGTAGTCAATGTATGTAAATATATGTTTATATATGCAAACAGAGCTAGGGTATGTAAATTACCTTGGGCTTACCGTAGGCAGTGTTTGCACTTGGTAAGCAATCTCTGAGTGTCTGCTGTTACTACATTTCCTAGGTCCCTTGAGACCCTTTATATTCCACTGGGCACCTACCCCCGTCTCACCACAGCAGAAATCTGGAGTTTTACCCTCTGGAGACGGTAACAGAGTGGGCCTCTGGGTTGAGGGCCAAGGCACAGTGCAGTGTGGGGTGCAGAACAGAAGGACAGAGGACTCATGCCATTAATTTCTTGCACTCCAGCCCCAGGCTGTGCTGTGTGGCTTGTGGAATCTTAGTTCCCCGACCAGGGATCAAACCTGCGCCCTCCTGTGCCTTGGCAGCGAAAGTGCGGAGTCCTAACCACTGGCCAGCCAGGGAATTCCCTCATGCCATTAATTTCTAAATTCAGGGAGTCCCAGCTCTTCTTGCCGCTCGGGGTCCAGACATGCTGGCAGCCTGACCCCACCTTCCAGGAAGATTCCTCTCTGGGGAGTCTGTGCAGCTCTGGGCTGCATGGGAAACAGCCCACCCAGATCCCCTACAATATGATCAAGCTCTGTCTATATACACGCTTGACTAATGAGGGAGTGCCATCTGAGATGGGCCTTGGGAGGCTTTAAGAGGGAAGTTAAAGAAATTGGGGTGGAAGGAATAGTATAACAAGCGTGCAGATACGGGATAAGTTGAGGCCTTTGAGAGAGGCAGTGAGAGGGTGCTGGGCTAGGGAGAAGGGCAGGGAGAAGGGAGAGTTAGGAGATGAGTTTGGAAAGGGCGTCTGGGACCAACAGGTGTCTGACAAAGGCACCGGCTTGAGCAGGGCAACGGGGCTCACCTGCAGTTCAAATGCCCCTTTCTGAGCCTTGCGCCCCAACCTGGGGCTGCATCAGCCAGTGGAAAGAGTGCGTCTGGCTTTGGGTCTGTGTTGGCTGTTGCCCTGGGGACCAGATGGAAGAAAGCCGAGGTCAGGAGATGGAAGTTATTTCAGTAGATCATGAGGAGCCTGATGAGAGTTTGGAAACAGGAGAGTGACATACAGAATTGAGTTAGACTTGAGAGAAGCATTAATTCACGAGCCAGATGCGCGACTACACCAAGGTGAACTGGAAAACGCTGATGAATCACTGTCCATATTTATAGGATAAAGAAGAGATCAGGGACTAGAAAATGGAAATCACTCAAAAAGGAATTGAGCCCTTTGGATAGGAAACAAGAACTCTGATGGAATAAAGGAGGAAGGATTGAGCAAGAGAGAAAGCAAGCGGCTGCCAGCCTATCCCACAAAAACAAACACCTTGAACTTGACAGGCGACTTCAAACGTTACTAAACTTTTTGGCAGTTTTTTCCCCCTTCACCAGCCTAACGCAGGAATGCAAGGAGAGAATTATTTCCCTTTCCCGCTGCTGTGGTGTTTTCAGATTTCCCAACTGAAAACAGCCTCATGGAAGCATCAGCTTGTTCCAAGCAGCTGACAGATGGAGGACGTTTGGGAAGTTGGGTTTCCCAGCGGGTGTCTTGTCCTTGGAAATTCTTTTCCCCTCAGCCTTCTGCACAAGAACTTCCCTGATGACGTAGATAACAAGGTCCGTCCTTTCACGAGGAGAGAGATGGCAATGCCAGCAAAGTCTCCCGTGAAGGAAGCAGGACCCTCCGACTCAGAAGTCCCTCTTCTCCACCTGCCTGCAAACTTGAAATTTATTCCCTACTCTTTTCTCTGATCAAAGACATGGGAGGTCTTGGTTACAAATGCAAATAATTGTCCGGAAACGGAAATGAAAAGTTTGTTACTCACCATTCCCACGTTGGTTCATGTAGCAGGGCCCAAAGCAAGGAAGGGGTTCCAGAGTAAATATTAGTAATATATACCGATCAGGCTTTAGAGTAAATTGAAGACGTTCACACGTATCAACTCGATCCTCAAAGTCACTCTGAGGACCTTATAGGATTATTATCTCCCTCTGACAGCTGCGGGAGTCAAGACCCAGAGAAGTTAAGTGACTCGCCCAAGAATACACGAGTAGTTGGTGTTGGGAGAATTAGGACTTGAGCTCCCGATGTCCAGTTTGGTGCCCTTTCCCACGTGTGGGGGTGGTAGGAGCTGTGGCAGTCTGGGTTATGTGTGGTGGAAGGGTTCAGAGGACCTTGGGCACACCACCACCTGCTAGGGTTGAAGCCACAGTTAGGCTCCCCTAAATTTCACCCATTGCCGAGGCCTCTTCCTCCAGCTCTGAGTGAGACACAGTAAAGAGAAGAGAATAGTGGGCAGTAAAACCCTGTCCACACCTCAATCCCCAAACCCCACCCTGCCACCCAGTTCTTTTCCTCGAAAGGAGACAGTCCTGGAGAGCCAGCCCTACACTCACTACACGCTCCAGATTTCCCTGCCAGAGCCGATATCGCTGTCTAAGAACTTGGCCCCTCGGGGAACTCTGTCCTCCTGACATGTGACCCCTTTCGCTCACAGTCCAGGGTCCCTGAGGTGCTCAGAGCGGGGAGCTGACTGGTCGTGGGTCAGCCCACCATCAGTGGTAAACTCGGAGGCGGCTCCGGATGCTCTCCAGAAAGGACTTTGCCCCCCAAGCTCAGGCCCTGGACAGATGCTCACAGGCACGATGTCTGAAAGAGGCAATAACATGGCTATGACTCTGGATTCAAACACCTAGATCCCAAAAGAGCTGCCCCTGAGGCCAACTCTACCCTTCCTCAAGGCCCCCGTGGGAGATCCAGACAGAAAGGAAAAAGTCCAGCAAGAACAGTTGATGACTTGCAGGGGCTTTGACCCAACCTCAGATGTGGAGCTCAGCAAGGCCTCCTTCCTCTTCAAGGCCGAAGGAAGGAAGCAGGGAGGCCAAAGTGTTCTTTGGAGCTGAGTCCCTCTGGGAATTCCAGGAGAGCTCTGAGGCTCCTCCCCGACCCTCCGCCGCCCCACTCCCCAGGGGCACACTCACTCAACAGTTTGCACGTGATTACCGGCGTTTATCGGACCGATGCTGCCCATCTAAGGACCTCAGTTAGAGGACCCCGGACCCATAATGAAACTGGATGACCACTGCCTTGCCCCTTTCCCTCAGGCCTCACAGGGGACGAATAAGAGAATGGGAAGAGGCCGCCCTGGGATCCCACCCTTGCCTCAGACCATCTTATCCATATATCCTTTGAAAATAAATAATCATTAAAAATGACCAGGATAGACATTCCCCTTGGACTCATCAGAACATCTTTCACACTCTAATGCTCTTGATGGCCCCAATGAATGCAATTTAATTCGACATAGCACAGTGAAGGGGCTATTTGAGTCAGAAAGAGAAATCCAGCAGGATCGTTCATAGAAGCAGTGTCGTCAGGAAAACACATACACAACTAGTCACCATTGGGGCCAGTGTTGTCAGAGTTTTGGGAGAACAGGGGAGGCATGATTCTCTCTGGATAGAGGAGAAAAGTTAGGCAGCAAGCATATATAGAAGAGTATGTGGGTCGGGCCTTTGGGCCTCCCCTGGGAAGGCCTCCTGATCAAAGCAGAGAGGTGAAATGCCGGTGTGTCTGAGAAAAGGCAAGTACTCTGGGAGGCCAGATGCAGGACACACGTGAGTGTTGGGTTAGGGGAAGGAAGGAATGAGCCAGCTGTGATCCAGGTAAATCTGGGGCCCAGCAACAAATGGAGCAGGACAGGGAAGGGAGTGTAAGAGAGAGATTACTAAGGGGACTTGCAATACAGTAAGTCCCCTACGTACGAACGAGTTCCATTCCAAGAGCACGGTGATTAAGTCCAATTTGTTCGTAAGTCCAACAAAGTTAGCCTAGGTACCCAGCTAACACAATCGGGCTATATAGTACTGTACTGTAGTAGGTTTATAATACTTTTCACACAAATAATACATAAAAAACAAACAATAAAGAAAACATTTTAAATCTTACAGTACCTTGAAAAGTGCAATAGTACAGTACAACAGCTGGCATACATACAGGGCTGGCATCGAGTGAACAGGTAAGAAGAGTTACTGACCGGAGGAGGGAGAGGAGGTGGGAGATGGTAGAGCTGAAGGATCGTCAGCAACAGGAGATGGAGGGCGAGCTGCAATTCCACTCACGCCTGAAGTGGATGGCACAGGTTCTGGTTCCTTGCTGGAACCAGCTGCACATTCGTATCTTTGAAAATTCGCAACTTGGAAGTTCATATGTAGGGGACTTACTGTATTGAACACTCGGGCACTGTTATCAGAACTGACCAGTTTCTCCCCTGAGAAGTAACATTTACGGTGAGAAGTGCATTGAATTAGGGAGACCATTCGTAGCTCTGGCACTCACAGCTGGGGGACCTTGGATGAGTGTGTTCCCTCCTGGGTATCAGCTAGCACCTGTACAGGTGGAAGGAAGGGATGCCTACCATTGGTGATGTTTGACATCGCATTCCTCCTAGCAGGAAGCAGATGGCCCCATGAAAGGGAGGAGTTGAGGAGGGTTCAGGGAAAGGATTGTTGACAAAGGGATGGGCACGATTAAGGGTGCCAAAAGGAGATGGTAAATGCCAGGGACTTGCAACACCTGGAAGCCATGACCACTCTTCGACCTGAAGGGATGTGTTGAGAAGCTAGAAGCTGGTATATTGAATTAAGAATATGCCGATTATGGGGCTTCCCTGGTGGCGCAGTGGCTAAGAATCCGCCTGTCAATGCAGGGGACATGGGTTCGAGCCCTGGTCCAGGAAGATGCCACATGCCGAGGAGCAACTAAGCCCGTGCGCCACAACTACTGAGCCTGCGCTCTAGGGTCCGCGAGCCACAACTACTGAGCCCGCGTGCCACAACTACTGAGCCCACATGCCGCATCTACTGAAGCCCCCCCTGCGCTCTAGAGCCCGTGCTCCGCAACAAGAGAAGCCACCACAGTAAGAAGCCCACGCACCGCAACAAAGAGTAGCCCCAGCTCGCCGCAACTAGAGAAAAGCCCGCACGCAGCAATGAAGACCCAATGTAGCCAAAAATAATAAATAAATAAAAATAAATAAATTTTTAAAAAAAGAACATGCCAATTATGACCTGCTGAATGAGGAGACGGAGCCACTCCTCGGGGGGGCATGGCCCGGAGCTCCCACAGCATCTAGCTCCCACTTCAAGGAAGTGAAACCCGTCAGCTTGATTGAAGGCACAGCTCTAATACACCCACACAAAGGAAATAGAGTCATAAGATTTATTATTCACAAGATTCTAGAAGCTGGGGGAAGGGCAGTCCTACATCCCAGGTCATGAGTGAGCAGGACAGAGAGAGCAGGGTAGCAAGCCGGGGTGGAGGTCACTAGGCTTTCCGGGGCTTAACTCTAAACGGTTATTCGAAAGCTGCCTCTGGGAATTCCCTGGCGATACAGTGATTAGGACCTCCTACCTCCACCACTGTGGGTCTGGGTTCGACCCCTGGTCAGGGAACTAAGATCCCACAAGCCATGCTGCATGGACAAAAAACAAAAACAAGAAACAAAACTGCCTCACAAGGCGGGAACTTAGGGCGGGTAACCTAAACTCAAGTCCATATCTAAAATGTCCACACTCTGGGTGTGAGCAGGGTTATCATACTGTAAAATGCCTAGGCAGTAACTCAGAAAAAAAAAGTTGTTTTTCTCATCACAAGGGGCAAGAAGATGAAACTATTAGCTGTGAGAGAGCGTCTGCCTGACCAGATCTGCGGCCTTTGATAGAGAATGTGGCCACTGCCGACTGGGGAAGGGCAGGGCAGAGGCCAGGGGCATGAATACCCTGACCTCTAGCTACCCTCCAACGCCTCGCAGCTGAACACAGCAAAAGCCAGAAGACAAGGGAGCTGCTTGAGTCGGTCTGCAGGGGTCAGCTTCCCAGACAGAGGAAGGTGGGGTTGGACCAAAATGAGACACGGAGAATATATCACACAGGAAGCAGGCTGACAAATTTATTTAAATAGTTATGTGTTTATTTTTTTAAAATATCTGTCTCATGTTCGAAGAGGAGGTTATTTGAAACTGTAGTCTTTCTTTTTAAGCTTTTTAAAAAATATATATTTATTTTTTTGGCTGCGTTGGGTCTTAGTTGAGGCACGCAGGATCTTTCATTGAGGCACGCGGGCTCTTTGTTGCAGGACACGGGCTTCTCTCTAGTTGTGGCACGCGGGCTTCTCTCTCTCTAGTTGTGACATGTGGGCTTAGTTGCCCTGTGGCATGTGGGATCTTAGTTCCCCTACCAGGGATCAAACCGGCGTCCCCTGCATTGCAAGACAGATTCTTAACCACTGGACCACCAGGAAAGTCCCCATGTGTTTATTTTAATGTGTAATAGAAAGAACATAGCTAGCACATCAAAGCTATCTGTTCAAAGCAGCCGTCATTGCTTAAGGTAAGGCTGAAGCAGATCTTTAAATGATAAAAAGTTAGACAGTGGAAAGAAAAATATTAAGTGATGGTAAGGTGGTACAAAAATATGGCAAAAATCACAGCTATGGCATTTGTACAGTTGAAGTTTGGGAAATTCTGGGCTGGATGATATATAAGATTTCTTCCATCTCTGACTCTCATTGAGTTTCTAAGCGTCTCCACATAGCTATACTGAGTACAAGAACTATCTCAGATCATCTAGGTTCGGTAAAATGTTAGATCACGAGTGACAGGGTGGGATGATAGCGGGACTCCTAGTGACGTCACTACTCTCTTAAGATTGTTCTTCCTCTTCTTGAAGGTTAAAACAAGGCACAAGGCCACCAAAACTCATGAATAAGACCATTTACAGCATCACTATTTGTTATAATCTCAAATTTGAAACAACCCAAATGTCAATCAAAGGGATAAAAAAATTGTCATATATCCACACTAGGCAGCAATGAAAATGAACAAATTTAAGCTGCATTCGGCAACACAGATGAAACTCACCAACCCAACATTGAATGAAAGGAACCAGACACAGAGTCCATACAGTGGGATTTCTTTTGTATAAAGTTCAAAAACAGGCTAGGGCTTCCCTGGTGGCGCAGTGGTTGAGAGTCCGCCTGCCGATGCGGGGAACATGGGTTCGTGCCGCGGTCCGGGAAGATCCCACGTGCCACGGAGTGGCTGGGCCCATGAGCCACGGCCGCTGAGCCTGCGCATCCGGAGCCTGTGCTCCGCAACGTGAGAGGCCACAACAGTGAGAGGCCCGTGTACTGCAAAAAAAAAAAAAAAAAAAAAAAGGCTAAAATCTATGAGGTAGAAATCAGAAGAGTGGCTACCATTGCAGAGGAGAGGATGGAGATGGTGACCAGAAAGGAGTTGTGAGGCAGGCTTTGGGAATGTAGGCTACGTTCTCTTTCTTGACATGGTATCTTCACTGAGTCAGAATTCACTGAGCTGTACAGTTGTGATTTTTGAACTTCTTGGTTGGTATCCTATACTTCAGTAAAAATTTTAATTTTAAGTGTATAGAAAATAGAAAAGCTGTGATTATTCCCTTGTTGATCCTAGTAAAATGGCCACAAAGGATGAATTGTCCCTCTGGGATAAGCAGAAGTGACATGTCCCTGATGGTCGAAGGAAATTTATGGGAATTGTCTTAGGCTTGGGTCTAAAAAGCATGTCTCTAGAGGTGATTTCCTTCTTACAGGGATCTGAGAGAACTACCAACCTAGGACCACTTTAAAAGGTTTTTTGTTCTGAAGGTGATGTGAACTCCAGCCCCAAACCTGTATGAGTGCAGGCTTTTGGTTGAGAATTCTCAGGGGAAAATTTCCTCTTTATTTTGGTTCCACTCTGAACTAAAATTAGGTATCTTAAGGCAAGTAATTACCTGTAGTGAGTATTCCACTGTTTCCCTTGGGGAGTGAAATCTGACTACACCCATTGAAACTTCTACCCTTTGAGGGTTCTGGGGTACCCATAAGGATCACCATTCTAATCTCACATTCTGCTTCAGCCTAGGTTTTGTCTCCCATCTCCAATCTACTTGACAAGAATTAACAGATGGCTCTAAGGCAAACTCTGGTTCCCACTCACCTCTCTATAGTCACATTTTTCCATTGTTTCTGCCTCAGAGTGGCAGCTCAGCCTTCCTGTAAAAACATGCCTTTGATAGTATCCTCAGCATCTTAAGGATTTTTTAAAATAAATTTGTTTATTTAATTTATTTATTTTTGGCTGCATTGGGTCTTCATTGCTGCACTTGGGCTTTCTCTAGTTGCAGTGAACGAGGGCTACTCTTCGTTGCGGTGCGTGGGCTTCTCATTGCGGTGGCTTCTCTTGTTGCGGAGCATGGGCTCTAGGTGAGCAGGCTTTAGTAGTTGTGGCACATGGGCTCAGTAGTTGTGGCTCGCGGGCTCTAGAGCGCAAGCTCGGCAGTTGTGGCGCACGGGCTTAGTTGCTCCGTGGCATGTGGGATCTTCTCGGACCAGCGCTTGAACCTGTGTCCCTGCATTGGCAGGCAGATTCTTAACCACTGCACCACCAGGGAAGCCCCCAGCATCTTAAGGAGTTTTGACTTGGCAGATATCTCCAGAATTTGGCCTGCCATGTTGCTGGAAACATGGCATTCACTTTTCTATATTCATTCTCCAACGGTCTCTCGGAATCCTTTGCTAATCCTATTTCCTCTTCTTGGATTGATCTTCCTCATCTTCTCCATTTGCTAAATCTCCATTTGCTAACTCCTGCCTACTGTGGTAGGCAGAATTCTAAGATGGCCCCCCATATCCCAAGCCTCTCGTGTACACACACTTTCTCCTGGTTATTCAATCAAACACTAATCTAGGTGTTGCTGTGAAGGGATTTTCCAAATGTAATTATTTCCCAAATCAGTTAATCTATTTTTTAAAAAATATATTCATTTATTTATTTGGCTATGCCGGGTCTTAGTTGCAACACTTGGGATCTTCATTGCCGCATGTGGGATCTTCTTTGAGGCATGCGGGATCTAGTTCCCTGACCAGGGATCGAACCCAGGCCCCCTGCATTGGGAGCACAGAGTCTTAACCGCTGGACCAGCAGGGAAGCCCGCCAAATCAGCTGATCTTAAAATAAGAAGATTTTTCTGGGTGGGCCTGACTTAATTACATGAGATTTTTTTTAAGCAGAGAGTTTATCTGACTAGTAGCAGAAGAGCTAGTCATGGAGCTGTGCTCTGGCTGGCCTGGCAGAAAGCAAACATCCATGTTGTGAACTTCCTATGGGGTCACAAAGCAAGGAGCTGTGGGCGGTCCCTAGGAGCTGAGGGTGGTCCTTGGTCCACCGCTAGCAAAAACCGTGAGGACCGCAACCCCGGAACTGCAAGGAAACAGCCAAAAACCAGTGAACTTGACTGAGGACCCAGAGTCCACGTGAGGACTGCAGTCAAGGCCAACACCTTGATTTCAGTCACGTGAGATCCTGACCAGAGAATCCAGTCACACTGTACCTGAACTTGAAGTGTGAGATAATAAATTGGTGTTGTTTTAATCCGCTAAATTTGCGATGATTTATGCAGCAACCGAAAATGAACACAGCCCCAAATGAATGTACCTGCCAGTCTACCTACCCTACCTTTTGATGCCAAATTCAAGATTCACCCCTCCAAGAGATGTCCTTGAGCTCTGAGGCAGACCCAGCCATGTCCTCTTGATGCTCCCTTGTGCTTCGTTCATTATCTTTCCCTTATATCTCGTGGCGTGGCTGGTTTTGTTTGCTCATTTGTTTTTCAAGTGTCTTTCTCTTTAGTTAGACCATTTGGTCCTGAAGGTCCTGAAGGGCAAGGACCATGTCTTAGGTGGGCTCTGGAGTCTGATAGCCTGGGTTCACATCCTGACATTGCTACTTCTTAGCCATGTGATCTTGTGCAGGTTACTTCCTTTCCCTAAGTTTCCCCAGGCCTCAACTTCCTTAGATAAGACATCCCTCACCTCAAAGGGGAGTCGTGAAGATAAAACACAGCCCTGACCGACACCTTGATTAGCATAATACCATATACTGCTAATAATTACGGCACATAATAGGCACTCGGCAAATGTTTGTGCAATGAACATAGGGGTGGAGGATGGACGGAACGAGGGCCTGCTTGAATCTCTGTGTGTGAAGACATGTCCCACAGCTTCCAAAAGGATTCAGTCTGGGCAGAATTGTTTCCTCAATAAGCCGTCCTCTGCCCACAGACAGCCTCTCCTGATGCTTTCGTAACGTCTCTTTCCCTCCCTTGTGTTTTACTTCTGCTTCTCCCTTGATTGTTCACGGGAAACATTCCTAGTAAAACCTCAAGGGACCAGCTTTCCTTGTGCTTCGGGGCAGCAGAGAGAGTCTGTGCTGTTTTGGCTGCAGCCGCGCTCCAGCCCCTTGGGGCCGAGGGAGGCACGGCACCTCCGGAGGACTCGGATGGGGGTCGAACAGAAGGTGAAGCACACCAGGGGGAAAAGACAAAGACAGTGCCTGGGGCAGAACCCCCATGAGGTGGTGGTGGAGGGCGAGGGATTCCTGAACCCTCACCTCACCCTCATCCTCAGTCTTGGCTGCTACAACTTCCTTCCCTTCTTTCCTTCTGGCCGCTTACAAAGGAGTCGTATCGGCATCACCACTAACAGCTTCAAGGATGCCAGGCCCTGGGGAAGGCACAGCTTCTGTCCTGGTGTCAGATGAGAGCCATTTGGCAGGTGAAAAGAAACAGGCCATCTGGAGAGGCCTCTGAGACCTCGGTAATTTGAACCAATGACTCCCCGCATTTTTATTTATTGTAAAAAACATTTAGCAACCTGGAAGGACATTCCTTAAAAAGGAAAAAAAGATTATTCATGATCTCACCACCCTAATGCCACAACTGGTTTCTTTTTCCAAGTTATCTTCCAGTTTTTGGCCACATGATAGAGAGAAATTTGCATACAATCTGTATCCTCTTTTTGTTGTTGTTGTTTTCACTTAAGTTCTGTCTTAAGCCTTTTCCAGTGTTGGAATAATCTTCACATTTGTCTCTCTCTCTTTCTCTCTCTCTCTCTCTCTCTCTCTCTCTCTGTTTTTTAACAGCAAATATTCCAGCCAATTTGATTGAGGCATAATTAATGATTCCTTAACCCTTCGGGATGTTGTTCATTCCCCTGAATCTTTGAAGTTGACTCCTGGCAAAGCTGGAAATGAAAGGAAGTTTGTTTCCTAGGCCCATCTGCATGCCTTACAGATCTTACATCCCTGCTAGCAATTTTAGCCCAAGAGTTCTCTCGCCGTGGGAGCAATCTGCTCTCCAATCCCAACCTGCAAAGCCTTGCCCCCATTCGATGGGCTATTAAAAAAATAAGAATATAGTTCTATTTTTTTCTCAACATAAAAGTGATACATGCTCATGTTATCCAATCTGAAAATACATAAAAGCAAAAGAAAATAAAAATCTGCTATAATCTTCCTATTCAAGATCAGATGCCACTGTTCCTTGTTCCTCTCAAAAATGTTGGCACTTTTGACGTCACTCATCTGTGCTAGGTTCCTTTCCTCCCAGATCCTACTCTGCCTTCCAAGTTCACTTTAGAAGCTAATTTGTGTTGCAGTGATGAGGACTGGATGAGTAAACCCTAGAAAGTATATTATCCTGAGGTCTCAGGCACCTGTTGAGGAAAAAAAGAAATACACACAAACAGGTACATAATGCATCAACTGCGGCACCTGAGGTTGGCTAGTTTAACCACAGTGGAATTCGTTGGCTCATAAAACTGGAATGTGTAGAAGTAGGATGGGCTGCAGGTCTGGTTTGATCAAGTGGCTCAAAATGTCAAAAAGGAAATGGTTTCTTTCTAACCTCTCTCTCTGCTTTCTCCACAACATTATTTTCTTCTTAAGGTAAGTTCTTCTTACTTGGCTGCCTTTTCAGCAATTTCTAAGACTACATATTGCCTGGCTCCTGTCTTGCAGGATATGAGAGCATCTCTTTCTCACCACTTGATAAATTCCTGGGATCTCCTCTGATTGGATCAGTCTTGTTCCTATGGCCACCCATAAACCAATCCTAGTGGCAAGGAGGATGAGACAACTATGGGTGGTTGAAACCAGTAGGTCTTAAACTATAGTCTCAGAACCCCTTTACACTCACAGAAATTAACGAGGCGACCAAAGAATCTTTTTAATGGAGATTTTATCTATTGATACTTGCCAAATTAGAAATTAAATTCATCGACACCGAAGAAATACAAAAGATCATAAGAGATTACAATGAACGATTTTATGCCAATAAAAAGGACAACCTAGAAGGAATAGACAAACTCCTAGAAATGTACAATCTCCCAAGGCCAAACCAGGAAGAAATAGAAAATATGAACAGACCAATTTCCAGCAATGAAATTGAATCAGTAATCAAAAAATTCCCAACAAACAAAAGTCTAGGACCAGACAGATTCATGTGTAAATTCTACCAAACATTTAGAGAAGAGTTAACACCTATCCTTCTCAAACTATTCCAAAAAATTGCAGAGGAAGGAATACTTCTGAACTCTTTCTGTGAGGCCAGCATCACCCTGATACTAAAACCAGAAAGATACCACACAAAAAAGAAAATTACAAGCCAATATCACTGATGGGCATAGATGCAAAAATCCTCAACAAGATGTTAGCAAACTAAACTCAACAATACATTAAAAGTATCATACATTATGATCAGGTGGGATTTATCCCAAAGGTGCAAGGATAGTTCAATATCCACAAATCAATCAGTGTGATTCACCACATTAACAAATTGAAGAATAAAAATCATTCGATCACCTCAATACAGGCAGAACAAACTTTTGATGAAATTCAACATCTATTTTTGATAAAAACTGTCAACAAAGTGGGTATAGAGGGACCATACCTGAACATAATAAAGACCATATATGACAAGCCCACATCTACTATTATACTAAATGGTGAAAGCTGAAAACATTTCCTCTAAGATCAGGAACAAGACAAGGATGCCTACTTTTGCCACTTTTATTGAACATAGTATTGGAAGTCCTAGCCACAGCAATCAGACAAGAAAAAGAAATAAATGGAATCCAAATTGGAAAGGAAGAAGTAAAACTGTCCCTGTTTGCAGATGACATGATACTATACACAGAATATCCTAAAGATCCCACCAAACAACTACCAGAACTCATCAATGAATTTGGTAAAATTTCAGGATAAAAAATTAATACAGAGATCATTTCTATACACTAAGAGTGAACTATCGGAAAGAGAAATTAAGAAAATAATCTCATTTACAATCACATCAAAAAAAATAAAATACCTGGGAATAAATCTAACTAAGGAGGTGAATGACCTCTACTTAGAAACCTATAAGATTCTGATGAAACTGAAGATGACCCAAACAAATGGAAAGATATACACATAGATTAGAAGAACTAATATTGTTAAACTTACCAAGCTACCCAGTGCAATCTACAGATTCAACATAATCACTATCAAAATACCAATGGCATTTTTCACAAAACTAGAACAAATAATTCTAAACTTTGTTTGGAAACACAAAAGACCCCAAGTAACCAAAACAGTCTTGGAAAAGAAAAACAAAGCTGCAGGTATTATGCTCCCTGATTTCAAACTATATTACAAAACTTCAGTAAGCAAAACAGTATTGTACTAGCACAAAAACAGACACAGAGATCAATGGAACAGAATAGAAAGCCCAGAAATGAACTCACACTTATATGGGCAATTAATCTCCGACAAAGTAGGCAAGAATATATAATGGGGGAAAGAACATCTTCAATAAATGGTGTTGGGAAAACTGGACAGCTACACGCAAAAGGACCAAACTGGACTACTCTCACACACCATGCACAAAAATAAATTCAAAATGGATTAAAGACTTAAATGTAAGACCTGAAAGGTCGAAGAGTATAGGCAGTATACTCTTTGACCTCAGTCTTTGTAATTTTGCGGGGGGATATTTCTCCTCAGGCAAAGGAAACAAAAGCAAAAATAAAAAAAATGGGACTACATCAAACTAAAAAGCTTTTGCATAGCAAAGGAAACTACCAACAAAACGAATAGGTCACCTACTGAATGGGAGAAGATATTTGCAGGCGATATATCCAATAAGGGGTCAATACCCAAAATATACAAAGAATTCATACAACTCAACATCAAGAAAACAAACAACAGATTAAAAAATGGACAGAGGATCTAAATAGACATTTTTCCAAAGAAGAAACACAAATGGCCAATAGGCACATGAAAAGATGCTCAACATTACTAATCATCAGGGAAATGCAAATTAAAACCACAAAGAGATACCATCACACCTGCCAGAATGGCTCTCATCAAAAAGACAACAAATAACAAATTTTGGCAGAGATGTGGAGAAAAGGAAACCCTTGTGCACTGTTACAGCCACTATGGAAAGCAGTATGGAGAACCCTCCAAAAATTGAAAATGGGACTACCATATGATCTAGCAATTCCACTCCTGGATATTTATCTGAAGAAAATGAAAATATTAACTCAAAAAGATATATGCACCCCTATGTTCACTGCAGCATTATTTACAATAGCCAAGATATGGAAGCAACTTAAGCGCCCATCAATAGATGAATGGGTAAAGAAGATGTGAGATACACACACACACACACACACACACTGGAATATTACTCAGCCATAAAAAAAAGAATGAAATCTTGCCATTTGTGGTAACATATATGGACCTAAAGGGTATTATGCTAAGTGAAATAATTCAGACAGAAAAAGACATAGACTATATTTCACCTATATGTGGTATCTAAAAAACAAATGAACAAACATAACAAAACAGAAACGGAGTTATAGATACAGAGAACAAACAGGTTTTTGCCAGAGGGGAGAAAGGTGAAGGGAGGAAAGAAATAGGTGAGGGTGATTAAGAGATACAAACTTCCAGTTGCAAAATAAATGAGTAACGAGTATGAAATGTACAGTGTGGGGAATATAGTCAATAATTATTTAATATCTTTATATGGTGACAGATTGTAACTGGACTTATCATGGTGATCATTTTGAAATGTATAGAAATATTGAACCACTATACTATATAACAGGAACTAACATAGTGTTGTAGGTTGATTATACTTTAAAAACAAGCAAACAATAAACAAGCAGACTCAGAAAAAGAGATCAGGCTTGTGGTTACCAAACGCAGAGGATGGGGGGGAGGTGAATTGGATGAGAGCAGTCAAAAAGTACAAACTTCCAGATATACAGTAAATAAGTACTAGGGATGTAATGTACAACATGATAAATATAATCAACACTGTTGTACATTATATATGAACACTGTTAAGAGAGTAAATCTTAAGAGTTCTCACCATGAGGGAATAATTTTTTTCTATTTCTTTAATTTTGTATCTATATGAGATGATGGGTGTTCACTAAACTTATTATGATAATCATTTCATGATGTATGTAAGTCAAAGCATTATGTTGTGCATCTTAAATTTATACAGTGCTGTATGTCAATTATATCTCAATAAAACTGGAAGAAAAAATTAAATTCTTTAAAAATAACATAACTCGTAAAAAATAATAAAATTATATGTTAATATGTTGGCAAAAAAGCCTATGTTTTCCAAAACAAAAAGATGGTGAGAAGAATGGCTTTTTTAAAAAACATATTTGCAAGTCTCTTTAAGTCTGGCTTAATAGAATTAAGCTGGATTTTCATATCTGCTTCTGCATTCAATCTGTTGAAAATCGTTTTGGTTAAAGTACGTGAAGAAAACCTGCTTCACATTAACATGTAATTGGAAAAGCGAGGAATATTTTAATGGCCTTTTAGGATAATTGTGGATATTCTTTGATAGTACACCAAAACTCTACAAGAGGTGATTTCTTAAAAGTTTGTTGCATTGTGGAATCTGAAACCTTATCTATGAACTTTTCATACTGTTAAATTAAAATCCATTGGGGAATTCCCTGGCGGTCCAGTGGTTAGGACTCCGCGCTTCCACTGCAGGCGGCAGGCGTTCAATCCCTGGTTGGGGAACTAAGATTCCCATATGCCACGTGGCTCGGCCAGTAAATAAATAAACAAGTCAAATCTGTTTTATATTAAAATATAAATAAAATAAAAGAAAACCTATTGTCTGCCTTGCATTTAAAATGGATCTTTTACCCATACATGATTTTGTAACATCATGCATTAGCCATTTGGAAAACATCGATTCACTGAGTAAATGCAGGTCTTCCAAATATTGGCACACAATACATTATCCAATGTCCAAAAATCACCTTCATTTATATTACCATTGATCACATCAGAAAAGTCCTGAAATACTGACAAGCTGTCAAGCTGATGGTGATACAAGTTTTCCAAAATTCCAAATCCCTTTTGAAATCTGGAATTTTTTCACCATTGGCAACAAGTAGTCAATTGTTGTCCTTGAAGAGACAGGATTGCTTAGTTGATTTTCAGGAAAATGTCTACCAAATACCCAAGTTGAAATAACCATAATTTGTCAGCTGTTTTCTCAAGCAAAAATGGTGTTCCATGAAAAAAACAAAACAAAAACCAACCAGCTAGTTCAGCTTGCAACTCAAACGATTGCATGAGTGCTTCTCCTTACACAACCATCATACTTCAGTTTGCAGCAAAAGTGTTTTATGTGCAGTTTCCATTTTGCCATATAAAATATTTAAAAGGTGTGTACTCAAGAGAGATTGAGATTTTTTTTTAATTATTTAATTTTTAAATTATTTATTTGGTTGGTGCAAGCAGCTTTTCTCTAGTTGCGTTGAGCAGGGGCTACTCTTCATTGCGGTGCGCGGGCTTCTCATTGTGGCGGCTTCTCCTGTTGCAGAGCATGGGCTCTAGGCGCGTGGGCTCAGTAGTTGTGGCTCACAGGCTTAGTTGCTCCACGGCATGTGGGATCTTCCCGGACCAGGGCTCGAACCCATGTCCCCTGCATTGGCAGGCGGATTCTTAACGGCTGCGCTACCAGGAAGGTCCCAGAGATTGAGATTTTAATGAGGTAATCACATTTTTGCTGCTCCATCAAGAACATTCTTAAATGAAACCGCATTTTTTTTTCACCATGAACGTGTGGTGGTGAAAATACTACTACAGTTGCATACCTTTTGCACACCTTTGCTTTTGCACCATCAGTGAGAAAGGTAAATAAAGTCTTAGATTATAATGAAATAATTTTGACTTCAGAGATACTCTGAAAGGTCCTCAGGGATCCGATCCCCACCCCCGCCCCTCCCCAGCCAAGGGTCTGTGGACCATACTTTGAGAACCACCAATCGCAGCCCAGTCATAGAGCTAAGAGTGGGGCAGACTTACCTAAACCGTATGTTGCATCACAGAGGGGGAAGATGGGATGGATGTTGGGGGCAGTGCCTGCTAGAAGAATGACCAAAGTAATGAGCATAAGGAACTAACAAATTACAAAATCATGGGTGCTGTCCCAGATTCACAAATAGCCCCACCATTTTTCTAGTCAGGGTCCAAAGGCTTTTCTGAGACCAGTCACTGACTTGAAGAGATTCTAGTTGAGGCTTTGAGATCCAGTGGCTGATTCTCATCTACCGTTTGGGGATCTCTGTCTTAACCCTGAACAGTAACTAAGCGTGGCAGGGACTCCCCTGGCGGTCCCGTGGTTAAGACTCTGTGCTTCCACTGGATGGGGTGCAGGTTAGATGCCTGGCCGGGGAACTAAGATCCTGCATGCCCTGTGGTGTGGCCAAAAGTAACTAAGGGTGACCCTGCGGGCAGTGGAAAGGTTGTTTAGGGCACAGCTTGTCTTGCTGCACAAGTGGGTCAGCTTCTCTCACTACCCTCCAAGCCAGAGTACTGCTGACCCCCGTGCCAGCCATAAAGGGTGTCTGGGCCATGCCTGCCTCAGGGCTGGCTGAAATGCGGAGGTGGATGGATGAGGGTCCTGCCCAGGAGAGGACAGTGGTGGTGATAAGGCCTCATCATGGTTCTGCTAGTGGTGGATTGACTGGAAGGTCAACTGTTCCTGCTCTAAATAAATACTTCCAAACAAGGCCTGGCTTTATGGACAAGCAGTATCTGGGAGAAAAGGGGAAAAGCCGCTGAGGCAAGTAGAGGTAAAGAGTATCTGATAATCAGGCAGGCAGCCGCTGAGGCAAGTAGAGGTAAAGAGTATTTGATAATCAGGCAGGCCTCTGCTGGTCTCCAAGAGAGGAGGGGGAGGTGCTCAGCATTTTCCTTGCAGCTGTCACTGACCCCGGAGACAACAGGGAGCTAGGCTGCTGCTCTGTTGGCCAGCCTTGGCCAATACACTGGATTCAGATCTCCTAGTGACAGCTTTTCCTCCAACATTTTCAAAATGCTCATGTGTCTTCAAATTAAAATAATCCAGAAACATTTTTACTACAAAATCCCTCTGAAAGGTGTGAAGGCAGAGTCCTTCCAACCCTTCATCTCCGAGATTTCCCTTCTGATTTTGTTACCCAGATACCACAATTTTTTTTTCCCCCCAGCACCCCTGCCCCCACCCAGGGAAGAACATAGACAGCTCCAAAGACAGTCTGGAGCTATACAAACCGTGTGCAAGCTGTTGAACAAAAAGAGTGACAGGACTCTCGGTGCACGCAAATATATTTTGCTCCTTGTCTAGGATCTTCTTTTTCAAACGGGAACTGGAACCGGTATCACAGGCACACGACTGCGATGCTCTGTGCTCACCAACCCGAAAGGAAATTATGAGAGCAGATCAACTTCACTGACTTTACTGAAGAGTCAACAAGTCCTACGGCACAGCAATGTACCAGGCGCATTATACACACCTGCCTGTGTTAAAGAAATAACATATCCGTGCTTTCAAGTCCTCTTAATTCCTGAATTTGGGGATTCACTAATATTCACACTTTTAAAAATTGTATGACACTTCCGCTCCAGAATCGAGGGGGACTCCGGAGTTATGGAAATGGGAGCTCCAAGCACAGGTTCTGATCCTGGCTCTGCCACTAAATGCCCTAATGATTTAGGGTGACTCACTTCTGCTCTCTGGGTCTTAATTACCCATCTGTGAAACTAGTGCTCCCTCGATTTTTTCTGATACGTGGAACAACAGAAAGCTGTTCGGCAAATGCCCAGACACACTCAGGCTGCTCTCATTGTGTCGAGGGCTCCAGGAACTCCAAACCAGTATTGCCTGCGGGTCCGTCCTAGAGAATAAAGCACGTGACTACATAAAGCCCCTTCATTCAGCGGCTCCGCATCTACGAGTCCTCTGTGCAGTAAAAGCCTATAACCAGCCTATAAACACCTTTTGTTCCTTCGCCATCTAACCGCACGCAGAGATCCAGAGGGCGGTGGGTGCCCGGGACCCTCACCCGGGCCAGCACACAGCCAAGCGCGTTTCCAGCTACGGGCGTCTGGCTGGGGGTGGCCAGTTCCCCTAAGCCCGCAGGGTGGAGGATTGAGCATCGGTGGAGCAGGGCAGCCTCTGGGGCCCTCGCGCGCTCCGATTGGTTCTCGTGTCCTCGTGACTCCAGGCCCCGCCCCACGCCCCTCCTCCGCATCTGAGCTGGGGAGCAGACGGTCCGGGACTGAATGGGCGCTAGCGCGGCGCAGGGGGCGGGCCGGGGCGCCGGGCCCAGGACTGGTGGCAGGCTGGCGCCCGCTCCCTAATATGCGGACGAAGGCGGAGGGCGGCGCGGAGCGGCGTCCCCTACAGCCGCGGACCAAGGCGGCGGCGGCGGCGGCGGCGGCACCTGCCGGTCGAGGTACGTGGCGCAGCCCCCTCCTCTGCGTAGCGGGGCCCGCGGGCAGGGGGCGGCGGCTCAGATCCGTCCCTGCCCCCGCGTGGCTGGGCCCGGAGACTCCGCCCAAACCCCCGCGGGCAGCGCCCAGGGCACGGTTCCCCAAAACGCGCCTGGCGGGGGCGCAGGCTGGGAGTCGTGGCCTCGGGCGGAGTGGACCGGCGGGAGGCGCCGCGGCCCGCGCAAGTGTGGACGCGGTGGAGGCGGAGGGGTGAACGACCGGGACGTGGGGTCCAGGCGCGGTGTCCCTTTCCCCTCAGTCTTTCACATCGACTTGGGGTTTAATTCATTGTTGGAAGCTTCCGAGCCCAGGAGAGCAGAGTTGACTCATTTCCCCGGGACAGAATTGGGGGACCCTATGACTAGCAGCTCCGGAAACTGACCTTTGCATCCATCGGGAAAGCGTGCGGTGTCTGCAGGTAGAAATTCGCCAGTGATCTTCCCTGCTTCCTCAATGCGGCCAGCCCTGCGGAAGAGACACGTTTTGGTGACCTTTGGTTTCTCCTGAATTGTAAGCAATGGCATTCATATGAGCCTTTAGTGTGTAAGTAATGCAAGATTTTCGGGGAGCATCTTCGAATAGGAAGAGGCGAGGGGTCCTGCCCAACCCCACATCAGGTGGGTGACCTTGGCGGACACTGATCCCCCTGTAGGACTCCATCTCCTGATCTGTACTGGGAGGTTTGACTTGCTGATGGCCAAGGCCCCTTTCAGGCCCCTGGTTCTGCGGTTCTGACTGCAAAATGTGTTGACCAATGAAGAGGGTCCTGCAGAATCATTAGCTGACTTGAAAGACAAATTTATGTCCTCATGTCTTAATTCATGTTTACGACGTTGCTTCATTAGGTATTGTTCATTTAAAAGGGAAAATGGTTTTACCTGCTACCCTTCATCTGGCACCCTCGGGTTGCCTGCTCATTAGGCCACGCACCATGCTGGGTGTTGGGATTACAAAGAGAAAGGAGACGCATCTCCTGCCCTCTGGTGTTAAGCGGAGCCCTTCTCTTGGTAATCCTCTTCCACAGAAGAGTTGCGCTATCCTGAACCTGGAAGAGGAATCCTGTCTGTTGAGTGAAGGGGCACAAACTCAAAACTGTCAGGATGGGTTGTGGTTTCACTCACATAATCCTGAAAGCTTGATGGTTTAGAAGAATGTCTTAAATTTCTAGTCGTAGAGCAGGGGATCACCTAAATTCCAGTCAGTGCTGGGACAAGGAGAGACTAATGTGAACTGGCAGAGCCCTGTGACTGGAATGTCGTTAGCCTTTTCATGTGTCTGTCCGTTGTCTGAGTGCCGCTGTTTCTGTAAGATAAAATGAACCTTGGTTACGATTAGCTGTGTCTTCCTCTAGGCGAGAAAAGAAATGGGTGAGGTGGGAAGGCACGAAGGTGTTTGTAGAAGACGGAGAGGGCCAACAGGCAGAAATTCTAAAAATGCACATTTATGACTACCTATTTTGAAAATGCTTATAATTTTGGCACAGACTGCCAAATTGTTTCATATTACCACAATAGATTAGTATTGAATTTTTGTAATTTAATTTTTATTGGAGTATAGTTGATGTACAATGTTGTGTTAATTTCTGCTGTACAGCAAAGTGTATCAGTTATACATGTACATATATCCACACTTTTTTAGATTCTTTTCCCATATAGGTTATTACAGAGTACTGAGTAGAGTTCACTGTGCTATACAGTAGGTCCCTATTAGTTATCTGTTGTATATACGGTAGAGTGTTTATGTCAATCCCAATCTCCCAGTTTATCCCTCCCCCCACCCCCTTTAGTAACCATAAGTTTCTTTTCTACATCTGTGACTCTATTTCTGTTTTGTAAATAAGTTCATTTGTACCATTTTTTTAGATTCCACATATAAGTGATATTATATGATATTTGTCTGACTTCACTTAGTATGACAATCTCTAGGTCTATCGATGTTGCTGCAAATGGCATTATTTCGTTCTTTTTTATGGCTGAGTAGTAGTATTGAATTTTAAGACTATATTCAAGACAGGATAAGAACAAACCCTTTGTTCTTTGATGTGTCTCCTTCAGTCCTTCCCTGCTTTCCCTGCTGGTCTGTTTGGCAGGAGTTTATCTAGCAGGTTGGCTCTTGGGAGGTGAATGGGACAGTAAAAAAGGTTCTGGGTCCTCTGTGTGAGTCATCCAGGTGCTGAGGGCGGAAGGGCTAGTCTTGGAAGAGGGTCAAACCTCACTTTCCACACCTTGCTAGGTCCTGAGAAGCGATTTAATCTGAACTGCCTGTGGAGACACTCCCAGAGAGCATGCTCTATGTTTTTGGTCTAGCTGGGAAGCCTTGGCAGAATTAAAGCAACTGGGAGTATACACACATTAATGATGGAACGAACTTCCCTAACTGCTGAGGAAGGAGAAGCAAGGGCTGGATCGGTATGAGGGGTATAAGTTAGCAAAGGCATCCAGAAGTGGGTGAATCAATGGCCTAGTGTGGGAGGGAGCCATGACTGCATGATTGTGGTTGGTGACACGCAGGCTGTCCGGGGAGAGAGACCCAGCTTGAGCACACGTGCAGAGGGGGAGTGAGGAAGAGGGATAGGGGAGCGGGAGAAAAACGAGGTTGGAGGGCTACAAGGACGCTACCAGGCTTTCCTTACCTGGACAGCTTTTTCTTTGTTTTTCTAAGTAGAGCATACATACTAGGAAAGTAGGCATAAGTATACTACTGTTCAACAGATTTTCCAAACTCAGCAAGACATTTTTGTTCCCCCTTTAGAGTGTGGAAGAACATCCAGGATTAAGTTACTGGATGGTTCATCAACGCCTTATACCCATGAATTCTTCCCCTTTTCCAGTTTTAAATATCTGGAATTAATAGTTCAGAATCAGGTGGTATGATTTGATTAATTTAAACAGGGAAAAAGTGATACAAATAACAAATTTGTTTTGATGGAATAGTAGGTTGTGTTTTGAACATGAAGTCTGCCTTTAAGACTAGGTGTCATTTTCATAATTAAAGGCTTATATGTATTGAGTTCATCAACTCCTTTCTGCTTTTCACAAGCGTCTTGTTCTCATTTCCAATCTAGACTTCAGCAGCAAGAGAGGAGAACAGAGTTGTGGTACTTTTACAGGGCTGCCAGTACTCTCCTCTCTTTGCTTGTCATTTTCTGCAGTCAAGTCCTTAGTCGCCCAGGATTTGGTAGCTGGTTTCCTTGCTTATTCTTCCTCTAGACCAGCTCTGTCCAACGGAAATATAACCCAAGCCATGTATATAATTAAAATTTTTCTAGTAGCTACATTTAAAAAATTAAAAGGAAACCGGTGGATCAAAGTTTCAGTTTCCCAGGAAGATAAAAAAAAACCTTCTAACTCTTATGCTTATTCTTCTAACCTAATGACACAGCTTCAAACTGTATAAAGTAAAAAGTGACAGAATGACAGAAAAAGTTGACAAACCTGCCGTAATAGTGAGAGATTTTAGCATATCTCTTTCCGTAATTGATAGAACAAGCTTACTAAAAACCAGTAAGGGATTTTTTTTTTCCAATAAGGGATTGATTCAACAAGCAACACAATTAATAAGCTTGATCAAACTGATTAAATAGAAAACATAGTTCCAGCAAGTGAAGATTATATGTTTACAAAAATCGAACATATACCAGGTCATAAAGTAAGTCCTAACATTTAAAATAATCGGTATCGTATTGACCAAGTTCTCTGAACACAGTGAAACTAAATTATGTATCAATTTAAGAATATAATTTTAAAAATTAAAAATTTTGAATTTGAAAGATAAAGAAGTAATAACAATGAAAATATATAAATCAAAACTTGTAGAATGGGGCTTCCCTGGTGGCGCAGTGGTTGAGAGTCCGCCTGCCGATGCAGGGGACACGGGTTCGTGCCCTGGTCCGGGAGGATCCCACATGCCGCGGAGCGGCTGGGCCCGTGGGCCATGGCCGCTGAGCCTGCGCGTCCGGAGCCTGTGCTCTGCAGCGAGAGAGGCCACAACAGTGAGAGGCCCGCTTACCGCAAAAAAAAAAAAAACTTGTAGAATGAATTGTACACGTAAGGCTTGTGGGATGCAACTAAATCAGTATTTAAAGAGAAATACACAGTCTTAATTACTCATATTAGCAAGAAAATAGTCAAAAACTAATGAGCTAGTCAGCTAAATTAGGAAGAAGTTAGGAACACAGCAATGAAAATAAATCCAAGGAGTTAGAAGGAAGGAATTTTAAAAAAAAAGGTGACTTAATTTTAATAATATATTTTAGTTAACCCAATATGTATAATATATTATGAAATCAATATAAAAATTGTTATTGAGCTATTTTACATTCTTCTGGTCAAACTAAGTCTTCAAAGCCTTGTGTGTATCTTATACTTTTATTAGCGCACATCTCAATGTGGTCTGGCCATGTCTGAATTACTCAGCAGCCACACGTGACTATGGTATCTTCGCCTCCTGTAAATGTTGAGGAGATCTGTGGTGGTAAACAGGACAGTCAGAGCTAACAGTGGTGGGGTTCAGTTATCTGCCAAGTGAATCGAGGGTCATGGGAATCTAAGAGTGTTTTGTGGTTAGCAGAGGGTGGCTCTTTTTGAAAATCTTATAAGCACCCCCCCCAACAAACCCACATGCTACAAAACATAGGACAGAAACAAAGATAAATGCTCTACTGACTCACTTTGTCCTTACCTGTTTTAGACATGTTACGTATATGTGTGTGTGTGTGTGTATATATATATATATGTATATATGTGTGTGTGTATATATATATATATATATATATATATGTTCTTTTAATTTTCACAAAAGCCATATGAGTTTGGTACCATTATTATCCCCATTTTACAGATGAGGATATTGAGGCTCAGGGAGGTTAAGAAACTAAGAAACTCGAGGGGACAGAGCCGGGATCCAGACTCAGGCAGTCTGGCCTGGAGGGCGCAGATGAGGCAAATGCATCCCTGTCTTTGCAGTGTACAGGACATTCCTACCCCACCCCTCAGAAGGGCTCCTAAGAGGATGATCTGAGGTGGCTGAGGCAGCTCTGTTCCCTGGTCCAGGTTCCTGCGTTTCCAGGCACAGCATTGTCACTCTGCTGGGTCTCCATGACAGCCTCCTCACTGGTCCTGCCTCACAAAAGGACTTCCCCATCTCCAGTCCTGCCTCAAGAGAGGTCTCGCCAAACTCCAATTCCAGTTCAAATCCACACCCCAACCCCCAGTTGCTTCTTTTATCTTAGGATAAAATTCCAACCCACCATGGCATGACCTGCTTCCTTTCCCAGCCTCTGGGTACGTTGTTCCCTCTGGGGCTAGACCTTCAGAAACTCCCCTCAGTGCCTACTGTCCCTGCTCAGGCGGCACCTGTCTCCCCACCCCCAGCAAGTCCTACCCATTCTTTTCCTGGGGTGGGCGTGAGCCTTTTCTAAGCCCCTCCCAAACACACACATACCCACGTCCTCCAAATGTAAAATACCTCCTGACACTGCCCTCATGTCCAATGTAGAGTGAGTTAAAAAGAAAAATGAGGAAAATAATTACATTGGTGTTAGATCTACTTGTCTGATTTTGAAAATGAGATGAGAGCTTTTAGAAGAGGCTGTTTCTGTGTTGCTTCTTGCTCTACCCCCAGGCACGTACTCCCTGCCTGTTTAAAAACGGGGTTACGTGAATGACAGTATGCCTGTTTGGGAGCTTGCCCAAGTGCTGGTTTCCCAAATTTTTGGAGCAGAGAGTAAAAGGGACATGTGATTGGGGTGTGAAAGGCAACTGTATGTTTTAACCATGCTTCTTACAGACCTAAATACATGTTGTCAGTTTTAGGAACTCAAAACATGCTTAACTTATTCTGGGCTTAAAGCGACCCAAACAAAACTTTCCTTTGTCTCCTGTGTTTGCTCCCTCTCTTTCAAGTCTCTCAACTGCCAGGGCCTGTCAGCCTCCAGGTTGTTCCCTGTCGCTGTCCCTCCAGTCCCTTTTCTGGGGTCATTACCACTTTCTGGTAATGGATTTCGGGTTTTACATGACTAGTATAGTTCTTCTGTTCCAGTAGAACAAAGAGGGTTATTGAATACAGCCAGCCCTCCGTATCAACCAACTGTGGCTCAGAAATACTGAAAACGGAAACTTTCTTGAAAGTTCCGAAAAACAACGCTTGAGTTTGCCGCATAATGTCAACTACATACATAGCATTTACATTGTATTAGGTATTATAAGTAATCTAGAGATGATTTAAAGTATACGGGAGGGGGGCTTCCCCAGTGGCGCAGTGGTTGAGAGTCCGCCTGCCGATGCAGGGGACACGGGTTCGTGCCCCGGTCCGGGAAGATCCCGCATGCCGCGGAGCGGCTGGGCCCGTGAGCCGTGGCCGCTGAGCCTGCACGTCCGGAGCCTGTGCTCCGCAACGGGAGAGGCCACAACAGTGAGAGGCCCGCGTACCGCAAAAAAAAAGAAAAATAAATAAAGTATACGGGAGGATGTGCATAGGTTATATGCAAATACTACACCGTTTAACATAAGGGACTTGAGCATCCATGGATATGGTATCCAAGGGGGGGTCCGGGAACCAATTTCCTCTGGATACTGAGGGACCACTGTACCGGATTAGTGTATCAACTGCCTATCGAATCCTCCACCTTCCCTTCCCCATTGACCAGCCAGCTGCTCCCTGAGGACTATTGCTAAGGTCCTGTTTGGGGATGTCTCTTCATAATCCCAAACCTTAAGAAGCCATATCCTCACCCTTTCTTTCTGGGGTGGGGTCTTGGTTATTTTAGAATTTGCACACTCACTTTTCCATCATCTACCTGGTGTTTCCCTTTATGCTCCTGTTTGGGGGAAGGTCGCCATTTTGGAGCTTGTTTCTGTTGGGTCCCGGAGTTGCTTTTGTTAACTGTTCATTCTACTGACTTTCACTTTCTCCTATTAAGTATTCTTTATTCAGCCTGACTCCTTGTATTTCCTTTAGATTAAGAGGGAAATCTCCCGTTAAAAAGGTAGCTTCTAGATTTGGCTTTATT
The DNA here is from genome assembly GCF_937001465.1 of Orcinus orca. NCBI lineage: Eukaryota > Metazoa > Chordata > Mammalia > Artiodactyla > Delphinidae > Orcinus > Orcinus orca. The sequence goes on from NC_064571.1 coordinate 14,096,567, forward strand.
TATGGCACTCATGAGGTTGCCACAGACGTGCTCTGCTGTAGCATATTCTGCTCGTCTAATTTGCTGTCACGTGGAGGCCCACCGCCAGAGAGCTGTTACGTAAGGTGTTTTGTTAGAGCTTGGTGGGGCCCAAGGAGGACAGGCAGTTCTCTGGGCAGTTTCCTCAGTTTATCCCAGTGTCCTGTCTTATTCCCTCTGGCCTCCTCCTCTTTGATGGGTGCCCACACCTCCGCCGGGAAATCATCTCAGCGGATGGTGGAATGGTGGCAGCTGGTGGAGCCTTCTTGCATACTTTGCTATTTTTTTTTCTTTTTTTTCTCCCGTTAGCGGCCTGAATTTGTTATGCAGGCCGGATCTCGGCTGGCTGGGTGCGACAAGAACAGCCCCTGCCAGCTCAGTCACCAAGTTCCGTGGCCTCTTCTTCCTCCACCACTCTTGTCGGCCCCCATCTCGCCGTCCCTGCTCTGGCTCAGCTGCCCCATCACCCCTGGCTGCGGTGGTCACAGCAGCCCCTTGACCACTCCATCCCGTCGCCTCCTACATCCCAGTGTGAGCTCTCCGCCCCCCTGCTTAAGAACCACTTAAGGCCGCTTCCTCCTCTGGGGCCAGTTGGGAGGGCCTGGTTCCTTCTTTGTCACATCTTCTGCCACTTTCCCCCAGGTCCCCTGTGACCTGGCCTGAGCAGCCCTCTCTGGGCATCTTGACATGTCCTTCCTTCCATCCAGAGTGCCTGCTCTCTCTTCTTTCTGTCTCTGAGGTCTTGCCTATCCCTCAAAGATCCGTTTACACATCATGTCCTCAGGGAGGCCTCCTTGATTTTGTCTGATGGAGCTAGTGGTCCCTTGGCCCGGGGCTCTCCAGGTTCCTCTGTTATTTGGCATTTTGAGTAGTTAACTATTTTTTGCTTTCCCTAGCTGGGTTTTTCATTTCAAGAGAAAGGCTGTGTCTTAGTTTTCTTTATATTCCCAGTGCTTGGTGTATGCTTATTAAATGTCTGTTTAAAGGATTATTAGGTGAACAAAGGAAATTATACAGCAGTACAGACCAGCCCTCCCCAGCTGGGGCTCTACAAGAGAATTAAGCCCTAATGCGCTAAGGTCACCATTGTATACTATGAATGAACTTCTCTCCTGTGCTTCTGGAGTGATTCTAGTTATATACCATCCTTGGGAGAATTAAGAAAATAGACACTCAGGGACTTCCCTGGCGGTCTAGTGGTTAAGACTTCACACCTTCCAGGGCAGTGGGTGAGGGTTTGATCCCTGGTCAGGGAGCTAGGATCCCACATGTCTCGCAGCTGGAAAACCAAAACGTAAAACAGAAGTAATATTGTAACAAATTCAATGAAGACTTTAAAAATGGTCCACGTCAAAAAAAAAAAAATCTTGAAAGAAAATAGACACTCAAATCCTTTTCTGTAGGGCTTAATCTCCAGTGGACCCAGCCTGAAGAGGGCTAGTATAGGTAATATGATCCTAAACCTGATAAAATATACATACGCCAAGAGGAAAGGCAGATGGAATATAGACCAGAATGTTAGCAGTGGATATCACTGCACTGTAGTGTAACGACCGGTGTGTGATTTCAAAATGTTCTCTCTGAAGTTTCTAACTTTGCGATAACAGAGTTGTTGTTGTTGTTTTTTTTAACGTTTCTTGAATAATCCAACTCGGAGTTCCTAACCTGATTGTGCTTTAATATAAGGCAAGGGAGAGTTGGAGTTTTGTTTTTGAATATAGCTCCCTGTGCCATGCCACAGCGGACCAGAAATCACCGAGCTGACCCCTCAGCATTGCCCCTGGAGAACCAGGCCTCCACAGGAGGATGGGTAGCTGTCAGCCCTCTGAACCTGGGTGTTGCCACTGGACACTTGTAAATGAACGGCTGTGTCCAGCAGGCATGACTCAACGTAAGAGAAAATAGCACAGTCATAGGCACTCATGGTATACTCTCCAAAGCAAATCTAGAGGTGTTTTTTTCTTAATAGCAAAGAGTGAACACACCTTGTGGTTATTTGAATTAAGTCTGGTAGAGGCGTCTCAATGCTACTTCTTGCTCATCAGCTACTGCTTCAACCAGCCCTGGATTTTTTTCCTGAACTTTGACCTTGCTTGACCTCACACAGAATTGTATCCTTATCCTGGGTGCTGAAACCAGTAGATTGGATGAGTAACAGGGTAATTACTTAGTCTCTAAGTATCTCCCATCAAGTTACTTATTAATTACAAAGGGAAAAGAGTAACTTGACAGTAGTTAAACTTGCCTTACACAGCTTTTTTTTTTTTTTTTTTTTTTTTTTTTTTGCGGTACACGGGCCTCTCACTGTTGTGGCTCTGCCGTTGCGGAGCACAGACTCCGGACGCACAGGCTCAGCAGCCATGGCTCACGGGCCCAGCCGTTCCGCGGCATGTGGGATCTTCCCGGACCGGGGCACGAACCCATGTCCCCTGCATCGGCAGGCGGACTCTCAACCTCTGCACCACCAGGGAAGCCCTACAGCAATATTCTTGTCTCACAACCTCTGCAGGTGCCCCTTCAGCCAATCTGTCACACAACTGCCAGTAACTAAAACCTAGAGCTGATGCTTTGACGTCCTTGCTCAAAGCCTTTTAATGTTTCCCTGCTGTTTAGAGAATATACCCCAACACATCACCATGGTAGACAAGGCCTTCCAGAAGCTCATTCCTGTAGACAGCTGTTCTTCCATCACTTCCTGTCAATACTCAATGCCTGAGAACCACGGGACTGAGCTGTCATTGGTTTCCATTCTTCTGTTCTCAACACCTTTTTACCAAGCATGTCCCCCTCCCCTCCCACTCTCTTCATCTGGCTACCTCCAATGTGTCATTTAAGATTCAGCTCAAGTGTCCCATCATCCTCGTCACCCGAGGATGGGGCTAGACCCCCTCCTCTACTCTCCCATGGTTCTCTTGGATGGCTTCATCACTGCTTTCATCACACAGCTGTATAACCAACTGCTTTGTGTGTGTCTCCTCTACTGGAAGGCAGAGGCCGTATCTTCTTCATCCTTGTATTCCAAATGCAGGGTACGTAGTAGGTGCTCAAGAAATGTTCCTTCCATAACCAAATAAAAAGTTTGAGTTGGCACGGTAGATCTGTACTGGATCAGTTGGCATGCAATGTTGCAGCATACAAAATGAGTTCACTTATTTCCCTTCATTTTATCATTGCAAGGACAGGGGATGAGCAGGCCATACAATGCCCATTATAGATGAGAAATTGAGGCTCAGGGAACCTAAGTGTCAGACGTCTGGTGTCAGACGTCTTTTACATGGTAAAGCTCTCTCTCTCTCTCAGACCTGGATCTTCTGACTTGTGGTCCAAGTCTTTCTCTCTGACAGATTTCAGTCGTGATTTTTGCTGGTTGGCTAAGTGTTGGGGGTGAACTTCACGGAGAGCAGGTGTTTTGTTCATTTTGTCCACTGTTCTTCAAATGCCTAGAACCCATGGTAGGTACTGAATACACATTTGTTGAATTAATTAATTCATGAGTTAGTGAATGCCAGCCTGAAGTCAAGTTTTGTTGGTTGCAGTGGGGAAGCCAAGCATTTGAGAATTCAATAACAGTGTATAAAAGAGATATCAAACTATCCCTCAGTTCTAGAGACAGAGGTAGAAAGAGAGCACTTTCTCTCCTGAACCAGATCATAGGATGTCTGTAGGGTCTCTCAGAGCTGAAGTCCATGACACTCCACTCTCCCTGAGCAGGTGAAAAGAAGCGTTAGCTGGCGGTCAGCTTCTACCACACCAGGAGTGGGGTTCTTGGAAAGGTATTATCCCTCCCAACTGTCAGGACTGGGGCTGGAGCTCATTGCCTTCCAAGAATGTGACTGATGGCAAATTCAAGTTCAAAAGAAGATTGGATTTCAAGGCAACCGGAAGCTATTCTGTCAAAGCCAAGTTTTACAGGGAGAGTTTCTTCCTGTCTCCTCTCTTCTCCTCCCCCCACCCCCAGGGCTTGTGGAGACCTGAAAAAGAACACACAGTGCTCAACTGTTTCCCTAATTGAGAAAAGGAGAGACAGAAAACCAGGCTCTGGACTCATTCACGAGCCCAGGGAGGATCCAAGAAATGCATCTCCCTGGGTGCCTTGGTTACTTGCATTGAGTCCAACATGGTGACCAGTGGATGCCTAGGCTGGGCCTGAGCACTGTGTCCAGCACTCAGCATCCTCTCTCAGGAAAAGAGACCTTTACCACACTGTTGACTGTAATGGAAAAAGAAGGGGCCACTAAGAACAAATTGAAATCTTACGTGCGTGCAGAACTTTTCCAGTTTACTATCCCAACAATACCGCGAAGCAATTACACAGGTGCCACCAACATTTTGCAGATGAGACATCTGGGACCAAGAGAGGTGAAAGGTCATGGTCACACTGCCAGCCAACGGTAGTGCAGGCTTGAAGCACGCCCTTGATGGAAGACAGCCACCAATGCCTCAGTACCTCTTCCGTGCCTGGGACACGTCTAAGCACTTTCATGTATTAGGCATCTCATGTTCAGAGCAACACTATGAAGTAGATGCTACTTTTATTTCCATTTCATAGAGGAGCAAACAGAAGCTCAGAAACATGAAGCAAATTGCCGTTAATAGTGGAGCCAGAATCCGTTTTTTTTGTTTTTTGTTTTTTTTTGCGGTACGCGGGCCTCTCACTGTGTGGCCTCTCCCGTTGCAGAGCACAGGCTCCAGATGCGCAGGCTCAGTGGCCATGGGTCACGGGCCCAGCCGCTCTGCGGCATGTGGGATCCTCCCGGACCAGGGCACGAACCCGTGTCCCTTGCATCGGCAGGCGGACTCTCAACCACTGCGCCACCAGGGAAGCCCGCTGCCTTACCCAACTTTGACCAATTGATTTAACATCACCAGTAATGGGACAAAGCAACATCAGGTGCCTCCTGAGAAAATGCACCAAGACGGACGAGCACCACTGCTGTGATATTCCTGCCGGAAATGTGTAACTTGAATCATGAAGAAACGGACACATCCACTGAGGGACATTCTACAAAACGGTTAGCCTGTACTTTTCAAAAAATGCCAAAGTCATGAAAGATAAAGGAACTCTTTCAGATCAGAGGAGGCTAAAAAGATATGACAGCTGAATGCCACATGTGATCCTGTTTTTGCTCTGAGGCCATTATTGGGACTGCTAAAGAAATTTGTCTGAGGTCTTTAAATTAGAGAACAGTATTAAAGTAACAGTAATTTCCTGATTTTTATCATAATACTGCAGTTGTGTCTGGGAATGTCCTTGTTTTTAGGAAATACTAAAATATTTAGGGGTGAAAGTCATTGTGTCCTCAACTTACTTTCAAGTGGTTAAAAAAGTAGTATCGGCTTCCCTGGTGGCACAGTGGTTGAGAGTCCGCCTGCCGATGCAGGGGACACGGGTTCGTGCCCCGGTCCGGGAGGATCCCACATGCCACGGAGCGGCTGGGCCCGTGAGCCATGGCAGCTGAGCCTGCGCGTCCGGAGCCTGTGCTCCGCAGCGGGAGAGGCCACAACAGTGAGAGGCCCGTGTACCGCAAGAAAAAAAAGAAGTGGTGTGTGCATCATATAATAGAATCACCAAGCAAATGTGGTAGAATGGTAACAAGTGGGTAGTCTGGGTGAGGGGAATTCTTTGTAGTTTTCTTGCAGTCTCTCTGTAAGTTTGAGATTATTTCCAAAAATAAAGTTTTTAAAACCCAGAAGCCTCCAGATCATGGTGCCGCGGCCAGTGTAGGATCAGAGGCCAGCGCTCTCAGTGGCTGCCCTTTCCAGTGTTGCTGCTGAATCATTTGCAGCAACACTGAGCTCTCTTCAGAACTGGTTTTGTAGAATACAGGATAGAGACCACTCAGTGTGGTTTCACCTGACAGGAAGGTTCTTTCTCCAACTTCCTGTTGATGTCACCACCACTGTTGTCCCAGAAGGCGTCGCTCCTGCTGCATCCCCGGGTATCTGGTCAACCAACTCCAATGCACACATTTGCCTGGTTGAGAATAGACCTCCAGCTGTCCTGCGAAAGAGGCTTCCCAGGCAGAGTGTAACTTCATTAGCACCCAACCTGCTTCTTACATGTTAGCAGACATCCTCAGAGAGGTGACTTGGCCACCGTGACACAGGCAACAGCCAAACAGTTAAGTATTTTCTCCCTCTTTTCTTGAAAAACAAAACAGATCCAGTCTCTCTTTTATTTCTATTGGATTTTCCCTCAGCTTTATTGAGATATAATTGACATATAACATTGTATGAATTTAAGTTGTACAACATGTTGACTTGATACACTTGTATGTTGCCAAATGATGACCACCATAGCCTTGGCTAAAACATCCATTACTGCACATAGTTATCTTTTTTGTGTGTGTGTGGTGAGAACATTTAAGATCTATTCTCTTAGCAACTTTCAAGTATGCAAATACAGTATTATTAACTATAATCACCATGTTGTGCATTAGATCCCCAGAACTTATTCTTATAACTGGGCACTGACACCTCCCCAATTCTCCCACCCACCCCCCCGGCCCCTGTTAACTACCACTCTACTCTCTGTTTCTACGAGTTATGCTTTTTTAGATTCCACATATAAGTGTTGTTCCAGTTGCTCTTTTATTTCCTTGGTGGTGAGTGGGACAATCATTTATCTCCCTTCCTCACCCTTCCTCACCATACACACGCAGTGATTCTTGTTTGAAAAAGGATTCCTATCCCTGTTCTCTGTATGCCAGGTGTGCCCTGGAGACTGTACAAATAACCAATGATTGTGATATCTGGACGCATAGAAGGGTCTGGTCTTCACATCTGCCTCCTGTTAGGATCTTGCTGAGTTTGGGTTAGCTTTTCTGTGGGGATCTGAGTCCAGGCTGCTGACCAGTGCATTCATTTATTCATTGGTTCATTCGTTCAAGTATTTAAGTGCCTTTTACATGCTAGGCACTGTTTTAGGTTCTGAGGTTACAGCAGTGAACAACACTGACAGTCTAGGAATCTTATGTTTTAGGGGGGAGAGCAGACAGTAGGCAAATACGTACGGGTCGTAATGAGTGTATGAGGTAAAGTAAAGCAGGAAAGTGAATCACAGGGCTTAGGGTGAGAATGCAGTGCTACAGAGGGTGATCAAGGAGGCGACTTTATTTATTTATTTATTTATTTTGCGGTATGCGGGCCTCTCGCTGTTGTGGCCTCTCCCGTCGCGGAGCACAGGCTCCGGACGCGCAGGCTCAGCGGCCATGGCTCACGGGCCCAGCCGCTCCATGGCATGAGGGATCCTCCCGGACCGGGGCACGAACCCGTGTCCCCTGCATCGGCAGGTGGACTCTCAACCACTGCGCCACCAGGGAAGCCCAAGGAGGCGACTTTTGAATAAAAACCAGGATAAAGATGGTGCGGGAGGGAGCCTTCTGGAAGAGGGGTAGAGGGAACCACCAGTGAAGACCCTGAAGTGGAAGTGGGGATGGCCTCCCCACCCCTTGAGGAACAGCAGGAGGCCTGCTAGGCTGAAGCAGAGAGGAGGCGAGTGAGGAGAGTGCAGGGACGGGGAGAGGGCTCCAGATTTGACACTGCAACAGTCGATGTCCTGTTAATATCTTTTGTCACTTCAGTAAAGCCTTGGAGAAATACCATCTGCAGTTGCCGGGCATGTTCTCATTTTGGAAAATGTTTACGTACTGTGAGGGCTCAGTTAATTGCCTTGAACAATTTTAAACATATAAAAAGCAGGCGATTGAGTGATAGTCATCATGTATTCTCCGCATTGGAGCTATACCAGTTGATTAGAAGTAGATTAAAAAGCATACCTCAGAATCATCTTGCAGTTGCTTGCATCTTGGTAGGTGGTCAAAATTAGTAGAGTGTAGACTACGTATTCGCAGAGCAACACTTTTATTTGCTTTCTCAGAAGACAGGTCCTCATAATTTTGTGCAGTTTGCAGGAGGATCTGAAAATCTTTAGGCTGAGATCTGTTGTTAATCGCAGCTGTGAGAAGCTTGCTGGAGAGCAAGGGTTCCTAAAGGGCCATACCCACAGAACTCGGGGGAACGTGCTTAAAATGCACATCTGGTGTCCTCACCTGGTCCTGCCAGGTGGGAAATTCTGGGGATGTTACAGCAGCAAGTGGTTCTTGTGCGTGGTCAGGTTGGAGAACCGCAGGCTGAGACGGGTGGAGGCATTGATCAATTAAATTGAACAAAGAAGCTTTGGGGAGATGTCTGAGCGTGATCTCAGCATCAGTGCTCTCACCAGCACTTTTGTTGTGGTTTTGACATCATGGGTGAAATCTCACATTCCTAAAATAGAAATGAGACACTGCCTACCCAGCAGAAATAGGAAGGTCCCATATAGCAGAGGTTTGCACCCTTTGCCGGTGGGCATGGACTGAGATGGTTAAGGTGATCTGCTTGAGTTGCATGGATCCAGGAGTGAAAGCGGTCCTTCCTCCCCCATGCACACCTGTGAACCCGCCTCAGCAGGCTGGTGTGTGAATGCAGGGCTGTGCCTGCCAGTTGGTTCCTGTTCCATTGTACACATGAGAACACGACCACGTATCTTGCTGAATCAGGATTTTCTGAGCTTATGCAACCCAAACCAAATCTAGAAAAAGATTGGATACCGAAGGTCAAGTAACATCAATTTTCAGCCCACAGTCTTTGATTTTCAGTTTTTGCATTGTTTAATTACCTGCAATCCTTTAAAAACTACAGCAGTATTGAGATTTTAATATATATAGTGACTTTATCCCAATGGGTAAAGTCAGGGGCGATTTTGTCCTCCAGGGGATGTTTGGCAAGGTCAGAAGACATTTTTGGTTGTCACAACTGGGAGAGAGGGCAAGGACCAGAGATGCTAGCAGCATCTAGTGGGTGGAGGCCAGGGATGCTGTGAAACATCCCACAGTGCACAAGACAGCCTCCCTGCCTCCTACAACGAGGAATTACCCAGCCCCAAATGTCAGTAGTGCCGAGGCAGAGGAACCCTGCAAGCGATCAACTCCATGCCTCTTATCTGTGTTATATGTTAGGATTCTAAGCGAGTGTTCCTGTTTGAAACACAAAAAGAGTTCCACGGCTGAAACTGGTTTGAAATTAGCCACCTAGATTATATGAGGATGCCTGTCAGCTTGGTTGGACAGGGAGCACAGGTCACCAAGACTCTGTGAGCCCCAGATAAGGCCCTGGCTGGTGTGCTTTTGAACTTTTCCAACGAGACCATCTTCCCCCCGCCACTTCTCCTTCCTGTTGGCTGGGGGCAGAAGAAAGTTTAGTTTAGAACTTCACTCTGACCCACTGCTTCCCAGCTTCTGGGCCCTAGCCCCGTGGCTTTGGTGATAGTACCTGTGGGTGGGCTTTGGGGAGGCCACCGTGCCTGTGTCTGCGCTGGATGTCAGGCACCACACTTGTGAACAGCCTCCTTTCCTGAAGCCCTCCCCACGCAGTTGGAGTCACGTTCCTGTTGTCATTTCCCTGGACCTCGGGTTTCTAGAAAGCGGGGACTGAATCCATTTCATCTTGGCATTCCCACAGAGCATGTTGGAGGAACTGATGAAATTAGAAGTCACCCTTTTTTCTGTGTACAGTGGGGGCACCCATATTACTTTTTTAGGTTAAAGCGATCCAAAATGCATTTTGTTTTAGGAACTGTTGTGCTCCTTTCTTAAATAGTTGAATTTCCGGAGCGTTATGGAACCCAGGCTTGGAACTGTCACAGCAGAGTCACAGATTTTACTTGAGGTTTCCTTTTCTGATTTCCAGCAGCACCTCCTGTGCTTCTTCCTCACCTCTCCAACCCCTAGAAGGCTCTGCCTTTTGTTCTTCCCCTTGGAGATCTAATCTCTTTAGAACAGCCTTAATTGTTCCTTTATCTAAACAGCCCCAGGCCCTTATCTCGGCTGTGGCTGGCCCTACTGCTGATTTAGAGATTCCCTCTCTCCTCCTTCATTACTGGCAGAATCCTAATTTTGTGTGGAAGCAGCCTGCCCAATTTGTGAAAAGCTCCTGGCCAACTTTGCGGCTGGGGGTAGTCACGTGATGCAGTTCTGGCTAACAAGATAGAATTGGAAGCCCGTCAGGGATTTCCGGGGAAGTTTTTCCTTTCCTGATGGGGGTGCCTCCCCTTCCTCTCTGGCTCATCCCTCTTCTCCTTCCTGCTTGGAGTTTGGAGCAGAGGCTGGTGGGAGCCAGGGACAGGGACAGCTTTGCAGAGCCACTGCGCCTGTTCTGTAAGAAAAACACACGCCTGGGGAATTCCCTGGCAGTCTAGTGGTTAGGACTTAAAACATCCACTGCAGGGGGTACGGGTTTGATCCCTGGTTGGGGAACTAAGATCCCGCATGCCTCGTGGCATGGCCAAAAAAAAGAAAAAAAAAAAAGACACCCCCAGTTGGCTGAAAGCCTCGGCTGGTGCCCAGGTTTCTGTTACGTGCGACCAAGTGCACCCCTGACTGATACTCCAGCTTAGATCCCTCCCCAGGGCTCCAAGCTGGCATTTATCAGCCTAATGGCCCACTGGCACTGGGGACTCCGCAAGGGCACACGTCCTCCTTGTGACCTCCCTGACACTTGAGTTCTCCTACCGCCTGCCTGCTTGCCACATCTGACCTGCCTCAAGCCCTGTCTCTTCTGCAGCTGGAAGCCCTTCCTGCCCGCCTGGCCACAGCATGGGGGCTGGGGCACAGGGTCTGCTGCTGAGACCAGTCCAGTCTCTGGCTCTCCCCCTCCACCCCGTCCCTGCTGCCTCCCCGGCGACTCTCTTCCACATCTCATGACCCCCCTGAATAAAATCTTCAAGGGCTTCTCATGATCGTCCGTGACCTTCTGCCATCATCCGTATGTTGACCCTGCTGACCTAATGACCTGTCTTAGGTCAGGTTCCCTAGAAGCAGAGCCTGGAACAGGAATTGTGGTCTCAGCTGCTCCCCCAGGGAGCTCTGGAGCTTGAATTGCTCTCCAGGGTAATCCCAGGCCTTTTGTCCCCCTGTCAGTCAATCGTTGGCTGGGGACAGAGGACAGATCCTCAGAAAAGGGGGCAGCGGTGTGCTGTCAGCAGTCAACACTCACAGCCGAGATGTGGCACCAGCCCTGGGGTGTCCAACGAGACCACAGTATTGCCCTTAACTCCTGCCTGCGCCCACACCCCAGGCCATACTTTCGCAGCTGTACCTAGTCACTCGCTCTCCTGACTCCCCAGGCCTCTGCTTTGCTCATTCCTTCTGCCCACGGGGTGGGTCTCCCCTCCTCACCCAGCCCCCTCTGCTCCTGCTGTAGCTGGGTGTGTTATCCTTGGCACTGGGAGGTGTTTAATCTCTGCGCATTCCAAAGCCGTCTCCCCCTGAGGCAGGCTTTCTGTCTTGTCTCCTGTCCTCCTTTATCAAGTACAGTTCTTCATCTAAAACATAAAATCCAAGCATGATTTCAGTGACTGTCTTCTCCACTTTCCCGTGGGTGGCATGTGACTTGTACCAGTCGAGGTTCACAGGAGAGAAGTTAATCAGTCTCGGACCTGCCAAGAAAGGCTGGCTGGAGGGAGGGGCGTTCTGGGGAGTCCAGGCCGCGTTTCCAGCTGCGTCCTGGGCGTCTTTGTCGAGTTATTTATCATCTCAAGTTCTTCACATCATCATCACTAAACCACAAAAATTGACTTCCAGTCCTATTGCTTTCCATAACCGGGACCCAGGTTGATCTTTGCCTGCTTCTTTTTGGCGCTAGTCTTCATCATTTCTTTTTTTTTTTGCGGTACGTGGGCCTCTCACTGTTGTGGCCTCTCCCATCGCGGAGCACAGGCTCCGGACGCGCAGGCTCAGTGGCCACGGCTCACGGGCCCAGCCGCTCCGCGGCATGTGGGATCCTCCCGGACAGGGACATGAACCCACGTCCCCTGCATCGGCAGGCGGACTCTCAACCACTGCGCCACCAGGGAAGCCCCTTCATCATTTCTTTTTTTTTTTTTTAACATCTTTATTGGGGTATAATTGCTTTACAATGGTGTGTTAGTTTCTGCTTTATAACAAAGTGAATCAGTCATACATAAACATATCATCATTTCTTGATCGATCTCTGTCCTCGTCCCATCCTCTTCCTCACCAGGATGGGCCTCAGGCTCCCTTTCCACCCGAGCATCCAGTGTCGTGCCCCGCTGTCCCCGGACAGCCTAGGGTGAGGCTTCCTTCTCTCTTGCTGTGAAGTCCTTCTCAAGACACCTTCCACCTTGAAGGGCATATGCTCTTCCGGCTGCCGTGTTAATATCTAAGCTCTACCTGCTCATCTTCCCAGATTGTCCGCTCCAGCTGTGTCGGTTTATTTACTGCTTTGTCAGTTTCAGGTTTTTGTTAATAATCTGTGCTTTGGCGTGCCTTTATTATTAAAAAAAATAAAGAACCAAAAAAACCTTCACATACAGGCATACCCACCTAATTCCAATATCTACCCTGCCTAAGTACCCCCAGGTGGAAGGGCGTGGACCTGGACATGGATAGGTGTTGGTTGAAAATTTCAGCTCCCTACTTGTCTGTGTGTGACCTTTGGCAGGTTAAATGCAGATAGCAATTCAAAAAAGTAGGTGTTTGGGTTTTTAAAAGATTGATTGATTGATGTGGCAGCATCAGGTCTTAGTTGCGGCACGTGGGATCTTTGTTGTGGCATGCGGGCTTCTCTAGTTGTGGTGCGAGGGCTCCAGAGCGGGTGGGTTCAGTAGTTGCGGCGTGCAGGCTTAGTTGCCCCGTGGCATGTGGGATCTTAGTTCCCTGACCAGGGATCGAACCTGCGTCCCCTGCATTGGAAGGTGGATTCTTAACCACTGGACCACCAGGGAAGTCCCCAAAGAAGGTGTTTTTCGGATTTAATGATATCGTGTGTAGGCTTATTCCTCCCAATAAATATTAATGTCCTACCCTCTCTTGCACCAGTAATTGGCTCTACAGTTAATCTGACAGTTTGTCATGTACTGCTTTGCAGCGTCTGTTGTATTCTTGGATGGTTAAGTCTTAATTTGAAAATGTTAGTGCCAGTTCTACAAGTGGACTGAAGGCCTGGACCTTGCCTTAGTATTTCTTCATCAGGGCCTTAATAAGAATGATTTCTTCATCAGGTATACAGGCACTTGAGAAGCATCTGTGACAGTTTTACCTGTGAGTAGAAATATATAATTTTGAAAGCCAGGCCTTTTCTGCATAGAAAAGGTTAGTGGAGGCTCTTACTCTGGCAGTCTGAATGAAAGGAGGGACACATTTATCAGCCTTGGGATCCTAGCTCTTAGAAGGAGGTGGTAGGGGACGAGCTGCCCGTGAAGGAAATGGAGAAGCAGAGCCAGGAGAGTGCCACGGGACAGATGGTGATGGCTTGCCAACACACGTCCTGGGAGGAATGCCTGAAACCAGCATCACCTCTGAAACCTCATAAGAAGCTTGAGTATTTATTCAGTAAATACGTATTAGTTGCCTGTTGTGTGCCCCTTACCATCCTAGGCACTGGGAACTCAGTGGTGAGCAAAACAAAGACCGCTGCTTTCATGGAGCCTACATTCCGGTGGGGAAGACGAGAGATAAATGTATATTAAAAAGACAGAAATTATGTGTAACACGTCTCATGATGATAAGCGTTTTAATTGAACTTTTCATTGCAACCCGTCCTCCACCAAACAGCACATTAAAGACAAAAGCAATGAATGGACACAGTGCAGATGGTGCAGAGATGATCATGACTAGAAATACGTAAACCCCAGGTTCTCCGAGGGAGCATCTTAAGGCCACCCAGCCGTACGTCAACAGCACGTGTGTGAAGATGACTCTGCTTGGCCCTCCTTTTGTCGTGTTGAATCCATATGGTCCCTTCTAAATTGGAAGAAGACATTCCACCCCAAGTAGGAGGATTCACTGACTTCACGGGAAATCAAATTCTCCTACCTTGAGTATGTGCACCCTAGAACATGATTATAGGTATATATACATAATGTTTTACAGACCTGCTTTTTTCTTGCAGTATCTTTCTGTGCCAATAAATGTATGGACCGAATACCTTGAGTGCTTCTCAGACTTTAACGTTCGTATGAATCCTGTGATTCAGCAGATGGAGGGGGCAGTGCTGAGACTTTGCAAGTCTAACCTGCTCCCAGCTGATGCTGAGGCTGTGGCCACAGATTCCACTTCCTGTAGCAAAGGCTTTACCAACTGCAGAGTATTCTAAGTGGTTTGCACCATAATTTACCAACAAATTCCCCTGCTGCTCGACATGTTAGATGTTTCAGTAGAGTTTACACTTTACTCTTTGCTCTTAGAATTGCTGTTAACATTCAGTTTTAGTTTTAATCTTAAATATCATTGGGAAAGTACACTTGTTGGGGGGGGGAGTTTATCTTGTTTGATAACAGACCATAGGCGAGTCATGCCCATTCCATTCAATGTGGGATGTTTCTTAAGGGCCTGCTGTGTGCCAGGCCCTATCCTAGGTGTTAGGGTTACAAAGATGAGCAGAGCCCCGGCCCTGCAGCTCAGTCCTCCAGGTGCTTGCAGAAAGGTAGAGGAGACCCCAAACGTACACAGAACATTTCAGTTCATAAACAGAGATGGGGAAGTGCCCAGGGACAGTTATGGTGTTGAAAATGATCTTCACAGAGAAGGAGAAGGGTTTAAGGATGAAAGGAGACACTTCACCAGGCAGATCGTTGGTGGGGGGGATTCCCACCAGGATTCCAGACGGAGCGTGCATCTGTACAAAGGCACGGAGGCAACAGTGTGGCACATCCAGCCTTCTAACAGTACTTCTTTGTGGCTAGAGTGTAACAGACAAGTTTGTCACCTGACGTCACAGCACCTGAGATGAGCTGGGAGCCAGTAAGCAGGTACACGGAAAGATGGCTTTGAAGGGACAAAACTGAGACGGGAGTCTGGGTAAGTGACCTCCACTAAGAGAACGCCCGTGGGCCCGGGAAGTTCAAGAAGGTATGATTGAGAGGCCCTGGGGATTGATTGAGCCTGGAGATGCCAGGGAGAAGTCTGGGGTCAACCTGCAGGTTTGGACTTGGATGACTGAGTAGATGGTACAGCTACCAAATGATGTGTGAAAAGATTCTGCTTTGTGATTTTGTTTGAGGAGAAGATAGCAGGCAGGTCGTTAGCTGGACAGGTCTGAGCTGGGTGAGAGGCCTGCAGAGGGTGATGGATTTGGGGTCTGATCCCTTGAGGAGGTGAGTAAAAGGCAAGCGGTGAACCTTGTCGTGAATATACGTGAGCGAGGAGGAAATGGTGCTGAGGGTGGGAACCGGGACCCTGGGGTCCTGCACCGTGTGTAGGGGAGTTTACCATTGCAGAGGTCGGGAGGGAAGCGTGGTTCTAAGGCACCCGGCGCGGTGCGCAGACCATGTGAAGGAGCGGCTGGGCCGTCAGGGTGGGGAGGAGAGGCCGGTGAAGGAAGCTGGGCGTTTAGAAAGGGGTTGGGGAGAGAGAGACTGACCGGGACCTGACTGGGTGAGCGCAGGAGGGGCTTCGGGAGGACGCTGCCTCTCCAGAGATCCCCAGGAAGGGACATGGATAGGATTGAAGACAGGCCCCTGATGGGGCTGGAGCGGAAACCTGTGGCCAGAAATGAGAGTGCCTAAAGGATGCAGATGTCTTAAAACCCTGTCAGATAGTTGTATAAAATGCCTGTCACTTCCCTCTCTGTGTAACAGTAGCAACAGCCAGCACTGAGGTAGTGCTTCTTATGTGCAACCACCATTCCCACATGAATCCTGGGAGGCAGGTAATATTGGACCCATTTTCCAGATGGGGAAACTGAGCTACAAGAGTTAGAGTCAGTTGCCCCAGACTTCTCAGGTGGCAGGTGGAGGAGCTGAGCCTAGGGGTCTCTCCTGAGATCCCCTCCAGTGTGATAGGAAAAACAAAACAAAAACACGACTGTCTTTTTCTTTTCTTTTGTATCTCTCTTTTTTTTTTTTTTTTTTTTGAGCGTTTGAATGATGCGTGAGTGTGTTGTGTGGCAGTAGTGGTGAGAAGAGGAAGGAGTCCAGGACTGTAGACCCTCCTCTCACCTCCAGAACCTCTTCCTGTTTGGTTCCACTTTCCTAAAAGTAGCAGAAGAGAGTCATCTGATGTCCCAGTCCGTATCCAGCAGGAAACCAGAAACCATGGAGATATGAAAGGCTGCCCCCTCCCTTTGCCTTCCGTTTTCCACCCAGACAGCACACAATCGCAGTTCCTCAGGAAGCTGGGTGGCACAAGAGAGGGTCTGGGAATGCAGTTTGCAGGCTTGCAGCCTGAGTGGCAGAGCAGATGAGAAAGAGGGGGCAGAGTAGAGCCCAGAGCCCACAGCGCCATCCAGCGCGCCAGCCGTGGGCAAGGGTGGGATCCCGGTTCCAATACCACCGTCTGCTTTGTTCTCGGGAGGTCCACACGGGTGTGAAGTGTCATTCTGGTCATAAAAACACGGGCATCATAGAATCTTCCTTTTTATAGATGGCCTGGTCATAGGCAGCCCCCTAGGACCCACCACTTGGCTGACTGTGCATCTAAGTAACCACGAAGCTGTGGTGATTGAAAACCTTCCAGGGTCTCAGTTGATCTCGCTTCTCCTTTAAGAATTCAGTAGATTCTTCAGCAGAGGTTTACTAGTGAGGCCCTTGGCTCAGTTTTTTGAAACTACTCAAATGGAGTGATGCAAGTCTATGAAAACTCTTGTACTCTAGTGTTACACAGTTAAAACTGCAGTTGAGGGAGAGTGTTTACAGTAGCAAGAAATCAAATACGTGGATGTCAATTTGATAAAAGATTTTTTTTCCAAAGAAAATGCCACAGCACTAATGGGGGAAATGAAGTGAATAATGAGGTATAACTTCCTCCTGGCTTCAAGACTAAGTATAGTAAAGACATTATTTCTTGAATTAATATGTAAATATCATAACACAATCGGTGCCTGTGTTAGCTGGGATTTAATTAACAGTTGCTTCAACAAGATGGAGGTTTATTTCTCCGTCATGTAAGAGTCCAGAGGCAGGCAGTCTAAGGTGGATTGGCAGCTCTGTCCTTGGGGTGGTCCAGGGACCTGGGCCCCTTCTCTCTTGTTGCTCCTCCATCCCTTGGGTGACATGCTGCATGGTCCAAACTGGCTCATCAAGTGTCAGTATTTCAGCCAGCAGGAAGGGGGATAAAGGAGAAAAGGGCGTATGCCAAGGAAAGCACCCTGAAAGTTCTCCGGGTCACTTTTGCTTGTATCCCATTGACTAGAACTTAGTCACAAGGCTGTACTTAGCTCCAAGGGTGGCTGAGAAATGTAGTCTTTTTTCTGGGAGGCCATGTGCCCAGCTAAAAATCCAGAGGAGAGAGGAAGGGGGAAACTGACATGAGGGGGGATGTTTTGATTTCTACTACAATACCCCTTGTAATATTGCTTAAAAATTGAAAATTTGAGAATAAAATTAATTCAAAAGAATAAGTAGGCAGGCATACAAGAGAACATATGTATTTTTTAAAGAAAACCTCTTTTAAAGTTGCCATTAAAATTTTTTTAAACTGCTATGTTTTCTTTTTCTTTTTTTCTTAGTGTAACCCTTTTCCTGTCTTTTAATATACCACTTTCTTTTTAAACTTTTATTATCGAATATTTCAAAAAGTTTTGAGAATTGTATAGTAAGCCCCATGTACCCATTGCCCAGATTCTACAGCAGTTTAAAGCTCAACTTGTGTCAGCTATTCCCACAAACACTTATCCCCTTCCTGGTTTTTTTTTGAAGCAGATTTCATTTCTCCTGTTTCATCTGTAAATAGTTCCGTAAGTATCTCTAATAGTTAAAGACTCAACAAAAATTAGACTTTTACTTTTGGGATAGTTGTAGAGTCACACACAGTTGTAAGAAATAACACAGATTACTCCTTTCCCCCCAATGGTAGCATCTTGCAAAACCGTAGAATAGCACAACTGGGATAGTGACAGGGGTACAGTCAAGATACAGAATATTTCCATCACCAAAAGGACCCCTCCTGTTGCCCTTCCATAGCCACTGCACCACCCCCTCCCTAACCCCTGACACCTCATCTGTTTACATTTCTGTAATTTTGTCATTTCAAGAATATTATATAAATGGAATCCTGCAACGTGTAACCTTTTAGTATTGGCTCAGCATAATTGCCTCGAGATTCATCCAGTGGCGTGTATCAATCGGTCACTCATTTCTTTGGCTGAGTAGTATTTCATGGTATGGCTATACCGCATCAAAGCTCTTTAGGAGGGCTTCCCTGGTGGCGCAGTGGTTGAGAGTCCGCCTGCCGATGCAGGGGACACGGGTTCGTGCCCCAGTCCGGGAAGATCCCACATGCCGTGGAGCGGCTGGGCCCGTGAGCCATGGCCGCTGAGCCTGCACGTCCGGAGCCTGTGCTCCGCAACGGGAGAGGTCACAACAGTGAGAGGCCCGCGTACCGCAAAAAAAAAAAAAAGCTCTTTAGGAAATTCCCTGGCGGTCCAGTGGTTAGGACTCAGCGCTTTCATTGCCAAGGGCCCAGGTTCAGTCCCTGGTCGGGGAACTAAGATCCCACAAGCTGCGCAGAGAGGCCAAGAAAAAAAAAAAAAAAGCTCTTTAAAAGCATAATCTGCTGAACTCACTTTCCTCTTTCCCTTCTCCTGCCCTCTCCTCTCTTCACAGCAATGCCAAGCCAGTACAACCGTGTGAAGCTGAAAAGCGATTGCTCGCGGCCCTCCCTGCAATGGTACACCCGTGCTCAGAACAAGATGAGAAGACCCAGCTTGTTGTTAAAAGACATCCTCAAGTAAGCACGAGCCCTCAGGTCGCAAGACACCTCTGATTTGGGTCAACTGGGTAGAACTGGGGGAAAAATTCAGTGAGAACCCTGAAGATGGCTCTCATCCGCTGTCACCCTTGTTCAGGATCATTTAAAGGCACATCTTGGTTTCCCTGGTGGCGCAGTGGTTGAGAGTCCGCCTGCCGATGCAGGGGACACGGGTTCGTGCCCCGGTCCGGGAAGATCCCACGTGCCACGGAGCAGCTGGGCCCGTGAGCCATGGCCGCTGAGCCTGTGCGTCCGGAGCCTGTGCTCCGCAACGGGAGAGGCCACAACAGTGAGAGGCCCGCATACCGCAAAAAAAAAAAAAGAAAGAAAGAAATAAGGCACATCTGAGTCAAGGCTCAGAGCACAGGTGCTGTGGGCTCCTGCATCAGGCTGTGCTTGGTGGCAGCACAGCACCAGCCCGGGAGTCTCCAGGCTCCACAGCTTCTAGTGCACAGCCCTTCCAGCCGCTGCCTAGTGCAAGAGGGCTATCCCCTTTGCCTTTGCCATTTCCGGTGAATCTAAAAATACGGTTAATTAAAGTCCCCTACAGGCATTTGAATAACATTGAACATCAAACACTAAAAAGGATGAGAGGGGTACCAGCCAGGTCACCCGTACATCCTAGTAAGAGATAGAATTGTTTTTTTGTTTTTTTAATATTTTATTATATTTATTTATTTAATTTTGGCCACTCGGCAAGGCTTGTGGGATCTCAGTTCCCCGACCGAGGATTGAACCCAGGCCACTGCAGTGAAAGCACCCAGTCCTAACCACTAGACCACCAGGGAACTCCCGAGATAGAATTGTTAAAGGAGGAACTTGTCAGTTTTACTTGGTACCAGCCAAACTAGGTGGTAAACTACCCTTTCTTTCATGCCGACAGGTAGAAATCCAACCCTGAAATCTAGCCTCCCATCTCATGTTACTAATTCGGGAGGTGTAGAAGAAGAAAGGTGGGAAAGGAAATGTATGTTAATAAACACTCAGATCATTTTCCATCTCCTTTTGTCATCAGCCAGTAATTATCGAGGCCCCCATACGCCTGGCACCATGCTGGGTGCTGGCCGCATGGGAGATAGACCTGGGCCCCGTGCTGCTTACAGTGTGGCCGAGACAGACTTGCAACCAGGAATTACAGAACAAGGGAATCAGGGCTGTAGATTCTGGGCCTGCTTTTAACTTTTTCTTCCTTCCTTTTTTTTTTTCTTTTCTGGCCACACCGCACAGCTTGTGGGATCATAGTTCCCCGATCAGGGATTGAACCCGTGCTCCCTGCATCTAAAGCTCGGAGTTCTAACCACTGGACCGCCAGGGAATTCCCCCTTTTTTTCTTTTATAATCAAAATAAGGGAATTATTAATGCACTGAATATAATACCTTTTCTGGGACTGGAGAAAAGAATAGGTCATACTGCATTCACAAGATTCAAAAGATGTTAAAGGTAGTCAGTAAAACATCTTCCCATCCCTGCTCCCCACATTTCCTCTTTCCACTTAAAGATGACCAATATTAGCAGTCTTGTGTATGTAAGAAATACTGTGTGTGTGTATTCCCCTCCCCCGACCGTCTCTTTTTTATGCAAATGGTTGCATCCCTTTCACTTAGCGTTGTATTTGATCCCAGAGAAGAATTAAGATGCTTGTCCAAGTTTTCATGGTAGAGTCTATTGAAATGAGAATCAAGAAGTCTTGAAAACACTTCCTAGCAATACTTTCTTGCAACATAATCCTCAAATATTAAGAACTATTTAGCATCTATGGTATACTATGCTAAATGCTATATATATATATATATATTTTTTTTTTAATTTTAAAAATTTTATTTATTTATTTGGTCACACCGGCTCTTCTCTGCGGCAGGTGGGCTCCTTAGTTGTGGCTCACCGGCTCCTCAGTTGTGGCATGTGGGCTCCTTAGTTGTAGAGTGAACTCTTAATGCGGCATGCATGTGAGATCTAGTTCCCTCACCAGTGATTGAACCCGGGCCCCATGCATTGGGAGCACAGAATCTTAACCACTGCGCCACCAGGGAAGTCCCAAGACTGACTTTTCTTCTTTTTTTTAATTGAGGCAAGGAATATGACTTTATTCCGAAAGCCAGGCACCTGAGAAGATGGCAGACTGAAGTCTCAAAATAACCATCTTCAGGACTGACTATTTTAAAGTAGCAAAAAATTGAAGCTGAGATTCTGTCGTTCAAAATTTATTACTTAGTTTTTTTTTAAGTCCAGTAATCTATATTGTGATTCAGATTTTATTGCAGTACCTTTGCAGAAAAATGTTTTTTCTATATTTGCTTATAACAAAGACAGTCATAAATGACTTGTTAGAAAAATAAGAAATGCTGCCTTAAATTAAGAGGTCTTCCTAAAGACTGTACTTTTATGCTGTGTGGCAGGCAGACTCTATTTGGGTTAGGTTTTCAGTTATTTCACATGATCTCTCTTGATTATCACATGACGACGTCATTATACGTGATTGATTTTTTTTTTCTAGGTGTACATTGCTTGTGTTTGGAGTGTGGATCCTTTATATCCTCAAGTTAAATTATACTACTGAAGAATGTGACATGAAAAAAGTGCATTATGTGGACCCCAACCGCATAAAGGTTAGATATTCCATCAGTGTGGTTTCAATTAGAATATTTCCAAGTGTACGCTTAAATAGTAATATTGTCTCTCGAGTGTTATAAATAAATGTTCATGAAAGTTATCAACAGAAGGGAAAACACTTAACCTTAGCACTTCAAAACGCCCACCTGACACTCACTGTTCTTCCCCCATGTACTGAAGTCGTGGGGTGAGGTGAGTTCCATTTGACCCCGTAGGGCACCTGTCATGGAGTTAATACACCATGACGCTGCCAGCGTACCTGTACTTAAAGCAGATCAGGAAGAAATTCTTTTAGTATCATTTGTCATTTCTGTGTTTTATTTTTCGTTTTAATGATTTCACATTGTATTTCAAGATTTTTCCTTCAATGTATATTTATTTTTTTAATCAGTTGACATATTAAATCCTGATTTCACTGATGGTTTGAGTTGTAAATTATCTGATACTGTTCAGCCTTGGACATAATGATAACCGACATGTGTGGCTGCTTTACATATATTATCTCATTTAGTGATCATCATGACTGAGAGATATCCCAGGGTTCTCTGCATCTTACAGATGATGGCCTGGGAGGTTAAGCTGCTGGCCCAAGTTCACACCTAGTTTAGTTAACTATTTTAGTTAATCTAGTTTAGTATATACTGTGTAGCTGTTCTGAAAATGCTTTAGCAATAGAAACTCATTGAACCCTCATAACAGTCCTGGGGATACAGCTGCTGTTATCATCCCCACGTCATAGATGAGTATAGGGAAGAACCTTAAGTAACCTGTCTAAGGTTATCTCAGCAAGTAAGTGGTGGTGTGAAGGCTTGGACCCAGCAGTGTGGTTTCAGAGTCCCGTCTCCTGATGACTCTGCTCTCTGCTGGGGTAGGGAGCGTCCACCGAGAGGAAGCCAGAAGTTACAGGTGGCATGATGCAGAGGAGAGAGCTCAAACTTCTGACCTGGATTCAAATCTAAATGCCACTTCGTAACAGTGAGACCCGAGGCAAGTGACTGAATCATTTGGAGTCCCAGTTTCCTCAGCTGTGAGGTGTAGATAACAGCGTCTGTGCAGTGGGGTGGTCATCCAAGTCCAGTAAGCTAGTAGGCACAAAGCTCCTTTTCTAGGCCTGGTTTTTATTCACGTGTTTCTCTTCTGTATATGCTTTGAAGTACCTCACATTTTTCATAGTACAGACAGGTATAAACATGTAAATGAAAAGAGTGTATTGTAGTTAATACATGCACAGCTTGGCCTGTGCAGAACCCTTGTGTCTCAGGGGTCTTGCTGATCACGGGGCCTTCCTCCCCTGCTGTTTCTGTCCCTCAGATGTTGGCCGACTCAGTTCATCTCGGCAGCATGAGCCCCTCCTCTCTGCTGGAGCAGGATGTGGTCCCGCATCATCCGCTCGGGCTTTCCCTCCCGAACGGCTGGCCTTGCAGACATTCCCAAATCCCTTTCAATTCCGAGGCCTTCCACAGCTCGCTTGGATAAACTTTGCAGACATCCTGTCTCTGTTTTTTGTCTCCTGGAAAAACCCTGAAATGCTGACACTTGACACTGTGATATATGATTGCTGGTATCTGTGAACTCGTCCCTTTGCTACACTTCTCCACATTCTCTGTGCGTCCCCTCTGTCCTGTCCATTTCATTCATCAGGCCGTTGACCTCCTGACCAACAACAGAGATCATTGCTCTCGAGTCTGGGTTAATTGAGGAGAGATGTGAGCTCTCTGTGCAAGAGTAGAGCACTGTGTGTACTTGTGAGATGGATGGAGAAGATGTGGTTTGCTAACACCTTGGGTGAAATCAGCTTAGTGGTTTTCGTGCCTGGCCAGCGCTGTCTGCATCAACTGTGCTGTGACGGCCTACAGCTGTTTTCTTTTTAGCTACATTAATAGGCCAGTGGTGGTCTGTTTAAGTTTCCCCTAAGGAATTCTAGTGACTTTTAAAATTTGTTTGGCCCCACCTCGTGGCTTGCGGGCTCTTAGTTCCTCAACCCAGGATTGAACCCGGGCCCCAGCAGTGAAAGCACCAAGCCCTAACCACTGGATCGCCAGGGAATTCCCTAGTGCTTTCTGAGAAGGACCAGAGAAGAGATTCTAGACCTTGTCCCCGAGGAACCTTTGAAGGGATGGGAACATTTGCATAGAGAAGACCAGTGCAGGACACATGGCAGCTCCTGCCAGCAAGCCAGAGGCCTGGCCTGGTGGCCTCACTGGAAGAACTCTGGGTCAAGGGTGACAGCCAAGCCGCAAGGAGAAGGGTTTGATGGTCCACGACGTCCAAAGATGGAAAAACTGAGCTACCTTTGTGGCGAATCTCTGGAGGTCTTTGACCAAAGCCAGGATAACTGTTTTGGGGTGGAACTCAGGCATCAGACAGTTGGTGGCTCAAGGGCCCTGTGCTCCCTTCCAGCCCTGGAATTCCGTGGTTCACTGCAATCGTCTAGTACCTGGCCGGAAAGTGTAGGCTGGTTTCGTAACCTGGGTTCTTCCTATTCTGAATGAGCTTCCTTCTTCCTCATTATGGTTTTGATCTGATAACTAATGATGTTGACCATCTTTTCATGTACTCTTTGGCCATTTGTAGGTCTTCTAAGGAGAGATGTCTATTCAGATTCTTTGCCCAATTTTTAATTGGCCTGTCTTTTTATTATTGAGCTGTTTAAGTGTTCTCTGTATATTCTAGATACCAGTTCCTTATCAGATATATGATTTGCAACTATTTTTTTCCCATTCGGTGGGTGGTCTTTTTACTTTTTTTTGATGGTATCATTTTTAGCACACAAGTTTCTAATTTTGATGAAGTCCATTTAATCTACTTTTCATTTTGTTCCTTGTGCTTTTGATGTCATATCTAAGAAAGCATTGCCTAATGTTTTCTTCTAAAAGTTTTCTAGTTGTAGCTCTTATATGTAGGCCTTTGATCCACTTTTGAGCTACTTTTTATATATGGTGTGAAGTCAGGGTCCAGCTTCATTCTTTTGCTTGTGGCTTTCCAGTTGTCCCAGCATCTTTGTTGAACACTTTACTCTGTGTTTGCTGCGTTGTGTGTTTTTTTTTAATGTATTTTATTGAAGTAGAGTTGATTTACAATGTTGTGTTAATTTCCGCTGTATGGCAAAGTGATTCAGTTTTATATATTTTATATATACACACGCACACACACGCATATATTCTTCTTCATATTTTCCATTATGGTTTATCACAGGATATTGAATATAGTTCCTTGTGCTCTACAGTAGGACCTTGTTGTTTATCCATTCTCTCTGTAATAGTTTGTATTTGCTGCATTCTTTCTTCTCTGCCTGGAGCCCTTCCTGTGGCTCTCTGTTATTCATCTTTTACATCAAATCTCAGCTCAGGGCTTACTTTTTCTAAGATCCTTCTCCGATCACCCTTCCCTCTTGTCTTCTAGGAACCCCCTCATACCTTAATCTTGACAGTTACCACTGTGGTACTTTAACTGTTTTGTCTTCCCCACTTGTCCTCCAGGCAAGCCCTTGGGAGATAGGGATTGTGGGATAACATTTTACATTAACGAATATGTACTTATATGTATTGAACTCCAGAGGGAGGAGAGATATTACTCAAACCTCAGCACGGTGTCTCATCTTTGAACTCCAGATTGCACAGAAAATCCACAGTTAAATTTTAACAGGCAGTTCTTTGAGGACTTTCAGTTATGTACATTAAGTTTAATATCCCTTTGAGGAATGGGACAGATACCTCCTATCCAACTCTTCATATCCCCCAGTAAACAGACTCTCCCTTCTCTTTCCCCCTAAACCATGGCATGTGAGTCCCCCCCTTTAGGCTGGTGGGACCAGTTTTAAACCTAAGTTCACTGCTGGGCCAGTAACAGCCTCTCATGGGTGCTAGTGCCCTGTCCCAACTGGCTCCAGTAAGGATTCCTAACTCGTCCCTGATGGGGGGATGGAAGGACCTGATGAGTGAGATCAGCCTCCCAAGCCCCACTGCCTGCGTGGAGAAGGGGTGAC
This sequence comes from Orcinus orca, assembly GCF_937001465.1. Lineage (NCBI taxonomy): Eukaryota > Metazoa > Chordata > Mammalia > Artiodactyla > Delphinidae > Orcinus > Orcinus orca. Next base: position 14,121,927 of record NC_064571.1, read on the forward strand.
GGCTGCCTGAAGGAAGGACACTACGGTTCCCGAAGAGGAAGGAACAGGAAATGGAGACCCAGGAGGTAGCCCACGGTGACCGCCACGTCAACCCATTTCCAAAAGACTTCTAAAAAGATCATTATTTTTTCCAATTAGAAAGTCCCCCGTAATGGTGTGGAAAGAAGGAGGAATGGGGGCACGGTTAAGTCAAACAGGTTTGTGCAAGTCTCCATTCAGAAATTAATAAAGTAGAAAGTGAAAGCCTGCTCTAACCGTGGTGGAATGAGGGGTGACTTTTATTCTATTGCTTGAGACTTTTTTAAAAAAATGTAGCTTTTTAGCACTACTGACTCTGTCAGATTGCCCTGCTTTTCACAGTGGTCGTGACAGCGTGTGCAGAAAGCCCATGTCTCAGCGGGCTTTGCAAAGTAGAGGAACAGCAAGAGTTAGATACTGCTGAGGATTTGGGGTGGGGAGTAGCAGGATATGAGACTGAAAATGAGACAGGGCCAGAGCGTGAGAGGCCTTGAATGCCACACTGAGCAGTTCCTAACTTTGATATCTGGTCACACATCCCTAAACAAGAAGAGAAATCCTCTCTCAAATCCCCAGAATAGAGGAAGTAGCCAGCAAGCTGGCTGGTATGAAGGGCTGGGAGATGGTGTTCAGCGTGAGCTCTCTACAAAGAAAACCCTGACTCCAGGCTTCGGTGGAGATGGAGCCTTACTACCAAGAGAGTTTGGACGAATCGGAATGATTGTGGCTGTGTATCAGCAGAAGAGGGTCTCAGGGTCGTGAGAGTGGGGCCCTGTGAGCTTTGTTGATGCCATTCAACAACTTGCAAGGTCAATAACCCTGCTGGACTCTGAACACCTGGTTGCATTCTGCCTGCATGTATACAGCAGAGGTGTGGCCATGTTTGCTGTGGGTTTTATATTTTCTATTTAAAGATGTCCCCGAACGTGCCATTTGTGAAAAAAGACGAACAGTGGTCTCTGCGGGGATGCTTGGATAGTTTGAATGTGGTGCAGATGTGAAATTGCACTTAAAAGATGTGGTTTCCCTGGTGGCGCAGTGGTTGGGAGTCCGCCTGCTGGTGCAGGGGACATGGGTTCGTGCCCCGGTCCGGGAGGATCCCACATGCCGCGGAGCGGCTGGGCCCATGGCCGCTGAGCCTGCGCGTCCGGAGCCTGTGCTCCGCAGCAGGAGAGGCCACAACAGTGAGAGGCCTGCGTACCACAAAAAAAAAAAAAGATGTGTGAAGAGCACATTCACATCAATTTAGGTTCAGACCGCATGGTAGCACCAGTTTGAACTTGGCCTTCTCTCAGGAACTAAAGACCACACATCGCCCTGGGGACTGCATCCTGGGCTGTGTGGTTCATCATGGCCAAGTTTACGTCTTCACCGTGACTCCATAGACCTACACTCACGTATCCAAAGTCAGCAGAGTAGGACTCCCCTGGTGGCCCAGTGGTTAAGACTCCGCGTTCCCAGCGCAGGGGGCACGGGTTCGATCCTAGGTCGGGGAACTAAGATCCTGCAAGCAACGCAGTGTGGCCCAAAAAAAAAAAAGTAAGCAGAGTAACCCTGGGCTGAGTTAAATCAGTCCAGACACTCGCACTTCCAAACCGATCCCTTTCTCTCCTGGGTCCTGCTCTTGCTTTTCCCAGACCATCCTTCAGTGGTCTCATACAGGTGAGGAAACTGAAGCCTTGAAAAGCCTTAAAGTTCATGCTTTAACCAAGTGTACACTACTGATAAAGAGATCCGAAACGGGGTCTAGATCCAGATCGTCTGATGGTTTTCTTCTTAACCGTGTATTGTGATAAAATATACATACAGAAGACTTTCACCTTTTAAGCATCCAGTTGGAGGAGTGTTAGTAAATTTACAGTTAAATTTACACCATCACCACAATCCTATTTAGAACATTTCAGCACACAAGTTAGATTCCCTCTCACCCCTTCTGTGGTCAATCGCTACCCTCAACTACCAGCCCGAGGCAACCATTGATCGGCTGAGATTTTACTGTGCTATTCCCTCTGTGACTTGTTTATTCAGATTTTTCTCCTTTTAACCAGGTAAAAGTTACAGACAGCTGACTCATGGAAGTTAAACCAGAGTTTACAAACGTGGAAAGGAAAGTGTCGTTGCATAAGTCATACCCTCGGTTCATGCGGTCCGTGGCGGAGTTGGGCTCCTACCCAGGTCCAGTCAGCTCCAGGCCCCAAACTCTCCTTCATCCCACATGCTGTGCCCTGTCCTGGGTTTAAATCAATAAATAAAAGAACACATTGCCTTTTACTAAGAATTATGCCACTTACCTATATTTCTGAGAAGGGTTGTCCTAAAAATTACGGGGTAGAAATGAAAATGGAGATTTTTACTGAGGGAAATTCGTTTTTTAATATCCTTCAGGGGATTCTCACATCGTGGTTTAACATCCTTCGGGGGATTCTCACATTGTGGTTTTCCGTGGTACATCGCCACATCAGTGACAACTGAAACTGCCTGATGTCTGTTTATTCTCAGTTGTGGGCAGCCAGCAAGCTCAGCCTTGAAGTCTTTCAAAAAATGAAGCTCTTGTGTCCATGCCTCGATTTGGGAGAAGAGGGGTTCCTGTATCTTTGGGGAGGTCACCAGTCCTCTGGTTCCCAGTGGTTCTCGTCCGAGACGGATGCCATCCGGACCCCACTGCGTCCTTCCTCTCTAGCCTGCTCCGGCTCCCAGGCTTGGCACTGTCTGCAGTGGAGAAGAGGAAGGTCGAGATGCTTGCGGTCATGACCGCAGCTCCACGAGGCGAGCTGTCCTCCCAAGGCATTTTTCTTCTGAGCTTTGAAACCTGAAAGAGGAAGGAGGGAGGCTGAGCCACTTATGGGGCGTGTTACATGTTTAAACAAGTTGAAACAAGAGAAGGAAAGGAATCGCTGTGGCTTTGGCCATTTCCAGTGGCATTTAGAACATTGTCCCTGGGATTGATTGACTGCACCTGCGGAGGGACGGGAGGGGTCACCATCAGAAGATGCTCTTTCCACAGTCTAGAAAATTAAGTCTGAAGCCTGAGATGGAACTCTTTGCCAGAATGGAAATGGAATGAAATGTCACTCCTTCCAAATGAGACTAGAACATTTGGCGCCCAAGAGAGTCGTGCTCCGGTGTCCGGCTCCATCACCTCACCTCTCTCTCCAGTCCTGAGTCAGTCACTAAGCTTCTGTCTCTTGGCGCTTCTCGGATGTTCATTTCCATCCCAGGAGATTTGTAAAACAAGATGCTTGGGATGTCCTTCCATGGTGAAGAATTAGACCTTTTGTTCTCTAAAAACTTGTTCACAACCCTCAGGCCCGGGGTGTAGAGACAAGTATGGATAGTACATGTGGCTCCTCTGCTTGCCCTGCCCCCGAGTTGGGCATTAAGTGCCTGTAGGTGCAGAGTCACCAACCTGGAGGCCCGGTCAGGGCGAGCCCTCCACTCAGGGGCTGTTCTGGGTTGCGACCGATTTCCTCGCGAAGACGCTAATTCGCGAGGTATCAGTGGTGGTGTTTGTCACCTGCTCTCTGTGGGCAGAGGCTGGGATTGTAGGGGTTTGGGAGGTGATCAGGCGACGTGAGCCTGCCAGCTCAGCCCTCTTCCTGTGCGTGCCGCCTGCAGCCCACAAAGCGAAGACGCTCAGGACCGTCTTGCGAGGTGTCCTAGGTGTCGTGCCGGTGACCTCAGACAGCGACCTTATGTCGTGTCTGCGGCATCTTCTGAGGCTCAAAGAACATCCATTCCCTTCTTCAGACATGGGGCCAGACTCTTAAGATGTAGACGGCGTGCTCTTCCCAGTACTAAGAACTTTTTGAAGCTGTAATTTAAAGAAAAGGGAGTGGGGTTCTCCTGCAGTAAGATGATGATTTCTACAAAAATTCTATTATACAAAAATCAGACAAGACTTTGAGGAAAAACATAGTTGAGACAAACATTTAAAACTGTATATGGCAATAATAATCCTCATAATAGTACTGACACAGTTCAAAAGACATATTCAATCCTAAAAATAAATATCCCAGCAAATAAATAGAGGAACACACACACACACACACACACACACACACACACACACACGCACGCACGCACGCAGCTTGGTGGGAGGAGGGATACGGTAGGGCCAAGACTGCTGCATGTGGCGATGAGCACAGAAAGCTCAGTGATGCTGCCAGATGATCCCGAGGCAGCATTTGGCCAGACTGAGCCCAGGCGCAGACTGGGGGGCAAGTGGGTGTCTGTCCCTTGTCTCTCCGCGTCTTGCTGTGTTCAGCCAGGCTAGTGTACTTGGCCTTCAACAGTCATTTCTTGTTGTTGCAAAATATTAACGTGCAGGGAAGATGGTACACAAAACCAAGGCAACTTCTTTGTTGACCGGACACCGTGGCAGGTTACACCTGGTTCCCATTCCAGACCGTGTGAAGCTCATTACTCCCTCTGATAAATAAGCCTGTTTCTCATCCAACTAGACAGGAACCTGAAATAGGAAATCTTTTTCTCTTTTGGCTGTGCTGCACAGCATGTGGGATCTTAGTTCCCTGACCAGGGGTTAAACCCATGCCCCCTGCATTGGGAGCTCGGAGTCTTAACCACAGGACCGCCAGTAAAGTCCCGGAAATCATTTTTTTTTAATTGTGTTTAAAAAAGAAACCCACATAAAATGTACCGTCTTCATTATTTTTAAATGCATAGTTTGGCCCTGTTAAGTATATTCACATTGTTGTGAAACAGATTTCTGGAACATTTTCATCTTGCAGAACTGAAACTCTACCCATTAAACAGCAGTTCCCCATTTCCCCTCCCCCTCAGCCCCTGGTAACTACTGTTCTTCCTATTTCTACGAATTTGACTGTGTGAGATACCGTCTATAAATGGAGTCCTACAGTATTTGTCTTCTTGCGGCTGGCTTATTTCACTGAGTATAATGTCCTCAAGATTCATCCATGTTGTAGTGCGTGTAAGGATTTTTGTGTGTGTGTGGCCACACCACGCGATTTGTGGGATCTTAGTTCCCCGACCAGGGATCGAACCCAGGCCTTCGGCATTGGAAGCACAGAGTCCTAACCACTGGACCACCAGGGAATTCCCATGTCAGGATTTTATGAAACATGAAATCTTAAACACCTCAAATTTGAACAGCTTAAACACCTCAAAATTTCTTCAAAATTTACTTGTTCAAAATTTATTTGAAAATTTGTTCAGATTTGTTCAAATCTTGTTCAAAATTTATTTGAACACCCCGAATTTATTTGAACAGCTTAGGCTGGGAGGGTAGGAGGTGGGGGTCCTTCCTGTTCTACTTGTGCCGTGAAATAAATACCCTTGTTGAGTTTGTCTCCTTGTCATGTGCTTCTCCCATGTTTCCCCCTCAAGTTTCTAGCATAAATTAACTCTTTAAAGCAGATTTTTGTTGTTGTTTTTTAAAATTTATTTATTTTATTTATTTGCTTTTGGCTGCGTTGGGTCTTTGTTGCTGCGCGCGGGCTAGAGGGGGACTACTCTTCATTGCGGTGCGAGGTCTTCTCATTGCAGTGGCTCCTCTGGTTGCAGAGCACGGGCTCTAGGCGCGCGGGCTTCGGTAGTTGTGCCGTGTGGGCTCAGTAGTTGTGGCACGTGGGCTCAGTAGTTGTGGATCAAGGACCCTAGAGCACAGGATCAGTAGTTGTGGTGCACGGGCTTAGTTGCCCTGCAGCATGTGGGATCTTCCCGGACCAGGGCTCGAACCCATGTCCCCTGCGTCGGCAGGTGGATTCTTAACCACTGCGCCACCAGGGAAGCCCCCTAAAGCAGACGTTTTGTGTTACAAGACAGTCATCCACAAGGGAGCTACACCAAACATCGCAGGACAAAGTGTCACCTGTCAGAGTATATTTATGATGCCTGAGAGCCTTTGAAGCTCAGGCCTGTGTGCTTCATTCCAGAGAGCCCAGCAATATGCCCAGGAAGTCCTGCAGAAGGAATGCCGGCCCCAGTTCGCCAAGAGGTCGATGGTGCAGCTCTTCAGGCACAGGTACACCTCGGACCTGCCACCTTTCGTGACGAAGGCCCCCGCAGGGAGCGAGGCCGAGTACAAGTACGACCCTCCTTTCGGATTCCGCAAGTTCTCCGAGAAAGTCCAGAGCCTCTTGGAACTCTTGCCCGAGCATGACTTTCCTGCACACTTGAAAGCCAAGAGCTGCAGGCGTTGTGTGGTCATTGGAAGTGGTGGAATCCTCCACGGGCTAGAGCTGGGCCGGGCCCTGAACCAGTTCGATGTTGTGATAAGGTACGTTGGCTTTCAGACCATCCTCTCCCCTCTGGACTTTAGTTCTCTGCTGTGGGTCAGGGCAGCACCAAAAACAGGAGGGACCCAGGCAGCCCTACATGTCCCTGCCTGCAGGGGACTCGCTGTTTGAGAAGTGGAAACAAAGACATGAAAGGATTGGACGCCCCAAACTGTGCAGTATTGACCCTAATTTTGGTAAAAACCCTTTCAGAGGAGGTGAAGGTTGGAAGGATTGGTAGATTCAGATAAGCCAGCAAAGGTGGAAGGCTGTGCTAGGCAGGGCCCAGAGGAGGAGGCAGTGCGGGGAGCTTGAGTCAGTGGGACGCCTGGCTTCTGGGAGCGGGGCTTGGGGTAGGTGAGCCCTGGAAGGTGGTACCGGTTGGGACCAGAAAGCACACAGAGGTGTTTGAAAGCCACATAACAGGCAATAGGCAGTCATCCTACATTACAGGAGTTTGTGATAGTTTGACAGTCACGTCAGGGGACGCCAAGATTTCTAGTCTGGGGTCTGAGACGTCAGTGGGACCGCTGTCAGAAACGGAGAAGTTGAGGAAAATCTCTGGCTAGTGAGGGAGGATGACAAGATCCATCTCAGATATTTTGAGCCTGAAAGTGGTGCTATATCCACATAATGCCTTTATCCCCAGTAGCTGTGACTTCGGGTAAGTTTCCTTGCTGTCCTGTGCCTCCGTTTCCTCGCTGTCCTGTGCCTCCGTTTCCTCATCTGTAAATGGGGGCAGTGATGGCACAGACCTTACAGGGTGACTGTGAAAACAAAACGAGTTCACATCTAGATGTAAAGCACTTGGAACAGTGTCAGAATCAGGGTAGATGCTCAGTACATGTTAGCAGCTATTTTGGGAGAATGTGTAGGAAGCTAAGGAGGAAAGGACACAGGGTGTAAGATGTTTGTAGGAAAGAACCAGACTTTTGTAAGGGCCAAGAGATAGAAGAAACAAGAACTACGTTTTCAGGTGAAAGGTGGGAAGTGAGGGTGTGGGAGTGGGGTTGTGGGGTTTGGGGGGTGAAGGAGGAGGGTACTGCTTCCTTTCTCTGGGTGCTTCCTGTGTGCCCGACGCTGTCACGTGCCCTGGATGTTCTCGTTCCATAGTGAAGCCGTCCCCTTAGCCAGTGTCAGGCATGAGGACACAGAGACACTGTAGGGCACAGAGTCCAGGCCAGAGCCTAGCATTCCGAATGCAGGGTTTTGAGGCTTCCAGAACCTCACCCTGACTCTATGTAAGCAGCTGAATGATCAGCTGTGCACAGGCAGCACTGGGGGAGGCAGACAGGACCCCGTATGCCCTTCTAATGGTGTACGACCGATATACGGGAGGAGAAGAGGTAAGAAACTGGGATGCGCACTCCGGTCCAGAGGAGAGATGCAGTGGAAGAGAAGGGCGGCCTTGAGCTGACCTTGAAGAATGGTGGCATTTAGCCCTTTAGGAAGGAGGTGGCCAGGAGATCTGGATGGGGAAGCTTACCTGGCAGGAGGAACGAGGGCCTGGGAGAGGGAAAGGGGGCTGGGCAGGTGGCTCAATGCCCAGTGATGGTGAGGCCAGACTGGACAGCATGGACTTCAGGCACAGGCACTGGGGGACACGGAGCACTGGGGACCCAGGAAGGGGACTTAGACTGATTATGATGGAGATCAGTTGAAAAACTTTTTGGGGGTAACTTTTATTTTATTTATTTATTTTTAAAATTAATTTTTATTGGAGTATAGTTGATTTACAATGCCATGATAGTTTCTGCTGTACAGAAAAGTGAATCAGCTGTGTGTATATATATATCTATATCTATATCTATATCTATATATATATATATATATATCTCCACTCTTTTTTAGATTCTTTTCCCATATAGGTCATTACAGAGTATTGAGTAGAGTTCCCTGTGCTATACAGTCGGTCCCTATTAGTTACCTGTTTTCTATATCGTAGTATGTATATGTCAATCCTAGTCTCCCAATTTACCTCTCCCCCCCTGGGGTAACTTTTAGGTTTAAAGCAATTCTGAACTTAACAGGAAAGTTGCAAGAGTAGTACAAAGAACTCCCATTCACCCTTTTCCCAGACTCCTCAGTTGATAACGCTGTATCACACTGGCTTTATAATTTTCTCTCTTTATATACTATTATTCTTTTCTGAACCCTTTAAGAGTTAGTTACAAATCTCAAACTCCTTCTTTACCCCTAAATACTTCAGTGTGCATTTCTTAAGAACAAGGACATTCTCTTATAGAACCGCATGACGATATTCAGAATTAGGGAATTAACACTGATGCAGCACAGACCTTAGCTACAGTCCTTATTCAGACTTCACCAGTTATTCCAGTCGTGTCCATTATTTAAAAAGAAAGGAAAAGAGGGCTTCCCTGGTGGCACAGTGTTTAAGAATCCACCTCCAAGGCAGGGGACACGGGTTCAAGCCCTGGTCCAGGAAGATCCCACATGCCACGGAGCAATTAAGCCCATGCGCCACAACTACTGAGCCCACATGCCACAGCTACTGAAGCCTGCTCACCTAGAGCCCTTGCTCCACAGCAAGAGAAGCCAGTGCAATGAGAAGCTCGTGCACCGCAACGAAGAGTAGCCCCTGCTCGCCACAAGTAGAGAAAGCCTGTGTGCTGCAACGAAGACCAAAAAAATGCAGCCAAAAATAAATAAATAATAAAATAGAAAGAAAGGAAAAGAAAAAGAAAATACCTCATCCAGGATCATGCTGTGCATTTAGTTGTCATGTCTAATAATAGCTTTTTTTTTTTTTGCGGTACGCGGGCCTCTCACTCCTGCGGCCTCTCCCGTTGCGGAGCACAGGCTCCGGACGCGCAGGCTCAGCGGCCATGGCTCACGGGCTCAGCCGCTCCGCGGCATGTGGGATCCTCCGGGATCCGGGCACTAACCCGTGTCCCCTGCATCGGCAGGCGGACCCTCAACCACTGCGCCACCAGGGAAGCCCTAATAATAGCTTTTAATAATCCAGGAGTTAGGTATCTGAGATCTGGAAGAGGAAGTGACGGTGGAATAGAAAAGAAACGTTTGTACAGGTGTGATAATACAGGGAAAGAACCAAACAGACTTTTTTTGAGATTTCAAAACTGTGTACCTGTGTGAGTGGTACTGCTTTGGGAAGAATTCTTAGCATTTTCCCCAGAGCATCCACCCTGGCAAAGCCTTCATTGATCTAACAGTTCTGAGTGCCCCAAATTCCTGCTTTAATGTAAGACCAGGTTGCACTTGGACCCAGTGCCCTCCTCGGGCCCAACCCTGTCTATGTATAACTATGGTTTGTGTCTGCCTTTCCCCGGTTTTTAGGTTTTCTTTTTTGATTCCCTTTTTGAAATTCTGGCAAGAACCACTAATATCTAAGCACAATGGGAAGCTTTCAAGGAAACATTACTAGTGCCCAGAGTGTAATGTGTTTGGGTTGGCTTAAAGTGGCAGGACTAGATGGAATTGCTTGTCATTCAGAAATTGGATACGGGAGTCTCTTGCAGACTGAAGACTGCGTTCATCAAGCACCTGGAAAGGGCAGAGCTGAGGGATGACAGGGCTGCTGGGAGGGGTGCCCTACCCCCCAACCACACCCTCGTTCCCAGTCCTAAAAAAATGTGGAAAACACGCTGCAGGAATTTGGCATGTGTTGAAGTGGTTAATGTCAGTTTATCTTTGTCCTTTTTACTTAAATAGGTTAAACAGTGCACCGGTTGAAGGATATTCAGAGCATGTTGGAAATAAAACTACTATAAGGATGACTTATCCGGAGGGTGCACCACTGTCTGACCTCGAATATTATTCCAATGACTTGTTTGTTGCTGTTTTATTTAAGAGTGTTGACTTCAACTGGCTTCAGGCGATGGTCAAAAATGAAACCCTGGTAAGCACTAGAAATTCAGCCATCAGTTATGCCTCCGTAAAAAGCGAAGGGGCCTCTGATTGGAATTAACAGGTTTTTATTTTTAAACTAACACACATGCTTTCAAATAAACACTCCCTTTGTAGAAGCCCCTCAGAACTTCCCCTGGAAATTGCTTTCAGAACTTGACTGAGTCACATGTGGAAACTGGGATCATTACTTAGTGGAAATAACAAGCTTGGGACCAAAATGGCTATCATTGAGGTTGGCCACCCACCTTCATTCACCAGACATGAATTTACATGGCTTCTGACTATTTTCAGAAATTAGTTTTATGTGCATGAATATAAACCATTATTGAGGCAATTCAGAAGAATATACATAAATTCTCCGAAGAGTATTTTCAAAGAGATTCTCCAAAAATGCTTTGGTGGTGTTTTTTTTTTCCTTTTTTTAATGTTTATTTATTTGGCCGCGCTGGGTGTTAGTTGTGGCAGGCAGGCTCCTTGGTTGCGGCATGCAAACTCTTAGTTGCGGCATGCCTGTGGGATCTAGTTCCCTGACCAGGGATTGAACCCGGGCCCCCTGCATGGGGAGCGCGGCGTCTTATGCAGTGCGCCACCGGGGAAGCCCCTGGTGGTGTTCTCGCTGGAGTCAATTCACGGCGTTCCAGAGGGGCAGATGTGGAGGAGATGGCCCCAACTTGGTCATATTCCTTTTCTTTGTCTTTACAATAATCTATCACCTTACTTTATAGTCCCCCAGCCCCCCACATTATGTTGAAATGAATTCCAGAGGTCAGCTGTTAAGCAGTGTGTGTGCGTTTATATGCACTTGCACAAACCAGCTGACTGTAAAGTTAACAGGACATATCAGACTTTTCACAGAAGCTTCACGTGCTGGAGAATTTGTATCTCCAAAGCTCGATTCCGTACAGGTTACTGTGGTCCTCTGGATTTTCTCTTGGGTAGTTGTTCTAGTTGAAAGATGAAGCACATACGAAATGACTTACAGTCAGTTACCAAGAGACATCACAGGACTAGGAAGTGGAGTAAGTGGAGAAGGGGGTGCGTGGTGGGGACCTGAGCACAGGCGGGGCACCCAGAACACTTCATACCCTCGAATTGGATCTGTTTGCTTGGTTTTCCCTGGGCAAAATGGTGGCTTTGGATCCTAAAAAGGCTGACTCTCTCAGGTCATTACCTGAAGAATTTCTTCCCCAAATCAATAAGAGCTGCTTCTGCAGTTCCTTTCCTTGTCCAGTGCCACCTTCATAGATCAGATCCTTAGAGTTGCTTGCCTGAGTTGAGGTACTGGATTTGCATAGATCTGTGACTTGACCACAGAATGCAGCCTACAAACCCACAAGGGGCCACACCCACGGTTCTGGCCTCATTAGCAGGGGATGCGCTCTGCCCGCTCCACTGATAAGATCACTTGATTAAATCCCCCTAACGATCGCTTGCTTTCTTTCCTTAGCCGTTTTGGGTGCGACTCTTCTTTTGGAAGCAGGTGGCGGAAAAAATCCCACTCCAGCCAAAACAGTTCAGGATTTTGAATCCGGTTATTATCAAAGAGACTGCCTTTGACATCCTTCGATACTCAGAGCCTCAGTCAAGGTTCTGGGGCCGAGATAAGGTATTTTTGTCGCTACTGAAACTTAACTGTTCTTCTCTGTGTTGGAAAGGAGGCACCTGTACAGCTTTCAGTTAGGCTCAGCTGTATACCCAGAAGCATCTTCCAGGGATGAAACCTAGTCAGGGTCCTCATCCAATAGGCAGATGAGCAGGGTCTTCTATTTGCCCTTTGAATCAAATTCTAATTAAAAAGGTGCTTTAACACAACTGTGTAAATTTTAAAGGAAGAATCCTGTGCTTGTTAAGGAAAACAAATACCTGAATAGTCTCCTTAAAAACAAAAACCTAGTTCTTCACTGCGATCAGTAAGAGCTAAATCCAACTCTGGCTCCAACTTCAGGCTTGAACACCCAGCTCGGGTGAAATGGTTCACACAGTGGAAGCTGTTCCCTTCGCAGTCCGCCGTTTTCCTCCAGGGCTCTGGCCTCTCCATCCATGGGGAGCCCAGGAGGGCCATGTATTTTCTGCCCATTGCAGGAACGTGTCCAGAACCCGTGATGTGTTTTCCCTCTCATAGGAGAGCAGCCCTACCCCCGACCAGTGACTGTCGGGTCTCTGATTGGCTTTAGCTGGGCTCTCCCACACAGAGCACATGGGTTCCTCCGGAATGTGGGCTTACAACTTCTAACCTGTTGGCATCACTTTTAACAAAACAATTTTATAAAAAAGACAACATACTTTGGCAAGATTCTTAAACTAAGTTATAAAGAGGTTTCACTATAAGTGCACTTAGATTTCTGTATCTTTTAAACTGCCCCATTTCTTTATTAGATTCCATAGTATTTTTTTTAAACACAGGCAGATGCTCATTTGTTGGTTTGCAGGTCGATTTTATTTTTAAAATAACCTTTAAAAAATGGACAGATTTAATTACGTGAAATACGAAATTGCTGAATGGCGAAGGGTATCAGAAACAAAGTTAGTGGGGGAAGATTTATCATAGAAATCACAGAGTAAATATTCTCAAAGCATTTAGAGATCTTATTAAATCAAAAAGAAAAAGATGAGCCAATAAAGAAATGAGGAAAGGATATGAACAGACATTTCACAGAAGAAATTAGTATAGCCCAGGAATACATGATAAAATGTTCATCTTCACCAGTAATCAAGTAAAAGCGAATTAGAGCCACAGTGACATTTTTTGCCTGTTTTCTTAGCAGAGATTTAAAAGCTTGATAATGTCCTTGTTTGGCAGGAATGTAGGTAGAATTATAAGTTGGCACTTTTTCCGGATGGTGGTTTGGCAATACATATATCACTTTAAAATATGAATAGTCTTGGGCTTCCCTGGTGGCGCAGTGGTTGAGAGTCCGCCTGTCGATGCAGGGGACACGGGTTCGTGCCCCGGTCCGGGAGGATCCCACATGCCGCGGAGCGGCTGGGCCCGTGAGCCATGGCCGCTGAGCCTGCGCGTCTGGAGCCTGTGCTCAGCAACCGCAGAGACCGCAACAGTGAGAGGCCCGCGTACCGCAAAAAAAAATATATATATATATATATATATGAATAGTCTTTGACCCCGCAATTTGACTCTAAAAATTTTATTAGAAGGAAATTAGAGAAAATCTGCAAGGCTATTCTAGGATGTTCATCATAGCATTGATAGCAAAGGACTAAAAACAGCCTAAACATTCATCATTAGAGAATTGTTTAAACGTTATGGTATAGTCGATGCAATATCGTGTGACTGTCGAGGATGAAGAAAAACTAATGGATATGAAAACACCTCCACAATGTATTAAGCAAGAAAATCAAGTTACAGAACATTTATTTAATCCTGTTTTTGTTTAAAAACTAAAAATGTATATATAGTTGCATAGGAAGAAGCTTGGAAAGAATGACCAAACTGTGAAGAATGCCCTTCTCTGGAGAGTGAGTCTATAGGAGTCTTTTACAGTCTGCTTTATAATTTATCATTTGAATTGAATATTTGCTTATTTTTTATCATTGTCAAAATGGTATTCTTCTTTTGGATAAAAGCAGTAACTTGGAAGATGGCTTCTGATCTAAAATTGCATCATCAGAAACTCCCTCATGCATCTGCCCTCCCAGCAGACAGAGGAGCCTGTTGGACAGTGAGGGCTGCTCTTGGGGGACGTGTTCTGGAGATAACGTGCTCTGGGGAGCTTTTGATAGTTTCTGAGTTACTCTCCATGCCTTACCCCTATATACTCCTGCACAGACACTGATGGGTACTCCTAAGATGCTGTGTGCCGAGCTGGCCGCAGGTGGAGAAGACAGGGCACACTGCCTTAGAGTCCTAAGCCCAAACAGGAGGCTGGCTTCTTTAGGGTCAGTTTCCCTTGGTTTTTATTTCCAAACATGTAAAATGACTGTTGAGTTCCTTTTTAATAAGGGAGGTTGGCTTTGAGAGGTAGACACGACACACCGGGGAGCAGGAAGCAGTTTTTATCAAATGATGGGTTCCCTGGATGTTCGCTATTCCCACCTTAATCTCTGAACTCTGAAAGGTTCACTGTTGTTCCAGTTTACAGAAAAGGAGAGCTGGTTATGGAAGTCACAGACTCGGCTGAGATGAACCAAGGAGGTATATTTGCACATGAAAGACGATACAAGAGAATATCGAGTACTAGATGGGCAGCAGTCTCCAAGGAGGGCTTAGGCACTGCAGGGCTTTCCGTATTCCTGTCTGCCGCCCTGTGTGCTGTCTTTACCCAAGTCTGTGAGGGAGATCCCGAGAACCAATTCCAGATGTACAAGTGGCAAGATGTTGGACGTGAAGAGGGAGTGGTGATACAGTCAGAATCCAAAATTCTGGACATCTGGCATTCTAGGCCAAAGTCAGCAAGGGTACATTTTGGAAAAAACAAATGTGAAAGCCCGTAATTTGAGGCGAAAAATGTACTTGCCTGAACAGAGAGCCAGCAGAAACTGGCTGAGCTGCAGGACGTGTGAAAATGGCCTGGGGGTGTTATTTGCCAGAAAGGCAAGTAGGGGTGAAGTAAGACTGTCTTCACAAGTAAGGGGTGAAGGCAGTCTTGACCAACGAGAGCTGAGCCCGCTCTGTTCTCAGGCAGAGGCTGTACAGGAGCCAGCCAGGACGGGACGGCTTCCCAAACCATGTCCGGAGAAGGGCTGTGGCCACTTGTCCCGGAGCAGACCTTGTAGACGTTTGTCGCATGAGAGAGGAAATGGGTTAGTCTTGCTATTATGGTCATTCTGTGCAGGACCGGTGGGTGGAAGTTTTAGAAAGAACACCTTTTAGCTTGGTGCAGCAGGACCTGCCAGGCTGCCTCTTGCTTGTGTGTTAAAAGAATTCACATCACAGACCATGATTTAGAGTCTAGATTCCTGACCTGGATGGCAAGTCAGACTTTAGAATTGGGGGATATTTGAAATTGTGTGATGTATAAAATTGCAGCCCCCAGTGCCACTTTCATCACTTTGCATGGCATGTAGCCTACCTGTAAAGCAGCGACTTGTGCTAAGACCTTTTTTTTTTTTTTGTCTTTTCTCCTTTCCAGAACGTCCCCACGATTGGTGTCATTGCCGTTGTCTTAGCCACGCATCTGTGCGATGAAGTCAGTTTGGCAGGCTTTGGCTATGACCTCAGCCAACCCAGAACACCTTTGCACTACTTTGACAATCTCTGTATGGCTGCCATGAACTTTCAGACCATGCACAATGTGACCACAGAGACCGGGTTCCTCCTGAAGCTGGTCAGAGAGGGCGTGGTGAGGGATCTCAGCGGAGGCATCCATTGTGAATTTTGAACCCAGAAAACCTCACTTGAAAATGCAGTTCTGACCAGGAGGGCTGTTTTTCACAGCCTTCTTGACGCGTCCTGCAAGAACTTTGAAGTGCAGCTGGTGTTTTTTAACTTTTAATTTAAAAAACAAAAACAATACAAAAAGTTCTGCTCTTCCCACTTTTTTTCCCTATTTATTTGAAGCCAGTGTTTTTGCACAAAATTTTGTAAGTTAATTTTGAGAATGGGAAAGACTTTCCAAAGAGAATTGTATGTAATGATGTTTTATTGTATTTTAAGAAAGTTATTTAATTTGTAAAAACTCTGTTCATGTCTACTGCACATAGAATCCCAGGTCATTATGTGGAAGAAGGGAGGCGACTCCTTTGATGACAGCCCTGAATGCCTGACTCTGGTTCTCTGTTAGTCTGTTTGGTGGGACAGATGTCGGAAGCACTTCCAGGGTGACGTGCTGGGTAGCTAAACCACTGGGACTGGTTGGGCCATGCTGCTGCATGAGGCCTGGGCCGGTCGGAGAAGTTCACCGTCCCTCTCTGTTGATCTGCCTTCTGCAGGAAGACTTGTAGGAATCAAGCAGGGGAGCTGTCCTGCAGGTCCCAGGTCAAGGAGGGACACAGAGACATTTTCTGTGTCCTCCGCGTACTGCAACACTGCCCCAGGCGGACAACTCTTGGATTTCTTGAGAGTTTTTAACTGCCTTCCAAACACTTAAATGTTAATCCAGATTATTCCACCGTCTGTCTGAGGTGGCTTATAAAAATTAGGACAAAACCTCTGTTCTCCAGAGTCGTAGAGGAATAAACTCTTTCCAGGAATAATCATGTTTTCTGAAACACTGAAATGAAGTCTTCCCCGTGTTATAAATTGCCTGTTTAAGAAAAAACGTTTTTTTTATTTTGAATGCCTCCTTGGCAGTGTGTACCAGGCAGTGTGCTGGTCAAAAAAAAAAAAAAAAAAAAGAATAAAAGCTTTTGAGGAACTCTTACAGTCTAGTTAATTTAGTGCTTTTTTTTTTTCCCCCCCAGAAAATAAGTTTATAAGTCTAGCCAAAATGTCCTTCTTGGATGCCACTGCTAGGCAGGACCTCACTGCAGATGCCTGTGAGGAGGGCTGGGGGATGAAGGGGTCTCCTCCGCTGGCTGCTACCGCCGCCCCTCCCCCAATTCTATTTCTCCCACAGCACCCGGTGCAGCTCTTGACTCCCAGGCCAGGCCGATGGCTCCCGCATCTGCCGGCTCCTCGGCATATGCGGTGCAAGGAACCAGGTCATAGCTCTGAATGAGTCCCTTGGATCTCCAGGGTTCTGGGGTCAAGCTCAGAGCAGCCTGCGTAGCAAAATAGGATTTCTCTGGTTTTATGTCTTTTCTTAAAATTTTCTATGGATTCTACTCTGTAAGACACTGTTTAGGAAAAAATGCTTTAAAATTCCCATCTGGGGCTTCCCTGGTGGCGCAGTGGTTGAGAGTCCGCCTGCCGATGCAGGGGACACGGGTTCGTGCCCCGGTCCGGGAGGATCCCACGTGCCGTGGAGTGGCTGGGCCTGTGAGCCATGGCCCCTGAGCCTGCGCGTCCGGAGCCCGTGCTCCATAACGGGAGAGCCCACAACAGTGAGAGGCCCGCGTACCGCAAAAAAAAAAAAAAAAAAAAAGAAGAAAGAAAATTCCTATCTGTTAAACGGTGAGACTTAGCTCTGAATATTGAGACTCAGGAAACGGTCTGCAGCTGTCCTGTGTTTCAGGTGAGGCCAGGCCTGCACCACACACCTCCACCCCCTCGTTCCTCAGGGGCTACTTAGAGAAGCCCAAATGCTTATTAGAAAAAACAAGAAACAGCCAGGGTCCAACAGTTGGAAAGCTTTCCCGGTGCATCCCTTCACAGGTGCGCGTGGTCTCGTGGCCTTGTTTCCCCTGCCTTGCACAGCTGCTGGGAAGTAGCCCGTCCAGCACTTCCTCAGCTTTCAACAAATACCAGACCTGGCCTCGTCCCTCCCCTCCTACTCTGTGTGTCTTTTTTTTTTCATTTTTACATTGTTTTGCCCGTGCCTCTCAACGTTTAATTACTGGCAGGCAGTAAGTGCCCTAAGTGAATAAAAAGGCGTATTTTTTTCAATGACCTTTCATGGTGTCCACCAATCAGAGTTGACCAGAGACCATCTTTGAGAACTTTAAGCACTTCGGCAGTTTTCATTAGAAGTTGCTTCTCTGCTTCAGGGTTGTGTCTCCGCCTGCTTTTCTGGGAACAGACCTCCAGGTGCCCCAGGGTGTCACAAGGTTGGTCTCCAGTAACTGAGTTTCCTCCATCACACTTTCAGCTTTGTGCAGCCTTGTAGGCACACATGCTCTTACGTGGATGTAATCATCGGTTTTGAGGCAACTTAGGATGACTTACACATGTTCTGTACTTTAACATACTTCTCACTAGAACTTTGAGCCACAGAAAATTTCAGTGAGTTTTAGTTTTCTGTTTTTTCCTACAGAGAGCTTATTCTCTCCAGAAACCTAGGCTGGCCGTAGAAAAATGTTTTGGGGACCAGGATGAGTATCTCCTGATGACGTGTGCCATGTTTCTAGACAAAGATAAATTGGGATCTTCTGAACAACTTCATGCCTCTAGGTGTTACCTTGTCTTCTTCACTGATACTTTTGTGTCACGGTGGTGGTGGTGTTTTTTTTAAATTTCCCAACAAGGTACTAATAAGGCATTGGTGATGTCTATTCTCACAGATTTGGGGGTGGGGGCGGGTCTCATCATCTGTGGACCCATTAGTTAAAATAAGTTGTCAAGCCCACTTTTTGGACTGTTTCTGTTGAACTATGACCTCTTGACCGGCAACAGTCAATCTGGTTTGCAGACATGGGCTGATTGTAAAAGAGAACAACAAGTAGTCACACCCTAGTCTCCCCAGGGTATTAAAGATTTCTGAAACCAAGGACCTCTTTATTTTAACTACATTCTAACTCCAGTGCTTTTGGACTTGATATCAAAGGGATTGTTACGTTTGCCTTATTTCTGTCTCAGGAGAAACTTTTAGACCAGCATCATAGGAAGATTTTGAAATCGGATCTATTCTCCTTGGCAGGTTTACAGCATCCAAGTGTGGGTTATTTTTTCTTCCTTTCTTTGGTGCACTTCAGTCAAGCGCATTAAGAAAGAAGGAAATGACTAGTTCTGTGATTTAGCAGAATTCCCCTTAGAATGAAGTGAGCTTTTAGAATGCTTGTGTAGCAAGCAGGAACTGTGCAATGCTGGGCCTGACTTCCGTTCACGCACATGGTGACAAAATGCTTCCCTCAAACGAAGGACTCTGTGTTGCTGCCCGTGGGACCGACACCATCTCCCCAGACGCTGACCCTCCCTGAAGGCCGCCCAGATGACCGCACCCTCAGCTCTCAGACTAAAGTGCAGACAACAGGGGAAAAGACCCAGTACATAGCGCACCCCCTGCCCTTCCCTGGAGGGCCAGGCACCCTGGCCCAAACTTGTCTTTTTCTCTTCTTTCCTACATCCCAGTGCCATTTTAGCCTGTTTTTGTGTTCACAGAACAAGGTGTTTATCTGTATTTACCTACAACCGACACAACATAAAACTGAAGTAAATTGAAGAGAACCATTCATTCATATGCACATTCAAATTTTGACAAGAGGGCTTCCCTGGTGGTGCAGTGGTTGAGAGTCCGCCTGCCGATGCAGGGAACACGGGTTCGTGCCCCGGTCCGGGAGGATCCTACATGCCGCGGAGCGGCTGGGCCCGTGAGCCACGGCCGCTGAGCCTGCGCGTCCGGAGCCTGTGCTCCGCAACGGGAGAGGCCACAGCAGTGAGAGGCCCGCATACCGCAAAAAAAAAAAAAAAATTTTGACAAGAAAGTAGTGCTCCCCAAAAGGAAACTGCAGTCTTCGTAGTTGGACTTTCATTACCCAAATGATTCAATTTGACTAGTTCCCAGTATTAAATTCCAACCCATTCTGCAGACAGGAAAAGTAGCCACTCAGCGGGGCTGTGGTGAAATGAGAATAAATTACATGCTGTGAAATTTAGTTATGACTTTTTTAAAAGCAGATTTTTCCAATGAGCTGTGTCAATAAGACATGTCCAAAGAATGACAGGTTTATAAGTTTCCTTCTGTCTGGCAGAAGTGAGATGTCAAGTTTTGCTGTGGTGTCAGGCAGCCATCCAAGATTGGGCAGATGTAGCCATTACAGCCTTTGTGTAGCTGGAAATATTAACAAAGTGAACTTTCAGAAAATGTACAGTAAGAAACTATTCAGGAGATATGTCATAACAGCAATAACTGTTTGTACACTAAAAACTTGTAACTTCTAAAGGAGTAACGTATTTCCACTCTGTTCTCTGTTACCTGGCTTATATTCTTTTGATTTATCGAAGAAAATCAGTTTCAAGAAAAATGACATTAAAGACAATGACGGAATTCCCTGGCGGTCCAGTGGGACTCCGCGCTTTCACTCCTGAGGGCGCAGGTTCAATCCCTCGTGGGGGAACTAAGATCCCACAAGTCACACAGTGTGGCCAACAAATAAATAAATAATAAAATAAATGGTGGACAAAATACTTTCTGACTATGAGGTTTTGTTCTAGAGCTGCTTCCTCTTCCAGTGTGATATTTAGTATGAACAGGAAGACTCAAAAAAAATATACGTACACACACACACACGCTCCAAACAGGCAAAACTATAGATTCCAGTGTAAACCAAAAGTCTTGTCCTAAAGTTAAAAGTTGAGTGGAATGTCCCAGCAGTGGCCTTTCCCCCTCTGTCTCGTCTGTGGCTCATCTATGTCACTTTGCTCTAAATTGACCTAAATTTAAGAACACGGTGTGTGCTGTGATCCTGGAGGGTGAGCTGAGGAGAAGTCAGAGGGACAGACCCTCTGTTCTCTTACTAACCTCTCCTATTCTCCCAACATCACCACCACTCATGATCCGGAAACAGGACCAGGAATCAGGAAACATCTGGTCGACCTCTTGCTTCACGGCTGAGCATTTAGGGTTCATGCACGCCAGCCTGGCACCTCTCATCTGGAAGGGGTGGGCAGTCTCAGTTCCAATTATACTGTCCAATTAGCTTGTCAAATATCCTGGTTTTGACTTTAAATAGTATAATCACCATACTCATTGCTTTATAGATTTATTCCTAGTGACCTATTTTGTGTTTTTTTAAAGTATTTATACCAAGACAGTTGGAGTAACTTTCAGAAGGGGTTCTCCGGACCACTTACATCTCAGCCTGAAGCTACTTCAAAGTTGCTCCAGAATTTTCCCCAAACCTTTCTCTATAGAGAGCCAGTCCTGATTTTCTTCCCCTCTCCCTTTTCTCTGCCCACCCCACCCCCTGTTCACATCCTGTACTAAACATCGATTTCGCTTCTCTCCAACTAGAAAGAATCCTTCCTCTCTAGGAAGTTTGCGAAATTAGGCTGACAACTGAGGAGATTCTGGCCTGGAGCTAGGAGGCAGATTTAAAAACCACAGCCTGGTGTCAAAACTTCCTGCAGAAACAAAGGACTATCTAATTTCTATTGTCCAATTTTGAATACTCCTGAAAAAAGTTAACAGGATTTTAAATATCATTTAGCATTGAGATATGAAATAGAAAGAAGAAAAGCTTATTTAGATCATTTTTCATTTCTTCAGGCTTTTTGAAGTCTCTGTGCATGACCTCCTTTGCATAACAAACTTGGGTTTCAGTAGCCCTGCAGCTGGCCTATGCACTGGGGAAATCCAAAACGTCTATTAACACCCACTGCTGCAGCTTTGTTGTAAGAGAGAAAGGAGAGGGAAATATTTTGACATGTTTGTCCTATTGGCCAACAGCCCAAAGTTGGTAATGTCCACAGCGACAGCATGGCGGGGCGCTGGTCCACCATCAGCTTTGTGGGTGCCTCCACATTAGTCATTGTCTGGCTCAAGGGTCTGTTGGCCTCATCTCTGGGAGAGGTCTGACCAGGTGAGAACAAAGGCCGTGCTGATTCCTACCTGCTCCAGATGCAGCCCCACATTCTCCAAAACTTGGAACTGAAACCCTGATTGTTCTATTTTTAAAAACAGTAAAATATACCAGCTCCTAGAATACAAAAGTGAGACCAACCGTGGGGGCCCCTTCTGCTGACTCGATTCTGTGGCTCTGGCTGACCGTTCTGTATGGAACACCATTGGTTCAAACGCTGAGAACAGCTGATGGTCTGCCCACGGTTCCAGACAGATGCTCTTGGCTATACGTTAGTACTCAGTGGACCTGCCCCAAAGATCCTGTCCCGTGACACCTGGTGCTAGCTCCTCGCCCGCTCTGCCAGCATGGTCATCCTTAGTGCGATAGCCTTCCTAGAGCCACGGCTGGACCCTGATGGACAGGCTGCAGACAAAATGGACCCTGTCCTAGTGCCCTGGAGTTCAGTCCAGAGGGGAAAAAACATTAAAGACATGAACATGACAACGCAGGCATTAGAGCACAGGGGAGGGCACTGTAGAGCCAGGAAAGTCAGCCTGAGACCAAGGGGGTAGTTAGAGGAGAGAGGAGGAGTGGGGAAGCAGAGCGAAGAGATTGGTGGAGGTGACACAGCAGGACCCGCTTTATCAGAGCAAACCCAAAAGGCAAGTATGCATAGGCTCAGGGTGAAGCGTCTAGAGGCATGAAGCCCTGCAGGCCAGGCTAAGCTGAATGTCGGGGTAAAAAGCAATCTGGAGCCACCACAGGGTGTTACTGGGAGAGCAACTTGATTCAGTTTATACTGAAACACATCTCTGTGGCTGCAGGTGGACGGAGAATGGGGGTGGGGCCGATGGGGAACCGGAAGCAGAAAGGATGGGAAAACCAAGGAAGGTGATTTCACTGTTGGCATGACTAAAAAGTGGGTGGTGCTGGAGGGCTGGGCCTGGTGGGCAAGGTGGCCCTACCTCGGCCATGACACCCCTGTATGCTTTGGGGGGAACCACAGTCCCTCTCTGAGCTTCTCATCTGTTAAACAGGAAATGGGGGGGTGGGGTGGGGAGGGCAGCACACATTAATTTCTCTTTAAAAAGAAGAAAACCCCGACACGAAAAGGAGTGGCTGTTAGAATGGGCCACAGCGCCGCCTAGTGTCTTGCGGTGCGTGCGCGGCTCTCAGAGCCCCGGGCTTCCAAGCAGCCCCAAGGGCGGCCGGTGGGACCCACTCCTCTGCGTGTCAGGCCTCTTCTTCGGCTGGGCTAATTTCCTCCTTCTTGCACCATCTCTGACCACTTCTCTTTGGGTTCCCCTTCCTCCTCCCAAGCCTCTGGCCGTGATCCTCTTTTCCCCTTCCCGTTGTAATTTCCCCCTGGAGGGTCATCCACTCCCATGGGTCACACTTTGATACAGCCTCTCTTTACTCCACACCCAGGTCTGCAGTGAGGCCTCCCCGTCAAGTCTCCAGAGCCACAGCCCAGCGTGTCCACCTCCTTCAGGACACTGCCTCCTCCCCAGCTAGCCTGGACCTCAGACTCCAAATGCCAAAAATTCCAGGGCTCTTCTGCTGAACGACTCAGTTTCTGATAGGCAGAATCTCACAGGTACCATGACCCAGAGTCCTCCAGTTTCAGGTGGAAGGTCAGATGGATTCTGCCTTTGCAACACCTCTTACATCCAAGTTTGTCCCTTGTTAAGTGGACGGTTTGGGAGAGTGAGGCTCTGGGAGGCAGTGGAGCTCCTATAGACCCTGCAGAGCCCAGCTTGGCCTTGACAATTCCTTGATCTGCTGGTCCCTGCCCACCACAACTCCTGACTCCTAGACCCGCCATCAGGAAGAAACACTACTTGTGTTTTTTCTTTATGGTACAAATAATACACATCCACAGGAGATACTGATACATTTAAACATACATGCTGGGACTTCCCTGGTGGTCCAGTGGTTAGTGGCCATTGTTCTAGAAAATGTCCTGCTTGGCCTAGTTTGCGTAGAATGTTGTTCAAGTCATTTATTGTAGAGCGTTGTTCAAGTCATTTATTTCCTTGTTGGCCTTCTGCCCAGTTGTTCTATCCAATGTATATAAAACAAGCCTTAATAAACTTAAAAGGATTGAAATGATGCAAAGAATGTTATCCAATCACAATGCAGTAAAATTAGAAGTTAGTCAAAGAAATAAATTAGGGAAATTCACAAGGATGTGGAAATTAAATGACACACAACTGAGTAGCCAAAGAGTCAAAGAAAAAATTTATGAGAAATTAGAAAATACTTTGAAATTAATGAAAATAAAAAACACAAAGTACCAGAAATTGTGGGATGAAGTTAAGCAGTCCTTAGAAAGAAATTTATAACTGTAAATGCCTACATTAAAAAAGAAAATCTCAGGACTTCCCTGGTGGTCCAGGGGTTAGGACTCCACATTTCCACTGCAGGGGGCGTGGGTTCGATCCCTGGTCGGGGAACTAGGATCCCGCATGCCATGTGGTGCGGCCAAAATAAATAAATAAATAAAGCTTAAAAAAAAAAAAGATATCAAGTCAACAGCCTAACCTTCCACCTTGAGACACTAGAAAAAAGAAGAGCCAACTAAACCCAAAGCAAGAAGAAGGAGAGAAATTACAAGGATTAGCATAGAAATTAATGAAATGGAGACTAGAAAAATTATAGGATCAACAAAACAAAAAGCTGGTTCTTTGAAAAGATCAACAAAATTGACAAACCTTTGGCTACATTGATCAAGAAAAATGAGAATACTTAAATTACTAAATTAAAAAATAAACAAGGGTATATTACTACTGACCTTCCTTATAGAAAATAATCATAAGTGGCTACTATGAGCAACTGAATTCCAACAAATTAGATAATAGATGAAGAGGAAAAACTCCTAGAAAGACATAGAAACTAATTCAAGAAAAAAAAATCTGAATAGACCTATAACAAGTAAAGAGATCAAGTTAATAATTAATCAATAAACTTCCCACAAATGATAGCCCAGGCCTAGATGGCTTCATTGGTGAATTCTACCAAACACTTAAAGAATCAATACCAATTTTTCACAAACGCTTCCAAAACACAGAAGAGAACACTTCCCAACTCATTCTGTGAGACCAGTATTACCCTGATATCAAAACCAGAAAAGACATCACAAGAAAAGAAAACTATAGAGCAATATCTCTTATGAGTATAGATGCAAAAATCCTCAACAAAATATTATCAAATCTAATCCAGCACTCTATTAATAGAATTATACACCATGACCAGGGATTTATCCCAGGAAAGCAAGGTTGGTTTAACTTAGAAAAAACACTTTTTGTAATACACTATATCAATAGAATAAAAAACAAAATTCACATGATCATCCCACTAGATGGGGGCAGGAGAATCATTTGACAAAATCCAATACCATTTCATGGTAAAAAAAAACACTCAACAAGTTAAGAATAGAAGGGAAATTTCTTAACTGGATAAAAGACATCTACAAAAGGCCCACAGCTAATGGGTTTTCACTTAATGGTGAAAGACTAAATGCTTTCCCCCAAACTGGAGATTCTAGACAGGGCAACTAGGCAAGAAAACGAAATATCAGTCACCCAGATTGGAAAGGAACAATTGCAACAGTCTCTGTTTTCAGATAACATAATCTTGTACATAGAAAATCCTAAGGCATCCACTGAAAATGACTGAAGTAATAAATGAGTTCAGCGAGTTTGCAGAATACAAGATCGACTCATAAAAATCAATCATATTTCTGTATAATAGCTTTGAGCACACTAAAAATGAAATTACAAAAACAATTCTATTTACAATAGTATCGAAAAGAATAAAATACTTATGAATATAAAAGTATACTTTTAACAAAAGAAGTGCAAAAGTCATAGTCTGAAAACTACCAAACACTGTTGAAAAATTAAAGAAGACCTAAATAAGGGGAAAGACATCCCATGTTCATAGATCAAAAAACTTAAAATTGCTAAGATGGCAGCACTCCTCCCAAACTGATCTACAGATTCAGTGCAATCTCTATCAAAATTCCAAATGCCTGATTTGCAGTAATGGATCAGATGACCCTAAAATTCATATGGACATGCAAGGAAACACAAGTAGCCAAAGTAATCTAGAAAAAGAAAAAAAAAAGTTGGAAGATACACACTTCCAAATTTCAAAACTTACAATAAAGTGACATTAATCAAAACAATGTGGTACTGGCATAAGGATAGTTAAATAGACCAATAGTACAGAATTGAAAGTCTAGAAATAAACTCATACATTGACAGCCAATTGATTTTTTTTCTTTTTATTTTTAATCCATTCTTTTTCAGATTCTTTTCCCATATAGGTTATTACAGAATACTGAGTAAAGTTCCCTGTGCTATACAGATTTTCAACAAGCGTTCCAAGTCCTTTCAATGGGGAAAGAGCAGTCTCCCCAATAAATGCTGTTGGAACAACTAGATTTCCACAAGCAAAAGAATGAAGTTGGATCCCTATCTCACACCACATACAAAAAACTAATTCTAAATGGATCAATGGCCTAAATATGAGAGCTAAAACTATATATATATAAAAAAAAACTTAGCAGGAAACATAAGGGTAAATCTTTATGACCTTGGATTTGACATTGACTTTTTAGATATGACAACAAAGTTATGAACAACAAAAGAAAGGAAGGTGAGGGCATTGGGGTACTTATAGGATTAGCAGGGTGGCCTTAGGTGTGGGGAAAGGTGATTGGATGTATGGGAAAAAGATGAGGTAATTGGTGTTTGGGAAGGTGCATCTGGGTTACATGCTTCTGCATATTCATGTGCTTAGCATGATCTGAGGGTGGAGTTTTCTGGCCCTCTGATGTCAAAAGGCTGTTGGTTGGACATCTGCACAGGCCAGGTCTAGGATTCATGGTCCCAGTCGTCCCCCAGCCGTCTTGCACTGAATAGGAGCTGACTCCAAGTTCCTGTAGAACAGCTGGCTGTGTGAAGCTGGGAAGGTATGTAATTAAAGAGAGGGGGGAAAAAGAAAGAAAAAAACTAAAGTGAACTTAATCAACGAAGGCAGTTTACAAGCAAAGGACTTTTAACAAGTTGTTCCTTTATCTGTTGTTATGTAAGACAAGTTCAAGAATTTCTGTTATCAGCTTCTGTTAATTCTATGGGGCACAGTTTCATAAACAATGGAAATTTATTTTCTCACAGTTCTGGAAACTGGAACTGCAAGTTAGAGGGAGTTGCCAGTAGGTGTCTGGTGTGGGCTTTCCCCTGGGCCTGCAGACGGCTGCCTTCTTGCTCTGTGCTCACATGATGTCTCTCCTAATAAGGACACTAATTGTATTGGATAAGGGCCCCACCATTATGATCTCATTGCAACCTTAACTACTACCTCAGAGGCCCCATCTCCAAATACAGCCACACCGGGAGTTAGGGCATCAACATGTGAATTTGGGGAAGACACAAACACTTGGTGAGAGTTCTGTGTGAGCTCGAGTAGAATGTGTATTCTGTTCTTGTTGGGTAAGTATTCTATAAGTGTCAATTAGATCCAGACAACTGATGGTGCTCTTTAGCTCAACTATGTGATTACTGATTTTCTGTCTCCTTGATCTGTCAGTTTGTTCAGCTTTTCTCCTGCTGTAAGGATGGGAGCAACGACTTCCAAGATTTCAGAGCTAAAACCGGGGTCCCCCTGATTTGCTGTTTTGAGTTACAAATAAGAGGTGGGGAAGTAGAGACAGCCCCCTCCCGGGGTGCCCTTGGGAATGTATGTAGATGAAATGTCTTCATCCATTCATGTTGGAAAGGAAGAAGGTTGCCTTTGGAGTGTGGAAAATAAAGACGGGATGGAGACAGGGGCAGAGGAGAAGGAAGAGGTCTCAGAAGGGATCCTGAGGCTGTGGCCCCAGTACCAGATACAGAAGGCTGCCTAATGTTCCCACAGGGCATCCAGAAAGAGTGTTTACAAACTCAGAGAGACACTGGAGCATAAGCATGAGGCGGCTTTGGGGACCTTATGTTCGATGCGCAGGTTGGATGCCAACGAGTCAGAATTTCCAGAGGGTCAAGCAGACAGAATCCGCAGTATTGAAACTGTCTACCAGCCCCAGAATCTCCTCCAGGCACTGTGCCAGGCACTTTGCAAACATTATCCCTAATCCCTACAGTAAACCTGTAAAGGCGATGATACCCCACTTCACAGAAGGGAAAACTAAGACCCCAGGGGAAAAGATGACTTACCCAAGCCACATTGCTGATGAGTCTCGAGGCCAGGATTCATTTTACAGATGAGGCAACAGAGGTCCAAAGATGTGACATCGCTTGCACAAGATCACACAGGTGGTAGAGTTGTGGAATTTGAATCAATTCTATCCCTTCATGGCACACAACCTTGTACAGATGCTCCACTGCCTAACCGGAGGTTATTGCCCTGTCTCACCCACCCCAGGGCTCAGGAAGGCCCTGGTAAGGATCTTGGCTCTGCAGAAATCAGGGAACCTCAGGAAGGGCTCTCGCAGCCACAGGCCTTGATCATGCAGCAGTGGGGCAAACGGTGTGGAGACATCCTGTTACTCTAAAAAGACCCAGGTGTCCCAAGTCAAAAGGTTGCTAAAATCAGGCTGGCATTTGCTGCCAGAACTCCAGTGCAATAGGCAGTCTAAGAATCCCACACTAATGATAAATTTTAAAAAACATTTTTTATTGAGGTATAGTTGATTCATAATGTTGTGTTAGTGTCAGGTATACAGCAAAGTGATTCAGATATATATATATATATATATATTCTTTTTCAGATTCTTTTCCCTTATAAGTTATTACAAAATATTGAGTATAGTTCCCTGTGCTATACAGCAGGTCCTTGCTGTTTATCTATTCTATATATAGTAGTGTGTATATGTTAATCCCAAACTCCTAATTTATCACTCCCCACACCCTTTCCCCTTTGGTAACCAACCATAAGCTTGTTTTCTATGTCTGTGAGTCTATTTCTGTTTTGTAAATAAGTTGATTTGTATCATATTTTTTAGATTCCACATATAAGTCCTATCATATGATATTTATCTTTCTCTGTCTGACTTATTTCGCTTAGTAAGATGTGAATTTATTAATGATAAATTTAATGCTATGTGTTTTTTACAACAGCAAGAATAATAATAAAAAATCTTGAACTTCATTGCAGCATTGTTGAGAAATAGCAAAAAAATTGTATATTACCTAAATATTCAACAATAATAGCCAACAGCAGTATTCTGAACACTTTGTGTGCGTTATCTCATTTAATTCTCACAACCTCCTAATAAGGTAGGTACTATTAACATCTCCATTTTACAAGTAGGTAAAACAAGGCACAGGGAAGTTAAGCAACTGTCCCAAAGTCACACAGCTAGTGCATGGTGAAGCTGGAATTTGCAGTCTCGTTCTAGAAGCTGTTATCCAAAACACCGTTTCTGTTGTTTCAGTAGAATTGATTATAATTGCACCTTAATTAAAAACAATTTTTCCCTAGTTGGAATTATTTGAATTTTCGTCTGACCTAAAGTGGGAGAAATTTAATTACAGAATAGTATATGTAGCATTATCTTATATTTTGGGGAGGTGTGGCTATTCAGGGTCATGACCTTATAATACTTAGTCAGATGTAGTATGGACATACCTATGATCTATGACAAAGCAATTTCAGTTCTGGGTATACGTTTTAATTGCAGATAAGTTCTCACACGGGTATAAAAAGGAAATATGTATAAGAATATTTATGACAGCATGTTGGGGGGCAATCTGGGTGTCCACCCTGGAGGAGGAGATAGGTCCAGTGTGGTCCATGCACACCCCATGAAGTTAGAGGCGACAGACCTGGTGTAGACGCTACAAGATGGATTATCTTCAAATCAAAGAGCTGAGCACAAAAAGCAAACAAGAGAATGAGATCTGTTTCAGGCCAATCAACAAAATGGAAAGCACCATAAACATTTTAAACAGAGGGGATTGAACACAGAGCATTAGTGATAAAGGGGGTGGAATAGCTGGAGGGACAAAAGTGGAAGTTCAGGCTACCTACAGATTCGTACCTGCAGGAAGCAAAAAAGGGCAGCAGTGTTACCCAGTACCACCACCCCTGCCACTGCTGCCACCACTGCCAGCACTGCTACCAGGAGAGTTGCTATCAGAAGCCCCCACCCCTAAAAAGGCTTTTCCCATCTCCGCCTTCCAGTCTCCCACCATTGCCTCTCATCAGCAGAACCTCACAGGTAGAGAGTCAGGGAACACGGCTTTCAGATTTCCAAATCCTTCCGTGGAGAGGATGGTTAGACAAGCAATCAGGAGACAGCGGACGTGACCCAGCACAGCCCTCTGAGTGACAGGGATCACTACACCCTCACACTGCTGCCTAGCAGAATGCAACTGTCACTCACACGCACTCTCTTTACAAAATTTTAGACACCAGGTCCCACTAGTCTCTGCCTCCATCTTTCCGCAATGTTAATTTCTCTTCTAGTTCAATCACCAATCCCACCTGAATTTTCTGTTACCTAGAAACGATGCTGTAATGTTAAACACCATTTCTTACGTAAATCGTTAGGAGAGGGACAGTAAGGGAAAAGGACTAATGTATACAACAAGGAAGAAAATATGCATAGCTCCTGGTTCACACCTGTCACAAGGCCAGGCTATTGTCAGAAGTTCTGTGTTTACAGGACACAAGTATATGGCAGTTCCACAAATGGTACTTAGGGGTTCAGATTGGCCACTCAGAAGTCCCTTCCCCAAGGAGGGGTAAGATAGGAGTAAGGAGTTAAGAGGTATAAACTACTATGTATAAAATAAATAAGCCACAGGGATATATTGTACAATGCAAGGAATATAGCCAATATTTTATAATAACTGTGAAAGGAGTATAACCTTCAAAAATTGTGCATCACATGTTGTACACCTGAAACATACTGCACATCAACTATAGCTCAATATTAAAAAAAAAATCCTGAAGGCATACATTTTAAGGGAAAATGGGACAAAGTATATGTACAAAAAAATTAATAGGGGCTTCCCTGGTGGCGCAGTGGTTGAGAGTCCGCCTGCCGATGCAGGGGACACGGGTTCGTGCCCCGGTCTGGGAGGATCCCGCATGCCGCGGAGCGGCTGGGCCCGTGAGCCATGGCCGCTGAGCCTGCGCGTCCGGAGCCTGTGCTCCGCAACGGGAGAGGCCACAACAGTGAGAGGCCCGCGTACCGCAAAAAAAAAGAAAAGAAAAAATTAATAGGGCTTCCCTGGTGGTGCAGTGGTTAAGAATCCACCTGTCAATGCAGGACACAGGTTCGATCCCTGGCCTGGGAAGATCCCACATACCGCAGAGCAACTAAGCCCATGCGCCACAACTACTGAGCCTGCACTCTAGAGCCCACGAGCCACAGCTACTGAGCCTGCAAGCCACAACTACTGAAGCCAACGCACCTAGAGCCCGTGCTTTAGCTGACAAGAGAAGCCACGACAATGAGAAGCCCGCACACTGCAACAAAGAGTAGCCCCCGCTTGCCACAGCTAGAGAAAGCCCGTGCACAGCAACGAAGACCCAATACAGCCAAAAATAAAAACAAATAAATAAATAAATTTATTTAAAAAAAATTAATAGATGTCAAAAAAAAATCCCTTCCCTATTTCTGCTGAGCACCAAAGCAGCTGGGCAGATGGGGCCCTGACAAGCTCACATTCACTGGTATGAGTTAGGGAAGTGTAGCCATTCTCCAGGGACCTCGGTGCAGACCCTGGAAACCCAGGACCCAAAGATCGTTCAGCACTGTGGTTAATACTGCAGCTTCTGGGGACTTCCCTGGTGGTCCAGGTGTTAAGACTCTGAGCTTCCACTGCAGGGGGTATGGGTTTGATCCCTGGTTGGAGAACTAAGATCCCATATGCTGTGCGGCAAGGCCAAAAAAAAAAAAAAAAAAGGGAGAATGCAGAATTTCTCCTCCAAAAATTAATACCGTAGCCTCTGGAGTGGAAGAGCCAACTCAAGTCCAACCTGTACAGCCTCCTAGATGTGTGGCCTTGAGCAAGTTCCTGACCTCCCAGGGTCTCATCTAGAATGGAAGATGGAATGAGATCGTCCGTGTAAAGCCCTCCATAAATATTAGCTGTTAGCATTAATAGCTGTTCCTGTGAATTATTTTTTTAAATCTGAGGGCAGTCCAGAAGGGACTACTTAGAGTTACTTAGATTTTAAATTAATGTTCCCTTCATAACACAGAAATAACCTCGTTATCCTTAAGCAGTTATGTTCAGTTTACAAATCTTGTTATCCTGTTTATAAATATGCAAGATAAGACTAGTGACCTTCGATTCTCTTTGATTAATGATCTATTAACTCAACTTGAAGACCCTAAGCTCCTTTGAAATATCATTTACAAACTTAATTAATTAAATTCCCCTAAACACTTTGAACTGCAATCATAAATTTAATATATTACATTTCCTTTGTAAGCACTTCAGTTGCCCGACAAGGAAAAATATCTCTAAGTAATAAATTCTTATAAACCTAAGAAATAAAATGTACTAATACAGTGAAGCACCAGTTTTCTTTAAAATCTCATAATATTCCCAAAAATGGAGTCAAATTTTCTTTCCCCTTCCAACTGAAAGTCACAAGTCTAAATTCTATTACATATTTAAAACACATCGTTAATCTGTCAGTCTTTAATGTGTTAGAGTCTCTTAACTATTACAATATTTTAAAGAAACCACTATAGACATGTTACTTCTAAACTTAACATGAGAGTTTGATCCTTAGGGCTTAATTTGTTTCATCATCTTCATGTTTAAACCTAAACTTTCCCAGATTGGAAAAGGGCCCTTGAGGAAGCAGATGCACCATCTCTAGCAAGCCATGGACACCACCCTCAGGGAACCGGTGACACTAAGCTGGTAGTTTATGGCCAAGCAGTGGATGGTTTTTGGTCAGAACTTCAAGACAGTATTGTGGATTTGGGAACTGCGGAGTCCAGAGGGCCGCAGTTTGGACCCACCAGGCCCTTTGTAAACTTGAGATCACAACAGGGGCCCCAAGTCCATCCCTTTCAGATAGGAATGGCTTTGCAACCCAGGCTCCCTGGGTATTTATCCCCTTACCCAGTTTTCCATAACCTCTTTTTCAGCTTTTATCGGTTTAGTTGGGACATGAGTTAACACGTTCCATTCCTCATGACCAACCGCTCCCCCAGGCTTTCTTCAGTTGGATTCAACCAACCTGCTCACTGTCTGAGCCGTGTCTTATTGGCTTCAGCTGCAGCAAGAAGGTCATTCCAAGGACATAGCATTTTCCCATAGGCACAAGTTGCTGCCGGGCAGAGTTTAGAGGGGCAGGAACTTTTCTCGAGATAATTATTTACCCTTTGTTCTTGATCTACTTTCCTTCCCTTATTCAACCTACTTTTCCTGCTTTTATTTTCAGGATCCTGAGCAATTTAAGGGGATTGGGCTGAGGGTTTGGGGAGAAGAGAAAGAGGTAGTCTGGGGAGAATGCGGTGACCCAGAGTAGCAGTGTTCACCAGGAAGACAGGACCTCAGGTGGCAAGGCTGCGCTGTGTGGGGCGCCCAGGGAGCATGTGGGCATGGGCCCAGGCCCCAGGGCTGCCGATCTTGGCAAGGAAGCAGCAGAGCCTCCTGGAGGCTTAGACATGACGCTCTCACAGTGGCCCCAACATACTGAAGATTTGCCCTCCCCCACACTCACCCCTTTTCTGGCATCATGTTAGGCTCCTGGGTCCTTGCATGGGCCTAGGGGAGAGAAGCCCCACTCCCACTTCCAAAATCAAGTAACAATGAATTTTTCTGCAGCCCTGGAAAGGTGGCGTCAGGTCTAATTTGATTTTTTTTTTTATTGAAGTGTAATGGACTTACAGTGTCCTGTTAGTTTCAGGCGTACAGTACAGTGATTCGGTTATATATGAATATATATATATATTCTTTTTCAGATTCTTTCCCCTTATAGGTTATTACAAAATATTGAGTAGAGTTCCCTGTACTATATAATAGGTCCTTGTTGGCTATCTATTTTAGATATAGTAGTGTGTATATGTTAATCCTAACCTCCTAATTTATCCCTCCCCTACCCAGGTCTAATTTGATTTTAGTGAAATAAAGAAGGGCACTGTTTCCAGTATGCCTATTCTGTTACATTCACACAAAATGACTCTATCTGGAGTAGGAGGAAGAGCACTGCGGGGTGGGTCTGGCTTGACCATTCAACAGCAGTTTACTTCACTTCTCTGATCCTCAGTTTTCTCATCTGTAAAATGGGAATGGGCTTCCCACCTACCAGCGTCCCTCCTGGGCCGGGGCCTGGCCTGCCTGCCCAGTACAGGGGTGTGGAGGCCCTGCCTGAGGCTGCTTTTAGGGTCACCATCACCCTGTGCTGAGGAGCAGCCAGTGCCAGCCCAGCCTGGCCAGCAGAGGGCGCTGCCATGCCGTGTAGACTGTTTCTGCTTCAGCCTGCGGGATGGGTGGCTCAGGGAGGCCGCCAGCCCCCAG
The DNA here is from genome assembly GCF_937001465.1 of Orcinus orca. Classification (NCBI taxonomy): domain Eukaryota; kingdom Metazoa; phylum Chordata; class Mammalia; order Artiodactyla; family Delphinidae; genus Orcinus; species Orcinus orca. Next base: position 14,155,861 of record NC_064571.1, read on the forward strand.
GGCTGTATGGAGCAGATATGCTGTCCAGCATCCATCCTCCTTTCAGGGGAGCAGTCTCACAGCTGGGACCAGGTCACAGAGTCATCCACTCAGGCTCAGGTCCCAGACTGTCTGGCGGGTCCAGGTCACCCCACCTGTGTGACTCCACTTAACCCCACCAACACTTCTGTTCCCACGGTGTGCCAGGTCCTCTCATACTCCTGCTGTCACTTAATCTCGAGGAAATGAGGTAGAGAACATCACCCCCATGGGGAAACTGAGGCTCAGGATAGGCGAAGTGACTTGCCCAAGACCTCATGGAACTGCACTGAAACCCAGACCTCCAGATTCCAAAGGCCATGTGATTTTCACAGCACTGTTGAGTCTCTTGAACATGGGCACCAAGGGTTCGGCTGTTTGGGGGAAGTAGCATGGGAGGGTGTGTGGGTCTAGCTGCCCGGCAGAGGGCTAGAAGATGCACTTGCTCAAGCTGAGGTTGGTGTCACGTGGAGCACAGACAGGCCTGGAAAATAGACGCCCTTTGCAGGCCGCTTGTTTGGGACAGCCCAGCCAGAATGAGCTCAGACCCCTGTGAGGCGTCCGTCCTTACCTGAGACTGAGCAGGGCTCCTGGGAAACCCTGATGACAGGACACTTAAGGGGGAAGTAGAGGCAGGGGTGGGCAGGGGAGCCCAGGACACACTCTCACTGTCCTGGCTGATTCCTGGGCCGGTGGCAGATGTTAGCAACATGGGGCTGGTGCCCACCTTGTCTCCCACCTCCTCTGAGCAAGCTGGTTTGAGCCCCTCTTCTGTTTCCCTCACACACGTCACCAGTGTGATGTCGCCCATCAGCCCAGATTTACCATCAGTGAAAATTCAATTCCCCCAAATGGGAGGTCCTGTCTGCACAAGAAACCGGGTCAGACATGCAGGGGTCTTGACGAGGGACCAGATGAGGAAGATGAACACATCCACAACTCAAGGTGGCCCAAGGTCAAGGGCATGGGAGACCTGAAGGTGGGGGGAGGCGAGTATTGGGGAAGCTCAAAGAGGGAGGGAACCTCTCTGGCCAGGGTAGCCTGGGAGGACCTAACTCACAGATGGTCAGCGGACAGAGCTTTGCACTAGGAGAGGCACTGAGCCCTGGCCGAGAGGTGGGAGGAGGAACACAGGTTCAGAACCAGGGAGATGCGTGGTGGCTACGTAGGAGCCCTGAGGGCATTCAGCAGGGATGAAACTGGGAAGGTGGGCAGGCGCCACGTATGGGGAGCTTCGTTTCAGGATGAGGGCACCATGGGCACATACAGCTGACCAGCAGTTCAGAGCGGCAGCAAAGCACCTAAGTCTCTGAAGCAGAGGTTGGTTCAAATCCCAACCCAGCCAATCACTAGCTGTGTGACCTTGGGTAAGTCATTCTGCTCGTTGCTGTTCTAGTTTCTCACCTAAAATGTGGTTAAATTACTACTTCATGGGGCTACTGCGAGGATGAAATGAATTAAACTGCATGCAGCACTTAGCAAGGGCCTGGCTCATAACGGTGCTCTTACTATTACCTCATATAAATAATAACAACGGCTACCATTGGGGGAGCACATATAACGTACCAGACTCTGAGACGTTTCCCTAACTACGTCATCTCTTTAATCCTCACAGGAAATCTCAGGGGTACCATCATCTTACCATTATCACACCCATTTTACAGATGGGGAAAGGGGGTGTCCTTGCCCACGGTCACAGAGCTGCAAAGTGCTGAGCCAGGCTCCCACCCAGGCCTGCCTGGCTCTAGGGACCTCTAAGCCACCGTCTCCTCTGGCTGCATCTTTCTGCCAGCGAAGGGGCCTGGGCTGTGCCCTGTGGTTCATGGATCCCAGGATTCTGAACGCAGCTTTGTGGGTCTTGGATGGGGTAGGAGAAAAGTTCAGCACCCCCCCACACAACCCCTACAGACACCTCCCGGGGCCCACGTCCAGGAGTCTAGGTTTTAGGCGACACATCAGTGCTGCCTGTTCAAAGCAGAGCAGGGGGAAAGGCGTGGAACCCTTAAAACAGTACAAACGTGTCCCTCACAGCCGCGCCTGATTCTCCCGGAGCCCGGGCGCGCACAGACAGAAGTTGTGTACGCAGGATTTTAGTATTTCCTCTCCGGCTCCAGCCCCAATTTGAGGGCCTGTAAAAGCTTGAATGGCGTCCAGTGCGGCGTGGTTTGCCTAAGCTCGGCTCCCGGCACGGAGTCAGAGCAGCCCACACAGGGATGGGGCGCCCACAGGAGGCCCTGGGGGGCAGAGGGCGCCCATGCCCACGCCCGGACTGCCTAGCCTACCCCCAGCAACCCCTCACCCCCAGCCTGGGGCACTGATGGGGGGAGGCGAGGGCCAGACCGCGTGACCCTGTGCTCCCCCCTGGCCTGGAGGAAGAAAGGGTGAGCTGGGACCCTCTTTCACTTCATAGGAGGTGGGGAGGGCTCCCCCGTGACTGGGGGGACTGGTCCAGGCTGCACCCCGGGAGGTGGGAGGCTTGTCCAGTCCCCGCTTTTAAACCTGCCCCCGGCAACTCTGCCACTGTCTGCAATCACTCAGTCTCCTTCCCTAACTGGCTGTGTGAGGCTACACAGCTCATTCGCCCTCCCCGGGCCTCAATTCCCTCACCTGTAAAAAGGGGCTGTTGCTGCTCTATCTCAGGCCCCAGCCCCAGCCCCAGCTCCAGCATCTTGGGGTCCGAGGAGCCTGTGAGCTGTCTGCGCTGTAGACAAGGTGCTCTCTTAGGAAGGGAGGACTGGCCCCCTCCTCCGGGGGCTGTGACCCCGCACAGCCAGGCAATAAGGGGAAGAATGTGTCTCAGGGCCAGGAAGGGACACCCTAGGACCCCCATGCTCGGGGGACTGGTCACAGGCCTTCCAGGGGTCACTCACACCCTGAGCACAGCCACCTTTGTGGACACAGCCCAGGTCACCCAGGTCTCCACGCATGGAGGTGTTCAGCCTGCCCTCCACAATCACTGCTCTGCAATTCCCTCGTGTGCATTTGTCTTTGAGGCTCTCAACCAGGGACTTTTGCAGAGGAAAGTTTTTCATTTTAATGAGGCCCAGTTTATCCATTTTTCCTTTTGTCGATCAGGCCTGGGTTTAGATCTCAAAGATTTTTCTCCTATGCTTTTTCAAGTTTTATAGTTTTGTGTTTAAGCCCATTTACGTCTACAATCCATTTTGAGTTGATTTTTGTATAAGGCATGGGGTTAAGTGGAGGTTCCTTCCTTTGTCTGTGGATAACCAATGGCTAAAGGGATTATAAGAGCCGTTTTGACCATACGCAGTGTCTGCCTTAGAGTGCCACTTTTAGATAAAGTAAAGGAAGCCTGGAGAAATTAGACGACTTTCCCCAAATGACTATGTTCATCACGAGTGCTGCTTACTAACCCTTTCCCACTCTCTCTTTTCCGGGCGCATGGTGGGATCACTCCTCGGGGGTCCTTCTATGGTTGTGTGGGTCCTCGCCAGTGAGTTGTGAGTAGAAATTACATGAGTCTCTCCCAAATCAGAGCATTTAAATGCCATTTCAAGACCCTCCAGATCTTTCCTTTCCCTCTGTCCCGGCAACCAGCAAGTTCCAAATGGTGACCATCATTAGCCTGCGTTCCAGAGGGCGGAGAAATGGAACAGAGCCCGCAGCGGACTCATGATGGACATTTAGAATGAACAAGATATAAACGTTGTGTTTAAACCATTACACTTTTCAGGCCTTTTGTTACCACAGCATGACTCAGCCTCTCCTGACTGATACAGCCACCAAGTTGGACTGAGGGCCCCTCACTCCCCTCACTATGGACTTGCCAGGAGAGGAGACCAACCATAGAGTTATATGGACAATACAGCCCCTCCAGCGTATTGCTGCTAGTACCCTCTGCTACTAGGACACCAGGCTCCAAGCAGCAGCTGTCCCTAGGCCCCTTGCACCCCCTCAGCTCAGAAAAGGCCCACAGGGAGTTCAGCAATGGTGCTGTGTCAGATGACCCAGGGACCCCCTCCCCACTCTGCTTAGCACCAATCACTACCCCAGACACAGGGGCTGGATCTACTTCTAATGGCCCCTGTTAGGGGGGGTAGGGATAAACTGCCACCCACTGAGGAGAGTGTCTGGAATGGAAGTGGGGAGACACAGTGGGTTTCACAGTGTTAAGTCCAGAAGCTTCTGCTTTCCTGATAAAAGGGGATGGATTCAGCTGGCATGGCCCCTTTCTTTTCATCTTTTTGTCTCTGTTTTCTTTTGAATGTGGGCATGATACCTAGAGTTGTACCAACCATCGAAGACCATGAAGAAAAGGCCAAAGAAACCCTCCTGCACTGTTGGTGGGAATGTAAATTGGTGCAGCCACTATGGAGAACAGCATTTGGTCTGTCATACAGAGTGAAGCAAGTCAGAAAGAGAAAAACAAATACCGTATGCTAACACATATATATGGAATCTAAAATTTTTTTAAAAATGGTTATGAAGAACCTAGGGGCAGGACAGAAGTAAAGACGCAGACGTAGAGAATGGACTTGAGGACACAGGGAGGGGGAAGTGTAAGCTGGGATGAAGTGAGAGAGAGGCATGGATATATATACACTACCAACTGTAAAATAGATAGCTAGTGGGAAGCAGCCGCATAGCACAGGGAGATGAGCTCGGTGCTTTGTGACCACCTAGAGGGGTGGGATAGGGAGGATGGGAGGGAGACACAAGAGGGAGGGGATATGGGGATATATGTATACATATAGCTGATTCACTTTGTTATAAAGCAGAAACTAACACACCATTGTAAAGCAATTATACTCCAATAAAGATGTTAAACATAAATAAATAAAATAATAGAACTACCATATGATCCAGCAATCCTACTCCTGGGCATATATCCAGAAAAGATGAAAACTCTAACTTGAAAAGATGCATGTACCCCAATGTTCATAGCAGCACTATTTACAATAACCAAGACATGGAAGCAACCCAAGTGTCCATCAACCAATGAATGGATAAAGAAGATGTGGCATATACATGCAATGGAATATTACCCGGCCATAAAAAAGAATGAAATATTGCCATTTACAGCAATACAGATGGACCTAGAGATTATCATACTAAGTGAAGTAAGTCAGACAAAGACAAGTACCATATGATATCACATATATGTGGAAACTAAAGAAACGATACAGATGAACTTATTTACAAAACAGAAACAGATTCACAGGTGTAGAAAACAAACTTATGGCTACCAAAGGGGAAAGGGGGCAGGGAGTGATAAATTGGGAATTTGGAATTAACAGATACACTCTATTATACATAAAATAGATAAACAACAAGGACCTACTCTATAGCACAGGGAACTATATTCAATATCTTGTAATAGCCTATAACGGAAAACAATCTGAAAATATATATGTATATATGTATATTTAACTGAATCCCTTTGCTGTACACCTGAAGCATTGTAAATCAACTATACTTCAGTTAAATAAATAAAGAAGAAAATGCCAAAGGAAATCTCAGAGTCGTTGAGCTACAACAACAATGTTATGATGGCCTCCTCTTGATTTCTTGTTATGAGAAAAAGACTCCCCTGTGTGTTTAAACTTCTATAACCAGGCTTCCTGCTACTTGCAGCCCAATACTTTCCTAACTGGTACAGTTCCTAGCAGGGGAGTTGGAAGAAAGGACTTTTTCTGGTTATCAACGCCTGGGCTCCTCCTCTTTCCTCACCCGGGGTTGTCTGGCCCCAGATCAATCCTGTCCCCAGAAGCTGTCCCCGATCAGTTCTGACTGCAGCAGGAGGTGAGATTTAAGTGCCCCACATCCGGGGCTTTTTGCAACTTTCACATCAACTCCAGAGTTATCTCCCCAAGACACAAACCTGAACATGGCACTGCTCTGCCCCCAGACCCTACCACCTTCTCTCGGACCCTAATAATGACATTCAGGTTCCCTTCCCGGGCCCTCAAGGCCCTTCCCACTCCGGATTCAGCTAACCTTTGCAACTTTAAATCCCTTGCCTCCTCACCAGGCACCATCCCCTTCCTAAGCCACCACCTCTGTCACCCCACATCCACCGTGGGTGGATGTGCTGTTACCCTCCTTGGCACCCTTTGTCCACATCTTTATTATAGCAAGTGCACTTCACCTTGTAATTACTTGTTTGCAAATCTTTCCTTCCAGAGATTGTCAGCTCTGGGGACAAGGATCAATCCTTATTCTATTTGTATGTGCTTTAGCTTCCAGAATGGCTAGTACTCAAAACACAGCCTGTTGAATAAATAAAACCCCAGTGCTTTGGTTATACTTTGGATGTTAACTGTGAGCTTTCTCTTTGGGTCCTATATGGAGCCACTCTTCAGGTAACCTGTGAATTCCCCATTATAAGGAAAGGGCTTGCTTAGTTTCCTATTAAGCAATATTTATTGAGCACCTACCATGTGCTTGTATCAGTTAGCTATTAGCACAATCATGCTGTATAACAAACACCCACAAATCCCTGAGGCATATAATCATAAGCCCTTATTTGCCACTTGTTTTTGTGTTGGCTGGGGGTATCTAAAGTTGCTATTACAAACCCCATTTTTCAGATGAGGAGACCAGAGGTGTAGAGAGGTAAAGTAACAGTCTAAGTTTGCACAGTTGATAAGCAGCAGAGCCAGAAGGAAAACCTAGGGAGCCTGGCTCACATCTGGATTCTTAACCATTAGGTTGCACTGCCTCTCTGCTATAGACTGAATGCTTGTGCCCTTTCCTCCCCAAATTTAATTGTTGAAACCTAATCCCCAATGTGATGGTATTTGGAGGTGGGGGCTTTGGGAGGTGATTAGGACATGAGAGTGGAGCCCTCGTGAATGGGGTTAGTGTCCTTATAAAAGAGGCCCAGAGAGCTCTCTAGTCCCTTCTGCCATGTGAGAACACAGGGAAAAGACGGACATCCATGAACCAGTAAGCCGGCTCTCACCAGACAGTGAATCTGCTGGTTTCTTGATCTTGAAAGTCTCAGCTTCTAGAACTGTGAGAAATAAATTTCTGTTGTTTGTAATCTGCCCAGTTTGTGGTATCTTGTTGTAGCAGCCCCAACAGACTAAGACGCTCTCCATCTTTGAAAGCATCCCACCTCTATGCATAAAGAGTTTGCTCATTTTTTAAAATCACTACCTAAGGACTTCCCTGGTGGCACAGTGGTTAAGAATCCGCCTGCCAATGCAGGGGACACGGGTTCGATTCCTGGTCTGGGAAGATCCCACATGCCGTGGAGCAACTAAGCCCATGCACCACAACTACTGAGCCTGCGTGCTACAACTACTGAAGCCTGTGAGCCTAGAGCCCGTGCTCCACAACAAGAGAAGCCACCGAAATGAGAAGCCCAAGCACCGCAACGAAGAGTAGCCCCTGCTCGCCGCAACTAGAGAAAAGCCCGCGCGCAGCAAAAAAAAACCCCAAAAGACAAAAAAAAAACAACCTAATATTTCAATGAATGGATGGCAATATATCATAAGTACTTAGTCAGTCCCTACTGATGCGCATTTAAATTGTTTCCAAACTTTTGCTGTTACAAACAACGCTACATGAATAATTTGTGCCCAAGTCATTCAGCATTGGTGAAGTGTATCTGCAAGGAAAATTCCTAGAAGTGGAATTGCTGAGCCAAAATTATGTGCCTTTATAATTTTGAATGCTATCACTTAATTGCCTGCCAGCAGTCTATGGACTGTCAATTTCCCCACACCCTTTCCCACATGGTGCGTTAGCAAGCTTTTTGATCTTTAATAGCATGATGAATGAAAAATACTATCTCAGTGTTGTTTTAATTTGCGTGGTTTTCATTATGAGTAAGGTTGAAAAAATTATAATGTTACCTCATGGGGTTATTGTGAAGATGAAATGAATTAAGACAATAAGTATCAAGTTCTTAGGACAGTACCCAGTACGTGGTAAGCACTTAATAAACGTTCATCACTATTAATATTATATACTCCGGGGGTGAGGAGAAGGGCGAGACACAGAGCAGTATGTATAATATGCTGTTATTTGTGAAAAAAAAGTATATTATTTGTGAAAAAAGAATATATATGTATATATATACATGCACACACATTCACACATATATATGTATGTGTATATATGTATATATGTACTTGCAGGTATATATAACTTTTCTCAGAAAAGATATACAAAAGTAGAGAATGGACTTGAGGATATGGGAAGGGGGAAGGGTAAGCTGGGACAAAGTGAGAGAGCGGCATTGACATATATACACTACCAAATGTAAAATAGATAGCTAGTGGGAAGCAGCCACATAGCACAGGGAGATCAGCTCAGTGCTCTGTGACCGCCTGGAGGGGTGGGATAGGGAGGGTGGGAGGGAGGGAGATGCAAGAGGGGAGAGATATGGGAACATATGTATATGTATAACTGATTCACTTTGTTATAAAGCAGAAACTGACACACCATTGTAAAGCAATTATACTCCAATAAAGATGTTTAAAAAAAAAGTAGTAAATATTGATGCCTCTAATAGAGGAACTGGGTGCTGGTGACAGCAGTGAGAAGAGATTCTTTCCTGCATTCTCTTGGTATCACATATTTGAACCATGTGCAGGAAATATTTATTCTCAGAAAATGCTGCAGTTACTGGCACTTCCTGTAGGAAGGCTACACAAGTAAGGAGAAGGCTCCCAGCCCCATAGCTTTAGCCCTAAGCCCCCAGGTGATACAAGGCATTTTGTCACCTTCCCACCCTTGCCTCTTGAGGGCGCCAGACTCAGCCCTAATTGTAGCTCAAAAGAAGGTTGGCTTTGGCACAAGCTGAGGGATGGAAAGAGCTGTTCATTCTTCCCCATTTGTCCATGCTCTCCAAACCCTATCATTCCATCCAACCCCCTCAAGGCAGCAGGAGGAAGGACGACGGAAGAAGGGAGCCTGAAGCATTTGCTGCCTTCGAGACGCCTGACGAAGTAAGAGAAGAATTCGTCGACTTGGGCGCCTTCATCCAGTCTCAGTGATGCCACTGACCTCCTGGGCAGGCAAGAGCCATCACCTCCCTAGGCCCGAGTTTCCTCAGAGTGAAAAAGGGCTACTGACACCCAGCCTACATCATGGATTTTAGGTGAAATCGAATAAGCAATGTGAAGCCACATTGAAAAACCAAAGCATGATGTCAGCCAGGCATACGGAACGTGGGAGTGGAGTGTACCAGTGAATGCTCCTGATCTGTCACCAAAGAGAGACGCCACTCCCCAGGGCATCTTTTCCCAGAACAGACTCCAACCTCGGAGCCCTCTTCTCATCCAAGAGAACAGAATGAAACACCTTGCCCAGACACTGTCAGATGTCAGATACCATGTCAAGGATAAAGAGAAAAAGGATGTAGGAAAGAGAAAAGCTGATTCCAGGTTTAATAAATGTCTGCGGGAATTTGCCGGAATGTATTGGAAACATCGATCCTTGATGAAAATCTGTTGATTAAAAACCATCCTCAGGGGCTTCCCTGGTGGCGCAGTGGTTGAGAGTCCGCCTGCCGATGCAGGGGACACGGGTTCGTGCCCCGGTCCGGGAAGATCCCTCATGCCACGGAGCGGCTGGGCCCGTGAGCCATGGCCGCTGAGCCTGCGCGTCCGGAGCCTGTGCTCCGCAACGGGAGAGGCCACAACAGTGAGAAAAAGAATAGGGTTACCAGGGGCTGGGGAAGGGGGAAATTGGGAGTTATTGGTAATGGGTTCTGAGTTTCCATTGGGGTGATAAAAAAAATTCTGGAGACGGATGGTGGTGCTGGTACACTGTGAATGTATTCAATGCCACTGAATTGTATGCTTAGAGATCGTTAAAATGGTAAATTTTTGTTAATCCACAAATAAATAATCTCCCTCCAAAAAGAGGGGAAAATATCCCTTAATGCTCAGAGTGAACTTTGTGCAAGCATCTTAGCAGGTAATAAGACTAATTGGAAAATAAGGGCCCAGGAACAAGAAAACACCCAGTCCCAAGACCAGCAGTGTCGGGCTGGCACGAAGTGGAGGGTGTAGAGGGTGTGGAAGGTGGAAGGGGGCAGCGGGGCTTCCCAGGAGAGGAGCCCACCCTGTCCAAGCCGGTGTCATCTCCCCACCACACTCCTCAGCGCTCCTTCTGGTGATTAGTGAGAAACCTCTGGGCAGTGACACCAGAAGGCACCGTGGAGTATTCATAGTCACATAGATTTGAGTCTATGTTTGTATAAGCTGTGTCGTAAAATGCATTCTCATGTCACAAAAAATGTGAGTTCATTCATGCTAAGACGAATCCTTTTGTTGAATTCATATCGTCCTGAGTTTAAACAAAAGGAAGGACCCTTCAGCGGACGCCCTGGATCAGGGGAACCTTACCAAGCTATCAAAATTCAGACTCTGCTGTTCTGAGTGGGGAAATCAGGAAAGCCTCAGGCCCAACCCTCTTAATAGAATTCTGTCCACGTGAGGCTTGGTTCATGGGTCATGTGTGACCCATGACCGTCATCAGGGAGAAACGACATTATTAAACAGCCTATGAGAAGATGGAAGGCATCCACCTCAGCTCTGCTGCCACCTCTGTTCCTGAGGCGGGCAGAGCCCGAAGAGAAGGTAGGTTGGGGCGTGGAGGCAGCTCAGGAGCAAGAGACAAGGAGTCCAAGACAGCCCAAGCGGTTCTCTGAGGCTGGGGAGGGGAGGTCGTTCCGGTTCGCTGAGCTAGCTCTCTGCGCAGGCAGGGGGCGTGGCCATCACGCTGGGGCTTCTTGCCCCTGGGGAAAGCCGAACCACCTATAGCACCCACCAGCCTCGTGCGCCAAGATCTGACTGACCCCTTCAGGGCATGACCACCCAGGGGCCTTATCAAGGAGAGAAGCACGTGTCAAACTACTAAGCAAAAGCTCACTTTGCAGAGAGTCTTCGTTAGGATAAAATTTGGTTGTTGTGACCGAGATCCAAAGCTTCCCAAATTGTATTCCCATTCTGGCACGCAGGGAAAATGACAACAATTATATAGCTCCACTGGCCCAGGGATGGCTCTAGGCAATCAGTAGCTTCACACACCTGTAACCCACACACCAGGGAAGCCCAACATGGGTGGGGAAGCTCTGACCTTATTTTTTATTTTTTTTGCGGTACACGGGCCTCTCACTGTTGTGGCCTCTCCCGTTGCGGAGCACAGGCTCTGGACACACAGGCTCAGCGGCCATGGCTCACAGGCCCAGCCGCTCTGCGGCATGTGGGATCCTCCCGGACCGGGGCACGAACCCGTATACCCCTGCATTGGCAGGCGGACTCTCAACCACTGCGCCACCAGGGAAGCCCCACTCTGACCTTATTAATACAGATGTTTACTTCCCTGTCAGATAGAGGAGCGAGTTATTATGTTGATTTTGCTCTATGGAGCTATCAAGAGCCCACACCCTGTCTTGTTGCTCCTCCATCCTTAGCATGTTGCCCTCATCTGAAAGATCCAGGATCGCACAGCCACACCCACCTTCCATACAGAGAGAGCTCGAAGGGGAAGCAAAGGCCCAACCATCCTCTTAAGAGCATGTGTTATCTGTGGCTGCATAACACATTACCCCAGAACTTAGTTACTTCGAGCAATATACATTTATTATCTCAGTTTCAGCAAGTCAGGAGTTCAGAGGTTGCAGTCGAGATGTCAGCAGGACTGTGACCATCTGAATGCCAGCTAGACTGAGGCTTGAGGATGTGCTTCCAAAATGTCTCCGTCATGTGGCTGTTGGCAAGAAGCCTCAGGTCCTTGCCATGTGGGCCACTCCATAGGGGCTTCTTGATTGTCCTTATGACATGGCAATGGGCTTCCCCATCGTGCTTATTACAAGAGAAAGCAAGGAGGAAGCCAACTGCTTCCTTGCCCTAACCTATGACTTCTGCCATATTCTGTCCATTAGAATCAAGTCACTAATCCAAAAAGATACCTGCACCCTGATGTTCATAGCAGCATTATTTACGATTGCCAAGGAAGCAATTGGAAGCAACCAATTGTCTTTGGAAGCAACCCAAGTGTCCATCAACAGATGAGTGGGTAAAGAAGATGTGGTGTATATATACAATGGAATATTACTCAGCCATAAAAAAGAACAAAATATTGCCATTTGCATGCAGCAACATGGATGGACTTGGAGGGCGTGATGCTAATGTGGCATAAGTCAGATACAGGAAGACATAAATATTGTATGACATCACTTATATGTGGAATCTAAAAAATACAACAAACTAGTGAGTGTAACAAAAAAGAAGCAGACTCACAGATATAGAGAATAAACTAGTGGTTACCAGTGAGGAGAGGGATGGGGGAGGGGCAATATGGGGTGGGAGAAAATAGGGTTATTATGGGATTACATGAAATCGAGTGTGTGAAACTTTTGAAAATTGTAAAGCACTATAGAATTTAAAGAATCTTTCATTCAATTAAAAAAATTCAGGAAAAAAAAAAAGGCAAGTCACTAAGCACAGCGTAAACCTAAGCAGAGGGGAATTAGGCTTCACCTTAATGAAAGGAGTGTCAAAGAATTTATGAACATGTATAAAACCACCACAGGACACATCCAAAAAATTATACATATTCCTCTTCTGCTCGCCCCCCCATTGGCTAGAACTCAGTCACATGACCAAACACAGTCCAAGGGGAACTGGGATGTATTGTCTTTGTGGTAGTGGCTGGACACCCGGTGGGTGGTCTGTTACTATGGGAGGGAAATGGAGCATGAGTAAAGTTTCTGCCTCCGAAGAAGCAACAATGCAGATATGCCAGGTGAAAAAAGGACCCTGTGGAATATAATTTACATTCTAGGCAAGGGAAACCATGTTTCTCATCACTGGCATCCTTGAAAATGCTCATGACATATGGACGAGTGAAAAACGCAGGTTGAGTAACAGCATGATGCCATTTAAGACAATTGATATACGCAGATCTCAATGGGCGCGGAGGCTGAGAGGTGATTGGATGTTTGCCAGCACAACAATTGTGGTTATCTCCACGTGGCTGAATTACTGGCAGTTTTTTCATACATTTCTGTCATTTTTCTATATCATTTACTATTTTTCCCCAAAATAGAAAAAGACATAAACAATATTTCTTCCTATCCTTTCTAATCAACCCACCTCCCCCAAGCTGGTCTAAAAAGAATGTCAGTGAGAAGTTCCTGGGTGTCCTGCCGTGAGTCTTGCTGGAGAATCTGTCAGTTCAGAGACAAGCCAAGCACAGGGCAGCAGGAGGAGAAGGGCCAGGGGTCTGGTTAGACCATGAGGATGTGCCAGTGGGACATAGTACCAGGGCACGAAATCGCAGCTGAGACCATGAGATCAGTGGTGGGGGGCAGGCCGTGAGAACGGAAGTCAGAACAGAGAGTCAGATCAAAGGTGGGAGCCGCCAAGGTGTAGTGCCTGAGGGGATGTGCCAGGGTCTGGGCCAAGGCACAGTCTAAGCACCCAGGCTGAAGACAGTGTTCCCGGTTCCAGTGAGTCCTAGGGAGCAAGAGGAAAAGAGATTTCAGAAACTGATGCTTGGTATGAGTGATGGGAGCCAAGGCAGGTTGAAAAGACCCCTGGAACCTCAGCCAGTGCACTTCTGGGGAGACGCAGCCAACTGGCAGCCCCTATGCAACCAGGAGGCTGCCGGGGAGCGTGCTACCGCCCCAGCAAGAGAGGCCTCTGCGGGGCTGCTGCTGACTGCACTGCCTCCCGCCTGGGCAAGGATGGGTGAATGGGTTTAATGTTGCCTGCCAGCTCTGATCTATGACTAGTAGTTCCCTGTACTCCTGGGTTGAGAAAGGTTCTAAGGCTAAGTCTGGGCTTAGGAGGAACCACTGAAGTGATTGATTGGTGATGTCTGCCAAGGTCCAGAGGAGAGAGTAGGCCAAGTGACGTGATTCCAACAGCTTATCCTTCTCCGCTGGGGATTCAGCACCACCCCCTCTTCCCCCACTTGCCTGTCTCCCATAGTAGGGAAAAATTATCCATAATCCCCCCCTTTTCACTTTGGCTGATTCACTGCTAGAGTTTCTATATACAGAGAGCCTTTTTATGTAGCTGTCATCAAAAAGTACATCCTAATTATAAATGTTTTTTCCACTTGGCAATACAACACAAGGATTTTCCTATGATTTTTTTAAATATCTTTTTTTAAAAAACTAACACAAGTACATTGTAGAAGAGACAAAGAACCAACAAGAAAAAAACTTTAAAACATCTTTAATTCCAAAATGCACAGGGGACCCCAGAGCATGTCAGGAAGTGGCAAACCAGGAAGATGTTCATTCTAGACCAATCACTCCAGAACCTCCATAAGTATCAGAATTGTATGGGATTTTCTTTTAAGAAATGAGGATTCCCTCTACAAACTCATTAGAAAAGGTAAACCTCTCCCCCGGCAACAACAACAAAAAAGGGGAGCAAAGACTATAAAAGAGACAATTCATAGAAATAAAAATTCATGAGGTCAGTAAATAAGAAGCATGTTCTTCTCTAATCAGTCAGGAAAATGAAAATTAAAACAATGAGATGCCTTCCCCCGCCTCCAGCACGCTGACATCGCACATTCAAGGGTGAAAACATCCAGCACAAGCAGGGCAGTGGGCATGAATTGCTACAGCCTCTTGGGCAAGTAATCTAGAGTTGATTATGAAAATTAAAAACAAATCTATATGTACATTTTTTAGAACAACCTCACTTCCAGGATCTCCTCTACAGAAGTGAAAACCCAGAACATGAAGATCCATGTACTAGGACATCTACTGAAACACCCACCTATTTGTTCAACAAACATTTGTTGATTAACTACCATGTACCAGGCACTAGGAATACAATGAATAAAACAAACACACATCCGCGATCCCATCGAGTTTATCTTGCAGAGGGAGGAATCAATTTAAAAACCAGATACATTTAAAAGACATAGCATGGAGAAAAATACAACAGAAAGAAAGACGGAGAGAATGCTAGGGGAAGTGGAGTATGTGGGGTGGGGGGAAGAGGGTTGCACTCTGAAACAGTGATCACGAAAGGCCTCACTGAGAAGGTGGCATCTGATCAAAGCACTGAAGAAGGGGAGGGAACAAGTCATGGGGATATGCAGGAGTGGAGCATTCCAGGTGGGGGAACGGCCGACGCAAAGGCCAAGAGGCAGAATGGGTCTGGTGTGTCCAAGAACCAGATAGAGGTATGTACGGGTGGTACAGGCCTTGGAGGCCACTGCAAGGACTCGGTTTTACCCTGAGAGGGATCTAGCCGTCTCTGGGATGCAGGTAGGAATTTGGAAGTCAACAGCCTACAAAGGGCATGCGGCCCTGAGGGAGGGAGGAGGGGGAGATTGTGGGGACTGAGGACCAGGCCGCAGGGCATCCCAACAAGCAAAGGAGGCCGAGGACAGCAACCAGAGAGGTAGAGAGCAACCCAGGGAGACTGGGCTCCATTTCAGGGAGGGCGGATGGGCTGCGTCAAATGTGCTGGCTGACAGGTCAAGTCTGATGAGGACCTAAGGACCAGCATCCTGAAGGAGACGGGCTGGTCCAGCCCTGACGGAGGACTTCAGTCACTGAGCGTGGGCACTTGTACAAGCCCCTCAGGAAGGGAAGTGGAAAGAACAGTGAGAGCAGAGGGGATCAAGAGGCAGCAGCTGAGCAGCCTGATGAGGGGCTGCAGGGGCAGCTGGCTGGCTCCAGAGAACAATGGAGTGCCCTGTGTCCTTGAGCTCCGAGAAGGGCGCCTCTCACCCAGGGCCGGGAGGAAAGCGGATCCCCGCGTTAATTAAGTCCCATCAGCAGCAAGTCGGTGCTTGCCAAGCTGCCGGGCGGGGCCTGATCCAGGTCCTGCCTCTAAGGAAGCATCCAGGCCGCCAGGACAGGCACTGGCTCCTCGGAAAAGTGCTCATGCCTGGAGGAGGAAATGAGTCCCTGACCGAGAGCCCGGCCAGAGGAAGGCCACAGCCCTGGGAGGAGCCCGGGTGCCTGGGGAGAGGCCAGGCCAGCGGAGGCCAGTCCTGAGTGAGAAAAGCAGATGGAATGAAATGCCTCTCCCTTCCTGCTGTGGGTGATGCCTGGTGGGGCAGGGCAGGCTGAAAATGGTGAATTTAAAATAGAGATGAAACAGATTTTTAACTCAGCCTGGCGCTGAGTGATATTTTCTGGAGAGAGAGAGCTATATAGCTGGAAGAGGCTTTAGTCGTCATGTCCTCAAACCACATATTTTACAAATGGAGAAACTGAGGTTCAGAGAGGGGAGGCATTTGCCCTGGGTCACACAGCCAGTGAGCAGAGGGGCTGAGAACCAGCCTCAGGGCCCCTGGCACCTGTGACAAAGTGCAGGCCAGGGGGTGCCTGGGAAATGTGGCTGCCACCTGAATCCATGTACTGAGGAAAGGAGGCTGGGGAGGGGAAAGCAGGAGATGTCAGAAGCCAATGGGCAGAGGAGGGAGCAGAGCAGAGGCCTGGCTCCCAGCAGGAGCGGGCTCTGTGAGCGGGATGGGGGGAAGACCCTGGGAACAGCCTGGCCCAGGTGGGAGAGGGGGCTACAGGTCTGTGAGAAGGTGGGTCTCAGTGGTCTCAGGACCTAGAGGGAAGGGCAGACAGGCCCTGGGAGGGACGAACACCCTGCACCTCGGCCTGTGGGCAAGTCAATTTCACTTCAATCCTCTGAATACCTTCGGGCTGGAGAAGCTCACGTACTCCCGGGGTTCCACTCCCTGTGTGTTCCGTCTGGCGTCCGCTCCTTATTTATTTCGTGCTGAGGACACTCATCCTGTTTAATACTTTCTCCCTTGCCTGGATCTCTGCTGGGCTCTGCGGGACAACCTGGGCTGAAGAGGGATGGGCAGGACCCTCTGGGCTCACCCTGCGGCCCCTCACCAGGGCAAGGAAACCCTAGGAGCCCTCCCAGCCCAGGCCAGCAGTGCTGTACATCGAGGCCACAGGGCCTAGGACTGTCCTGCAATGTGTAGACAGATAGACCTACTCTCTGTCCTCCAGGAGCCCACAACCAAGCCAGAAACATAGATGGAGAGGCAAGCAACAGTGCCAGAAGGGGGAAAGTGGGTGTCCTGAGAGGCCCGAGGCATGTGGAGTTTGGACAAAGGTTAAAGGACCTTTCGTTGAGGCAGGAGGTCAGCAGTCTGGGGGTCTGGGGAGGTGAGCTGTACCCAGATTAGAAGGATGACCACTTGTTTATTTGTAATTTCTCTAAAGATGCTCTGTTGGTTTTTGTTTAACAACTCTGGAAGGTATCTGCTCCTTCAAATAATTCTCTGGTTCAAAAGGTAATCCCTCAGGAGAAATACAGCTGTTCTAGCGAGACGGAGGAAGAACCTCAGCGTCCGGGTGGTGGGAGAGCCCGTGTGGGGAGCTGTAATCTGAGCCTTGAACTCAGAAATGCAGGCAGGACAAGGCAGTGTGGAACCCAGGATGGAAATCAGCTGCAAGGGACCTTGGAGGTCACAGAGCCACTGTCTACTTGTCTACTCAAGACGGGTCACACGGGGAGTTGAAGGTCTGGCCAAGCTGACCCCAGGCCCCCAGGTTCCCAGAGGACGGCGCGTTCTCCCCCCAGTCACAAGGGGCTTGGTTCTGGGTGTTTCCTCCCTTGCATTTCCCAGATCCCTGAGCTTGGGAGAAGAATGCACAGCAGAAGGCCCTCTGGAGGGGGGTGAGCACAGAGGGCACGCATTTTGCCCCAGCAGGTCTGCCCGTGGGAAGTGCTGGCTCCCAGTGCCCGTGGGGAGGGCAGTGGTTCGGAATAGTCTGTCCAGCTCCCTGAGGAGCAGGACAGGGTGCACCTGTGAGGCTGCCAAAAGGGGGCTGGGGCCTCCCTCAGGCTTGGCTCTGGTCCAGTCCTGTCATCAAAGCCAAGGGAGGCCGCCCTGACAGATGTCACCAGCACGGAGCTGTCAGTCATCCCAGCAGGTCTCCTCAGCACAGCCACCATCCTGTGAGGGTTGGAGGGCAGGGCTCTTCCTGGCTTTCCCCCAGCGCTGATCACTGATCACCGCTCCTGGGTCCTTCGCAGACAGCTTCAGCCTCTGCCTTCAGTTTCGAGACTGAGCCGATCAGAGCGCCTCTGGCAGTGCCTGTGGCAGCCATGTGGGTAAGGAAATCCTGGCCCATCCAAAATCCCCATTAACCAGCAGTCCCCAAACTGTGTTCCATGGACCTCCCCACATGGTGTCCAGTGAGAGATTGGGGCATGAAATAAAGAATAAGTGCCCTGCATCAACAGATGAATGGGTAAACCAAATGTAACACACACATGCAACGGAACATTATTCAGCCATAAAAAAAGAATGCAGTTCTGATATACGCTTCAGCATGGATAGACCTCGAAAATCTTATGCTTAGTGAAATAAGCCAGACACAGAAGGACAAATATTGTATGATTCCACTTATATGAGGTACTAAGAATAGGCAAATTCATAGAGACGGAAAGTAGAATTGAGTTTACCAGGGGTGTAGTGGGAGAGGCGGGAAAGGGGGAGTTATTGTTGAATGGGTACAGAGTTTTTGTTGGGGATGATGAAACAGTTTGGGGTATAGATAGTGGTGATGTTTACACAACATTGTGACTATATTTAATGCCACAGAACTGTGTACTTAAAATGATTTAAATGATAAATATTATGTTATACATTTTACCACGATAAAAACATTTTTTTAAAGAGTAAGTAGTCAAACAACTTTGGGAGACACTGTGTCCTCAAATTTAAATGGAGGGGCAGTACAGGGGTAGGGGATTAAATTTTTTTTAATAAAAAATTTTTTTAATTTAAAAAATTTTTAATTAAATATATTTTTTAAAAAGGGTTGTTATGTGGGATTATATGAAATCATGTGTGTAAAACTTTTGAAAATTGTAAAGCACTGTAGAATTTAAAGAATCTTTCACTCAATAAAAAATAAATTTAAAAAACTTTAAATGGGTTTTCCTTGTGCAGGACTTTTCAGAGCCTTTATGAAGGGGATATATTAGCTATGGTTCCCAGTGGAGAGGATCACTGAACACTTTGTTCTTAGAGAGCCTATACATCTTTTTTTTTTTTTTTAATTTATTTTTGGCTGCGTTGGGTCTTCGTTGCTTTGCCCAGGCTTTCTCTAGTTGAGGCGAGCGGGGGGCTACTCTTTGTTGTAGTGCGCAGGCTTCTCTCACTGTGGTGCCTTCTCTTGCTGCGGAACACGGGCTCTAGGCGCACGGCTTCAGTAGTTGCAGCACGTGGGCTCAGTAGTTGTTGCGCACGGGCTTAGTTGCTCCGCGGCATGTGGGATCTTCCCGGACCAGGGATGGAACCCATGTCCCCTGCACTGGTAGATGGATTCTTAACCCCTGCCCCACCAGGGAAGTCCCCCTATTTAATCTTAGACCTGCCCCTGAAGTTACAACATTTGACTTCCTAGGCTGCCTCTCATACCTGAAGGAGGCACTAAAATCTTTGTCAAACCCTTTGTCCTGATTTTTATTCAGAAAATAAAGCATAGCATAGCTATCCCAAAGCATACCCGAAGCTTGATTTTTTGGTTCTATTTTCTTCTCCAAAAATAGAAATTTATTTCCTGGGACTTGGAAGGGTTTTGAGTTCTTTATTAAAAAAAAAAAAAAAAAAAAAAAAAGTGTGTGAGTTGCATGCATATGTGTGCCTGCAAGAGGAAAATTCTCTAGAAACTTCTGGTTGTGGGGATGGAAATGAAGTCCCGGAGGAGGAACGCATGTTGTCTGTGGGCCAGATGGCTTTGAATGTGGTTTGGGGTATGGGCTTGGCACGGGGCTAAGTTCAGGGCCCTGCTTGCCTCTTGGGGGAGGGGGCAGGCTCTGTCCTGTCCCCTCCTCCCCATGGTATTACCAGTCAGCTGCCCTTGGTTATAGGAGAGCCTGGGGAAAGGAATGTGCATCTCTCCAGGTCATGCATCTCTCCTCCCAGAGGCAAGACCCTGGATGCCTGCTCAGCTGAGTGTGGGTGAGCTGCCCGGCCAGCTGTCATATTTGCTTGTGACCTTTCCACTGGGCATCGTATTTTATAGTCTCCTGTTTTCAGGCTGGGATTTGGTGGTGACCTGGGGTTGGGTAGGGAGATGTTAAATTGAAGAAAAAAGACTGGATTCAAGCCCCAGCTGTGGGACAACTTCGGTGAGTCACAGCCCAGAAATGTAGTGTCAGAGAGTGAAGCCAGAGGGGAAAATATTTATAACTGCCGGAAACATGATGAACCTGTCAAAAATACATGAAATCAGCTAAATAAATTGGGAAGAAAAAGGCAAGGTCTTATTTGGTTTTCTGTGAGTGTAAACATTTTTAAAAATCATCAGGAAGGAGAAAAATAATTCCTCTATACACAACTGCCTTGTGTGAGTGATGTTTTGGGGAAATCAAGGGAAAGTGGCTATGTTCCCTTGAACTAAAGCGGAGTAAAGAGAAGGCATCAGCCATAGGCGGCGATTGAGAGAGAGAGAATTAGATCAAAGCAGAGACAACCATGGGATGTAAGCCCCTCAAGAATCCTCAGAGATCTGGGGCAATGCTGGCTTCTCAATGAAGATGGGGCAGCGAAGTGATGTTCTGATTAATATATATGAACAGGAAAGACAAGTCCTTAGGATAGGAGGACATGTACCCAGGCCACTGCTGTTGGGTTAAGCAGGGCCTCTCTGCCTGTCCAGGTTCTGGGATTGAGAAACCTAGATTTCCCCTAGGGAACCAGGGGCCTGGGTGGATGCAATAGAGGAAAGTTAGATTAAACAGGAACTGTTTCCATTGCAGTGAACACGAGGGTCCAGAAAGAATCTTGTTTTGTGGGCAGCCAGAGGAAAGGGAATTGAGACATGATTAAGAAAGAAGGGCTGTTAACACCTGGGGATAGGATTCAGCCAGCATCCTTAGATGCCCAAACTGGGGGTCACTGAGTCTGGGGAGGCATTGGAGTCACTGGGGGAGGGGATGTGACCATCCGTGACAAGTCCTATAGGTAGATAAGGAGACTGGACTTTGCCTGGAGGCGATGGGCCCAGGGCAGGAACTTCAGGAACCACCTCCATCAGCAGGAGGAAGGGGCGGCAGGGAATAGATCAGAAAGTGGGAGGCAAGCCAGGAGGTGGCCGCACAGCCCTATGGGCATAAGGAAGGCGACCTCCTCACATATCCTCAGTCTTATCATCCTGATGGTGCCCCAGGAGGCTGGTCTGAGGGTGTCCCCACCTACCACTTACCACAGGATGGCCCTGAGACCAAGACGGCCAAGAGAGCACATCTCTTCAATGGATTAATAGTGACTGCCTGAAGCACTGTCCTGAACTCGGGCAGCTTCAGGGACCAGGCAGAAAAAGAGCCACCATCGATTAGAGATGTCTGAGGAGGGGCACGAGGGTGGGGCAGCGTTCATTCATTCATTCATCCCCACACCTTCAATAAATGTTTATTCAGCACCTACTGCATGCCAGGTGCAGGTGCCATGAAGCTCTCCTCTTTGCAGGAGCACAGTTCTCAAAGGCTCAGCCACAGAAAGAGCAAAAAGCCCCAGGCCTGGGCTCCACTCTGCTCTGGACTTTCTCCCTTTGAGCCTCTTGGAAGCCTTGGCAAAGGCCTGTGTCCGAGTCTCTCAGGGTCTTGAATAAATTAGCTGCTTGGTAGTTATTTGCGGAAGGAAGAAAATACATGCGTGACTTACCATATTTTTCATTTTTATCCATTCATTCAACAAAGAAACCAATATATACATTTTGCAAGGCCTTTTCAAGGATTTGGAGATGTATTTGACCTAATCTTTGCCCTCTAGGAATTCATAGTGCCATGTGGAGATTAGACACATGCCCGCATAGCCGTAAAACAAAGTCGTTATTTATAAATCCAAGTTCCTTGGAGTGCCTGGCTTTAGGGAGGCAGACGTAGCTTGTCTGGGGTCCAGGGGACCAGAGGGGACCCGTGAGAAGGTGAGGACCTTGGGGCAAAGGGCCAAGCCAGCCGCCCCCTCCTCTCCACCCCTTGCCTATGCAGGGTCTCCTCCATGCCTTCCTGTCGTCCTGGAGCCTGGAAACAGAAAGCAGCTGTGCAGGTGGCAGAGAGACAGAGGGAGAATGGCAACACAAATCCGCTGAAGGAAACACGATGGAGATGTCTGAGTCTTGCTTTGAGAAGGCCAGGCTATCTGTCAGCCGGCCTGCTGGCAACAGTCCCTTTTAGCCCAGGAAGCAGCGTGGAAGGTGGGAGGCAAGTGCAACCCCTGCTCCAGGCCCCTAGCAGGCCTGCCCTGGCTGCCTTACTGTACAGCTCAGCCTATTTAGCGGTACCCAGGTCTCTGCCCTGTATCTCGGGCACACAGGAGCCCTGTCTGCACCTCAGCTCCCCACACGGTCCCTGCTCACGGCTCTGCTACCCAGTTCCCAGCCCCTGAGACCTGCCGGCTCCTGCCTCTCTCACTGGCTCGGAAGGAAGGGGAGATGGGTGGGAGGGATCAGGAAAAGGAATAGGACAGCACAGGACAAGGTGAGGTGGAGGGGGGCGGGGGAAGGAGGAGGTCCAGGACAGCACAGTGGGCCATGGGGCCGGGAGGAAGGACAGTGTGGGGTGACAGAATCCACTGGGGCCCTGGCCACGCTGTGAGACCAAAAAGGGGCCCAGGGACATGTGGAAGGCCCTCCCCAGAATTCACACCTCTCTTCTGGCATTGTCCGAGGCCGGAACCGGGAAGCAGCGGGCAGCCCGTGTGCACGGAGTTTTTGAAGAGCCTTGGAAGGCCCAGCCTTGAGCTGGGGAGATCTCCGACTCGCAGAGGCATTGTTTGTGGTTTTGTCCTTTGGAGAGCAGGAAGCAAGCATGCTGCAGGAACCAGGCATGCACCAGAGGTGCAGACACGTGTGTACACACGTGGCCTCCAACATGGACACCCTCCCTCTGTGGCTGGTGTCTGATGAGCCATCCCCGGCATGTGGAGCCAGGACCCAGAGCAAACAACGGAGCACAGAGGGTGTGTGTGCAAACAAATCTGCAGGGGCCCTGTGACCACACCCTCGGCTGCCCAGGACGGGCGCTGTCAAGGCCCCACGAGGGTGGCTCTTCGTAACTTTTATTCTGCTGAGGGCCTTCTTGCATGGCTGTTTACACAAACTGTTGAGAAGGCTGCCGATGAAATCTGAATCCGTGTGAAATGGATTTCCCTTCCCTGGGAAGGTACACAGTGGGTATCTGGGTGTGCATATGCACACGAGAAGGAGTGTGTGTGTGTACATATGTGTGCACAAGAGCACAAGCTGCTGTATTGGGAGAGGAGCTGAAAAAGGAAAGAGAAGCGTGGACTTTCAATCACTCATATACACACACACCTGTGTGCATACGTTCATGCCGTCGTCTGACGGTATCACAATTAGCTTGTCTATTTGTATACGCATGCACGCGCGCACACACACACACACACACACACATCCCTGTACATTTTTGGCACAGCCTGTATCCCATATCAGTGATTCTAAATCACTTGTCAGAGATCTCAGCCCACTTCAACCAGTAGCTCTCAACCTTGCCTGCACATTGGAATCACTTGGGGAGCTTTTAAAAATCCCAGATGCCCAGATCACACTCCAGACCAATAGAGCAGAATTTCTAGAGACGGAACTTTGGTATTAATACTTCATGTCAGTATTTTAAAATCTCCTCAGGTGATTCCAATGTCTTTTGAGGGCTGAATACTTCTCTGCATAGAAAGTCCTTCTTCCTTTCCTCTGCTCAGAAAACTTCTATTCATCCTTCATGACCCAACTCACATAGCTCCTTTCTAGGATAGCCCTTCATGATACCTCCCCAGGGAGAGTTACCTTTTTCTTTCCCGAAACTTCCAACAACACCTTAGTCATCCAACTGTATCACAGTTATTTGCTTGCCTATCTGTCCATCCCACCTTCTGTTCAGAACTCTGAGCTCCGTGAAGACACTGCGTGGGATCCGTCTCTCTATTCCTGATACCCAGCTTAGAGTCGGCTATGCAGCTGGTGATCAATAGATGCTTCAGAATGGAAGGGAAGTACGTAATGAAGGCCTTGAGCAGGGGAGGGGTGGGGAGTAGAGACCATTATTGTTTCTGGGTAGAAAGGCCACAGGTCTGCTCCCTTGTCAGCAGGATGGGGGTATCTCCCCAAACAGTTAGTAACAGGGTCCTCTTATGTCAACAAGTTTGATGCAGGTTGGTCCACATTTCCTGCTTCCCTAGGAAATGCCACCAGTGTTACTCAGAGGCTCAGAGGGACACCAGAGTGAGTCTGTCATCTGTGCCTAGAGGCCTGGGGTGACTGTGACCACCTCCCCCCCCCACTCCAAGCCCACTCTACCTGGCCTGTTTCCAGGGCACTGTTGCTCTGAGGAGCTCCACGAGCAGCCCGTGGCCCCTGCTTCTGCCCCAGATCCAGGACCAGCCCACACAGCTCGGTCCTTGGCCAGAGCCATGTCTGGAAAACACTGGTGCAAGAGGAGGCGCAGACACTGCAGCCCCAGCCCAGGAGCCCGGGAGTAGACAAGAGAGGGTGACACTGGGCGGAACCATGGGACAGGTGTGTATTCTGCAAGGGCACAGCCTCCTTCCCTCATCACCTCCCCTCTCCTGGGGCAGCCCTGCCCCTCCTACACAGCCCTCTGGCCTGACAGTCCTTTCCTTGTCCTCTTATTAACCCTCCCCCATCCCCACTGAACCATTATTGCCCCATCTTAGGCCAAGGCCACACAAAGACTTGGGGCACGAGCTGGCCTATGGGGCTGGAGAGGCACTAAGAGCACAGGCAGTGGAGTGAGGCCGCCCTGACGTGAGAACTGTTTCTGTCACTGCCTGGCCCTGTCTCCTCCCCGCCTCAGGTTCCTCATCTGTACAATGGGATTAAAAATTCAGTCCCCACCTTATAAACGCACAGTCTGGAGTGAACGAGGCACGTTCCTGACCTGGCCTCCTGGTCACTAGTCCAGGCCGAGGCCATGGCGAGGGCCCCACCCCCTTACACACACACAGCTCACTTCCCGAAGGGCTCTCAACCTCTCCCTCCCCCCACCACCCTCTCCAACTGACCGGCCAAAGTCCTGGTCACCCACAGGGTCCATCAACACAAGCAAGTGTTTTCGTTACATGTCGGGGCTTTTACTTCAATTTGAAGCAGATGGTTGAGCACAGATGTGAACAGCTTTGGCCTTGTGCACAAGGAAGGAGCAGGCCTTGACTCTGAACATGCCCGCCTCCCCACATACTGGCCCATTCCCCTGGTCCCTTCCTCCCCTCTGCCCCCTGCACAGCCATCACAGCCCGCCGGCCCCCAGGCAGGGCGCCATCTTGTGTGCCCAGTCAGGAGGGCAGGCCCCTGGCGAGGAGTGGCTGGCTGGACCGGCTGGGGGTCACCTTGGGGCAAGTCCCTGGGGTGAGGTACGGGTGGTCAGTATTGCCCCCCACCCCCCCATTCACTTCTCACGATGCTTAGGGCCCAAGAAGGAGCCTGCGCCCAGGGAACATGGGAAAATCAGGGTCAGAGGCCTGGGCAGCCAGTGGGAAGGAGAGGGAGGGGGGCCGGGATCTCAGACCTCACTCCCCACAGGTGCCCCCAGCCTCCCTGTCACAGCCTCCCTATCACAGATAAGCCAGAAGGCTTATCTGCGTCCAGCCAGCTCGGGACCCAGCTGTAGAAAGGGAGTTCCGGGTCAGAGGGTCAAGCGCTTCCAACAGTCACCAAACGTCCATCCTTTCCACGAGTTCCTAGTGGAACTGCTGACTCGTCTTTGGCGTGAGATGGGACCCGGGCAACAGGAGGAGTAAACATCACAGAGCAACAGTGTGGCTTTTCACTATGGGGTCTTCTCACCCCATTTTGTTCAGTGTCTCTGTCGAATCTTTGGCAATGAATTTCTGCAGCCAGACGGTGGGCCTCAGGCCCAGGCAAGGGGAAGGCTTTGCTCTCCCCGTCCCACCAGGCAGAGAGCAAAGTGCAAAGTCACTGTGGAGTGGTTGCGGGGTGGGGGGGAGAGAGGGCGAGAGGGGGGCAGGCAAGCTTCTGTCCTGAGAGGTGGTGGTCTGAGCATCCGGTGGCAACTTAGAGAGGACGACAAGGCTGGACTTGGCGAGCTCACCTTCTCCTCAAGCTTGACTGGAAAGAGGGCCCACAAGCAGCGTCCTTGGACAAGCCCATGGCCGGTCACTCCTGAAAGAAACAACCAATGGGAGGAGAGGGATAAATTAGGAGGTTGGGATTAACATATACACACTACTGTATCTAAAATAGATAATCAACAAGGACCTACTGTAGAGCACCGGGAACTCTACTCAATACTCTGTCATAACCTATATGGGAAAATAATCTGAAAAAGAATAGATATCTGTATATATCTATATATAAAACTGAATCACTTTGCTGTACACCTGAAACTAACACAACATTATAAATCAAATATACTCCAATATAAAAAACTAAACTAAAAAAATAAACAGCAGCTAAGACCCGGCACAGCCAAATAAATAAATGTTTTTTAAAAATAAAGAAACAAACAAAAAATAAAATAAATAAGCTAAAAGGATATATTGTATAGCACAGGCATTAGAGCCAATATTTTATACAAACTTTAAATGGAATATAATCTATAAAAATTTTGAATCCCTATATTATATACCTGAAACTAATATAATATTGTAAATCAACTATACGTCAATAAACAAGCAAACAAACAAAAAGAAGGGCTTCCCCGGTGGCGCAGTGGTTACGGATCCGCCTGCCAACGCAGAGGACACGGGTTCAAGCCCTGGTCCCGGAAGATCCCACATGCCGCGGAGCAACTAAGCCCGTGCACCACAACTACTGAAGCCCACAAGCCTAGAGCCCACGAGCCACAGCTACTGAAGCCCATGAGCCCGTGCTCCGCAACAAGAGAAGCCACCACAATGAGAATCCACAAGAGAAACCACCGCAATGAGAAGCCCGCGCACCGCAAGGAAGAGTAGCCCCCGCCCGCCACAACTAGAGAAAGCCCGTGCGCAGCAACAAAGACCCAACGCAGCCAAAAATAAAAATTAAATAAATAAAAATTTTTAAAAAGCCAAAAAACAAACAAACGAAAACCAACCAATGGTCAGAAGTAGCCCCTACTGGTCCTGACTCCACAAGGCCGACCTGTACCAGGTGCCGGCGCCCATGGTACCTCCTCTTACTCGATCCTCGTGGCTGCCCGGGGAGGGGCTCGGGAGGGACTCGTATGGCCCAGGCAGGGACTGAATCCTGAAAGGTTCGGTAAGGGATGGAGCCAGGATCTGGACCCAGGACCGGCTGCTGCCAGAGCCCACGTCGTCCCCTTACTCCCCACCCCTACCTTGCTGCATTTCAGAGCCACTGCTGATTTTGCTGGTTTGGGGGATGGGCGGGGTTGTAGAGGAAGCTCAGGGACCCCTGGTCCTGATACCACAGTCCCCCAGGTCACGCCTCTGAGGGATATCAGAGTCAGCCCTGTCCCCCCACGGGAATGGCATCCTTACCTCCTTCTCCCTACACCAGGGGTCCCCAACCCCCGGGACCCCTGTACCGGTCTGCGGCCTGTTAGGAACCGGGCTGCGCAGCAGGAGGTGAGCGGTGGCCGAGCCAGCAAAGCTTCGTCTGCCGCTGCCCATCGCTCCCATCACCGCCTGAACCCTCCCCTCCCCCATGGTCCGTGGAAAATCTGTCTTCCACGAAACCGGGCCCTGCTGCCAAAAAGGTTGGGGACCGCTGCCCTACACCCTTCAGACAAGACACTACACCGGCAGCCAAGAGGCTGACTCTAGGTGCAGCCCATCCCCCCGCCAGCTGGGCCTCAGTGTTCTCATCTATAAAATGACAGTGTCTTCATCTATAAGAGGACAGTGTCCTCAGCTGTAGTAGAAATGAAGTCTGACCTGGGAATTCGAACCCAGAAAACAGATGAACACGGTTCTAGTCTATCTGGATCGGGAGAGTACAGGGGACACAGAGAGAGGGGAGCCCAGAGCCTACAGTATTCCTTCCAACGTGGAGCCTGGGGTGGCTGTGAGAACCCAGGTGCTCTGGGGCAAATTGGGAAACCCCTAGGTTAGACCGTCTTTCAGTTCCTTGCAGTCCTGACCTTCGGAAACTTCACACTGGCAGCTGAACTTGGTGTTGCTCATGAGAAAACTGACCAGAGGGCGTGATTTCGCTACAGGAAGGGACAGGAGACGCGAAAAGGTCCTGGGGCTGCCGGGCTTTAGCTTTGGGGGAGGTCAGAGCTGGTGGGGAGGCTCTTCAGGGGCTCCCAGTCCACCCAGAAGACGCAGGAGAATAACAGCCATCCGTTAACTGGGCACAGCACAGCCCTAATACCGCAGTTCCAAATCCTTCTCTCCCGTTTCCTGCAACAACCCTGAACAAACAGCTAAGCACTTATTTTTGAAGCAAAACATCTGTCAGGCACCTCTGACACGCCAGGGCGCTTCTCACGTCCCCAGCTCAGAGGTAAGTGCTACGAGTTGGCAGCACCACAATTCGAATCCAGATCGGCAGTGTTTATTCTACCACAAAGAGCCTGCTCCTGCTGAAAGGGAGGCTCGGGGAGCCGGGCTGCAGCCAAACCACGAGGCTGGAGGGGCTGCTAACCACAGGCCCTAGTGAGCCTCAGGCCTGGGCGGCGCTGGGCAGGCAGCCAAGGTGCGAGGCCGGGGCAAGGCTGGAAGTGGGGTCCAGGGAGGGCGAGGGAGCCCAGCCAGGAGGAGGGAGTGTCCTCCAGCTAACAGAGGCTAAGAAGGGGAAAAGGAAAAGTGAGAGGAGGTAGCATCTTGATGTGGTGAATCCAGGCTCACATTCTCCGAGCCCATGGTGCGTGGCTGGCCCCAGCAGGAATCTGCTTTTTGTTACCGAGTCTGAGGAGGATTAAGAAGCGGAAAGGAAACCCGTGGGGATGGCACTGGGTCTGTGGTCCACGGGGTGATTTACAGCCGCGTCATCCCGGCGCTGGCTGCCTGGGCGGGCCCTGCGGAGGACTGGCCCGGAGTTCCTCCCTTGTTCAGTCTGCCTGCGGTCAGGGAAGGCACGGAAGGCTGGGGCAGCTGAAGCCATCCCACTGGCTGCCCTGTAAAGGCGGCCGCCCGGCCGGGCCCAGCCCCAAGCCCTCCGTCGGCTCTCAGACTCCACTGAAGCCATGGCTACCACCCAAGAGCAAGGGAGACAGGGGTTTCTCTCGCCAAGGCCCGACCTGCAATTCTCAACCCCACCCTTTCCCTAACGTCTACACTGGACCTGCGTTCCCACCACCCACCTTGGTCCAGGAATGCCAGCACAGGCATCATCCGTCCAAGGAAGGCTTATGTCAACTGGAGCGTGGTGGGAAGAACACTGGGAGGCCTTAGGTGCCACGAACTTTTTTTGCAATTAACCGACTGTGTGACCTTGGGGAACTGACTCTCCCTCTCTGTGCTTTAATTCCTTCACCTGTACGGCAAGTGCACGTACGTTGGATTAGCACTCCCCAAAGGGTGCTCTTCAGAATACTAGCCAGGTGAGGTATATCCCATGAGTTTGGGAAACATCACAGACCTTGGCCCGACTTTGGAAAGTCACCGTGTATATGAACATATTAAAGTCTCTGAAAAGTCCTACGGTAAAGAAATTCGTGTGGCTTTATTTACCCAGTGTTTCCCCAACCCATCTGATTGTGTGACTGCAACCGCATTGTGAGGAGGAGAAACTCACTCTATTCTTCCCGTTATTTAAGGCTGCACAAGGGCATTTCAGAGGGGCTGGGGGAAAGTCTCAGGAAAGCTTGCTGAACTGCAGTAGGGGCAATCTATGGCCCTTCCCTCCAGGTACCTGCCAACAACATCACTCAGCCACCTCCAGGCTCTACTTCTTTCTTGCCTGTCTGCCCATTGGCCCAATCTCTCAGCATCCCAACCCCGAAGACCCAGTGAAGGCAGTCAGTTGGTCCAGCCTCAGTCAGATTCCTTCCCCTAGACCAATCTGGTGTGGCTGAGAGACAGGAGACAAACCTACCTATGCCATCCCTTCAGAAGAGGTGGGGTATGTGTGTGTGTGCGCGCGCGCGTGTGTACGTAAGTGTAGGTGTGGATGTGTGTGCACGCACACATGCAAGCATAACTGCAAATACAGGGGAGAGGGCTGGACATACTCCCCACTGTGACAACCACACCACAGACCCCCTTCTCATGTAACTCCTGGCAACATCCTGCTTGGGTCCATGTGAGAAGCACAGCTTGAAAGGGCCTCTTGCGTCCCCTCTGGCTCTGGCCTTCTGTGTGTGGTGTTCCCACTGCGGCCAAGCCTCTGATTATAGCTGGGTAAGGCTCTCACCGTCCTGAGGAGCCCCCTGCAGCATGACCCCTCCACACAAAAGATGCCCTTTAAACACAGGTCTTGCTGCTCACTAATACAAACTTTAAAAATGACTAGACAAGATGCCTCCCAGGTCCCTTTCAGCAGGTCTGACGTGCTGAGTCCGACTGAAGTGATTTGGTCAGGGTGACAAAGTGTCTGGGTTTATCACATTCAGAAATCATCTTTTTTTCTTTTTCGGCCACAGTATGGCATTCAGGATCTTAGTTCCCCAACCAGGGATCAAACCGTGCCCTCGGCAGTGAAAGTGCAGAGTCCTAACCACTGGACCGCCAGGGAATTCCCAGAAATCATCTTTTTATCTGCTCACTCATTTGTGGTCAGAATGTCAGCTCCACAATGGCAGGGACATGGTCGTTTTGTTCGCTGCTATAGCCCCAGAGCCTAGAACAGTCTGGACACACAGTAGCATCTCAATAAATATTTGTTATTTGTTGGACGTGTGAATATTTCCAGTTACCAGGCATTTTATTTACTGTAGCATTTAAGTACCACCAGATACGTTTCCTATTTCAAATGTAACACTGAGCATTTTTGTAACTGTGCCTATGTTTTAGGGGAACTTTTGGTAATTGTTGTGAACCCAGGAACAATGTTGTATCTGTCTGGTTTTGTTCACTTCCAGTTTTTAAATTTCTAATTATACCTCCTCTGCTTACTAAGTTTGTTCCTGGCTTTAAGTGGATTGGTTTCCTCTCCTCGTCACTTCTATGTGCTTCAGGGTAATTTTATCACTTGAGGGCATTTTAAAAAAAACGATTATTTCTGCCTATAAGTTATTTTACCTTTTAAGTTCATTTTCAGTCACTTCACCTATTTAACCTTTTTGTTTGTTTGTTTGTTTTTTGTTTTTCTGCGGGACGCGGGCCTCTCACTGTTGTGGCCTCTCCCGTTGCGGAGCACAGGCTCCGGACGTGCAGGCTCAGCGGCCATGGCTCACGGGCCCAGCCGCTCCGCGGCATGTGGGATCTTCCCGGACCGGGGCACGAACCCGTGTCCCCTGCATCGGCAGGCGGACTCTCAACCACTGCGCCACCAGGGAAGCCCTATTTAACCATTTTTGACTGTTTTCAAATCATACATCTTTCTGTTTTTAAGCAATTTGTATAGAGCCTTCTATGTGTAGAGAAAGACGTCAAATGGGACTGAAATCCTGAGTTTTTTGTTTTTTATGGTTTGTCCTAAAAGGAGCAGTCAGATTGCAATGTTACTTTAAAACTAAAATATGAAAGACAAGCAGGGAGGGCATGGGAGAAGTATTCTTCAAGCCCCACACTATCAGGCATTATTTTACCTTTCACTTTTACGTACACCAATATATGGGCTAGAAAGGGTTTGGTTCTAAATGCTGACCACTAGGGTTCATCTTGGCCCCAAAGTCAGCGGGACTCTGGGGCCCTGGGCAGGCTGGTTGATCTCTCAAAGCCTCAGTTTCCTCATCTTTAAAATGAGCACAGGGGAGGGATAAACTGTGAGATCGGGATTGACATATACACCTATTATATATAAAATAGGTAACTAATAAGGACCTACTGTACAGCACAGGAAACTCTACTCAGTCCTCTGTAATGACCTATATGGGAAAAGAATCTGAAAAAAAGTGGATATATGTATATGTATAACTGATTCACTTTTCTGTACACCTGAAACTAACACAACACTGCCAATCAACTATACTCCAGTAAAAATTAAAAAGATAAAATGAGCACAGTAATAGTATCCACTTTCTAGCTCAGTTGCAAAGAATCAATGGGACGAGAAAGCCACACTCCCAGCAGGGCCTGGCACACAGTGTAAGCACCAGCTCCCATTCCTGCAAAGAGCTGGGTCCTTGGTGTGATTCACTGGTGTTTGAAAACATAAAATGGCATCACAGGCTGAAAGGTCTCAAAAGAAGTAACCAGAAATAGTCATATGGAACCAACTGTCATCTCGGCCAATCTGCTTTAGACGAATTCTTTTTTAAAAATAAGCACAACTTTTAAATTACTTAAGTCACATCCATGACGAATGAATAACCAAAGTGTGGTATATTCATACAATGGAATATTATTCAGCCATAAAAAGGAATGAAGTACTGACATATGACAGAACTTGGATGAACCTTGAAAACAGTACGCTAGGTGAAAGGAGCCAGGCACAAAAGCCCACGTATTACAGGATTCCATTCCCATGAAATGTCCAGAACAGGGAAACCCATAGATTAGTGGTTGCCTAGGGCTGGGAGGGAGGAGATTGCTAAAGCATATGGGGTTTCTTTGGGGGCTGATGAAAATGCTCTAAAATTGGCTGTGGTGATGGCCACATTTTAGTGAAAAAACTAAAAAATCATTGAATTGTACATTTTAAATGGGTAAACTATAATCTCAATAAAAATGTTAAAGATTTTGGGACTTCCCTGGTGGCACAGTGGTTAAGAATCCGCCTGCCAATGCAGGGGACACGGGTTCAATCCCTGGTCCGGGAAGATCCCACATGCGGCGGAGCAACTAAGCCCGTGCACCACAACTGCTGAGCCTGTGTGCCACAACTGCTGAAGCCCACGCACCTAGATCCCGTGCTCCACAACAAGAGAAGCCATCGCAACGAGAAGCCCACGCACCGCAATGAAGAGTCGTCCCCGCTCGCCACAACTAGAGAAAGCCCGCGCACAGCAACGAAGACCCAACGCAGCCAAAAATAAATAAATTAATTTATAATTTAAAAAACTGTTAAAATTTTTGTAAACGCCTAAGTAGTATATGTTAATTATAGAAAAGTTAGAAAACACAGAAGAGTGAACAGAAGAAAACCATTTAAATCACCTCCATCTCCCCACCGAGAGAAACCATGATAGTGCTGGGTGATTGCTGTTCCACATACTTTTCCTTTTTTTTTTTCCTAGTTGATACACAATGCTGTGTTGGTTTCAAGTGCACAGCAAAGTGATTCCGTTTTATATATATATATATATATATATATATATATATATATATACACACACACATATATATGTACATATATATATATTTTTTTTTTAGATTCTTTTCGACTATAGGTTATTACAAGACATTGACTATAGTTCCCTGTGCTACACAGTAGGTCCTCACTGCTTATCTCTTTTATATGTAGTAGTGCGTATTTGTTAATTCCAAACTCCTAATTTATCCCTTCCCACCCTTTTCCCCTTCGGTAACCATGAGTTTGTTTTCTATGCCTTTGAGTCTGTTTTTGTTGTGTAAATAAATTCGCTTGTATCATTTTTAAGATTCTACCGATAAGTGATATCATATGGTATTTGTCTTTCTCTGTCTGACGTGCTTCACTTAGTATGATCATCTCTAGGCCCATCCATCCACATACTTTTCCTATGCGTAGGCAGACGTATGTTGGATTTCATGGGAGTGAAATCAGCTTGTGCAAACTGCACGGCAAGCTGGTGTTTGTGTTTTCTCCAACACTCCAGCCCATACATCTTTGCATCTGGCAGATCTGCTTCCACCTCTCCAAGGGCCAGGCTCTGCTGAGGTTATTCTGGGCACAAGCATAGGCCTGGGCTTCTGGCCTCCAAACTTCCCAGGGAACTGGAAGCAGGTATGGACCAGCCCACCCCCAGCGCCTCCCGCCTCGCCTGGCCTGGGCGCCACGGGTGACAGGCAGGAAATTTATGAGCAGTTGGAGCTGGCGGCCCTTTGCTGAGGGCAGGAACACGGTGTGAATCAACGACCACACTGTGTCCAGGCTGGGAGGGCTCTCCAGGTGCCAGGATCTGAGAGTTGCAAAGTTATAGCCAGAGCCCCTTGTGAGCCAGGAGAAGCCGCCTGGGGACCATGAACTGGGGGAAAACTTCATTCAGTCATCAAAGATTTATTGAGTTCCTCCCGTCAGCTCTGTGACAGGCGTCAGGGTTGGAGGCCCTGCCCTGCAGCAGCTTACAGTCTAACCCCAGGGCAGAGCAGAAACCACCAAAATGCTATCCTGGTAGATGCTGTCGAGTCACCTCTTCCCCCTGCCCCCCGCTGTGTCCCTCCAGGCCACTCGTCAGAGAAGTGAATATGATTGCCAGGAGCTCCCAGCTACAGGGTGCAGATAGCTTCCTGTGATGCTAGGAGGACGTCCTGCCCTGCCGGCCCAGGTCAGGAGCAACAGTGGGTCCAGCAGTCTAAACCGCTCGCTGACTGGGGCCAACATTTATGTTCAAACCTCAGGGTCAGTCAAGGACATACAGAAGAACTTTCCTAGCTGTAGGAAACCACCACTGAGTAACACTGGGGACCCCTCCTGTGCTAAGATGCTGGAGCTGAAGCTGGGACCCAGGCACCCGGGCCAGCACTAAGAGAGCACCGTCCAGTCCCGGGCGTCCCCTCTGTTCCAGTACAGCCCTGCGCGGAGTTACTTCCACCCATGGGAATGGAGACTCCAGGAGGGCAGGGTTCTGCTGCCTGTGTCCCTGCTGTGTCCCCAGTCCAGGACAATGGGGCCTCCAGTCCAGCTGCCTGCCCCGAAACCCACCTCACTGCAGTCTGGGGAAATGTGTTTCCCCTCTGAAGCCTCCAAGCACTTCATACCGACTCCTCCTACACCCCTCTGTGCTCGAGTTATGGCTGCTGCAGCTGCGATCGCCCACATGCTCCCCCACACGGCTCCACCACGGGCTCCTGAGACAGGGGGCCAGGTCGTCCTCCCAGGCCTGGGGACAGTAGTCCGTGAATCGGCTGAGGGCGGCCTCGCCCGGAGCCCAACACACTCCTTTGCATGTGCGGTTGTACAGTCCTTGGGAGGTGCTGTCGCTGCTTCCATTTTGCAGATGGGGAAATGGAGGCCCTCGGTCACAAGCTAGGATGCAGCAGAGCAAGGCAGACCCCTCAGTCCCTAGAGGATTCAGCTTCTTCACTGGCAATCGGGACTAGAAAGTCCTCAAGCCACCCCCCCAGCTGCCACCTCTCTTGGTGCTAAGAAAGCCTCAGCCTTCATCCCCTGGGGCCTAAGGGAAGGTGGGAGGCCCGGCGCTTGCAGAGCCGGGCCAGAGCTCAGAGGGAGAACCCACTCCTGCAGGGGACGGGCAGGGAGACCCCAGGCGCCGCCGGGCCGACCCTTCTCGGGCTGCAGGCTGACCATCTCTGCTTCTCTCTCCATGCTCCCGCCGCGTCTCTCTGTGCCAGCTCTCTCTTGGCCTCCCCTCTGCTTCTCTCTCCACGTCTGTCAGCCTATCTGCCTTTCTTGGTCCCCACCTCACCCCACCCACAGTACAGGGCACGGCAAGGGCCGAGCTGGCCTGGGTGAGGCCTGAGGCCCAGCTGCTGCAGCTTCCCATCTGCTCCCCGTCCTGTGAGGTTGTCCAGCCAATTCCACTTCGCTGCACGCTGCCCTTCCAGATCCCAGAAGCTCAAGGAGCTCCTGCCCTTGCCCCATAGCCAGAGAAGGCACCCGGGCTGGAGGGCAGCAGATAGCTGGGCAGACACGTGGCCCAGCCAGGTGAGGAAGGCCCTGCTCCCTGGAAGCGTCCTTCGGGCCCCAACTCATGACCCTCACACACGCCCCCCACCCCCCGCCAACACTACACATATACACACACCCCCAACCACAGTGTCGGGGGTCCCCGGGGGCCCCATCATGCTTCTGCATATCTCCGTGCCTCCCCTCTCCCCAATCCTTTTTTTTATTTAATTTATTTTGGCTGCATCAGGTCTTAGTTGTGGCACACAGGATCTTCGCTGCAGCACGCGGGATCTTTAGTGCTGGCCCGTGGGATCTAGTTCCCTGACCAGGGATCGAACCTAGGCCCCCTGCATTGGGAGCGCGGAGCCTTAGCCACTGGACCACCAGGGAAGTCCCTCCCCTCCCCTCCCCAATCCTTATAGCAAAGCGACAGCAGGAGTGAGGGGGCATCAACCAGACAAGCCAATTCATGCTAAAGTGCCGGCCCACAAGCCTTTGCAAAGCCCACAGCATGTCTTCAGGAGACCCCCAGTCAGAGTCTAGCTGTGGATAGTTCAGGATCAGTGGAGGCGATAATGGGGTGGCTGGGAGAGGCCACCAGGCCCCTGGACAAATGATTTCTGAAAAAACAGTGTGCAAACCCCTCCTCTGGCCCCTCCCATCGTCCCTAAGCCCCTCATAGCTAGACTCTGGAGCTACCGTGGGATCCAGGAAAGGGTAGGACATCTCTGATCAGGGCTCTTCACTCACCACCACCCTGACCGTCAGTGACACCACAACAGTACTGGGAAGAGAAACGGATCTTTCACCCACACACACACTTAAGTGCACGTACATACGCTCCCTGACGCACAAGCACCCTCACGGACGCAGTGCAGCGGAGTGGCTAAAGGTGCCGGCCGTGGCATCACACAGCCTCTGTTTGAATCCTGACTTCCCCATTCCACCAGCCGTGGGACTTGGAGCACTGACGTCACCTCTCTGTGCCTCGGTTTCTCCACCTATAAAATGGCAATAATAGTAGTCTACTGTCTGAGGCTGAAGAGAGGATTAAAGGTCACAAAGGCTGCGAAGCCAAGCACTCAGGGTGAGGCAGCCACATGTCAGTACACACACGTGTGTATGTATGTGTGTGGGGGGGTCTCCCCCCATTTGCATGTCAGCTCCTCAAGGCAGGAACTGTGTCTCCCCATCAGGTGGCCAGGGCCCCACTGGGGACACGGCAGAGAGGAGCTAGCTGCCCACGAGATAGTGTGGAAGGCAGCTAGAAACACCTCACTTGCTTGGGCTTTCACGCTTCCATTCATTCGGCAAGCATGTACTGAGTGTTCAGACTGTGCCCGGCTCCATTCGGAGCACGGGGGGGGGGCCCCCCGCAGTGAGCAAAACAGACAAGGACCCCGACCCGCCCAGCGCTGCCCCCGCAGGAGAACAAGCCCCTGAGCAGGAGTGACTTTCCCTAGAGAAAGGAAGCCGTGTGTTTTCTGTGCCCAAACAGCTTGGACAGGTCCCAGTTCCCAATAATTGATGCACTTCCCTGCATTCTCCGTCAGACGCTACTGGATGAACTTCAGCTTCCCCTTGACAACTCAAGGTCAAGCCCGGGAACGTCAGTCTACAGAGGACTCCCCAGGTCCTTGAGGCTCCCGGGGCCCCTCACCCCGACACTAAATGGCTCCAATCCCTTGGCTTTTCTGAGCCCCTGGTGTTGCCCTCTTTGTTCTCTGTTTCCTCCCACGCCATCAGGCCACTGGCTGTGATTCTGGGGGCTGTCACTGCACCTGCTCCAGGAGCTGGTCTCCTGGTTGTTTCTGCTCAGCTGCTCTGACCCGAGCCTCCAGGGAGGCAGGCTTGTAAGAACTGTGCACAGAGCTAAGCACAGTGGGCTGCGAACAAGGTCCTGCAGGGCTCTCCTGTGAGCTTTCCTGCCCGGGCTTTGTGTCGTTCAGCCTGAGTTCCAAAGGGTGGGGCCTTTGTTTTGTTCTCCAGAGTGACCCAGCACCTAAAACAATGCCTGGCACATAGTAAACACTCCAAACTGTTTATTCTTAAATAAACATACAGCGTCCTTCGAGCTTAATTCATCTTTTTCTGCTTCTGTTGAATAAACGAACCACCACTGCGTGTAAACGTGGAGGGGGTGGGTGGGTGCCAAAGTGGATCCTGACCCCTGGGGGAGAGGGGAAGTTCTGAAACCCTTGAAGACCTCCGGGCACCTCCCCAGTGCCAGACACTCAGTCCACCATGTGGGAGGCCCTCCGTCTGATCCTGGCAGACAGTGCCTACAGATGCCCCAACAAACCTGTGCACATACACACACACACACACACACACACACACACACAGCAGAAGGACAGACTCAGTGCCTGCTGCCTGGCAACAGAGTCAAGTCCACCCAGTCTAAGTCCCTGGGTGGGGAGGGGACACTCAAGGTCCCTCTGCCCACCTTCCGGATGGACAGCAGTGTCCTCCAGGAGCCCCAGTGACTGCGTAGTGCAGCCAGTTGACATAGCCCTTTCATGGCCATCATTTCCTTGAACCCTCCTCACCCATGGACATTTCTATCCACGTCTCATGAGGAAAGCGAAGCTTGGAGAAGGCAAGTGCCCGAGCTGACAGAGCTCATGAGTGGCTGCGCTGAGACAGACCCGCGTCACTGCTAGACCCCCTCACCTTGGGAGAACAGAGGGCAGTGATGGTCTAGATTCAGAAGCGCTTGTTTCACAGGGCTGGATGAGCCTAGGTCCTGCCCGGCCCCACCCAGCTGTGTGGCACTGAGTGACTTCACCCCCCGGGTCCCAGCCTCCTCATCTAGCTCCCATGGTTAGTGACGTGGATCTCAGGAGGTCACTGCAAAACTCAAGAGGGTAAGAGGCATGAGAAGGCTCTGCAAACTGAAAAGCACTGTGCAGAGGAACCAGGTCACCAGTGGCCTAGTCACCTAGGTTCTCTGAACCTCAGTGCTGTCAACTGAAAACAGGGCTACTGGCCCTCACTTTGCGGGGCTGGGGGGAGGAGTAGGCAAACTCGCAGAGATGGGGTTCTGACACTGTGGTTGAGGTTATGATGACATCCGTCAGCCCCATTGGGAAGAAAACCACTCTGTCAAAAATCAGGGTCAACTTTCCAGGGATGAGTCACGTGGCTGTTTACCCTACTGTCCTCCCAGATGAGAGGCCCCAATGTCCTCCTCAGTTTCAGGGAGAGCACCCCTTCTTCCAGGGCAGGTAGGGGATGGCTGGACAGGACTGACTGAACTGGTGAGGAGAAACGCTCTTCCCGGCAAGGCCCTGCCCTGCCTTGGATGTAGCGTGTGGATGAAGTACTCAGTGCTGTGGCAGCCACTGTGCAGTCATGAGGTAAAGACCAAGAAAGAAGCCCGAAGCCTTAGCATCACCAGAGCCTTGGAGCCAGGGAACAGTCTCCTCACTTCACCTTTCCTAACTGTGAGAAACAGGAGCCCTGTTAGTTTAAGCTGCTGCTAGAGGGGTTTCTGTGATCTGAAATGCAAAGCTCTCTGCACTGATTCAAGGCAACAAGAGCCCAAACTCCCCAAACAGGAGCCTGGGGGAGCCCAGGGGCACTTCCCTGTCTGTGTCCTAAAGCCCCTAGTTCACTCTTCCCTAGAGTCTTTGCCTTCAGCTCAGGAATATTCAGCCCCAGCGTGTGTGGATTTTCGTGGAAGGAACGCTGTGCATTACTTGGCAGCCTCCTCTGTGCCAGGAGCTGGGACACAAAGATGAAAGGGCTGACAGTCTAGCTAGAGAGGTGTCCTAAA
This sequence comes from Orcinus orca, assembly GCF_937001465.1. Lineage (NCBI taxonomy): Eukaryota > Metazoa > Chordata > Mammalia > Artiodactyla > Delphinidae > Orcinus > Orcinus orca. The sequence continues at coordinate 14,195,364 of NC_064571.1, forward strand.
CACACATTGTGTGACATAAGGTAATGTAGTACAGAGTTTTAATATCACATAATTTATCAGGTAACATATCACCTAAAAATACAATAAAATGAGCTCTCAAATATCACATAATAGAGTATCACATAATATATCATGACTTCATACTGTATCAGAGGATGCGCTCCTGAATTAGACTCTACACCCCCCTACGGTAAGGGCAGGGAGGTGGCCATGCTATGGGGCCCTGCGGTGGAGGCTGGGGTAGGGGTCAGGGAGGGCTTCCAGGAGCAGGACTTAGCCAGACAGACAGGGTAGAAGGGCATTCCAGGCAGAAGGGACGGCGTGAGCACAGAGGCCAAAAATAGCCCCTCTGGGCGAGGAGTTCTGCGTTGATGGAGTGTAAGTTGGGACACCGGGAGTGACCGGCTGGAGCCAGGTCGCCTAGGGGGAGGGGCAGCTGCCCTGTAAGGGAGTCTGGCCTCTATCCTCGGCTGTGGAGAGCCCCTGAGGGGTCCTGAGCAGGGGGAGTGAGGCAGTCAGACCTGGCTTTCAGCAGAGCTGCTGGGAGGGGCTCAGGTATTAACTGCGCCAGGGAGCAGCTGGGCGGCAGGGCCAGGCCCCAGGTGGCCGTGAAGTCTGGGCAGAGAACTAAGCACTGTGAAGGCAGGAAAGACTCCTGCTTCGCCCTCTAGAAACGTTTATACTAGGAGGTCAGGAAGGCAGGGATTTATACCTTCCCCTAGAACCAGCCTCCGGTCTGCAGGAGCAGGTAGAAAAAGGACGACCAGGGTCTGCTGGCGCCCCCTGTGCCAGGCGATCCACTGTGCCAGGGGCAGGGGCTCAAGGCTGGGCAGTGGGCAGGACAGGCCTGGTCACTCCAGTGCCCTCCATTCTCCTCCCACTGCTCCTCTGGAAGCCCCAGGTCTGGAAAGCAAGTTCTGGTCACTGGTCGGACCCCACGTCATCACCAGGGGCCTGGGGCCAGCGGCCACGCCTCCTTCCCCAGGCCCTCCTCACCTTCGGCTCCACGGGGACCAGCTTCTCAGGCAGCAGACACGGGAGGGAGGACAGAGTTCACAAAACAGTTTCACATCCTTTGTGCCACTGACCCCTGGACAGGTGGGCAGTCAGGCTGGCATCTCCCGGATACGACACTTGAGCAAGGCCACCCAGCTACGCAGGCCCCTGGGCAGAGACGAGACCAGCCTCAGAGTCCAGATAGGTAGCTGCCCACCCAGGCCTTAGCAGGGAGGGGGGACCTCGGCCCATGCCCAGCCCTGCAGACGGGGAGACTAATGGCCCTGAAATTGTGATAAACTTATATATATTTTGTCCTGCCAGAGCTGCCACTTCTCCAACCGAAACTGGGAAGAGAGGAGAAAGGAGTGAAGTACGGCGCCTGAGTAAAGCGCAGAATAAACGCCCTCCGTAGCCCGAGCCTCAGCGCGTGAGGACCGGCCACCCGCGGCGATGTGGACGACAGGCTTTTTCCACTGCCGGGGTGAGGGGCAGCCGAGCTTCTGGGTCTCACGGGACAGTGCCGGGGCAGGCAGTGAAAAAGGGGTGCCGGCACTGAGAAAGGAAAGGGGAAGCCCCCAGTCCCCTGCCCCTGCCCCGTGACCCCCCATGAGGTCACGCCCATCTGACACCTGGGAGGTGTCCCTCTCCCCACCTCCACCTGGCAGCCCTGGGTCTGACTCTCAGCTCCCCTCAGGGGTCCAGGGGGTGTGAGGAAGGTGGCCAGGCCTTGCCCTCCCCTCCCCACCGCCGCCAATGCTGGCCTCCCAGCTGCCAGCCCTGCCCCAGCACAGCCCAAGGGCCCCCACTCAGGCCACCCGGTGACTGCTCCCAGGAGGTGCCCAGATTCCAGGCAGACGTCTCCCAGAAGTTTCTGGCGGTGGCGGCGGTTCTTAAAAAAGGCTTCCTGTCATACTGCAATCAGCTGGGGCGCCAGGCGCTGAGCGTTTCATTAATGCCACTGCTCTCCCAGAGCGTCTCCGTGTTGCCTTCCGATGTGTTGATGGCAGTCTCCGCGCTCTCTCTGCCCCCGACCCTCCCTCGGGTTGACGACTTTCTGCTGCCCTGCCCACACTGTGCCCTCCCGGGCACCTTCTTTCTGCCTCGTCTCCTCCAGCCCGGGTTTTATGACAACAGTCACTTCTAACCGCCTCCCATTTTAAGAGCTTTGAGAAGGAAAAACAGTTCGGCAGCGTCCAGGATACCTAATTAGGTGGCCTTCAGGCACCTTAGAGGAGGAAGAAAAGTCACAACTGGTGCAAGAAGGGGAAGAAACACCATTAAAAGAAAACAAGGGGAAACCAAATAAAGAGCGGAGATAAAGAGTCGGGAGAAAACAGCGGCGCCTGAGAAACACGGATTCCAGCCGCCAACTTTTACGGCGTCCAGCCCTGTTATTCATAAGCGAGTTTCCTCTCTCACAAAGGACCTTTTGCACGGTTTTCCCTGCTGCCTCCAAACCAGCTGCTTGTGCTGTTGTATCCTGAGTGATGATGAGGCTCTGAAAGGGTTTTTTGGGAACAGATGGCCAGGGGAGAGCTGGGGAATGTGCCAGCAGAGCGCTGGGCGGGCTGCCAGGGCCTGCGGTGACTGAGTGCTTGGGCTTCCAGCTCGCGTGCTTTCCCTGCCCTCTGCCCTCCGTGGCGCCAGCAGGCCTTCCCAGCGAGCGCTCGGAACATCTGGAGTCTGGGGCTGCCAGGAGGGGGGGCCGCGGCGGCCGGGCGGGGGACCCTCTGTTCCAGCGGAGCTCCCAGGGCCTCGCCACCAGGCCCGCCTTGTGGAACAGCTAATCAAAACCATAGCGCCCGAATGGGAACCAGGCGCGCTCCCAGCTGCAGCCAGAGGCCGCCAGGGCGACTTAACCCCGTGTCAGGCCTCGCTGGCGGCGGCACTGGGGGTGGGGGGCTGCTGACACCACCACCCCCACCGGCCCAGCCCACCCCTTGCCACCCCCAGCGGTCTGTGGGCTCCCCGCGGCTCAATGGAGCCTGCAAGCGCCACAGCCTGGCTGCTTACATAAGAGCTGCTGCTCCTGACAAGGCCCTGCACCCGCATTTGCTGGGGGTCTCCGGGCTCAGGCCACCCTGCTGGGCGGTATGTGAGCTTCAGGGCCCCGGGCGCGGCTGAAGAGCTCGGAGTTTGGAACCAAAGAGACACGGGCTCAAAGCAGCTCCGCCACTTCCTCGCTGCATGGCCTTGGGCAAGCTACTGCCCGTCTCTTGGCCTCAGTTTCCCCTCCGTGAAATGGGGAAGTGGTGCTAACTTGTGGGGTCAGCATAAAGGGTAGAGATAAAGTATGGGAGGTGCTCGGCACGCAATGGGCACCCCCCGCTCGGTCAGCGCGACTGTTGGTGAGAGTCTGTTTATTAGCATTATTACCACGTACAACCACATGTTATGCATGTTCTTTGGTATGAATCCGTGAACTTTGAAAGCCCAGGGATTTCTGGGCTGGCTAGGTGCTCGCCCCCCTTTAAGGATGCAGGGCCAGGGGGTTTGCCCCAAATGCCGGACAAACAGGAGTCCCCCATTCAGAATTATTTGCCCTTATCTGCCCTTTGTCTGGTCATTCATCCATTCCAGGCACTGCCCTTTCCTGAGATGATCCTTCCTGGGATTCCATATGAAGTTGTTACCTTGTGGCTGTAAATTCCTGAGATTTCCCTTCTGGCACTGAGAAAAGGCCAGCCCTTTCTCATACTGGATCTCCTTTAATCCTTCCAGCAAGGTGGCGAGGAAGGTTTATAAGCTCACACTTTACACACGAGAGAACGGGGATCAGAGAAGTTAGGTAACACACCCAAGGTCACATGGGTAGGAAGTACCAGTGCCATGATTCAAACCCAGGTCTCCAGCGCCAAAGCCTACACTTCCCCTACTTCGTGGTCTTGCCAAGGGTCTCCCTGTTGTATGTGCCTTAAAGTTAAATGACAGCACCAGAGAGAACTGAAAGGAACTATAGGGTTCTCTCAACTCAACACCCACCTGTAGCATCCTGGACCACTGAGCCTCTGAAGGGGTTTCCAGAGGGGCACTGGCTCGAAGAGATGCCCTGGAGGTTAGAGCATCAGAGGGGACTTTGCACGTCTCTGACTTTCTGAGCAGGAGAGGTTGGTCCCTTCTCACTGTCCGAGACCCCAAGTTTTCATTCATACACAGCACGGTGGGGAGAAGGGTGGGGTCTGTGAGTGCGTGTCAGCGGGGGAGAGGAGGAAGAGGTGAAGACAGTGTGAAAGGAGAGGGGAAAGCAGTGCCCCAGTGTCTCCCCCACCTCGGGACCACCCGGCGAACAGCAGAGGGCCAAGTTCTGCATTCCAAGGAAGCTAACCTGGGGGGCTCCCCAGCCCACGACCCCTCCATCCCAGTCCCTGCCAGCCGTGTGGACTAACGGTGTCAACCGAGAGAGGAGAAACGGCAGCTGAGAGAACACTCCGTGTTAGAACAAACAGCTGGCGACAAACGTCTATGTAATTGGAATGCCAGAAAAAATAAATTGCATCCATTTTTATGACAAGAAGGGAATTTAATGGTGGTTTCCCACCCACCCCCCTTCTTTCCCAGCATAGACGGACTCCACAGGCTTTGAAAGCACATGGTATTTAACTCAGTAACATGGCTCGGAGGATGTGGAAACAGGACCTCCTCTCACCACCCCATTTCCATGCGGGGGGCGGGACAGGGAAGTGATAGGAGCCCCGGGCACCTCTCCTACTGGCCAGTTCCTCGGGCCTCTGAGCCTCAGATTCATCGTTCCTGGGACAACGTCAGGATCCACCTTGAAGGGGTGGCGGGAGGAGTCAACGGGGTGATCTGTCAGAAGTACTAAGCACCCAGCACCTCGCCTGGCGTGGGATCCAGGCTCTAAGAACGTCAGGTAGTATCAGGATTCTCCGCGTGCACTGCACTGGGGTCCCAACAGTCTCTGTGAGCAACTTTCAGATCTGTGTGAATGCCCGTGATGGGCAGAAGGGAAGGGAGAGTAAACGCCTGTTGTCATCTAGACAGAAAAAGGAGCTGAGGTGACCTCAGTTCGGAAAGTCTGACCAGAAGGGGCCTTAGAAATCACTTCTGGGGTCAACTCACCTTACAGAAGTGGAGACCAAAGCCCCAGTGGGGGTGACTGTGTACGTGGCAGGTGGGGACAGAGACAGGACAGTGTCCCTCAGTGGGGACTCTGGGGATGCAGGAGACCCTGCACACGAGGGGCTGGATCCAGCCAGAGCAGGAGCTGGAGACTGCCTCACATACTCTGGGGCTCCGGAACAGACCACAGAGAGAGCAGGTGCCACCAGGTCCTGTCCGAGGCCTGGTTTCAACCACCCAGACAGAATCCTCTCGGCTCCCACTGACCCCCCAACCCAAAACCAATGTGCTACCTCAGCTGGCCCCCAGCGCCAAAAGTACAGAAGTCTGCACCCAAGATGTTCTTCCCAACAGGGGTCCGGCTACCCTGGAACCTGCCATCACCACGAAAAGCCTCCCCTACCCAGAAAGCAGCAGAAAGAGAGAAGATGCGGTCGAGCTATGCCAGCCTCACTGCCTCCTCTGGCACTGGACCACCCACAGGGTGAGAAGCAGCCTCTGGCCTTGCAGAGCCAGCCTTCCCTGCCCAGCTGGCACACACGGCTACAGCCACAGCTCCGGGGTCACCAATCGATGCCCAGGTGTCTGGTAGGGCCCTTAGCTCAGCGCACCATAATGGACTTCTCTCTCCCCCCACCCCACCCCCGCCAACCTGGGGCCTGTGAGAAACCTGGGGGCAGGAACCTACTGGCCATCTATCACCAGGGCTTAAGCGATGCCATCAGTGTTAGTAGCTGCTGCCGCTGTTATTATTATTATTATCATTATTCACTGGAAGGCAGGGCCCTAGACTGTGGGAAACTGCTCGTCTCCTATCCCGCAGGCCCGGCAATGCCCACCCTGCCCAGGTGTGGAACAGTTCTGCTTCTCTTCCCTTCTCTCCTCCTCAGAAGCTCCCAGGAGTCGCTGCTTTAAAAACAGGAGCTGCGGAAACATGGCCCAGAGCCAGGTGCTTAATGTGCATTATCTCCGGCTGCAGCCGGAGCTCGAGCTGAGATCTGCAGAGCCCTTCCACTCCTCCCACCTGTCTCTCCGCTTGGCAGCCTCCGACGAGCCTCTCTGCACGACCAGGGCTTCCAAACGGACCCTGGACCCTCAAAGTCACCTCCTGTGAGGTCCAGATATAGAGGACTCACCCGTCAAGGTCCCCACCCCCAGCAAGGAAGGGCTGAGATGGGCAAAAGGATGTGCCTGGGGCCTAGAGAGTAAGGAAAGATCACTTTAAATCCCACTCTTAACACAGGTCTGGAGGGACAAGGCAGCTCATCAGGGAACACTGAGTACAGTCGGTCAAGGAGGTGTTCTGGAAAAGGGTCGCCCAGCCTCTGGGGCACATGAACTGGGAGAGAGCCGTGCTCCGTGGGACAGCTCAGAGCGCCATCAGTGGCACTGGTGATGACCATTTATGAAAGACTTCCTTTCAGCTGGTCACTGACATCAGCATCATTTTCTAGTTTCTTCCTTTCTTTATCCTCCATTAGAATGTAAGCCTGACTCACTCCCATCCCCAAACCCTCAGGCTGCCCTGAATGGCTGCAGGGGAGGGGCAACAGGGGCTTGATTTGAGCCTCGCATCCACCTGCCCTGTCCACAGGGACTAGGGAGGGTCAAGCCCACCCCATCGCAAATACCCGTCACAGTGCCCACGTGCTGAGGATGGGATTCCCCAACACGGAGCTCACTGCCGCTGCTCGACAGACACTGAACGAATGAATGTATGAACAAACGAAGGAACGCGTCTCCAGGGACACCAGCTCCCTTGGTTCTGGTTAACAAAAGGATGGCCTCTCCCAGGCACTCAGGGCCACTGGGAGGGTCACTGAAGTCCATCCCTGAGGGCATCCCTGAAACTCACCTACCTGCATGGTGACAGATGCAGGAAGGCACACACACCAGGAGTGGGGTGGTACTGTGATCCGCCAATCTACCAGGGCAGTTACAGGGCCCAAGAGGCCTCAGATGCCCCAGCAGCCCCAAGACCCTGTCCCATCCCTCCCTCTAAGTCCTCTGGGCAACGGTGGCTGTCCAGGCATGGTCCTCGGGAGATGGCAGCCTCAGGACAGCCCGCTCGGCAGGAAGGGCTGCAGGATGCAAGGGGCCCCTTGCCCTTCAGAGGTGAGGCAGGACCTCTGCTTGCAGAGTCAGACTAGAAAGGGCCTTGGAAATCTCTGATGTTTCCACCATCCCCGTTTATTGAGGAGAAAACTGAGGCAAGAAGAGGTAAAGAAATGGGTCCAAAATGATACAGCTAGTAGGTGGTGAGCCACGCCTTGAACTCAGGGCTGTTTGATGCTCTTACCCACAATCTAACACCTCAGTCTCCCAATCTGGACAATGGGGAGGCTGGACCAGATAGTCTCTAAGGTGTCTTAGATTTGATGTGATTTCAGGGGAAGCCAAAAGCTCGTCTCTGCTGGGCATCGTCACCCCACCACCCCCCTTCTTCCCCCTCACCTCCCAAGTGTCTAGTTTCCTCCCCAGCCCAGGGCACTTGCTCCAGTCAAAGAACAGGGAAGGAGGGGGACCCAGCACTCTGGCCTTTGGTGGCTGACGGGAGGACTTGGGGAGGGGGGATGAGGGGCAGAGATGGGGGAAATGGCGCTTGTCCATCCTGCCCATCCACACCTCCAACCGACCACCACCGAACGCCAGGGGAAGTTCACCGAGAGTTTACAACCCTCCTTTGTCACCGAGCGCTGCATGGGGCCATCAATCACGCCCTTAATTTACCCGCGTCACCTTCCAGAGGAAAAGCCGCCCTGCGAGCAGCCAGTGGCGCTTCCTCTCTCACCCACTTGAGGAAGATTTCATCTAATTGGTCCACATTAAATCACTCCCAGGATCGCAACGTGCCATCACCGCAGCAGCGGCAGTGGCTGGCGGTGGGGACGTGCCGGGGCCCTCCCTGCTGTGGGCAGGAGAGTCCACAGAGGGCCTCCCTGGCTGGAAGCCTCTTGAAGAGGCCCCTGGGAAACCTGGAGAACACAGAGAGGGGCCTCCTTGAAAGGGGGGCTGGGGGAGGAATGTCAGGGATGCGGGGAGGGGCCGGCCAGGAAGGAAGGAGGAGGTGGTAGGAAGGAATGAATGGAGGATGCCGGAGCCACTTGGCTACCCCCCCGCCACTCCCCATCCCTGGATGCCCAGGGGAGTCAGGCATCTCTAACCCCTACCCTCTTCATGGATGCAGACTGGGTCCCACCCTCTGTCTCTCTCCCTCTAGCCTCGTGGGCACAGAGATCCAGAGGGTTGCCATGAGCCTTGCTCCGCACAGCCTGGCAATGACCCCCAACTGGAAATGCTGGAAGCCTAGGCCATCTGCAAAGCGTAGCTGTGCCCGACACCTTTCCTCCCGCCCGTATTTCTCCAAACACATCAGGCTTTGTACAGGCTGTTCCCTCTGCCTCAGATACTGTTCCTGCTTCATCTGCCCGGTGACCTCCTTGTTGTCCAGCTCAAACACCACTTACACAAAGATGACCTTTCCAACTCCCTTGGGCAGGAGAGGTCACCTGTCCCTCTCTGCCTGGCCTTCCCCTGCCCCAGCACAGGACTCCAGTGCCTCCTTTCCTACACTCTTCTGCCCTTATCCACGGGCAGGAGGGTCTCTGAGCATCCTGTGAGCTGCAGGGGTGCTGCGACCATATGTGTATCATTTTTATACCCCTGCCCGGCAAGCGCGGCCCATGGCTGGGGCTCAGTAAATCTCTTCAGAACGAATGAATGAGTATCACGTGCCTTAATGCGCGGCCTCAGGTAACCCACAGGCCAAGTCACATTACCAAAACACACCAGAGGGCTCTCCTGGGCTGTTACCAGTTCAGGAGATCTCCCCCTGATATGACATCCATCAGGGGTCGCATGGGGGATTCATCCTAAGAGCACGTAAGGCCAGAAAGAGCTTCAGAGATAAGCTGTCCTCCTCAGTTAAGTGATGAACACACGCAGGTCCAGGGTGACTGTCCCAGGTACCCAGCAGCCCCGTTCCCAGGAGCAGAGTCACACACAGTCCCAGGGGTCTGAGGAGCCCTGAAGCTGGCGCCAACCCCAGCAAAGCTCCTAAGGGCCGAGCTCACCGGTCCCTCTGGAAGCCTGGGGGCAGTGAGGGGCTCCCCAGGCTCCCGTCCCCACCTCCCTGTCTTCCCAGGAGGCTGCCGCCTGCGTGGCTGGCACGTACCTTGCGCTTCTTGGCGCGGCCCTCGGCCTGCAGGGTGCGGGTGCAGCGCTGCACACACTCGGAGAAGCTGAGGTTGCTGTGGTCAGCGCTGTAGTCCAGGTCGGCCAGCCGCGCCAGGGACAGGATGTAGTTACAGGCGATCCTCAGGATGGCCAGCTTGGACAGCTTCTGCCCATATGAGTAGCATGGCACCTGGAGGGTGAGAAGGCGTCAGGAGGGGCTGCCAGGCTCTCTGCTGAGAACGGCCTGGGGGCACCTCAGCCAGGCAGGGGTAGGGCCCCTCTCACTGACATCTGCACCGCCGGGCAGGGGACTGCAGGGCGGCAGAGGTGGCCCATCGAGTCCCTCAACCCGGATTTTATTCCCTGTTCTGAGCACCCGCCGTTTCCACACTCACCACCTTGGGAGGCATCCACGTTCCCACGTCACAGGGGAAGTAACCGAGACTTAGCTCTTGCCCGAACGTCAGTGCGCACGAAACACAGTGAGTTCCCCCAGGACAGAGCTCCACCCCCCTCCCTCCCTGAGAAGGAATCTCTCAGAGAGAACCGATGTTTTTTAGCTCTGAGGGTCTATTTATTCATTCAGTGGCACTTGTCTTGCTGGGCACTTGGGGTCCGACCACAGATAATAACTCGGGTCTGCCATCAGAGAACTTACACTCAAGAGGGATGTTATAACGTCAGAGCAGAGTTAGGTGCCCAGGACTCTGGGAACAGACCAGAAGCAAAGTGTCAGTGCTCAGCTGGGGGGCCCACACACGATTGGCTTTCTTTTGCTTTTCTCTTTTTCTTTCTGCCCTCTGGACCTGGGGCGCTGCTGGGCATTGCAACAGGACAGCCCCAACCAGACTTGACAGCCTTGACGTTCATCACCAACTAGACACTCACTAATGGCACAGGGATTTGTATGCGTGAAGCGATGGGGTCTCTAACATTGTCCACCAATGCTCCTGCTGCTTGAGCAAAAAGCTACAAAGACTGCAGCAGAGTTCTGTGTCGTAACATGGAGACATCACCACAAAGTCCACCCGACAGGTGCTAACCAATACAGCTGCTCTGACGCGTCGTTCACCTAAATGGCCCAAACGTGCACTGCAGCCAAGGCTGCGGCATCCTCCTCTCTACGGCTCTCCAGGATCTACACGCAGCGTCCATCCCCACCACGGATACCTGGTACTAACCCTCAGCCCACAGAGAGTGGGGCGCCTTGCAGGGACCACTCAACAAGCACGCCGGGCACTGTTCTGAACCAGCGGTTCTCAACCAGGGACAATGTTGTCCCTAAGGGGCAGCTGGCAATGTCTGCAGACACTCTTGATCGTCACCACCGGGGAGCAGGCGGGGAGGGGCTACTGGCCTGCAGAGGCCAGGGAAGCTGCTAAACATCGTACAGTGCTCAGGATCCTACGGTGCCTCCACAGCAAAGAATGACTCAGCCCAAAACGTCAGCAGCGCTATGGTCGAGAAAGCATGATCAAGAGAGCCGCTTCAGATGAGGACCCTAAACGCGTCAACATCTTGATCTCACGTTAAAGCTCACTTCGTCCAGCAGCTTTCCCTGACCTCCCACCCAACCCTACCCCGGGGACTAGGGCTGCCTCCCCTTGCTGGTGCTCTGATAGCCCGCCATCTGTCCTTAACTCCTGATTACTGGGACTCATTTCATGGTCAGTCTCTGTGTGAGCTGTCAGGGGAAGGCCTCTGTATGCAGAGCCTAGCCCTGGTCCTGCCCATCACCGGCCTCCAAAGGGTTTGTTGACTGAGGGAATGAGTGAACAAATGAACGCTCTCCCTCCATATCTATCAGGTGACTCCAGAAGGTTTAGAACTGGGTTCAAAAACCGTTCTCTCTCTCTCCCTCTCTCTCTCTCTCTCCTTTTTGGCCACACCGCTCAGCTTGTAGGATCTTAGTTCCCGGACCTGAGATTGAACCCGCGCCCCCTACAGTGGAAGCATGGAGTCCTAACCACTGGACCGCCAGGGAATTCTCAAAATTCTCTGAGGATAAAGATTTAGTTATTTGGTGCAGAGGTGAAGCTCATACACCTTTTGGTCACCTGGGCTAACTCCTGGCTCTAGCTACAAACCCTGGGCAAGAGACATAACCGTTCTGAGCCTTGGTGTCCTTGTCATATTGCTAACAGGACTGACCACAGAGCGTGGTAAGGACTAAAGGAGATGGCATATGCGCTGCACATAGTAAGGCCTGATACAAGTCAGTGGCATTATTACGGTGGGTGTTGCAGAGGGTCTCTAAAGAGGGTCTCCAGAGAGGGTGAGAAGCAGGAGATCTGGAGCCAGGACATACTGCCTGCTCATCCCCCACCCCCGGGGGTCCTGAGACCACAGGCCCGAGGTGAGGTTTGCTGTCACCTTTCAAAAATCCTCTAGCACACATATATATGGAATTTAAGGGAAAAAAAATGTCATGAAGAACCTAGGGGTAAGACAGGAATAAAGACACAGACCTACTAGAGAACGGACTTGAGGATATGGGGAGGGGGAAGGGTGAGCTGTGACAAAGCGCGAGAGAGGCATGGACATATATACACTACCAAACGTAAGGTAGATAGCTAGTGGGAAGCAGCCGCATAGCACAGGGAGATCAGCTCGGTGCTTTGTGATCGCCTGGAGGGGTGGGATGGAGGGAGATGCAAGAGGGAAGAGATATGGGAACATATGTATATGTATAACTGATTCACTTTGTTATAAAGCAGAAACTAACACACCATTGTAAAGCAATTATACTACAATAAAGATGTTAAAAAAAAAAAAAATCCTCTAGCAGCCAAGGAGTTGCCCTTCACCAGGCCAGGAAATGCAGGGAGGGGCAGGGAGGTGACACAGGGACCACCAACTCCTGTGCATTCCCCTTCCCCGTCCCAGTCCTGGCCACAGCTCCAAACCCATCTGAGAAAAGCCTGCAGAACAATGCACATTGCCTGTTCTCATCCAGAGTCCAGAGAATCCTGCTTTATCAGCCTGAACAAATGAACAAGGTCTGTGGCACAGAAAGGTTCCCTGGGGCAGGGGCATGGGTCTCAGGGACCAGCCTAGCACCTCTGCCTCCCCTGCACCCAGGGAGGGAGTGCCTGCCTGGTGGAGGCTCTGGACACCGGGCACAGCTCTGTGACACAGGCCCTAGTGTGGTGTTACCCAGAGGCCATGCTGGGAGTTACCCAGCTCTTTGAGCCCTGGGCCCTGAGCAGCTGGGCTTCCCTGCCAGCAGGGAGCAGGGATCTTGGAAGGGATCTGCACATGGGGATCCAGGGTCATTGCGGGACCACCGAGCAACAGGTGAGGCCAAGGCTGACCTAGGGGCTCCCGTGCCAAGTTCTGATCCAGTTTTGCCCCAGATTTGTCACTCTGTCCCACTGCTTGTGTCAAAGTCCAGGTCTAACAAGAAAACCATCTATTGAGGGGGCTGACCTTGTGGCGCAGTGGTTAAGAATCTGCCTGCCAATGCAGGGGACACAGGTTCAAGCCCTGGTCCGGGAAGATCCCACTTGCCACGGAGCAACTAAGCCCATGCGCCACAGCTACTGAAGCCTGCACGCCTGGAGTCCATGCTCCGCAGCGGGAGAAGCCGCCGCAATGAGAGGCCCGTGCACCGCAGCAAAGAGTGGCCCCTGCTCGCCGCAACTAGAGAAAGCCCTACGTCACACTGCAATGAAGACCCAATGCAGCCAAAAATAAATTAAGACGCAACTGTGGAGTTTAAAAAAAAAAACCAACCCATCTATTGAGCTCTGGTTGTTTACCTGGCACCGTGGTCACTATTCACAGGTAGTTTCAGCCCATTGAAACTTTCCCCCAAATAAAGATTGTTACCCCATCTGCACATGAGGAAACAGAGAGGTGACATATTGGGCCCCAGGTCACTCAGCTAAGACCCAGTTGGAGCCAGAAGCTCGTGTGTTTATCGCCCAAGGAAGGCGGGCTCCCCAAACTCCCACCAGGGGCTTGGCCACTGGGCTCTCCAAACTCCCACCACCAGCGGTGGTGATGCTGGTGCCCACGGCCCAGGATGCAGGAGCTGGGCCCCCAAAAGCCCAGCTCAGAGGCACCCTGGCCTATGAGGATCTGATTCTAGGAGGTTAAGGTAAGGCAGAAAGAGCTGGTCTAAAGCCCAAACATCGGGGTGACTTTGGACAGGTAGCTTCACCTCTCTGAGCCTCAGTTTTCTTATCTGGAGAGCGGGAATAATGCCTGGGTACCCTGGATGACTGTTGGAACTAGGTCATCCCCTTGCTGTTTCTTGTGATCTACTAAGGCCAGGCAGAGGGCTGGGTGTTGTGAATATAATTCATCTTTCAACAGCGCCATGAGGTAGAAATGACGACTGCCACTTTACAGAGAAGCATTTGATGCCCAGGGAGCGTAAGAACTTCCTGTATCTCTCAGCTGATGAAAGACGAGCTGGGTTTTGAACACACACCTTACTTAGCTGGGCTCTTTCCACTCAGCCAGAAGCAATGGCTTGGGGGTTTGGATGAGCATCTATAGCCTATGGTGGGGAGGTGGGCAGCCCCCCCTTCTGAGCAGGGGATGGAGAGTCCTGGACTCCCTGGGACCCCAGCCTTAGTGCATTACCTCTCTGAGCGTCCACAGCGTGGCCCAGAGCCCAGCCATCCCACCACCTGCCGGAGACCACACAGCAGTCATCTGCTCAGCCTGGGCAGGGGACAGAAGCCAAAGGAGACAGCAGGGCCGCTCGGCTCCAGCTACTGACAGGCAGCAAATCTTCCTGTAAAGGAAAAGGACCTGCCTCACGCTCACCCCACAAGAATCGTTATGCTTCAGAGGAGCAGGTGCAATATGGGGATTTTTCACCAGGTCCCACGTGCCCCTAAAAGATTCCATCCCACCTACCCCAAGCTGGACCCTCTCCTGGCTCCAGCAAGTGGGAAAAGGCAGGAAGGGCACTGGCCTGGGATTCTGAGGACCTAGCTCTACTCCGGGCCATCCACGTGATCTTAGGTCCGCAACCATAGGGGACCTCAGTTTCCTCACCAATAAAATGGGCATCAGAATACCTGCTACCTCAGAATGGAATCGCCATGGGCAGATGTAGGGAGGCGCTACAGAGAAGCAAAGCCAGGAACCAACCAGCCAATGCAGGGGAGGCCTGGAAGCCCTCTACCCTCTTGCCTCTGTGCCAACTCCTACCCCACCCTTCAGACCCAGCCCAAGACGCCCACCGAGACTCCTGGACCCACACAGCTCCAACATCACTGCATCCCCGGCACACAGCCGAGCACTTGATCCCATCTGAAATTTTTCTCTAATCAGCTCATGTCAGTGAGTGCTGGCTCCCTGGGATGAAGCCGCTCTACACAGGCTGTTTAAGGTCCTTGTCAAGTTCTATTTAAACAAAATCCCAACCTGCTACACAGCAACGAGGCTGGACCCTGAGAACCTGGGTCTGAGTAGTTAAGAGCCATGGCCCAGGGCCAGACAGGACAAATCCTGGTCACTCACTCCAGCTCTGTAAGCATCCCCGTCTGTGAAATGGGAAGGCGGCACGACAGGGCCAGGTAAGGCACCTCGCCCCGTGCAATGAGGCTCAACAAGCTACTGTCGTGGTGACTGTGGATGCGAGGGGGCAGGAGACAGGCTTTTATCACCCCTCTCCCATCTGGATGCAAGCAGGTCCGTCCCCCATTCCCTGAGGAAGGGGGTACAGGTTGCACTGGGGCCATGGGCCCCTGGCATCCTATGGCGCCTGAGACTGAGGGAGGTGCTGGGCTGGGGGTACCATCCTCATGCCCCCTCCTGGGCCATCCTGAGTTCACTTGCTGAGGACCCCCTGGGACACTCCAGGGGCAGCAGAGGAGGGGCCCCTGGTTTGGTACTTCAGCAAGTCCTGAGGGCTCCCCCTTGCTGCCCCAGGCCTCTGCCTGGCTAGGCTGCCATTCCTCCATCAATGCTGACAGGAAATCTGCAGCACACACACCAGATGCCCCGAGGGTGAGCACAGCCTGTGAACCAGAAGGTTCTGCGGGGGAGGCCGAGGCCCACAGCTCTGGCCCCTCCCCTCACCCGCCCAGCAAGGCCAGGCTTTCCCTTGGACCCTCTCCCACCCGGCCTGGAGCAGCCCTGCACATGGGCCAGGCCCAGCTATGCACACATGGCCTTCACGTGAGGCGGCGGGGGGGGCCCCGAGCAGCTGGGCTGGTGGCATGTGCTGCGGCCTGACCATCTGCCCCGCATACGCACCCCCTGGCCCCGCTGCCGGGGGCCTCCCTCTCCCCCACCTGCACTTCTCATGGCCAAGCGGCCCCCCACCCCATTCCCTTCCTGGTTGAGAGCATGATGGGTTGGACAACACAGAAGACTGTCTGGCTTCCCCCTGCTGGGGGTGGACAGCTCCCGGGTGGTCACCAGGCTGAAGAGCGGGGCCGTCAGGAGCCTGGGCCCTGGAGCGACTCGCTGACTCCGATTCGAATCCAGGCTCTGCAATGACAGTGGCACACAGCCACGCAGGCTGTGACTGCACCACGCCCGGGAGGGCGCCGGCACCCCGGAGCCTAGTGAACGGCAGGCCAGGGAGGCCTGCAGTGCAAACCCAGGAGGCCTCATGCGGTGGCCAAAGGCTGCGAGACCTCCACCAACTTGCAGAAGTTCCCTGAACCTCGGCCTCACCATCCGTGAAACAGGGGTGGGAATGAGGGCGGGAGGGTGGGGGGGTGGAAACGATACCTACTTCATTAAATGAACTAATACGCGTAACACGCTTAGCACACGACCCAGTACAAAGGAAGCATCTGATAAATGGCAGTTTCTATGATTCTTATTAAAATGATTACAGAATTCTTATTTCTACATCTGTCAAGGCCTTTGCCCAGCCCTGAGGACGTTGCAGACGTTCGAGAAATGTTCATTCCTCCTACGGCCCCCATTCCTTTCTTCATGCGCTCTCTGCAGAGAAGCGGTGTGTGAGGTAAGCATTAACACCGTTTTCCAACTTTAGCAACTGAGGCTCAGAGAGGGAAAGTGACTTGTCCACGGTCACACAGAACGCATACAGCAGAGGTATAACTCAAACTCCGGCCTCCGGACTCCCCGCCCAGTGCTCTTTGCACCGTACCAGGAAGCTGCTCAGAGAAATGAAGCCCCAGACCAGAGCCACAGCCCCAGACCTGACCTCGGTGCTGCAACAGCCACGGCCTCATCTCAGGAAAAACCATCCTTCTTCCTCACCCTCCTTTCCCAGGGTCCATTTCAGACAGTCAAGCCTACGCCTAGATCCAGAGTCACAGCCTGCCTGGATAAGGGCACACACACACACACGCACACGAGTGTGAGTGTGTATTCACGTGCGCACTTTCTACAGGTGGGATACTGAGGTCCAGAGGAGGAAGGAGTGCCTCTGAGACACAGGACTTTCCCCATCGGATGGAGGCTGTGATGTGGACATGGTGAGTGTGCCCTAGCGATACTTCTTTCCCTCGCAGACAATAGACCGGTGCCCACCAGCAGCCTTTTTGGGGAAGGGACAGATGGACTGGGCAAGGGGGGGAACAAACCAGAGGAGGCGCTTCTGATCACGCATTTGTGTGTGCTCTTGGGCACTAGTACTGATCGTGTGTATAGGTACAGCTGTTTGTACCTGTGTGTGTGTGTGTGTGCACACTTTCTCCCTCTTATATAGAACTTCCGCACAAGAAGGGTGGAAGGGAAAGGAAACCACGATTAACCATCTCATCTCAGAGAGTCAGCCATGTGTACACCCACCTTCCGACTTAACAATACTGCGAGCGCAGGGCCCACAGCGCTGATACAGCTGACACTGTGAGAAGCATTTGGCCAGGCAGGCATTCCAGAAACTTCTGTCACCTTCCCTAACCCACTAGGTGATCTTGGAAGCGTTTCCTTCATTCTTTCTCC
Source organism: Orcinus orca (assembly GCF_937001465.1). Lineage (NCBI taxonomy): Eukaryota > Metazoa > Chordata > Mammalia > Artiodactyla > Delphinidae > Orcinus > Orcinus orca. The sequence continues at coordinate 14,212,509 of NC_064571.1, forward strand.
AGGCCCCAGTTTTCCATTCCATTAAATGGAAAGCTAATTCAATCGACAGGGATGTTAAGATCAAATAAGATGGAATTTATTACTGAAAGAAGTTAAAGCCACTGGACAAATGAGATGTAGTTGAACACACAGAGACCGTGAATACTTTCTCGGAACTGAAAGAGGCAGCTGGAGGAGTAAAAAGGACGCTGAACTGTCAGTTAAAGGACCTAGGTGCCAGCCCTGACCGTCCTCTCACCAGCTGTGATGCTCTGGGCACGTGGCCTCCCCAATCTGAGAGGGGTTGCCCTAGCTGCAAGGTGAGCAGGTGGACAGTCATCTCTCTGCCATCTCATCCTTCCATCCTGGGCGGTAGGTAGCAGGATGCCCTCCAGGCTGCCACCCTCTGACACAGAGCCACTGCCTGAGGGTGAAACTGAATTCTCCACTGGGCCCACTGCCCAAGGTCCCAACTGTCTATGACAGTTATCTGACTCCTCCACTCCACTCCACCTCACTGACCAATCATCTTACTCAAGCCCAAATGTGACACTTTGGCTCAAAAGTCATAGAAACTCTTTTCCCCAGGAGTTTAATTCCCTTCCCATGGATGGACACAGGCACCTTCCCTGCCCCACCCACAGGAGGAAGAGGAGAGTGTGTGATCCAAAAAGAAGATCATGTTTTCTGAAATCCTTTGTTGTTGGCTAAAGCCCAGAGAGGGTAAGTAACTTTCCTGAAGTCACACAGGAAGTCAGCTGCAGAGCAAGCAAAAATCCTGACCATTCAAACCAGTCACATCCACCCCCCCCAACCCTTCCCCATGCCCTGTGTGGGCTGGGGGCAGGGGGCACTTACCACACTCTTCTTAGATCTCCGCTCTGTGAAAATGCCCAGCCTAGAATCCCGGGGCAGTCTCAATCTTGTCTAAGTGGAATTGTAAAACTGCCACTCCCCACTATGGGTAACTCTTGGACAAATATTCTTTCCCATCGGCCCCAGAAGACAGTGTCTGGTGAGGACAGCCCCCACCTGCCCCAAACTAAGAAGCCCCTAACCCACCCAGAACTAGTTTCTGAAGATTCCCCGAACCAATCAGTCCCCTCAGCAGACCTGCCTGCTTCAGCATGCGGCGGGCGGCGAACGGCAGCAGTGGAGGGGATCTCCTGGAAAGGCCCTCTCCAGCCAATTCCTGAGGCCGCCCCTGCAGAGGGGGCTCAGGCTTGTACCCCGGGTCCTTAAGGGACACCAGGAGCGAGGGGTGCAGAGCGCAGAAGCAACCTGAGTTCAGGGGCATCCCTGCTGGGAGGTGGGGGCTGAGGAGGTGCTGACAGGTTCCCGCGGGCTGCGGGACCCTTATGTTCTGGCAAAGCCAGGACCACCCCTCCGCAGCGTTCCGGGCCTCCAAGACCACGCCAAATTGCCAGAAGGGTAAGGGTCTTCCCCCTTTCCCCGCCGGCGACAGATTCCCACATTGCCCCTCTCCACTCCCCACCGCGCCCAAGGGACCCCGGGAGACGAATATTCGCTGCCATAAAAGTGAACTATGAGGGGTGAAGTCAGACGCGCAGACAGGGTCACCCCAGGGGGGACGGGGGTGGCTGTAACCAGGGCGTGCCCGAGCCAGAGATCTCGAACCTTCACCCCGACTTTGCAGACTAAGAGCCGTACCAACGCTGTGGCAAAGGTCACTGCCCCAGGAGGACCCAAACCTGTCTGGGCCCTGGGGCCGACCGGGCGGGGACAACTTGCCGGTTACCCACGCCCTCATCCTCCCTAAAGTCCCCCAGCCACTTACCCACCCACTCCCGCAGTCATACCCGGGCGCAGTGAGGGTGTGTGGCTGGGAGCCGGTACCTGCTTCCTGAGCGCCTCGAAGGCTGCGCTGATGGTGTGCACCCTCGTCCGCTCCCTGGCGTTCGCCAGGAGCCTCCGGGTCTGCTGCAGGGCTTTGATCTCGGAGGAGGCGGCGGTAGCTTCGCCTGGCCGTTTCCTAGGCGACGCGGAGGAATCCGGGTGGTTATTGTAAATTACGTGTGAAATTGACGAGTAAGAACTTTCCCCAGGGCGCGTGGGGGGAGCCGGGCGCACTGAGGGCTCCGGGGGAGCAGGGGCCGCCGACGGCGTGGGGCGTGCTGGCGGTGCGCACAGCAAGATGCGGGGACGTAGGCCGGGCTCCCGGAAAGGCTGTGCCTCGGGACCCCCAGGTACCTGGCCCTGGGGCGCTGGAGGCGGCGGCGGTGGCGGCGGCGTGGGGAGTCCCGGCCCCACTGCGCCCAGGGCGAAGCCGCGTTTCCGCGCGTCCAAGACCTCCGGAGCCCGGGCGCCCCCGCGCTCCCCGGCCGTGTCCGCGCCCCCACCTGAGGGAACGGCCGGCGCCACCCGGGCTGGCACCGGGGCCGGGACCGGCTGCAGCCGCTGGGTCCTGTCCCGCAGCCCGTCGGTGACGGCGGCGCCGTGCTCGGGCGCTTCCAAGTCCAATCGGAAAGTTTTATAGCCGTTCGCGCGCCGCGCCGGCTCCTTGCCTTTCCTCTTGAGCTTCTTGAGGCCGTTCAGCTCCTTCACACACACGGTCTTCCACGGCCCGTCCTCGAGAACCGGGATGTGCTTCATGGCGCGGGCAGCGCGCAAGGCAGGGGCGTGGGGCTGCCCGGGAAGCGCGCCCGCCGCGCTCGCTCTACACGCTGCGCGCCGGCTCTGCCCGGGCGGCCGCGGCGCTCAGCGCCTCGGAGTCTCCAGCTCTCCCCCTGCTCGCTCCCTCCCTCCCTCCCTCCCTTTCTCCCCCTCGTCCGGGGCAGCTGCGCCGCCGGCTCCGCGAAGCCGCCGGGCTGTCCGTTCCCGGAGCGCTCAGAGTGTCATCTGAAGTCGCTGCCGCCGTGCCAGCATTTCTGGAGAACGCCCGCTGCGCTCCATCTGTGTTTGTTTAGCCTCAGTTTACACAGAAGCCCAATTCGCGAGATCAGTCAGCGCCGCCGCCCGGAGAGGAGGCAGCTCCCGCCGCAGCCTCCCCAGCCCCGGCCGCCCGAGCCGCGAGCGCCTTTAAAGAAACAGGAAGCATTTTTCAAAACAGCTGGGCTGCTGGCCGCCTCCTTTGTCCGCGTCCTCTCCACCTCCCCCCACCCCCATCCCTTCTGCCCAGAACCTGGTCCTCTGACTCTCCCTCCCCGCCCACTCCTCAAGTCCGGGGCGCTTCTCTGTCCCCAGAGGACAGTCCGCTCCCGAGCACGTGCCCTCTAGGCCCTTCGGCCCTTCCCCAGATCAGAGCCGGGCCTTGTCTCCCTGGCCTTGCTGACCTCTCGGTGACGCAGCGTCGCCTTCCGCACCCAGCACCTCCACGTCCAGCCCTCCACCCCAGCTTGCCAATCGAGAAAGAAACAGAATGGCGACTTCTCCTGGGGGCCGGGGGTGGGGGTAGGTCGACGAGGGAAGGGAAAGGCTCTGGGGTTGCCCGAGACCCTCACTCCCCCTGCACCGCATCCCCATCCACTCGGGTCACTTGCTGGAGCAGAGAGACCAGGAGCAGAAGGGCTAAGCGCCAGGCAAACTGAGGCTCTGAAAAGGAATGGGCTTTCCCACGGTCACGCAGCGAGTTAAAGAGGCCGAGCAGCGTGGAAGCTTTGGTTTTAGACGCAGCATCTGGGAGAATCTCAAGTCACCTCACCGCAGGTTGCCCGCTGCGTTGCTGTGGGGAATTCAGCCCCAGGCACATAGGGGGTACCAGTCAAATGGAAGCTTTGGTTATTATTAATAACAGAGGCAGAATAGCTTCTAGAGGCAGATTTCCTGGGTTCCAATGCCAGCTCTGCCACTTACAAACTGAGTGTCGTTGGGCAAGTCACTGAACCTCTCTGTGCCTCCCTTTCCCCATCTGTAGAATGGAAGTAACAATTGTACCTTCTTCCCGAGGTGTTGTGAAGATTAATTGAGCATATATGTGCAAAGCGTTCAGAGCTGCCTGGCACAAAGTGAGAGCTTTGCAGGTAGGTGCCCACTGTTATTGGCAGGGGACAGAGGTCGACTACCCAGACCTTCGGTCCCAGTGCCATCCCACTGGAGATTCTGGGGGAAAATAAAGAGCAAACTAGTGGGCCCTCACCCGAGCCCACCTCCCGGAGGCTGCCCTGAGGACCAGCACATGGTCCTTCACTCTTCGCGGGTCCTTTCTCTGTGGTAGTAAGTTCCTCCTTGGTGGTGGTTGCTTTAAGCAGTTTGAGAGAAGATAGACCCTTGACCCTGGCCTTGGGCTCTGACCTCTGCAGCCACTGGAATCTTTGTCTTTCTGGTTTCAGTCCTTCACTCCCATCCCCAGACCCACCAAACCCGGTGGGGTTTTTCTGGTGAAAATGCAGGTTCATCAGAGTGCCTTCTCTCCTCTAGGGGAGAATGCCCTGGGGGTGGGAGGAGGCAGATGACATGGTGACCTGTGCCATACAGTGTCCTGTGAGGTAGGATGGGGGTCCAGGAAGAAGGTTCAGGGACAAGAGCATAGATTGTACTTGGCTTTTCAACTCTCAAGCTCCATGACCCTGAGCAAGACAGTTCATCCCACTGGGGTTCTGAATCTGTCCTTGAGGATGATATTTCTGTCCAGCCAACCTCTCAAGATAGTTGGGGAAGTAAAAAGAGATCACAGATGTAAAAGGACTTTGACATAAGACTTCAAACATCCCTTCACACGTCAGCATTCACACAGGGACACACGCAGAGGCATGCAGTTTTCTGATCAATGCAAAACCTCATTTTTTCCACCGGGATGGGTCCCGGCATCATAAAATGTGCGCTGCCTGAGGCACCCCCTTCCCTGGGCACCCAGCATCTTCCCATACCTTATCTCTCTCCTGAAGACCAAGGGTAAGCCCCAGAGAGGAGTCCCCATTCTCCTTCTGTTTCCCCCACCAGCCCGGGACCCTCTGAAGAGAACACTCTTCTCACTCTTTGATGACTGGCTCCAGTCTCCCCTCCTCCTGTAAGCCTCCCCTCCTGCTGTAAACCTGGCTGGTCAGCACAGCCCCCTGTCACTCTTGCTGGCCTCTGCATGTGGTCACTCACAAGAATTGCTGCAACTTGCCCTCCACTGAGGTCCTGCCTGAACCCCTGGGTTTGTGAGCTCCCGAAAAGCCACTGTTTCCTTCCTCCCTGTCTTCCAGGAAACTTTTGCTGAAGGCTTCATGCCCTTTACATTCTCCAGATCGCAAGCGGAAGCTGAGACCCCAGCCTACCCACTCCTCACGCACCCAGCCAGTCGGTGGCAGAGTTGGGGGGAAAGCCAAGACCCCCTCTCCAGAGCTGCTGAGGTCCTCTCTGAGCCTCAGTTTCCCCCTCTGTAAAATGGAGATCGTAATATTGTCTCATTGGGCTGGCATGAGGATTAAATGAGGCTGCAAGTACAGCACTGAGCCTGGTAGGTAAGTGGGATGACAGTGGCCTTACGCATCCTGGGTTAGCACAGCTGCCCAGGCGCCTTGCATCCCAGCTTTTCCCCCCAGGCTCGGGGTGCATTTGCAGGCTGGGGTGTCCATGGCTAGTTAGGGCATGCAGAAGTCTCTTGGCAGGACTGAAAATTGTCCCTAAAGAGGCCAGGCTGTGCTCCAGGAAAGTCACGTGTCTTGGTTGAATAGCGAAGGCTCCACACTCATGCTGATCCTGAGCCTGTCACCAACTCTTCCAAAACAGAGGAGAAGGTCACTGAGATCCCAAGGGGTGGAAGGAAGAGAAGGGAGTGGATAGGAGTGGCCATCTGCACTGGGTGGAGGTAGAACGGGACTCAGACCCAGGACATGCTCCCTCGCCATGCTGCCTCTCCCGCCGGTCAAATCGCGGGGCCCAGGGGTTGGCATCAGGCTAGCCTAGTGCTTTGCCACTCACCAGCAGCTGTGTGGCCTTGAGCAGCCCCTTCACCTCTCTGAGCCGCAGTGTGTTATCTGGGCGTTATCCCCTTAGTCATAAGATGGAATGCCATGTACCGGAACAGGAGGGCCCAAGTGATGTGAAGGGTCCCTGTTATTGTGATTCTCAGCCCACCAGGTGGCAGACCTTCGAAGTCCAGGCTAACTGCCCAAGGTCCCCCAGCCTAAGGGCAAACCGGCCACCCAGGGCTCCCTTCCCTCAGTCTCCTGGAGAAGTGGAGGGAGACCAGCCTGCCAGCACCCCCTGGTGGTATGTACACTGTCTGGACTACACACAACATAGCCGTCTCCCCACAAGGATTTAGAGCCAGGAGTGGTAGCCTTGCAATGACAGCAATTTGGATTTTGTGAATTCATAGAATTTCCAGGATAGAAAGGCTCTCCAGGCTCTAGGTGGTCTCACCCCCTGTTTGGAATGGGACAACACGGACATCCAAAGAAAACCTATGCCCTACATTAAAAACATCCCCCACTGAATCAAGTGTTTGTGGTTACTCTGGGCTAGCATGATCGTGCCACTGGGAGGTTCCACATCCCCTGTATGGCCGGTCCAGGGAATAGGAATGAAACTAGAAAGGGAAGTGAAGGCAAGAGCTTAGGGCTTAGGCCACTGGGAACAAATGTTAGAAAGCCAGGCAGCAAAACTCACCACCACACAGGGAGTGACTACAGGCTCTAGTTCACTAAATCCTTATAACAACGCAGGGAAGTAAACCCATTCTACAGATAAGGAAACTGAGGCTCCTAGACCAAAAAACAAAACAAAACAAAAACTTGCCAATGGAAAGGAAATAACAGAAGTGGGAGTTGAACCCAGGCCAACGGACCCAAAGACTTAAGCTTTGAACCATTGTGTTTTGCTGCCTCCTGAGACCTCCGTGAGTAGCATCTGGGGAGGTGAGTCACTGGGCCATCTACAGGGGTGGCCTCTCTGGAAGCCTGGCTGTCCCTGCATGTGCCACCAGCCTGGGTGAGCTTCTTGCTGTCCTCTTCTCAAGGGAAGCCACTGTCCTCCTTTGGACCAGCTCAATGACCCTCCAGCTCCTTCCAGGTCAGGGTCAGATGGCAAGGGCAGTGCCTCTGGACATTTGATGGTCTCAGGCATATGGATCCCAGGTCTTATCCAGGTACTGGTGCCCTCCTAGCATTGCTGGGTGGAACCTGCCCAGCAATTCCTAAGTGCATATGCACCACCCATGGGTGAGGACAGGATAGCTCTGCAGGGCGACATCTCAAGATTGCCATCTTCTTGGCCAAATGGGACGGAACCTTGGATACTTGCTACATGGAACACTACATTCCTGAATCCGGAGTTCCTATTTCCGGCTGTCTAGATTGTTCCAAAGTGGGTGTGTCATCCATTCGAGAAAGGGAGGAAGAACAGAAATTAGACTGCCAGAAGGCATGGGATCAGTGCCTTCCAGAATTGTGCTCATAGCCACCCTGGATAGGACCACCCAAGGGAGTGAGCAGAAAGCAGAATACCGTCAGCCTGGTGGCCCCCAAGGTCCCTCCCTACCTTTCAGTCGCAGTGTCTGCACTGCCACCATTAGCCAGCAGGATGCTGGATCCAGAAGACAGAAACGAGACATCCCGGCAGAAAGTTGTTCCAGACTCACTCTCCAGTCTTCCTTCCTACCTCTCTCTATCCAAGTGACCATCCCCGCTGTGGAAAATTCAGAGAGCCTTTGGGGCTGGGAAAGGGGCTGGATAAGGGCACGGCAGGAGGGAGCGAGGAAGGCCTTCAGCAGCCCCTCTCTGGGGCTCCCTCTCTGGGATGGGCTAGGGTGCACCTTCTCAGCCCTGAGCACATGCTCTGTGGTTAATGGAGCAGTTTCCCCTGCAAAAGGCAGAGCCCGTGGGGCGCACTTAGTCCTGGCTCCTGTGGTCAGGGAGGAAACGGCAGGGTTGGCTCAGGAGAGGAGGGGTTCAACAAGCACCAGAAGGAGCCTGGCACAACAGGCTGGTAGGTGCCAGGTTCCCACACAGTTGGCCAGATGTCCTTTGAAACCTAGGACACATCATGTCATTCCTCTGCTCAAAACCTCTCCGTGACTTCCTATTTTTCTCAGATGTGTTAGGAGCTGCCAGCAGTCCTCGCCCCCTGCAAGCTTGGAGACGGGGGTCTGTCCCCTCACCCTGGGAACCCGGACTGCCTTGGCTAACGGAGGCCTGAGGGAGTGGAGGTGACACCGTGCTTTTAACTGCACTGGCTGTTTCAGCTTGCTGTCAGTGGGAGCCCCGAGCCACCGTGTGAGCCGTCCAGGTGACTCTGCTGGAGAGAGAGGCCTCGTGGGGAGCACCGTGGTGCCTGACCTGTGAGTGAGAAAGGTGCCTGGACACCTGGCCCAGGGGAGCCTTCAGACGCCTCCAGCCCCAACCTCTATCTGGCTACAGCCACATGGGAAAACCTAAGCGAGAACCGCCCAGCTGAGCCCGGTCAACCCCCAGAACCATGGGAATGAATCCTGAATTGTTGTGTTAAGCCGCTACATTTTGGGGTGGTTTGATATGCAAGCAATAGAGAACTGGAACATTCGGACAGGAGCCAAGGTTGGCATCTGGTCCTCCCTTTCCTCTCTGACTCATCCCCTCAGTCCTCCCCCACCACCCACCCCATCCCTCTGCTCTCACCGCACTGGGCTTCTTGCTACTCCTTGAACTTACCCAGCAAGCTCCCTCCCACCTCAGGGCCTTTGCACTGGCTGTTCCTGTGGCCTGGAATGCCAAGTAGCCCAGGTAGACTCGTGGCTTCCTCCCTCACCCCCTTCTGGTGTTTCTATGTCACCTTCTCAGGGAGGTTGTCCCTCAGCACCCCATATACCTACTCTTCAATATCTCTACCTCTTCCCTGCTTTAATTTTTCAAGTACTTACCATTATCTGACATATTATGTTTGTAGGTGTATAACTGGGTTTTTTGTTTATTTGTCTCCCCCACCAGAATGTCAGCTCCATGAGGGCAGGGATTTTTACCTGCCTTGTTCACTGCTATATCCCAGGATCTAGAACAATCCTGGTATACAGTAGGCACTCAATAAATATTTACTGAATGAACGAAGGCTCACTGCTCAGTTTGGACCAGGTCTTACTCAGCTAGTCAACCAGCTGCTTTAACAGAAGAAACCAGTGGATCCAGAGTTGATCATGTCCCAGGGACAGCTGCTCTGACCACCGGGAACTGGTGGTTGGTCCAATTCACTCTCTTTTCTCTGGTTTCGTGTCTCCTGGCCTGATAAACAAAGTGGGGGACAATGGGTGCAAATCACCAGTCATTCATTCACTTGACAAACCTTGGGCCGAGCCAGGCCTCACGATGGGACTGGGTCAGAGAGATGAGGTGTGTACCATCAGGAGCTCAGGTGATTCCCATCTCCAACTTGGTCCACCTGTGGCAATTCAACACACATTTGTAGACACCTACTGAGGCTGTCTACACCTACAGCACAAAGACAGCTACTGAGCGATACAGCAGTGAACAGAGCAAAAACCCCTGCCACACGGAGCTAACATCTGGTGAGAGGGCACGAGGTATCCGCCTCAAGGCATTCCAGGTCCAGCAGAGAAATTACACAAATCTGTTAAGAGCCGTAAACACAGCACAAAGCGATACACTCTGTAGGGAAAGCTGTGGGAATTCTGAGCACGGCAGAACTGCTCTGGGAGACTTCCCGAAAGAAGAGGCATTTGAACCAGGCTGGAAGGTCCATGAGATCCGGCCAGGCAGACCCCTTGCCTGACAAATGCCCATGCCTCACTCCCTTACCTCCACCCAGCCTCCTGTTATGTCACCTCCTCATTAGGCCTCCCCTCACTACCCACTTACAACTGGAACGACCACCAGCCCTTTTCTCCTTGTCACACGCTTGCGCCTCACGTTTATGGTCTGCGTTGCCACCCAAAGGAGCTAGAAAGTGGCAGGAAGGAGCGGCGCCTGCTTGACATTATCCATCATAACTCCATGTGGTTAATGTGAATTTTATCACCTTTGTAGTTTTGTTTATTAATTTATTGACTTATTTCCATTTATAGTTACATAAGAATTAAAAGCATAAAGCATAAGTGTATAACTATGTCTCAGGGCTCTGTGACAGTGTGTCACCTTTTGAGACAGGAGCACACGTTACCCAGATTCAAGAAATTCTGGGCAGGACATTAGCAGACTTGTCCTGCAGCTTTGACTTTCTGGTCTGGGAGTCGAAAGATACATTCTCTTCCCAGGACCAGCTATGTACCCTTCCCTTGGGCACCTGCTTCCCCTGTCCCCTGCCCCCTGCAAGCCTCACTTTCTTCTCTTTTCTCTTTTGGCCACGCCGCGTGGCATGTGGGATCCTAGTTCCCGACCAGAGATCGAAACTGCTCGCCCTGCATTGGAAGTGGAGAGTCTTAACGACTGGACCACCAGGGAAGTCCCAAGGCTCAGTTTCTTCATCTATAAAATGGGAAGAGTGAGAAGGTGATGGCACCTGCCTACCCCGAGATCTTCCCATCCCCAGCATCTTAGCATTTGTCATAAGCCTCTCCAAAACCCAGAGCACAATGGGGGGAAATGAAACATTCACTCGCTAGAGAGAAAACTCTCCTGCAGGTCTAACCCCTATTGCAGGCAAGAGAAGCTCTGTCACGAAGCCATCAATCCCACTGGAACACCGAAGCTGGATCAGCCAGGGGTCGGGCGGGGAGCGAGCCAGAGGCCCTTCAGTGCTTTCCTCATCAGGACCTAGTTGTCAACAGCCTAACAAGACCTGGCTTAAGCCAGTAATCTCCCGGGAGCTGTTACCAATCCTCACAGGCGTGCTCTGTGGCTAGATGTGAAACCAGTGTGTGATAAGTTCTTCTTCTTCTTTTTTTTTTTTTTTTTTAGGAAAACAACATTAAATTCCCCAAGGAGCACATTCCTTCATTGTGAAGTATTCCCTACCCATCTCCCCCATTCCCTCAGAAAAGAAAGGAAACAAAAAAGGCTTGGCTACTTCTTCTGTACAGGCTCCTTAAAAAACTATTTTTACAGCTCTCTAGAAAAGTCCCCTCTGATGGCGGCAGCCGGAGCACGTGAGGGGGCAGGACGGAACTGACGCAATGCACATTTATTAGCAATGTGGAAAATTAAAAAGGTACTGGCTCTTCCACGGCCCAGCTCAAGGGCAGCCCCACAGACCTGGGAAGCCCCAGTGACAGCTGTTGATCTGGTGGTCTCCAGGCTGAGTCCTCAGACGCCTCATCAGTTGCAATCCTAGGTTGGCACAGCTGGAGGGAGGCTTGGAGACCATCTAGTGCCCGGAGGCCAAATACTTTTTTTTCTCTCTCTCTTTTTTTTTGAATTTTATTTTCTTTTTATACAGCAGGTTCTTATTAGTTAGCTATTTTACACATATTAGTGTATATATGTCAATCCCAATCTCCCAAAGGACAAATGCTTTTTATCATGCATGCCAAATCTAATTGATTGGTAGGGGCTGCTTGAAGCCCTGTGTTGAAAAGGATTCTGAGGCTGGATCTGGGTCCCATGGGAATGAGTGCTGTAATTGATTAGCAATGTCTGCCATGGATGAAAGAGGAAGAGGGCAGTATTCATGCCATGTGTTGGCCACTCCTGGTCTAGTCCAGTCTTCCCATTTTATTGATGGGGGAGACTGAGTCCCAAAGCCCATTGTTTGTAGGGTCTTCCCCAGCCTTCTTGGGGGCTGGCTGTTGTTGGTAAGTGGCAGGGAGCTTAAATATCTCTGAGGTCTAAAGATGTCAGATCTGAAGACCGTCTCTGAAAACCCAAAACAATGATTGGGTTTGGTTAATACAGTCAATTGCCTGTTTCCTGGAAATAACTGGTACAATCAGTCATCTCACAGGATTAAGTCAGTTCAACCAATGAAGACGATCTGGCAGGCCCAGGTGACCCCATGCCAGTGTTTACCTAACACTAATGGTTAGATGGTCAAAAAGAATCAATGGGTGAGACTCACCAACTATTTGGCCTCAGGACAATAAAATCCCCAAATGGCCAGTGGAGTCGCTCTAATCAAATGGCCAACTATCCATCTGGTCTCTACCCGACGAGCTTGGGTCTAACCATCCTGTCCATTACTCCACTCCCTCACCCCCATCTTCTCCTCCCTGCCAAGCCTGGCTTATTTCCTTCTCCTCTCCTGAGTCTGGGAGAGACCCTGCCATAGACTCTGCTTTCTCTGACCAAGAATCCTTCTGAGGTGGGTCAGACATCCACCCTCCCACCAAATACCTGGATATCAACTCTGCATCTTAGATTCTCTCCTCCCGTCTATGACAGCTCAGGGAACATACAGACCACTGCTCAGGGGACAGACTCGCTTGACATCACTGAGAAGTACCGGTGCCACTGGGTCCCCCGACTCCAGCTCTCGGGTCATGTTCGTTGCCCTGGATAAAACCATTCTGTCTGGTCCACCTGGGTTTCATGCTATCAGACTAGCAGATAAGTTCTGAAGACCCCTGAAGGGGGCAGTCCCACGGTGAACATTTGCGGTGGGGAAGAACTTGGCATGTGACAGGGGTATGCTGAGGAGTGCGGGAGGGGACACAGGTCATTGATAAGGTGAGCCAGGCTATTGGGGAGGCCTGGCTTGCCAGGCACCCTGGCAGGACTGCCAGCCGTCACCTCCTGGGAATGGTGAGGCAAAGCAACTTCCTCTCGGATCTCCCAGCGCTTGTCACACTGCCCTCTGGAAAGTCTACCTTGGCATCTTAGATCCCCAACTCAGATTGAACAGTTCTTTTTCCAGGGACAAAAAAATAGAAAAACAAAGACAGGCCCTTACTCAGAGAACTTGGCTAAGTGGGAAAAGACCCTCGACGGTGGGGAGAAGTCATGCTCTCATGTAGGACAGCTCTGAGCTGAACCCGCCTGACCACGTACAAGCCAGGGGCTTGGCCAAGTTCCCTAATTGCTCTGGGCCTCAGTTTCCTCCTCTGCAATGTCGGATAGAAAGATCCATGACCCTCATGGGTTGTTGGGAGGATAAGGGATCGTCACTGTAAAGGGCTCGGCACAGCCTTGGCCCATGGTTGCTACTAACAGTCTCCTGCACACCTCTCCTTTCCTTTCAACACAACACATACGGTCCCTGACTTTCAATGGTTCAACTTAAGATTTTTCGATTTTATGACGGCGCGAAAGTGATACACATTCAGTGGAAACTCTTCTTGGAATTTTGAATTTTGTTCTTTTCCTGTACACGCGGTACATACTCTCTTGAGATGCTGGGCGGCATCCGCCGCAGCTCCCAGCCAGCCCCGCGGTCACACCAACGCACAACCATTCTGTACCCAGACGACTTCTGTTTTTCACTTTCAGTCCAGTATTCCATACATGACATAAGATAGGCAATACTCTATTATAAAATAGGTTTTGTGTTTGCCAAAATAGGTTTGCGTAGGCTGATGGAGTGTTCTCAGCACGTTTAAGGTAGGCTAGGCTGGGCTGTGATGTTTAGTAGGTTGGCTGTATTAAATGCATTTTCGACTTAACAGCACTTTCAGCTTCTGATGGGTTTATTAGGATGTAACCCCATTGTAAGCAGAGGAAGAGCTGTACTTCGTGCTTCAGGGCTGGGACCCTACCACACCTCCTCCAGGAAGCCTACCCTGAACACCCTCAGCCATTCATGCAGCCTGCTCGGGGGAACTTCCAGGCTGGCTTGACTGTGTCCTGTACTGGGAGCCTTGTTTCTCCAAAGAGCCTATGGGTCACCGGGGGCCAGGGTGGTCTGCACCTCCCCTTGCTCCCGAGAGCCCCCAGCTTTAGGCAGAGAACACAGTGGGTGCTGGATAAAGTAGCCACACAGATCCTGGCATCCTCTTCCCCCACCCACCCACCCACCTAATCTCGCTGGTTCCCCTGATTTTCCAAACCTCTGTCTAGTTTCTTCCTAATGATTCTGTCTCCACGTCTCCAGGGTTCTGTTTGCATGAGGGAAAGAAGTCTACACACACACACAGAGCTCAGAAAGCATTCAGTTGCTCCCGGGCGGGCTGCCAGCGATTGAGTGACCTGCAGCTTCCCCCCCAAATCACATTCCACTGGCACGGATCTTGCCCCGCCTGACGCCAGCCTCCGAACTCGCCCCCAGAGCAAACATTTCCAGTTGGCAGCCCGGCCTTGTTTTTCTGAGGCCCTGATTCAGGCTCCCTTGTAGAAAACAGAAAACAAAATGCAAGGGACCAAAAAGGAATTCAAATCAAATGTGAACGGAGGGGGGTGAGGTGGGGAGGCATTTGCTCCAAGGCACAGGGAAAAATAGAAGCTCGGGGATGTGCAAAGATTTTCTAAGAAGCAAACGCACATGCTCACAAGCCCTCCTTCCCTGCTGGCTTGGAGGCTGGGATCAATTCATTTAGGCCACTGCCTCCTGCTAAAAGACTTACTCTGTTCTCATTCACAGCTGCGCGGGGAGGACGGGGGTGGGGGGCGGCAGGCTGCGGATCTGAAAGGAGAGGGTGGTCTGTGTTACAGGACTGGTGTTTGTTCTAAAGGGGAAATTAAAGGAAGAAAAATAAACACGGCCAGCCGGATTTTCACGCCAGCGCGTGTGGCGTCAGGGCGAGGAGGGGTGCGTGTGTGCATGTGCTGGCGTGTTTGCCTTCTCCAAATAAGAGCCGCTCAGTGGAAAGATGTCATAACCCAGGCTCGGGTGCTGGGGGACAGGCCAGCCAGGGGGAGCTGAGGCTGGCGCCCGAGTTTACCCATGGGGTCAGGCAAAGGCCAGGTGTCAGGACAGGGGCGCTCAGCCAGGACCCATTAGTCAGGGCTGGGCGTGTGGGGACCAGACTTGGAAGGTCAGCCCCAAACTGGGGGCTCGGTCCCTGGGGAAGAGGTGGGCTGAGGAGCGTTACTAGGGAAGGATGGACTCGGGCCTGGAATCTGGGTGCTCATCTCAGTGGGAGAGGACCACGAAGCAGGGAGGGAGGGATGGGAGAGGCCCAAGGGACAGGAAGGGGCTAGGTGGGGTGGTAGGGTAGGAAAGGGAGTGGTGAGGATGCTTAGCGGACTCCAGAGTGAGCGTAGACTGGCCACAATCTGGGTCAGCCACAGAGCCGGTCAGCAGGGCTGCAAACAGCCCCCTGCCCAGGGACAAGGGTCCCGTGAGGGCACCGGGGAGGAAAGAGGAATCCCAGGCCTGAGGGCCTCTCAGGGCCTGGGCTGGGATATAGGGTCCCAGGTCCGGCAGAGCCCGAGAAGTGTTGTCAAGAGTCAGGGGCCCTGAGCGAGCGGGCTGTCACATGGGAAGCTGTGAGAGGCAGTGAGGGCTGGCAGCTCAGAGCTCCCACTGGGACCCATGTGGCTGTGTCCCTTCTCCATAGTGCCAGCTTTCCCACACAGGGAAGGGCCTGGCATCTTAAAGGCTTCACCTGGCGGTAACGAAGAGGTCCCAGGGTGAGGGGCCCGTGAAGTTTGCAGAGGCTGTAAGTGCTCAGCTGTGACAGTCCAGTGCTGCCGGAGCAGAAAGTCACACAGCCAGTAGAAGAGATTCAGGAACCGTGGTCCAGTGTTCCCCAGAAAATGTAGCAGGACAACCATGTTTGCATCACCTGGGGTGTATAATAAAATGTACATCTCTGGCATTCTTTCCACCTGCTGGACCAGACCTCATCTGATTGGGCTACCGAGGAGCTGCACTTTGGAGCCCAGGGGGGGTTCTCCTGCCCTCCACGACAGTTCCAAGATCTTTCTCCTCCAGCCCTTCTTCTCTGGCTGTACCCCTACCTGTTCAGACTCCAGGAACCATGGGACTCACCACTTTTCCTCTATCACAATCTGTGAGGAAAATAGTTAACAAACCTTTCCCAAGGTTACTCTGACTCCAATTCAGGACATTTCTAACCTCAAAGAAATGAGTCTCTAATGGTGGAAATTCAGGCCTGGAAGAAGCCAGAGGCAGGTTTGGAGAGTACATGGGAAGACTTTCAACTAAACCTTAACTTCACTGTATCATTGGGATGCCCCACAGGTAGCTTTTTGAAAACTTTTTTCCCTTTATTTATCACTTCTCGGAATAGTGAGTTAGTTTTCTCTAAGCAGCCTCTGAATGTTTTTTATTATTATTATCATATTTTAATTCATGGACTTTAAAAAATATTTGACGTGGGGCTTCCCTGGTGGCGCAGTGGTTGAGAGTCCGCCTGCCGATGCAGGGGACATGGGTTCGTGCCCCGGTACGGGAGGATCCCACATGCCGCGGAGCGGCTGGGCCCGTGAGCCATGGCCGCTGAGCCTGCGCGTCCGGAGCCTGTGCTCCGCAACGGGAGAGGCCACAACAGTGAGAGGCCTGCGTACCGCAAAAAAAAAAAAAAAAAATTAACGTGTTTCAATTCATTGCAGGGTTTTCGTTTGTTCAGTTTTGTATTTGATGCTCAAATGATCCCATTTTATCCAGGAGGAGCTCCTTCAGTCTGGCATCTGTGTCCTTTTGACACGACCTCAGTGGTGTTTGACAGCTGTCTTACCTTCTAATAAAAGATGCTCTGGGCTTATCTTATATAATTGTTGCTCTGGACCTGGAAACAGCCAGTTCTCCAAGAAGCCTTGGTTCCTTTCAGTGAGAAAGGATGCTTGGAGACCGCAATTTGGTCACTATATGTGCTCAATCGAAAACAGCTTATTTTCTTTCAATCTCTCAATCTTCTCCAAGTAGGACTTGAGTCTGGGCCCAAGGGCATCTGAAGGATACCACACCCTGCCCCATTAAGTATGTCTTTCCTCCTTGGAGGTAAGCTCTCTACCCACCTGAGGCAGCTTCCCCCTCCCCTTATCTTCTCCTCAGAGATTAACCTTGGTCCCCCAGGCTGGCCCATCAGCCCCAAAGCCCACCTCACCATCTTTCTTGGATGTATACTATCATGTGAGGAGCATAGATACGAAAATCAGACCTCAAGGGAGTTGCCACAGTTTCTATGCCACAGTTCCTTCATCTGCAAAGTGAGGTCAAAAAGTATTTTAAATGAGATAATTCAGGCAAAGTTCTTAGCACAGTGCTTGGCAAATAGTAAGAACTGGAAAACTTCATAGATATGGCATTCCCTGCCGGGGAACCTCCGAAGTCTTCACGTGCAAATAGAGTTTCTCCGAAGCCTTCTCTGACATCCCCGAGGCAGGAGGGCCTGTAGATCCCCACCTTGCTATAACACAGAGACGCAAAGATGGTTTGTACTGGTTTTAGGCTTTCTTTCTTTGGCTGCACCTCGCTGCTTGTAGGGTTTTAGTCCCCTGACCAGGGATCGAACCCTGGCCCTCGGCAATGAGAGTGCGGAGTCCTAACCACTGGACCGCCAGAGTTCCCCACGTTTTGCTTTTGAGGAAGGGAGTCCCCAAGTGGGAGAGTAGCATTCAAAGGAAATAAGAAGTCCCAGGAGGGAGGTCTTAATTTGCAAGAAACAAACAAACGTACGTGTGGAGGATGATGGGCATTGCAAGGCACGTGTGGGACAAAAAGGGTGATGCAGGTGTTGTGTGAATACAATCCACGGTATGGCAGGGCCTCGTGAAATCTGGACCTGTGGGATCTGAGGCTGCTCTAGGGACCAGCTCCCCTCTCTGTGGACATCAGTAAGGCTGCTCACAAATGCTCAAGCTTTTCCTCTTTCCATGCATACAGCAGCATCCCACGACTCTTCTGCCTTTAAAATTAGGCACAGCCATGAGATTTGCTTTAGCCAATGAATTGTAAGCAGAAGGGGCATGTGTCACCTCCGGACAGAAGCCTTAAGAGCTGACATATCATTGGTTGAATTTCCTTCCCCCACCTCTGCAATCGTGGAAACCCGGGTCAAAGTGGAGCCTCCGTTGGCCTGAGTTCTCACACAACCACAGTGCGCAGGGCCTTCCCTGCTCACCGGTGATGGACAAGTCGTGTATGGTCAGGAAAAAACCCTTGTTGGGTTAAGCCACTGAGATTTGGGGGATGTTTGTTCCCACGGCAGAATCTAGCCTATCCTGACTAATTGTTCTCCATCTCTTTCTCCGTAGCTTCACTCCCTCTGTCAGGGTGTCGGTTATTCTTTCCATGGACTCTAGGATAGCTCTTCTCTCCTTGTAGCCTCACCTGCTCCTCATTTCTGCTCCCTGAATAACTTTTGCTAGCTTAACATTCTCCCATGGCCCCGCCTCTGCTCCGTGGCCCTGCCTGAAACCATTTCCTTCTTCAGGATATCTCAGTTCAGAGAGACAAAGAAAGACTCTGATTGCCCCAGCTCGCCTCTTCATGTCAGGCCACACGTGGGTTCTTGCCCAGTGTCTAGACCGGCTCTGTGGGCTAGATACCAATTCCTGGTCCAAATAACTGTGGAGGAAGGAGACAAGTGGGGTAGGCGGTACCACATGATACAAATCATAGCGCCTACCTGAGGATTCGGGTGGGACCTGACTATCTGGACGTGACTAGAGGTGGGCAGGCACCAGATGGGGGGCAGGGGAGGGAGGAGAAAGGGGAGAGTATTTGCTTTTAAGCATTAAATCCTGTGAACCCTCCATCTACAAGATATTCAACATCTGGCTGAAACAAGAACATTCGACGGAACATCTGGATACTTACTCTGCACAGTGTGGAACAGCTGGATCCTTGGCAGCATCTGTGTGAGTAACCAATGTGGGGTCTCCCCCGTGCGTTTAACGTCACATTTGGGCTTTCCTTTGCCTGTAACAGAAAACCAGACTCAAACTGGTTTAAATGTCTTAAAGGGAAATTCTTAGCTCAGTGGACTGAAAAGTTCTGAGGGGAGGCTGGCTTTAGGTAGGTGTTAATCTAGCAGCTGAACAATATTACCAAGGACCCCGTTTCTTGTATCCTGTTAACAGCTTTATCCCCAAACTGACTCCCCTCAGAGGTCCCAAAAAAAGCTACCAGAAGTCCCATGGTTACATTTACCCTGTTCAGTCACAAGAGTGGAATCATATCTGACCCAGCATCCCTTGCAAAAGGCTTGACATCTACTCTGATTGGACAGGAGGGGGGTCACACGCTACAACCGACCCCGTCACCGTGACCTAAGGGTACTGGAATGTGCTGACAGGCTTAGTCACATGCTCCACCCTTGGACCCTGAGAAGGAAGCAGCTTCTTCAGAACCCCAAGGACACTCAAGTACAAGCTGGAGAATGCTGGGAAGGGGAAAGGGGCATGGAGGTTTACATACTGCTAGACACAAGGTTGGGACTAAGGTGAGGCCAGTGAGGAAACCAGTGCACAAAGTCTAGGGAGGCACTCATTTTCAGGGTTGGGTTCCTCACTTGCTTTGCCCTAGTCCCAGCTCTGGCTGCACAACGAATTACCCCAAAACTTGGTGGCTTCAAACAATAAACATTTATTATCTCATAGTTTCTGTGAGAAAGTCAGGAGTTTGAGAGTGGCTTAGCTGGAGGGTTCTGGTTTGGGGTTTCTCAAACCCCAAAGTTTGAGAAGATGTTGGCTGGGACTGCAGTCGTCTGAAGACTTGACTGGGACTGGAAGACCCGCATCCGGCATGGCTCCCTCACATGGCTAGAAGGTCTCAGTTCCTCCCCACATGGGCCTCTTGGTAGGGCTGCTGGAGTACTCTCATGGCATGGTGGCTGGCCTCCCCCGGGCGAGTGATCCAAGAGAGAACAAAGCAAAACCTCCACTGCCTTTTATATCTAGTCTCGCAATTCACACACCATCACTTTTGCCATTTTCTGTTCATTAGAAATGAGTCACCAGGTCCAGCCCCTGCTCAAGGGGAGGGGCATATGCTGCCACTTTTTGAAGGAAAGATTGTCAAAGAATTTGTAGACATATTTAAAGACACCATGTGAGTCAATAAGATGACTGGGTCACTAAAGATACCCTGAATTATTGCTCCCTTACTTCACATTATGTGAGGCCGAGATGACACATGCTTTATCTCCTGTGCCAACTTTGATTGACAATGACTGTCAGAGAAAGAGAGCTATAAGTGATTAGTAATGTCTTCCCTAAGCCTAACCAAGTGCCATGGCTCCCTAAAGCACGGTGCCCTATTTCTTGGATAACAGAACTTGTCTGTTGAGAATCCAGATGCAGTGTACTCAGAGAAGATGGGCCCCAGATGATGAATCATGATTGGCCTAAACCAACCATCCCGTGGGAAGGGGTAATCCCATTCCCCCTTGCCAGTATTTGATTGGGGGACAGAGATATAACCCAGTCTGGCCAAGAGAAGGGGAATTCTGATGGAGAGGTTCTGGGAAATGTTATCCTTTCAGATACAATGACACTGGTGAGGAAAATACTTCCTTTGAAAGCAATTTTAGGAGGACATAATGCTTGGAAGTCCAGATGCCATCT
Source organism: Orcinus orca (assembly GCF_937001465.1). Lineage (NCBI taxonomy): Eukaryota > Metazoa > Chordata > Mammalia > Artiodactyla > Delphinidae > Orcinus > Orcinus orca. The sequence continues at coordinate 14,232,701 of NC_064571.1, forward strand.
TATAACCAAACAGAAAAGCTATGAGAATTTCTGGAAAATGGAATCAGAGCCCAGACATCACAGAGCTATTGAATTAACCAATCCTGGAACTACCCTCCTCTGGACTTCTTGTTTTGGGAGATAATAAGTGCTCTTATTGAACATTTTGGTTGTGTTTACTGTTACTTGTGACCCAGAGCAACCTAGTTGATAATGTGAGATGGTCCCATGTCTTATGTACCTTCACGTACCTTGAGGAAAACTGGACAAGTTCCTTCCTTACATCCTGAAAGAGTTTGACTCAGTATGACTTATCACATCCTTCCCCATGACTGCCAGGTACACTCCAGAACCTCTTCTTGGCTAAGTGGGAAAGCAAAACCCTGCACTTCATTTTCTTTCCTTTTATTAGATGCAGACCTTCCGCAGAGACTTCACTGAAGTAGCCACAGCCCACTTCAGGTCTGGGCCCCAAAAGCAGGTTAATCAGTCTTTGAGAAGGGGAAGGGCTCCTAGCCCCCAAGGAACTTGCCTAGGACAAACCCCTAGACCTGGTCACCCTGGGGTGGAGCCAGGTGTGCTGGGAGGTCAGGTTTAGCCGTGAGTACAAGCTGTTCCAAAGGGTTTTACCCTCCTTCCCTTCCTGTCCCCGCCCCTCCTCCTTCCAAGCGCTTCCCTTCCTTTTTATTTTCCTGCCCCGATATCCACTTTCCTTCTTTCTCATTCCTTCTACTCTGGACACGTGGATGCTCAGAACAAAGACGACGATTCCCGGCTTCTCTTTCAGCTAGACGTAGCTCTGGTGACTACCTTCTGGCCGGTGAGCTGTCAGGGGAAGTGACGTGTGCAACGCCCACTTGGGTCCCTAAAGTGAGGGGCGTGCCCTTCCCCCAGCCCTTCCTCCACGCTGCAGCTTGGAATTGTTAGGAATGGTGGAAAAAGAACGCAAGCCCTGGTTTTCACTCTAGCCCTGGACTAGCTCCCTACAGCTGTATGTAAGGAAAGCTGCCATCTTGTTTAAGCGTCTGTTGCCTGTAGCCTTCCTTGCCCCTCTCCTCCCTCTCTCTGTCCTCTCCTCTCTCACATCTTTCTCTTCCTTCTACCTTTCCCTCCTGAATTTTAGATCCCCTCACCTTCCCTTCCTCTCTTCTCTCCAACCCACTGGCCCCTTCCAAACAGCAGGCGGCAGGAGCAGGTGGCCAAGGGCCCAGATGGCTCTCTTGTTCCCCAGTCCCTGTGAACCCGGTCCTGTCCTGAGGGTCCTGACCAGCTGGGGGTTTGTTCCAACCCCGAGGCGTCTCCCACTGTGTCCGGCTCTGTGCTCAGCCTGGCCTGCTCCCGGGGAGGGGCAGAGCCAACCAGGGCACCACCCCCAGGCAGCCCATCCTGTGGCCCAATGCCCAGTGCCCAGTTCCAGTCTCATGATTCCACGGTGACCGCTGTGCTGCCTAGGACTGGACGCTTGCCTGGGCTGTAGACCATCTGGTTGTGCCCTCTGGCTTCCCCAGAAGGGAAGGCTCTTGAGATTGGGGAAGCCAAAGCCAGCCTGAGCTGGGGGCTGATCACTGCTAACTCTCTTATTCTTCAGCCCCAGGTCCGAACCCTGCACAAGTGGGTGATGGTGGCAGAAGAAGAGGGGGTAACAAGGGCGCTCTCTCCCCAAGGGCACCCCCAAACCACCATGACCTCCGCCTCCCAGCCCTGCCTTCTGAGCTCCAGTGCCAGCCTCCTGTCCCCGCTCAGCCCTCGCAGGCAACAGATGGTGCCTTGAAGACAAGCCCTGGGTCCGGGCCGGGCGCGGATGTCAGCTGTGGCAGGGCTCCCCTTTCACCCTCCGGCAGGCGGCTGGGGCAGCCCCAGCTCTTCACCTGGCTCAGCCCGGCTTAGCAGAGCTCGCAGGGCTGAGGCCAAAGAAGCCACATGCAGAGTGTCAGCGGCCCTTTGGGAGTGGAGGCCTGGCCTGCGGGAGGAGGGGTGGCCGAGGCCCCAGGTGGGTAGGAGAGCAGAGGGCAGCCAAAACGAGCCTCGCCCACAGCCGGGGATGCGAGGGCGGGGCCTCCGCTGGGCTCAAGTCACAGGAAGCGGAGGAAGGGCATCCGTTTGCCTCTGGGCTGGTCCTGGCGATGGTCTGGACACCCAGAAGGCCCCTCCCTGTGCCACCCCTAGGTTCCAGATCCCCACCCGCCAAACCAAGCTCCTTGATCTGAGCCAGCCCTGGCCAAGGGGCAAGGTTGGCAATGACTTCACCTGGCCTCTCCCAGATCGGTTACCGCCAGCGCAGTGTCCTGACAGTGTGATGTCACGTCAGAATTCTCGAAACACTTTCCATCTGGAGTCAACACCATCCTTGCAGCTGCTCTGAGGGCCGCACCCCACTGCCAGCCACGGGATGGGATCAAGTGTCCTGGTGGAAGCCAAGCTTAGGGCAGGCTTAGGAAGAACAAAGTCGAGGCGGGAGCTGCTGAGGGAACAGGGAAGCCCTTGTGGGGCTCAAGTGCAGAAGCTCTGAGCCCACAGGGGAGCAGGGACAGACCCACAGAGGTCACAGCTGGGCCAAGAGCCCTGAGGCAGGGCCTCAAGGGGGAAATCAGGGCCCAAAGAAAGTTAAGCGAACATACATGGAGCCTCTCTCTCTGTCTCTGTCTCTCCGTCTCTCACAGACACATGCACGTTCATACCCATACCGTCCTCTCTGTGCTTCACGCTCCCAAGCCTCTGAGCTTTGTTCACGTCGTGCTCTCGCCAAGAGTGCCCTCCCTCCACCTGGCGAATTTCTTTCACCCTTCAGAGGACAGCTCACGTGTCACCTGTCGGTGACGCATCTCCGCACGCGGACCCCCTCTGCCCCTCATCCACTGGCAGGTTCGAGAGCCCTCCTCTGAGCGCCTCAACCACGCTGAGCTCACCCGGCAGGGCTGGCAGACGGGTTCACAGCCTACCTGCCCACTTCCTCCTCTGACGAGGGGCACCCCGAGGGCACGTCGAGGCAGCCTGGTGGAGCTCAGGCGTAACTTGGCCCTCCATAGACACGTGGTCCCCAGGGCCTGCCCTTGGAGGGTTTAGGGACAGGCCTGAGGACACGCTGGGGGGTCACTCGACTGCCCCACGCTGAGCACACAGTTGGGGCTCAAACAAAGAGTTACCGACTGAATGCGTTTACACAGGCCTTTGTCATACACCCACACACAACTCACAGGTCTCTCCCTGTCCTTTCAGTGTCTTGGGGTTATTTGGGGTTTGGCCTTCAGGGTGGGGAAAAGATGCCGCAAAAGCAGTCCAGCTTTGTTGGAACAAACAGACGAAATAAAAGCTGCCCAGGTGTTTCCCACACCCCAGAAGCCCCAGGAAGAAGAGGGAGGCCTGGGGGCCGAACACCAGAGAACCTCGTGGGAGGCCCGTTCGCCACTCACTCACCACAGGGGGCTAAGCCCCAGTCAGAGCCTCAGCTTCTTCCCTGGTCCAACGAGAATATCTATGGTAATGATATTCCCAGTGTTGTTAAAAGAAACAAAATGAGGGAACGTGTGACCAAAAAATGTGACACATTAATGTCATAAGTTTTCATTCAGCCCCAGCTTCCACTTATTTATATTTATTTATTTGTATTTTGGCTGCCCACAGGATCTTCGTTCCCTAACCAGGGACTGAACCCATGCCCCCTGCAGTGGAAGCACAGAGTCTTAACCACTGGACTCCCAGGGAAGTTCCCATCTCTCACTTCTTTAATTTCTAGTTCTAGAAAACCGGTGGAGTAGGAATCCATTAATGCCCTAGAGAAGACAACACAGGGAATTTCCCAGCAGTTTAGTGGTTAGGACTCCATGCTTTCACTGCCGAGGGCCCGGGTTCAATCCCTAGTCAGGGAACTAACATCCTACAAGCTGAGTGGCCAAAAAACAGAGAGAGAGAGACTATATAAAGGTAGAAAGACTGATCCATATTAATTATTAAATATTACTAGATATTTATGGATGAGATTATATTTTAGAACGATTTCTAACTCCAAAATCTAAAATTTTAAATGTACTAAGGGTGACCCTTACTTAACCAGAATGGCTTGGTTAACTGAACTCCAACCCCTGGGCTGGTCCAAGCTCTTCTGCCCTCCCTGGGGATGAAGGACTGTGGCTGCCGTTGTAAACAAAGGGTGGTAGGAGAGGCTGGGTCTCTTCCCAGCTAGCTTTGCTGGGTCCTGGAGCCCACTGACCTTGACAACGGACCCTATAACCACCTCCCAACTACCCTCCTCCACCCTCCCTCACCAGCTTCCTGAGCCCAGGTTAGGTCTGCTTCAACTGTCCCAATTCACACCCTGATGCAGGACTTAAGAGATGCAAACTTTATGATTTCTAGAACACTTGACATTCTCATCGCATCTAATATTTTTCAACCTGGGACCCCTTACCCTCTAGACCAGCATTCTCAGCCTCTTTCTCTGCTTCTACTCATGGGAAAGATGACTCCTACAGATGGGCACACTCCCTTGGGTTACCTCTGAGCTAAATCCCTAAGATATAATTCCACCCCTCTTTCTACCACTTTGTGCTGACGCCACATCTCACATGTATATGTATTATGGCAGTTTACACAGTGTACCTTGGTTATTTATTTCTGTGACAGTGTCCCCTGGGGGTAAGACCTGTTTGATGGGGTGTTTTTAAAATCCCAGCACCCAGCCCAGCATCACACAGGCTGTCTGCAGGCAGTGTCCCTGAAGCCTTCTCCTCACCGGCCAAGAAAGAACCTGTTTGAGGAAGACGGAAAAAGTGCTCTGTGAGCAGGATTGTGAAATGATAGGGATGACGTGAGGGGCTTTCGAAACCCTGGGAAGGAGCATCCACGTGAACTACAGCCCCTGGCTATTCTTGGCCACCGGCAGTTCAGGTTTTGAGTCAGGACAGCTGCCCAGAGCCTGCAGTCAACCGGGGACATGGCCGTCCTGGCCAGTGCAGGCCTCTGCTGCCCCCTGGTGGCCCCCAGGGCCTCAGCTGAGCAGGGTCTCCAAGGCCTCCAGCTTCCGCTCTCTGGGAAACTTCTCAACTCCAATGGAGAAGACAGAGATTTTTCACTGGACCCCCCACTTCACAGCTGTCTGGGAAATGCCTCTTTGCAACATGGTGCCAGGCACAGCTAAGAATAGAGCCTTAGGGCTTCCCTGGTGGCTCAGTGGTTGGGAGTCCGCCTGCCGATGCAGGGGACACGGGTTCGTGCCCCGGTCCAGGAGGATCCCACATGCCGCGGAGCGGCTGGGCCCTTGAGCCATGGCCGCTGAGCCTGCACATCCGGAGCCTGTGCTCCGCAGCGGGAGAGGCCACAACAGTGAGAGGCCCGCGTACCGCAAAATAAAAAAAAAAAAAAAGAATAGAGCCTTAGGTGTTTTTCAACTCAGAGCTTTGCAGTTTCACTCATGGTGTGATCTTCAGTGGCCTCCTTCACCTATCGGAGGCTGTTTTCTCATCTGTAAAATGGGGATGATAATACAGATCCTACTTTATGTGGGTTTTGTGCAGAGTAGAGAAAATAATCCATGGAAATCGTTTCGCACAGTACCTGGCACACAGGAAAGACCCAAGGCAGTAACTATTGCTATTATTATAACAGAGAATCTTGGTGACTCTCTTGTCTCATTCCTCTACTCTCTCTGTCATCCCCTTTCTCCATGAGACCCTCTCTCCAGTAGTCTGTCTCCCCCAGCCCACCTCCTGCCTGCTACCACCTCCCAGTGCTGGCAAAGAATCTGCACCCAAAAAAATAATTAGGATGCCCATGGTGGCCTCGACATCTGCAAGACCAAAATATGATGACAAGTGAAATACACCAGGCCTGGCTCAGGGACTCCTGGCTTGGCTGGAGAAACTGAACAGAACTGCCACACTCCCCCCAGCCCACCCAGGTCCGCCTACTCAGGGAAATAGGGCCAGGTGCCAGTGTTTTGCACCTTGGATGCTCTGGAAACCCCAAACCTGGCCAATCTGGGGAGGTGGGGGTGAGGTGGTCAGTGGAAGGAGAATGAAGTCAATTTAGGAAAAGATGAATTTTTCTGCACCACCTCCTCCACTGTTTTCCCTTTTCTTTGTACTTTTCCTCATTAAAAATTTTTAACTTACTGGGCTTCCCTGGTGGGGCAGTGGTTAAGAATCCGCCTGCCAGTGCAGGGGACACAGGTTCGAGCCCTGGTCCAGGAAATCCCACATGCTGCGGAGCAACTAAGCCCATGCACCACAACTACTGAGCCTGCGCTCTAGAGCCCGTGAGCCACAACTACTGAAGCCCGCGCACCTAGAGCCCGTGCTCCGCAACAAGAGAAGCCACCGCAATGAGAAGCCCACGCACCGCAACGAAGAGTAGCCCCCGCTCACAACTAGAGAAAGCCCGTGTGCAGCAACAAAGACCCAACGTAGTCAAAGATAAATAAATAAATACATTTATTTAAAATTTTTTTAATGTACTGTGATGATGAAATTAAACATGTTATTGTAGAAATTTTGGAATATACAGGAAATTATTGAGAAGAAAATCAAAACCACCTATAACACATTCACATATTCGGCAGATGTTTGTAAGGAGCGACAAGATCCTGGGAATGGAAAGGTGAGTAAGAGACCGCATCTCAGCCCTCCCAGAAATCACGCTTAGGTAAGGCAATCCCATCATCCTGAGACAACCAACGACAGTAAGTCCCCTACATATGAACGAGTTCTGTTCCGAGAGCACATTCATAAGTCCAACAAAGTTAGCCTAGGTACCCAACTAACACAATCGACTATACAGTACTGTACTGTAATAGGTTTATAATACTTTTTACACAAATAATACATTTTAAAAAACCCACAAAAAATCAAGAAAACATTTAAGATCGTACAGTACCTTGAAAAGTACAGTAGTACAGTACAACAGCTGGCATACCGGGGCTGGCATCGAGTGAACAGGCAAGAAGAGTTACTGACTGGAGGAGGGAGAGGAGGTGGGAGATGGTAGAGCTGAAGGATCGTCAGCAATAGGAGACAGAGGACAAGCTGCAATTCCACTCACGCCTAACGTGATTGGACAGGCGAACACACGTTCGCATCTTTGAAAGTTCACAACTTGAAGGTTTGTATGTAGCGGACTTACTGTACTTATAATAGTCTGATGTGCTTCCTCAAGTCTTTTTCCTAAATATACCTAAATATATATCTAGTTATTTTAAACAACACAGAGGTCATACTGTCTATATCTATACATGCTATCTATCAAAAAATTCTGGCAAGGGCTTCCCTGGTGGCGCCGTGGTAGAGAGTCTGCCTGCCGATGCGGGGGACGCGGGTTCGTGCCCCGGTCCGGGAAGATCCCACATGCCGCGGAGCGGCTGGGCCCGTGAGCCATGGCCGCTGAGCCTGTGCGTCCGGAGCCTGTGCTCCGCAACGGGAGAGGCCACAACAGTGAGAGGCCCGCGTACCGCAAAAAAAAAAAAAAAAAAAAAAAAATTCTGGCATGAATTAATAGCTGAGTAGTCCAACGTTTAAGTGTAATATAATCTAACCAATCTCAGTTTGTCAGTTATTAGCTCCTTTCCAATTTTTTTTTGGCAATTCTAAATAATACTATGTGAAAAATTGTTTTAGATAATTCTTCTGATCTGCTCTATTTCTCTAGGGTATTTTCATAGGAAAGGAATCATTGGATCAAATGGAATAAACATTAGAAACAAAACAAAGAAACACTGAATTTTGGTTATAAAGTAATATGTGCATTTTGAAAAATAATTGACTAAATACAGAAATATACAAAGAAGAAAATAACGCTCACCTGTAATTCCATACCTGCAGGTAATCTCTGCTAATATTCTTGAGACGTATTTTTCCAAATTTGTAACTGTATATAAAGGTTTTTAAATCCAGTCTGACAGAATTCATCTGGTAGCTGAAGTAGTACATTTTTCTGTGCACATATACATAATATTTTTTCCAGAATAGAATTTTACTGTAAATATTTTGATTCTGTACAGTAATCTTTCGGTGATATATTATGAGTTACTTTCCATTTGCACAAATACGTTTCTACCACATCATTTTTAACCGCTGCACGGTTGTATACTATGATATTTATTATGGTTGTATACTATGATTTATTAAATTAGTCCTCTATTTTTAGAAATCTAGGTTATATAAATTTTCTGCTATTAGAAACCATGTGATAAATACTCTCACATGTGCATTTTCATGTGTTTTTAAGATTTTAAAAGACTACTTGTCCCTAAAGTTCTCTAGTTATCTGTTTCAAGGGAAAAAAACATACATACTGACTATTCCATGTGGATATTATATTTTTTGAAGTTTTCCTCTATTTCCTACGTTGACTTTATTTCCCTTCGTAAGCCTGTTCTCCTTTTGTTTGCCTTGTTTTTTCTTTCTTATTCATACAGAGCATTTCCTCAATCATTAGCTGATCTTTGGCTGCTCATGTATAAAAGGGTGATGTTAAAAAGCTGATTGGAAGCTTCCAGGTTAAGAGACCAGGTTGAGCACACACATGCAATGTTTCTCCCTCCTGAACCCCACCAACATTATAGTAAAGAGATTAAAGGGGGCGGGAGAGAGAGACATCAAAAAGCACAGAAAACAGGAGATGGGACCATGGCAGCCAAACTTTGGAAGTTGGAAAACAGATGGGTAAGGAGGGATTGATCGGACAGAGCACAGGAGGAGCTGGTGCCAGAGGTAGAGAAAACTAAGAACCACTGCATCTCTGCTATGAGATTTTCAAGAGATCAGGAGATGGCAGCCCCCAGAAACTCTCGGATGGAGGGCTCAGGAGGATGAGGGGGAAGCTGTGTGAGAGGCAGCTGGTCCTTCCTCCCCTCCCCTGCAACACTGGGCAGCTCCTTTCCCTACCCGTTCAAGCCCCGAAGTGTCTTCTCTGGAAAGGGGGATACTGAGGGTCTCAGGCCAGAGGTCACTGGCACAGGCGAGGATGTGAGCTGCAGGAGGGAAAAAAGTGGGTTTGCTGTGTGCTGAAAGCTGAGGCCCCCTGGCTCTCCTTCCCCACCGGCCCCGAGATCAACCCAGCTAGACCTTTACCTCCAGGCGGGAGATTTGAGAAAACTTCTCCAGGGAATCTGAGATCCCAGAAGAAAAGACCTAAAGCCCTTCACACACACACACACACACACACAGAGAACAGTAAACAGCCCAGGAACAGACAATATGTGTGTGTGTCGAGAGGACTCTTATAATGTTAATATAGTAACATCTTCGGAGAGATGAGAAAAGCTACTGTATCCATCAAATATTCTATCAATAGGAATAGGATGCTTGTTTTTTCAAAGTGCATTAAGAGAATTTTAAAAAGCTTTTAAAGGTGAAAATTGATAGCAACATTGAAAAACTCAACAGAAAGAAAAAAACTGAGGAAATTTCCCAGAAGTAGAACAAAAAGAGAAAATTGGAGAACCCAGAATAGGAAGTCCAACATCTAAATCACTCTGAGTTCCAGAAGGAGAGATCAGGAAAAAACAAAAGGAAGGAACCAATAAAGAAACAAATTAAGAAAATTACTCAGAACTAAAGGATGTACATTTCCAGATTGAAAGGGCTGGTATATACCCAGAAAAACAGATTAAAATAGACCTACACCAAGGTACACTGTTGTGACATTTGAGAGCACGGGGGGATGAGGGGAGATCTGACAAGCGTCAGAGAGAAAAAACAGAACATAGGAAAAAAGGATCAGAACCAGAATGGCTTCTGACTGCTTCATAGCTACCTTAAAAGCAAGAATACATTGAAGCAATTTTACAAGGAAAATTATTTCCAATCTAGATGTTTAAACCTAGAAAAATCTCAGTCTAGTAGGGAGAAGAAAAAAGACTTTTTCAGACATGCAAAGTCCCAAAAAATTTACCTAGAATACAGCTCTTCTCCAAAAGATGCTGGAGGATATGCTGGACCACAGTAAGAAAGTTCAGAAGGACGGAGGCAGGAAACAAGGCAGGAGGAGGAAGGCATCCAGGATGACTGAAGGGAGAGCGGGGAGGGAGCTGGGCACTTGATGTGCTGGGTGATGGGCACCAACGGGCACAGTGAAAGCTGCCATCCCCAAGGTGCCCACTTCCTTACACTATCTGAGGACAGAAGGACGCCCAGGGCGTCTGGCCCAGGCTCCACTGCTCATCTGGACTTGGCTGATGAAGTAAGTTCCTGTTCTCCACTCCAGGAGGGAGTTCAGCTTCACCCCACAGGTGTTCTGCTCTGACCTGCTCCTGAGAGCGGGGGATGTGAGCGGCTGTCCTCTGACCGCATCTCGGCTGGAGATCCACCCTGGTCCACACGAAGGCCCAGCCAAATCCCCCGCTCTGTGGTGGCCCTGATCTTTCAAGGTCCACTCGTGACCTCACCCAGTGACTTCTGCAAAGGGTCTCTGGGAAACTCCCAGGGAGGCTGAAGACAGACTTTGTTCAGCTTCTCCTCTCCTAGGAGCTTGTGTCCAATGGTGCAAACTGCCCTTTCCTCACACAGAGAGCTCTGAGCTTGTCACTCAGCGATTCATAACTAAACAATACGCTGCTTAGGTAGGAAGAGATTTACTGGGGATAAAACTATAGAGAAAGGCAAGAGGATGATCAAGACAGAGGTCCAGATAGTGTTACGGGGTGAGGGGATGGGATGCCACACCAAGGGGACCAGGGGTCTCTCAGGTACCGGTTCTATCCTCCTACCTGCTGCTGGGTCCCTGGTGGACTGGTGGTGCATCTTATTGTCACTCTTTTTTTTTTTTTTTGGCCAAGCGGCTTGCAGGATCTCAGTTCCCCAACCAGAAATTGAACCCAGGCCATGGCAGTGAAAGCCTGGAATCCTAACCACAAGGCCACCAGGGAACTCTTGTCACTCTTGAAACTGTACCTATACATTTTGTGCTCTCCTCTGTATATATGACATGTCCAAATTTTAACAATTTAAAGCCGGCTGGAAGCTCTCTGTAGGGCAGCAGAGCTTGTAGACTCCACACTTCATTCCAGGGTTATTCAGCGGGACTCAGCCATTTCCTTCATTAATTTAATCATCCCATTTTCAAGTCCTTGCCTCGCCCTTGCCTCTGCTGTGCCCAGTGTCCTCAAGTCCAGCATCCCTTGGCTCAGTTTCTCTAGAGAAGAAATGCCTTGCCTTCTGCTGGCGTCAGTACAAGTGTCTGCAGGATCAAATACAGACTTTTAGCCAATCCGCTTGTATTCAGCCCTACCCCTGCCCCAACCCTACTTTTCACATTTAGAAAACCCAGGGCCTCTGATCCCTGAACTAGTCAGCAGCTCTGTGGAGTGAATCAGCTTGCTTTTTTTTTAATTGAAGTATAATTGACATATAATATTGTGTAAGTTTAAGGTGCACAAACGTTAAGGTGATACACATATATGGCAATATGGTTACCGCCTGCGGTGTTATCTAACACCTCTAAGCACCTTACAAAAGTGTTATTTCTTTTCTGTGGTGGGAACAGCTATGATCTAGTGTCTTAGCAACTCTGAAGTTTATAATACAGTATTGTTGACTCTAATCACTATTCTGTGCAATAGAATTCATCTGTTCTTCCTCTGAAGGCAGTTGGGTTTTTGCGTTCCCCCATCACCGAGTTTTGTTTCATCCATCAACACCCCATCTTCTGAATTTGTTGACACCTCTCTCCCATGTTGTCCTTGCCTGTCTTCTCCTTGTCCAGTTGCTCATTCTCCCCCAACCTCATGGCGACAGAGTTCCCAGGCTCATCCCCGCACTCTCCTATTTGTCTATAACTGTTCCCGAGGTAAGCCCATCTCTCCCAAGGTATTAATCTGTCCCCATGGGCACCTGATACAAGCTGAGTCCATCAGATTCTCCTTCCAAGAATTTGGAATACTGACCTGAGTGGCAAAGACTGGGGCTGCTTGGAAGTAAATGTGTTTCAGCAGCTCTCTAGAGCAAGCAGTGATACCCAAAGTATTGTCTCAGGCCAGAGGAGGTCTGTCCATTGTTCTCAGCCCTCAACAAGGTAAGCACAGAAATTGAGCAAGCGTTGAAAATCTTTTATGGCCATTTAACAAGTAACTTTATGTTTGTTAAACCCAAGAATTTAAAATGGGGTTAGTATTATGTATATCTTTTAAAATTTCATTTTTCTAGTCCTTTGCTTTTATTGCATTTTCAAAAGCATTGGAATGTGACGTTTGGAATCCTTAAAAACCTGATCCTTCAACCACAGAGAGTTTGAGCAATTCTTTTCTAAAAGGAAAGTTCGCAAACCCATTGCTAGCTGTCCTGGATCTGGCTTTATCTGGCCCTGCCTGAGGTCAAATGCTCCAGTTCCACCCAGAAGCCGTGAGCCGCTCCCAGTCTTACCAGTAAATTACCTATCAACTTAAGCTAACCAGAGGCAGTTCTGATATTTGCTGCAAAAAGAGATTGTAATTAGTACAATCATTATCCCACTCTGCAGATATGAAAAACAAGGCTCAGAGATGTTACATAACTCACCCACAGGCCCCAAACTAGTAGCTAGCGGGAGCTAGGATTCCAACTGAAGTCAGCCTGCTTCCAAGTTTCAGCCTTTCCACTGCTGCACTGAAACTTTGAAAGAGCCACAAGGATTCAGATACATTTGGTATTGGTGAGAGATGGGGAAGCAGGAGTCCTATATATCATTGGTGAAAATGTCGACTGGTAAAAAGAAAAAAATTTTTGGAAGGGAATCCTGACAACCCCTATGAGAATTTTAAATGCACATACTCTTTAACTTTTTGGAGGAATTTATCCTACATACATACTTGCACATGTGTGCAAAGGTGCCTGATCTAGGATAATCATTACAGGTTTGTTTTTCTAGCACAAAATTGGAAACAGCCAATTTAATAGAGAACCAGTTAAAATAAGTTATTGTACATTCATACAATAAAGTAATGCAGCCATTAAATACAATAAGGCAACTATATTTGTACTGAGAACAATCACTAAGTAATATTAAGTAGAAACAAACAAGTACTATACAGAACAGTATATATAGAATGCACTCACTTTGTTAAAAAAAAAGAGAGAGAGAGAGAGGCAGAGGACATATACATGCTCCCACATGCACTAAAAGTTTCTGAAATGATACATAAGGAACTAGTAATAAGTTTTCACTTTGGGAAGGTGACCCAGGAGACTGGGTTTGGGGTGGGACTGAGATTTACATTTCCACATACATCCTTCTCTACCTTTTAGATTTTTTTTTTTTTTGCCGGTGCGCGGGCCTCTCACCGCCACGCCCTCTCCCGTCGCGGAGCACAGGCTCCAGACGCGCAGGCCCAGTGGCCACGGCTCACGGGCCCAGCAGCTCCGCGGCACGTGGGATCCTCCCGGACCGGGGCAAGAACCCTCGTCCCCCCCCATCGGCAGGCGGATCGCCAACCACTGCGCCACCAGGGAAGCCCTAGATTTTTTAAAACTAAATTCTTTGGGCTTTCCTGGTGGCGCAGTGGTTGAGAGTCCACCTGTCGATATAGGGGACACGGGTTCGTGCCCCGGTCGGGGAAGATCCCACATGCCGCGGAGTGGCTGGGCCCGTGAGGCGTGGCCGCTGGGCCTGCGCGTCCGGAGCCTGTGCTCTGCAGCGGGAGAGGCCACAACAGTGAGAGGCCCGCGTACCGAAAATAATAATAATAATAAACTAAATTCTTTGAGCTGTTAGCTCTGTGACTTGGGCAGTGGGTTCATTCCAGGGGTCTCTGCCTCTGGGAGCAGTGGCCAGGATATACTTCACTCCCCGTTGAGTTGGCACCTTCTGGGGTCAGGACATCTGCTCCCTGGGTTGGCCCAGGGCTCTCAGGTACCCCAAGCTCTGAAAGGGCAACGGCCTATCTGGACAGGCAATGATTCTGCGTGGGAGTGCAGGGTGTCCTGAAACAAAATGCTTTGGGCAATTCTTTCCCCTGGTTTTTATGTAACTGGTAAGGCAAACATCAACTTAGACATGGGACATTTGGATATAACATGATTTAGGGAGTATCTATTATTTTTACCACCCATATCAATTCATCCTTCTGGAATTTGTACATTAACTTCCCTCTGGGATCAACCTCCTCTCCCATGCAATTTCTGGGGTCCTGGACCCCAGATGAGCAGCACATCCCAAGCTAGGACAATCAGAGCCCTGAATTCCCTGGCTCTGGGATTAGTTCGGGCAAAGAAAGAAACACGACCCAATGCAAGCAGTGATGATCCTGCCGAGATTCCTGGGCAAGAAATACACACTCTTCCTACCTGCACAAAGGAGCAGGGCTCAAGCTGAGGCAGCCATCTTGCCCCCCTGGGCCTGTCTGATGAGAGATTAGGAATGGGGAAGAAAACTAGCTCCTGAGACATCCTTCAGGCTGTACTTCTCCCCTGGACTGTCTACACATGCTGTATCCACTTCCTGTCCTCCCGTTCATGCCTCCACCCACACTAACGGGGCTTTCCCTTCCACCACTGGACTAAAAGCTGCTTGTGTCGCATCTGGGGATCACTTCCTTAACTCATCAGAATGCACCTCTTAGCAGCCTCTCCAGCTTTAAAAACCCCCAAGTTGTCTCGTGTCTGTGGCACACACACTCCTTTGGCTTCTCCTCTTCTGCTTGGCTGGCTGTTCATCCTCCCTCAGCCCCGTGGTGATGGGGTTCCAGGGCTCATCCCTGAACCCTCTTACTTGTCTGCACCTTTTCCTGAAGTGAGCCCATCCACTCCCAAGGTGTTCATCACTACTTATTTGATGACACCCCAATTTGTATCCAGCCTGAACCTCTTTTCTGAGCTCCAGAAATTTTGCATAATTCAGTTGCCATCTTTGACGTGTCCAACTCCAAGTCTCTCATTCTGGCCCCCACTCAAAACTTGTTTCACACCCGGTGTACTCCTTAGCAAACGGGGCCACCAACCAGGCAGATGCTTAAACCACGAGCCTGGGAATCATCTAACCTCGCCCCTCAGCTCCACCACGCTCTGCACATAACTCATCAGTAAGACCTGTTACTTTTACTTCCAAAACATATCTTGAATTTATTCACTTCCTCCGTCTTCACTCTCGTGGCCTGTGATGGTCATGAGTGTGGTCCAGCTTTTCTCCTCCTGGGGATATGGGAGGATGACACTTTCCCACCCCATTTGAAGTTAGGCAATGCCTGTATGACTTACTTAGCCAATAACATGGAAAGGATGAGGCATCTGTCACTTCTGGTGGGGAATTTTAAGAGCCAGTACACTTCTCTCCCTCCTGCCATGGGGATTATAGAAATTGTGTTGAGACGGGGACCCTGTCAACCTGAGTCCCTGAGTGATAAATACGAGCAGCGCCCATCTGCTGACTCGCAAGAAAACTCAAAATAAATATTAGTTCTGTGAAGCCATTGAGGTTAGGACCTGTTTGTTACTGCAGTGCAACCTAGCCCATCCTGTCTGATACACTATCTTGTCCAAGTCACCCAAACTCCTGCAGTAGCCTCCTACTCTACTCTTCTCTCCTTCCACACAGCAGAGTAACCTCTTTACAACTTAAGTCAGATCCCATCACACCTGCCTTAAAACCTTTTGGCATCTTCCCGTGGTACTTGGAAGAAAATCCGCACTCCTTCCTACAGCCACAGGATTTGATCCCTGCCTGTCTCTCTGACCCGGTCTCCCACCCTGTCTTCCTCATTCATTGCATCCAGTCCCCCTCGACTCCTTGCTGTCTCTAAGGCAAGGAGCCCTATCCCGCCTCAGAGCTTTCACAGATTGCTGTTCCCTCTGCCTGGAATCCTTTCCCACACTATTCACACAGCTGACTCCTTCTCATCCTTCAAGCCTCAGCTTAAATGACACATCCTCAGGGAGGCTTCTACCCTGTTTGTTCATTTCCTTGTTAGCTTTTACCAAAAGTTGGAATTACATTTGCTTTTCACATTGATTTACTTGTTTATTCACTAAGTTGTAAGCTCTACGGGGGCCGTGTCAAGCTCTCAATACATATTTGTTGAGTGGAGGAATGAGTGAGAAGGAATTGCAAGGGCTAATGCATAAGCAAATATAAGGCTGTGGTGGTCATGGGGCTAGTAGATATCAGGCTGACCGATTCAGCCTGCCCTGCTGGGTGGCCTCTTTCAGGTGACAGGGACCAAACCTCGCAAGTTCTTCTATTCCCCTCAGGAGCTAAAGTGCCTCTGAGATACTGGGGCTTCTTCAGAGGGCCCAGCTTGGGCTCTGACCTCCCTCTCAGCTATGACGGCTCACCCAGTGACAGCCCAGCCTGGAGCAGGTCCAGCTGGGGCTCAGGAGCGGGCAACCAGTCCCAGCAGGGAAGCAGCCAGCTGTTGCCGTCATAGAGAGCATTGGCCTGGCCAGGTCTCTAGAAATTGCCAAGGTCAAGGTCGGGTGCTTCCATCCCCTACAGATGGAGAAATCTGGGGACGGGCCAGTCCGGTATTTCCTTCCACCCCACTACTGGGATCACTGACCCTGGTCTGGAGCTCCCCGATTTCCAGTCGCCCAACCCATAGACCCCTCCAGGCATCACTGCTTTGAAAGGACCCTCAGGCCTCCAAACCCCTCTCCTCCCAACACACTTCTGAGTCGGACAGGGCGGGCCTTCTCCTGTGTCAAAGACAAGGACACTGTGGCTCAGGAAGTCAAGGGTCTCTTCCAACTCAGCATGTGAGTTGACCAATGAACTGGATGCCAACGTAGAGCCCCATCCCAGAGTCAGTGCCTTACCCCAGTGGAACCTTCCTCACGGGCGACATGCTTGGCAGGGTCCATAGCCTCTGCCCTGGCATTGATCACATCTAAGTGTCACTTGCTCTCGGGGACCCTTTGCCCTGTGAACTCTGACCTCGTTCTCTGGTGTTGGGAGGAATTTAGCCTCTTCAGCTGCTGCCTCGGCTGATTTCCCCGGGACCCAGCTCTTTCCTGCCTGAATCCATGGTGGTCATTTTCACGTCGGGTCTTGGATACGCTCCCTGCTGGCCCAGCTCACTCACTAGACCTCGCAGATGGCCTGACCAAGCAAACCACTGTCCTCACACCCACAAGACACCCCTCATCCTCCAACAAGGAGGGCTGAGGCCCTGGGGGGGTCCAGCCACAAGCTTCATAAGCCACTTGTGGCAAGCAGGGCTCCAGATTCCCTTCTCTTAGAGGTTCCCACAGGCCTGGGAGGAAGGAACGGGGAGGTACCTCAGGGAGACCAGAAGGATGGTCTGGAGCAGATGCAGGAAGGGGAGCTGCCCAAGGAACCTGGGCAGGGCCGGTGACGGGGGAGGGTGGGCAGGAGCCCACAGAGGGGGTGGCTCTTCCCTTTGAATAGGACAGGACAAGGTGGGCACCTGGTAGGTTTCTGCTAATCAGATTACAGCAAGCAGAGGAGACTCAGGAAGTAGGAGAGAATGAAAGCTGGGATTTTTTTTTTTTTGCAAAATACAACATTTGTTTTTAAAGGACATTCAATAGGTCCAAGTGAAAGCTGGCAGAATGTCCTTTGGAACCTGAACGACCTGTACCTGTGAGCACACCAGGGTACCATGTGCAGAGGCCCAGCAAGTGCACTGCACAACCCTAGGGCCCCCTTCACATTGCACTGATTGTGAACCTGAATACTTACTACAGATCTCTGGCAGGTGGCAGTCAGGTGTCTTAAGGAAGGAAAGAAGGCCGTCTTTTCTGATCCTCTAGGGTTAGTGGTAGGGCTTCAAGTAAGTACTTCCAGGAGGCTTGAAATGAACTTTTCCTCTTCAGAAGTTAAAATCTCTCTAGTGTAAACGTGCCTACTCTACTCACCTGCATGACAGCCCTTTCTTCCTGGAGTACGCAAAGGTAGCAGTTCATTAGCATCCATTCTTAATTACAGAGGCCCAAATTCAGGAAGACAGATTTTTTCTTACATGCTTTGGGGGCGTGGGGGTCGGGTAGGGAGCGTATTTGACAACTTTGTGCCGTCAATAGCACCAGTAATTCCTAGGCCTTATTTTAGGCAATACTTGAATTGGGGAATTATATGACGATTCACATGTTGCATGCCTTCACAAGGAGAGCGTTCACAAACTCTTCTGGAGTTGTTTTCTTAATGTATTTGTGTATTTATTTATTTTTGGCTGCCTTGGGTTTTCGTCGCTGCGCGCGCCTTTCTCTAGTTGTGTCAAGCGGGGGCTACTGTTCGTTGCAGTGCGCTGGCTTCTCATTGCAGTGGCTTCTCTTGTTGCGGAGCATGGGCTCTAGGCGTGCGGGCTTCAGTAGTTGTGGTACGTGGGCTCTAGAGCGCAGGCTCAGTAGTTGTGGCGCACGGGCTTAATTGCTCCACGGCATGTGGGATCTTCCCAGACCAGGGCTTGAACTTGTGTCCCCTGCATTGTCAGGCGGATTCTTAACCACTGCACCACCAGGGAAGTCCCTGGAGTTGTTTTCTTCACTGGCTGCCCTCAGGAATCTCTATTCCTGATGTCCACACATTCCAAACCAGCATCCCTATTTCTCCGATTTAATGGAGCATTAACTATTCAGACCCCATTCACATTTAACACCACAGGCCATTAACAGACACGCTCTGAAAAGAGTGTTCTCAGAGTCATGAATACACTTGTGTGCTCTGAGAATCACCAAAAGCAGACCTAGCAGGCAACGTTTCCCAAAGATAAGGGTCTCCAATGAGCTGAAGAGATGCTTTCCACATAGACCAGACATGAAAGCATTAAATGAAGGCATGACCGAGGAAGAATTGTGGGCAGAGGCCAGTTGTCTACAGGCTGTCACCAGGGAGCCCTGTGTCACCAACCACAGTGACCATCCACTTATTTCCTGAGCAACAGTTTCTGGTCGACATGAAGACCTCTCTCTGGATATTTCTTGAAGATAACATTTGGCAAGTAAATAGCAAATAGCATTGCTTGCTTTCTCTATACTAAGTAAGAGGGAACATCCCCCCGGTGACCCAGCCCTCAGTGGCAGCTCCCCAAGGGCTTGTCCATTGGGAAGTCCAGTGTTGACCCCAGTGTGTCACCTCGCCACCTGGGCTGGAAGCTGCTTCCCACAGTCCCCTTCCTCGTGTGCTCCCAGGTTAGACTTTGTCGATGAGGGAATCTTGCCCTGGACTTAGAATACAGGAGTGAAGCAGAAGCCATTTTTCTCAGAGGCTTGGTCAGATGCAAGTACATCAAAGAACTTCAAGAGCTCCCACTTCCTGCCGCATTCTCCCCTCACACTCCAGGGCTGCAAGCTGAGGTCCCCAAGACGCAGAACGGCTTCTGTTTTCCTGATGGCCTGACCGATGCCATGGCCCTCAAGATCTCTCTGCTCTCTGGCTCAACCATCAGCTTCACGCGGGCCCTCTCCTGACTCCCTTCCCACCCCTGCTCAGCACTGACCCACGCAGAGAGCTCAGAGCCCTTCCTCAAGCTCCCGGGGCCTCTGTGTGTGCAGCGGACCTCACAGGACGCTTAGAGTTTACCTCACATCAGCACCAATGGTATGATGAAATGTCAGACGCCATGATTCTTATAAGTTGCTCGATGTCTTTTTCCCACCCCTATGCAGTTTCAGGCCTGCTTCGTGAGCCCTCTTAAAACAGAAATCACCAACTCTAGGTTGTAAGCTTCAACAGACTGAAGAGCTGCCAGACACCTTGAAGCTTCCACCTTTCCTTTCTCCAGCCTCTATCAATAGAAAGGATGAGTATACAGAGTGATTTTCCCACCACCCCAGACTCATCCTCCCTTAGAAGGAAAATGTTGCTATACTCCCTATTCCTTTCATTCATTTTCTCCTACTGCACTAGAGTTCATCCTCAAAATTGGATATTACTGACTCTGAAAGATTATATTTTAGGTTGGTGTGTGTATTTGCTATAATTGCTGTGTAACAAATTACCCCAAAACTTAGGTGCTTAAAACTTTTATTATCTCACCTTTTCTGTGGGTCAGGAGTTAACGAGTGGCTCAGTTGGATGGTTCTGCCTCAGGGATTTCCAGGAGGTGGCAGACAAAATGTCAGTCAGGACCCCAGTCACCTGAGAGCTTGCCTGGAGCCAGAGGGTCTGCTTCCAAGATAGCACCCGCACAAAGCTGTTGGCAGGAAGCTTCAGATCTTCAACACATGGCCTTTTCATAAGGCTGTTTGAGTGTCTTCACGGGCATGTCAGCTAACTTTCCCCAGAGCGAGTGATCCAAGAGATAGACCTTTCACGATCTAGTCTCAAAAGTCACAAACCATCAGTTCCTCCATATTCTGTTCATTAGAAATGAGTTACTAAGTCAGCCCACACTCAAAGGGAAGGGAATTAAGCTTCACTTTTTTTTTTTAACATCTTTATTGGAGTATAATTGCTTCACAATGGTGTGCTAGTTTCTGCTTTATAACAAAGTGAATCAGCTATACATATACATATATCCCCATATCTCTTCCCTCTTGCATCTCCCTCCCTCCCACCCTCCCTATCCCACTCCTCTAGGTGGTCACAAAGCACCAAGCTGATCTCCCTGTGCTATGCGGCTGCTTCCCACTAGCTATCTATTTTACATTTGGTAGCGTATATATGTCTAAGCTTCACTTTTTAAAGAGCAGAATTTCAAGGAATTTGTGGGCATATCTTAAAACCACCAAAGTGTGAAAAGAATACAAGGATAAGGCGTTAAAATACCTATGTTCTAATTTTACATCTAAATGCTAAAGGACTTGGACACGTCCCTTCATCTCTCTAGATCTAGTTCCCCAAAATGAGAAGACTGACTTCAATGACCACTAAGGTTTTGTTTCCAGTTAGTCTGTGTCTCAGTGTTCCAGCACTCAAGACCCTAGGCCTTGAACCCAGACCTCAGGCAACCTCCTCCTCCCCTGCCCCTCTCTTGCTGCAAGCTCTTAGCCCCAGCTAGAGCCTCCACCCCTCGGCACCCAGTCCGAGTTCCTCAGCATTTCTGGGTGGTACCCAGGCATCAGTGGGTTTTACGGCTCCCCAGTGGTTCCAGCGTGCTGCCGTGATTAGGAGCGCCCCTCTAACTCTCAGTGGGAACCCCTACATAGGTATCTTTTCAACAAATAAAATAACATTGCATGTGACAAATTACTGATCTGTCTTTTTTCTTTGGTGTACATGTACTTTGAGAGATCTTACACCGCCCAGAGTACAGGTATTCAATGTCCAGTTAATTACTCTTGGGGTCTGATTTTTCTAAGAGAACATTTTGCTCCATGTTACCTCAGAGAAATACTTTAAAAAGTTTAGAAAATTAAAGAAGTTTTGTTCAGGGCCAGGATAGAACTTTTTATAGAAGTTTTCCCTGCTCAGGGTTTCTCATCATGGTACTTGCTTCTGTGGGAAAATTGATCCAATTTTTATCTTTTTGACTTATACCACCTTTTCCTAGAATATAAACTGCTATAAGTTTAAACAATGCCTGCCTTTTTTTTTTTTTTTTTTTTTTTGGCTTGTGTAATGTGCATGTGTGAGAAAAGTCAACATTCTCCAAGACGGCAGAGCCCGGCGCTGGGCTTTTCTGACCCTGAATTAGTATCTTTCCCACGTGTGCTCTACCTCAGTAAGTCACTGGGCCAACTTGCCCAGGCCTGAGGGGTTTCCTGGGATGCAGGACTTTCAGTGTTAAAACTGAGAAAGTTCCAGAAAACTAAGACAGTCAGCCCCTCTACAAGTGTTGGGGTCTTTAAGCACTGTCTCTATCTTTCAATAGTTCTAGAAGTTTCTCATGGACAGGTGTTTTACAGTCTGCTGAGCGTGGTGAATGCCCGCTGACCGCCTGAACACCTAGTGGAGGAGGAATCAGGGCTGCCTTGCTAAGAGGCAGGGCAGGGGCAGGGGCTTCGCTGACAGAAACAGGGGTATCCAAAGCACCCCTCTGCACCATGAGGCTCTTAGATGCCAGCTGGCAGAGCCCAAGCCCTAGGAAATGGAGCAAGCTGACTTCTATCAGCCATCTCCAAATATCTGGGTGCCTATCATGGAGAAAAGGAGCGTGACCTGTTGTCTGTCCGAGACCAGTGAATGACACCCCTGGGTGCACATGGGAAACACAGGGGGCACTCAGCAACCTACCTCCCAGAGATTCTGATTGCCTTGGTCTGGGGTGGGACCCAGATTTGCACACACACATACATGTCTTGACCTTTCCCCTTTCTGGGCAGGAAATTTCTCCCCTGGCTATAAAAAAATTTGTGTCTTCTAAACTCCTCCACTTCTCTCTCTGAGGTTACCTTGAGCAAAATGACCTCGATAAATCAGAACCTTTTGCTGTATCAGTGGCAATCAGGTTATAGATTCTCTTCATAGGAGGTTCTAACACAAAAAGTTCAAACCACTCTTAATATCCTGGGATAAACCATAATGGAAAAGAATATTAAAGAAAGAAAGAATGTCTCTATGCGTATAACTGAGTCACTGTGCTGTACAGCAGAGATGGGCACAGCACCGTAAATCAACTCTCCTTCAATTAAACAAAATATATTTTAAAAAAAGTTCACACCACTCTTCACCATCTGTGAATACATTGTCCGGGTCACGGATGTGGAAGCATGTCCTGGATTCCCCTGCCCTCCCAGCTCTCTCCTGGGCTTCTCCTCACCTGGAGCCCCAGCGTCAGGAGGTTTTCTTGGCCCCCGGCCTCCTGGTCCCACTCCCTCCTTGTTTCCATCATTTCTGGGATGCAAGAATTTCCCACACACACACCTAAGCCGAAGTGGAAGCTCCCGCGCTATCCTTGTGGACCTGCCTCACCTGGCAAGCCCATTAGACGGCGGTGAATCCTGGCCAGGCTGGGCCAATCACTCTCTCTCTCTCTCTCTCTCTCTCTCTCTCTCTCAAATCTAGGGCTCAGCCCCAGGGCCTCTGGTCAGATGTATCTGGAAGGTTACAAATCTCAAGACCTGTGGTTGCCATGTAGGGAAAGACCATTTGAGGCCACGAGCAGCAATGGTCCAACTGGGAGACAAAGTCTGCGGATGAATAACCAAGACAGGTGACCAGGCAGCCCGGTTGCGGGAGGGCTGAGACAGTGACTTAGCGCCCACTCTGTTCCACAAGCTTCCCGGTGCCTGTTCTCATCCTCCCGCTACCCTCAGGTCCTGCGGGATCCTTGCCCTAATTTCCTCTTTAGCTGAGCCAGCTTCACGGATGTCTGTCGCTTGCCACCCAACAACCCCTGGGAGAGTCACCAACGTTCACTGCCCCCCACAGGTCCCTTCTTGGAACACGAATCTGGGCCTTTCCTGCTCCGACAAGATCCCCTGAGCCCGTTTATTTCTGGCTCGCTTTCAACTCCGAAGAGGGCCTGCACCCTGTTCCCCGTGGGTCTGCTCCCCGGGAGTTAGAGGAGAGGTGGCCTCCTAGCTGTGGCTTCTGCAGAGTCCGGGGTCCTCGCCCACATCTCCGCTTCCTGGAGCTCGGGCCTTGCCCCCCTCATCGTCCTCCCCCAGAGACATTTTAGAACACACTTTGGTGGAACACTTGAAAAGAGTAAACAGTGGTTTCCTCGCATTCCTGTCGTCAGGCTTTGTTTCTCGAGACTGAAGAGTCTTGAATCGGAGTGCTACCCACCCCCCTCGCAGCACTCCCTGACTCTGGCCTGAACGTTGGCGGGTGGGCTGAGGACTCAGCGTTGCTGGCCTAGGACAGCAGTTTCAGGTCGCCCATTATTAGGCTTTCGGCGTCCACGTCCATCGTCCCCTCTCAAACCCTCTCTGGCCCTGGAGTGAGAATCCAAGTCCAGCAACAGGGAAGGGCACTCAGCACTCAGGCCCGGGCAGCCTTGACCACTGCATGGCCCTGCCTCGTCCTGGCCGCAGCCCCACATGGCCCCCCTGGACCTCATCCTCAGCAACGCCTCGGCTTTGTCCCAACCCTGTTAGGGCCCAGGGACCTGGCTTCTCCTCTTCTGGGATGTGGTGTGGGCCTCAGGGGAGACTGAGAACAATGCTGGGCCTTTATCAACAGCTAATCCCATCCTGGCTGGCTCCTGGACTTCCCTTCTCAGAAATGCCAGCTCTTATTTTAACACATGGCGTGTTCCCTTCTGAGTCACCTCAGCCCTAATTGTGTGCGGCCAGAGCAGTGACAGTCCCTCCCTAACTAACACCTCAGCCAAGCTCTTCTGCGAGAGCACAGAGCAAACACCTTCGCGTCCATCCGGAACGGGCCTGGCTTCCTTCTGCCCTGTCACGAGCTCCTGGTGCCACAAAATGCAGGAGCTGGAAGAGACCCTAGAAATCACCAGATCCCACCCCCTCATTTACAGCTAAGTTAACCAAAGCCCAGAGAGGGCAGGACTCTACTCAAGGTCACACAGCAAGGTCAGGATTCCTGGTCCAGACCCTTGCTTTCTATGTATGTTACTTCTCAGAGGACATGACGTGGGGGGAGAAAAACTGGGGGGAGTTTGTGGCTGTTCAAGTTTGTTCCTATTTAGGTTTCCATCCTGCACTTGCCCAGAAGGGGTGCTTGTCCCACCTCAGGGGTAAGCACTTGGGCTTCACTCAGCAACAGGAACAGTCTCAGGCACCCCAAGTATCAGAAAGGACTTTGACAAGAGGGGGTAGTGTCAGGAACCCCCATGAATCAGAACGTCCAAGCATCCCAACTGTGGTGCTTAACAGGAGAAAGTGCTAAGTGGCCGGGTAAACGGCTAATAATGCAAGAGTTGGTGTCATGGGGAAGTCCACGCACCAGCCCTTCGCAGGCACATCCACAGCCCTGGCAAATGAGAGCGGGTCCAGGACGACCTCCCGGAGTCCCTGCCGGTGCTTTACCATCACTGATCCCGTTCTGTTCTGAGACTCAGTGAGGAGTTCTATCAAAGCCAAAAGGGGTTGGGGGTTAACGCCCAGTTACCTTACATTCAGCCCTGCACCCCCTTCTAACGCATCAGCATGTGGGCTCTGGAGGCGCTCTGCCTGGGCTCGGATCCTGGCTCCACCAGCTACTAGCTGTGCATGAAAGAGACAAGGACCCTGGTCAAGTCCGTCACCCTCTCCCTAAAGTGCGTATAGTAATAGACCCTTCCTCCCAGGGTTGGTTTAATCATTAAAGCATTTGGACCACTGCCTGGCATGAGATCGCTTAGCTATCATCATCATTTTCATTATTTTAAGCCTCAGCAGATATGATCTCTTTGCTTTAGCCCCCTTACGTGTGTCACCCAAGGGCCAGTGTGGTAAAAGCAAGAAATGTAAGTCCTGGGAGACCTCTCTGGCGGTCCTGTGGGTAAGACTCCACGATTCCACTGCAGACGGCACGGGTTCGATCCCTGCTTGGGGTACTAAGATCCTGCTGCGTGCAGCTCTGGGGATGTCTGTGAAACATAGCAACATAAACCAGAAGGTGTAGTCAGAACATTCCAAAACTGGAATAGAGGATTTGGTCAGTCTGATGTGTGTTCTACAATTCAACTAAAACCTCTAAGGAACGTTGACGCGTGTCTTGTTCAAAACGTGCCCAAATACTTCCCTTCTTTCTACCTCTGTGTTGTGATAAACGTAGAGGTTTTTCTCTGACAGGTGAAGAGACCGAAGACCAAAGAGTTTGGGCTCTGGCCTGGGGGAGGTTTCAAATTTTGGATAATCAGAAACCCGATACATTTTGCAATACCCTTTTATTTAACTGCAGTATAGTTGATTTACAATGTTGTGTTAATTTCTGCTGTTCAGAAAAGTGATTCAGTTACATACTTATATACATTTTTTATATTCTTTTCCATTATGGTTTATCACAGGACAGTGAATATAGTTCCCTGTGCTATAGAGTAGGACCTTGCTGTTTACCCATTCTATTTATAATAGTTTGTGTAATGCTTTCTTTTTGGGGGGGGGGGGCTGCATTGGGTCTCCGTTGCTGCGCGCAGGCTTTCTCTAGTTGCAGTGAGCAGGGGCTACTCTTTGTTGAAGTGCACAGGCTTCTCATTGCAGTGGCTTCTCTTGTTGCAGAGCACGGAATCTAGGTGCACGGGCTTCAGTAGTTGTGGCACACAGGCTCAGTTGCTCCGCAGCATGTGGGATCTTCCCAGACCAGGGCTCGAACCCGTGTCCCCTGCATCGGCAGGCGGATTCTTAACCATTATGCCACAAGGGAAGTCCCATGTGTAATGCCTTTTTAAATGCATTTTTTACCTACGTATATTTCATTACAAGCTTGTTTTTCATTTTTTTTATTTTTCATTTTGAAATAATTTTAGACGTAAGAAACATTGCAAAAATAGTAGAAAAAAATTTCTGAGTCCGCTTCACCTAGCTTTCCCAAATGTTAACATCTTCTATAACCTCAGCATAATTATCAAGACCAGGATATGAACACTGATACAACACTACTAACTTATCTCCAGACGTTATTCCAACTTTGTCAATTGCCCCACTGGGGTTCTCCTTCTACCCAGGATCCGATGCAGCCTCACACACAGCACTGAGTGGTCATGTCCCCTTCATCTCCTCCAGTCTGGAACAGTTCCCTCAAGCTTTGTCTTTCCTGATCATAACACTTTGGAGGAGCGATGGCCAGTTGTTTTGTAGAATGTTCCTCACTCTTGGCCTGCCTGGTGTTTTCCTGTGATTAGACAGGTTCTGCATTTCTGGCACAAACACCGCAGAGGAGATGTTGTGTCCTTCTCCGCTCATCACACCGGGAGCCACGTGAAGCGGATACATCTCATTCCTCCTAATGGGAACTTTCACCCCTTGGATATGGTGGTGCCTATCAGATTTATCCACTGGAAATTTACTCTCTTTCCCTTTGTAATTGATAAGTATTTTGTGGGGACATGTCTTGAGACTCTGAACCTAAGTCTGGTTTCTCATCATACTTTCCCCCACTAATTTTAACATTCATCGATGATTCTTTGTTACTTTTATTTTTTAATTTTTTATTGAAGCATAGTTGATTTACAATGTTCTGTTAGTTTCAGGTGTACAGCACCGTGAATATATATATGTATATATATATATATATATATATTCTTTTTCATCTTCTTTTCCTTTATAGGTTATTACAAAATACTGAATATAGTTTCCTATGCTATACAGTAGGTCCTTGTTGGTTATCTATTTTACATATAGTAATGTGTACATGTTAATCCCATCCTCCTAAATTATCCCTCCCCTCCCTTCCCCTTCAATAATCATAAGTTTGTTTTCTATGTCTGTGGGTCTATTCATCAATGATTCTTGCCTGCAACAATGACTGTGTTGTTAGCCAAATGGTGATTTCCTATTTCCATCATTCCTTCTGCATTTATTCATTGGAATTCTTTTGTAAGGAAGAGCTTTCTCTTCGTCTTCATTTATTTATTTATGCAATTATTTATATCGATGTGGAGTCATGGTTATTTGCTTTATTCTAGGGGTTATAATATATTGCTATCATTATTTTGTTACTAAAATTGTCTCAGACTTGGCCATTGGAAGCCCCTTCAATGTGGCCCCTGTGTCCTTCAGTAAGAGCCTCATCATTTCTGAGCACTTTTTCTAGCACAGCAAAATCTTCCAAGTTCATTTATATTTTCCCTGCTCCAGCCCTAGAATCAGCCATTTCTTCAAGGAGCCCTGAATTTTTTTTCTTCTCATTGAATGGTACTTGGAAACCAAGATCTAGAGGCCAGTATATGCATAGCTACTGGGGTATCGTTATCGTTAGTCCCTTCCAGAGGACAAACGTAGGGAATATATGTCTGTATGCACACACACATACGTATACACCTACATCTATTTCTATTTCTATATCTAACCATCTATGTGTGTAAAAGCATGAGTTCACACCAATTCCCCGATTCCAATCCAACCTCACAGGGTGCATTCTAACCCTCCCCCTTTCCATTTTTGTTACTCCTCTTTCAACAGTAAAAGACCTGGTTCTCACTATCTATGATATATTTACTTATTTTCTTAATCATGGAATACACTTGAAATATTTTCAGGATTTGTGATGCCTTTTTTTGAAGTTTGTGTGATTTTAGTCAAATAATGAAATGCTCGTTCTACACTGTTACTGTTAAAGGTGAGGCAAGACAGCCCAGTGTTTAATTGGGTGGACTCTGGAAGCAAGCAGTCATTTAGTGTTTCCAAATCTCACCTTCCTTATATATAAAACAGAGATAATAACAATATCTAGCTCATAGGATTGTGGTGAGAATAACAGAGATAATGCATGTAAAGTGCTCAGCACATAGGAAATCCTGGATAAACAGCACACATTTTAATTAGCTATTTATTAGGAAATAGAGGAAATTTTTCTATTGGAATCTAATTGTTTTTATGAAAAGTTGACCCAGAATAGTTAGAGTTAATATGCGTGAAAAAAAAAGAAAGAGGTTGGGAGCTTTGAGGCTTGCGCAAAATTTTTTTCATACAGTTGTGATGAAACTGTTAATTTTCGTCCAGTAGGTGGCAGCACTTGTACCTTCGCCTTCGAGTGGGTTCCTGATGCGTCTAGATAATAGTGTCATCATAGCAGCTCACCCAAGACTGCTGGAGACAGGAAGCAACTTCAGGATTAATATACGAGGGCTTCCCTGGTGGCGCAGTGGTTGAGAGTCCGCCTGCCGATGCAGGCGATACAGGTTCGTGCCCCGGTCCGGGAGGATCCCACATGCCGCGGAGCGGCTGGGCCCGTGAGCCATGG
The DNA here is from genome assembly GCF_937001465.1 of Orcinus orca. Lineage (NCBI taxonomy): Eukaryota > Metazoa > Chordata > Mammalia > Artiodactyla > Delphinidae > Orcinus > Orcinus orca. The sequence goes on from NC_064571.1 coordinate 14,261,270, forward strand.
CCGCTGAGCCTGCGCGTCCGGAGCCTGTGCTCCGCAACGGGAGAGTCCACGACAGTGAGAGGCCCGCGTACCGCAAAAAACAAACAAACAAACAAACAAAAAAAAAATATATATATATATATATATACTCATACGAACCACAACTTTAAAAAAGAAAAGAAAAGCCCACATCTAAGCAAGTCTGGGTAAGGAATTCAAGCAAGTCCGCCCAAACCCTGCCCAGGCCACAGGGCATCTGCTCCCCCTAGGTGGGCACAGCTCAGGTCCCCCAGTCTCGGAACGTCGTCCCTGAGTGAGACTGGGGGTGGAGAACAAGCTGGACCAGACTTACTGAAGGTCCCAGCAAGGAGCTGGAGCAGGTTCTCAGGGCCCTGCCCCTTCATACTCTAGGGTCCCCAGACACTTATAAAGGGACGTGAATCCTCGTGTGCACCCTCACTGCCTCGGGTTACAGGTTAGAGTCTCCCTCTGAGGCAAGAAACAGAGACCCAGTCGACATGGTTGAAGAAGAGTTGAAGGAAGAGGATGCGGCCCCATGGGGGAATCCTGTGGCAATCCAACCACAGATCAAGACATTGACTCAGGGGACTTCCCTGGTGGCGCAGTGGTTAAGAATCCTCCTGCCAATGCAGGGGACATGGGTTCCAGCCCTGGTCTGGGAAGATCCTACATGCCTTGGAGTAACAAAGCCCGTGTGCCACAACTACTGAGCCCATGCGATACAACTACCGAAGCCCACATGCTCTAGAAACCATGCTCTGCAACGAGAGAAGCCACCGCAATGAGAAGCCCACGCACTGCAACGAAGAGTAGCCCCTGCTCACCGCAACTAGAGAAAGCCCGCACACAGCAACGAAGACCCAATGCAGCCAAAAATAAATAATTTTTTTTTTAAAAAAGACATTGTCTCAGGAAATCAAAGTGGCTACACAGAGTCGCTGTCTCCCTTCACCGCCCTAGGGCTACCAGTCCTGCTTCCTGGAGTGGCAGGAGAGGGCAAGAGGTGGCCTGGGCTCTAATCCCAGATCTGCCATCTCCTAGGCGTAGGCCTTGACCAAGTTATTTACCCTTTCTGAACTTTAATTTCCCCATCTGGAAATTCCGTACAGCTTTGGAGTTTTCATGAGGACTGCGTGAGGTTATACTATAAAGTACTTAGAACTGAGCTGGGCATCAAGAAAATGCTCAACGAAACTCAGCTTTTATTTTTATTACCACAAATATTATTGTTGTTATTTTATTTTCAAAATGAAAATAAAATGAAGAGAAATCATGAACTGCTTCATTATGCTTTCTGGTCCCCCTGTTTGCAGCCATTACAGCTGCCCAAGACTGTAGCTTTCAGCAGCCTCCTCCCTCCCCATGTGTTAGTTCTAATTCTAAATCGAGGCCTCTGACTGGCCCAGCGCATCTCTGTGCACCAGGCCATAGGCTAGGCTCCACCCCTATGGACATCTCCTTGGTCCAATCAGATTAGGCCGGTGGGGATGGAGGTCGAAAGACCACTGAGGGCACCCAGCACCTTGGAAAGACATTCCTTCCAAAAGGTGGACAGCCAGAAATAGACCGGTAAAGTCAACCCACACGTAAAACATTTTTCAAAGATATGCACATGCTGTTGTGAACAAACTATAAATGTATTTAAAGGTGTCATTGAACATAGTAACTTTCTTAATTATTCATATTATTAACAATAACATTATATGTATATATTATTATATTAATATATATTAATGATCATCATTAACTTTCTCAATCAATATAACTTAAGGTTCAAATTTTACCATGTTGGTCTCCATAAAATGTCTTGATGGTAAAGTGTCTTCATCCTCAAAAATTTGGGATACAACCCCTCAATACTACATTGGGCTGCTTCAGGTCCACCTTCAAAGTAGCTGACTGAACCTTAAATCCCTGGACCAGCCCGCACTCCTACCTGGTTCCCTCACCTGGGGCTGCACAGAGGCTCTGGGGTCCCACTGGCCTGGGACCCATGCCCCTCCCCGCCCTAGGTCTCTGCCCGTGAGCATGCAGCCTGCAGTGCCTGGGTCCTGTGATTTTTAAGAGCACCTATAGGTGCTCCCCAGAGCATCATCCCCACTCCCAAAAAACATCTCCTTGGGTGGGAATGACCTGGGCAGTGGGGGAGGGGCATTCAACAACGATTCTGAGGATACAGTGATTCTCTGGTCCTCAGCAGGACACTAAGGAGGGATTGTAGCATCTAAAACAGAAACATAAGGCAGGTGTGTGGGATGAGTCTTGTGACTCAGGATAGGAGCCCACCTCCAGGCTCTGGGTTCCAGGGATGGGGCAGCTGCCCAACTGCTGGAACAGGGGCTGAGTCTGCAGCAAGGCAAGTTGATGACTCCAACTTCTCCCTGGGGTACAGCCTGCAGAGGAGAATTATCTCATTAACTATGGACAACTGCAATTCTGATCACCTCATCCTCTGCGTAAAATGTTTCACTGGCTCCCCAGCACCTTCCAGGTAACTCCCCCAACCTCTCAGCACAGCTTACACCATGCTAGGCACACACATGAGTTATCTTAACAGTACATCGCAGGAGTCTTGCACGTATTTTTGGTCCCATGTCAGATAAGGAAACCAAAGAGGCAAAGCGGCAGCCAAGATCAACTTCAGCTGAATGAAACCCACGCCTGTCTGGGCCCCTGGCCTGTGCCCACAGGCAGCACTCTGGAAGTCTGTTGAGTCAATGCCAAGGTTCTCAGCCTGAGTATATGGGAAAACACATCTTACTTTGGGTCAGGCAAGCCCCTAGAACCAGGAATCCACAGTTCCTGATTCCCATCAGAGAAATGTCCTCATATCTGAAGTACCTCAGGAACAGACTTACCATCATTACAAGCTGGGTTGGATGTTTGACACTATTTGGACACACAGCATCTCCTCCTTCTTCCTAATAATCACTCTCATTTCCTTTGGGGAATGATCCGACAGCTACCGTGTACAGGAACCCACCCTCCACTTCATAAGCCAAAAGAGTCACCCAAGTCTCCTGGTGCCAGACTTCCCTCTTACCATCTTAGAACAGCCAAAGGCAAGCCTCTGATCTAAGCTTGGCCAGTTGAACTTGCTTTCCTAGGAATCTGGCTTTGAAGCAAGAGACACAAAGACAGGGGAATGGTGGAAGTTCATTCATCCCAGTGACTGCACCTGGGCCAGACTGAAGTGCTATCCCTGCTTCCAAGACCCTCTGAGCTGGCTGGCTCCTGTCCAAGCTCTGTTCTAGGTCTTCCCTTCCACCCTGAGGCATCCATGGACATCTAATCACTTCCCTTTTCTTACTTTAGCCTGAGTCAGTTTCTGTTGCTTGCCATCGGTGAATCTGACTGATACACCAGCTCATGCTAAGGAAGAAAGAATTCCCCATTTCCCTACCACATTTGGGATCCAAAGGCCAGATGTGACCCTTCTACCGCTGGGTAATGAACCTCCTGAGATTCTTAACCAAAAGAAGGAAAGAAGTTTATAAAATTGGCTAACCGTCCACCAACTGGCAACTTCTGATCAGAACATAGTAAACCTGAGTTCACTTGACAAATGAGGTCACCTGGATGAAAAGGGAAGGGGGTTGGAATTTCAAGTGTTTATTCAACTCACGGGAAAAGCCCAGTGATTACCTACTCTCTATTGCAACATTCCTCAGATCTGTGATGGGAACATAGCAGGGTCAAGCTCACGGCATCGTCGGATGGAGGAAATGGTCAACATGGTCCATTTATTTGTTTCCTTGTCCCTAACCATTTCCAGTTGTATGCAGAGCATTCTGGTCCTGCAGTACCTCAGGGACACGTGCCTAGGTTATTTACTATGACGGACATTTATCCCACTTTCTAGACAGGGTGGCTGGGGACAGGCAAGAGTAGGCTTGTGCGGTGTAGACTGTGGTGGGCTGTGGGCACGGTACTAGGCAGGAAGCATGAAGTGTGTAGCTTGGTCACGAGGAACTGGCCCTCAGAAATGTCAGATTGTCCACACGCCAGGAGGGGAGCCATCTCTTATTGACAAACTCAAGTTCATGGACTCTCAGATCGTGGGATGGCTGACAGAATGTTTCTCTGTTCTTTTCTACAGGATGATTCCTTATTCATCTACAGTGGGAAATAGATGGGTCAGGAGGACAGCTGGCTGTACGGCAGATCCGTGCAGGCTCTATCTGTAGCCACGCCCCGTGAGAAGAGCCAAATTTTATTGTCTTTCTTTTCCGTGCTTTAAATTTATCTTTTATTGAAGTATAGTTGATTTACTATGTTTTGTAAATTTCTGCTGTACAGTAAAGTGACTCAGTTATACACATATATACATTCTTTTTAATATTTTTTCCCTTATCGTTTATCCCAGGATATTGAATATAGCTCCCTAGTCTATACAGTAGGACCTTGTTGTTTATCTATTGTTGTTTATCCTGTCCATCTTTCTCCCACCTCACTCAGGAGCCAAATCTTAATCAGAGAATGCGGTGCCACTGGCGTCAGAACAAGAGGAACCAGGGACCCATCCCAGGGACCATGAGGCAGACGTCCTCACCCCTGCCCCAGGCCAGGTCAGCTTGGTCTACGGGTGGCTTTTTGTGTTTTCTTTATTTTTTTCCCCCGTGGATGGCAGCTCTCAAGGGTGTGGAGACACTGACCCCTCTTTGAGGATTTGATAGGAGCCATGGACCCACTACCCAGAAAACCCCACAGAACACACAGTTTTGTGTTCAGTGTGGTGGCTCTGAGACAATGCCATGTGTCCACCTCCATGTCGCTTTCCCCTGGGCACACGGGCACTTGAGGTCCCCCAGCCCTCCCGCGGTTAAGTGGGACAGTGTGATGGAATCCTGGCCCATGAACTGGAGGCAGAAATGAAGGCCACTCCCAGGCCTGACCCCCAACTCTCCCCTCCCTCTCTCCTCCTCTTTCTCTCTGTGCCCTGCTGGCCAGATGCGGAGGATCCAGGGGAAGACCCCGAGCCCTGGGGGACAGAAGAGCAGGCAGAGGGAGGGGCCTGGGCTCCTGAGTGACTGCGTGGACCAGAGCCTCACCTCCTGAACCAGCCTGCTCTGTGCTGTGAGAAGGAAGCAGGGGCCATGGGAAGCCCCCGTGACAGCACTTAGACACCCTGACCGACACCCCCAGAGGCAGCCATCCGCAGACCCCGCCCCCTGCAGCTCGGGCCGCCCTGAGTGTGCCCTGTGCGGCTCCTTTGTTCACCACTCACTAAACTACAAGCACCTCCTGTCCCACCTTCTTGGGCGGAATACAAGTCATGGGGTCCCCATCTTTGTCACACGTTTACACGCCACACTCTTGGTCATACCAGCCAGGGCTTGAGGCCAACAGAAACTGCTCGAGTCCTTGTGTGACTGTGAGGGAGTCCCTGGGCCATCCTGAGTCCATCGGTGCTGGTCCCCACCCTGCCCGCGCCCGTGAGCTTCCGCTGGAGAGGGCACCCCAGGACTCAGCCACGCTGGTGGCCATGAGCCAACGCCCGACTTGCTGCTCTCGCCCCTCACGTCTGCCCCTCGGGGGTGGTGAGCTTGTCCTTGGGTGTGCGTTGTTTCAGGGGGGCCTGGCCTGGCAGCTGCAGAGGCTTCTTCCTCCTGAACGGAAAGGATAAGGGGAGGGGGGACGGGGTAGGTGGCCTTGGAGGGTTCCCAGTCTGCCCCTCCGGTGCTTGCCCTGGGTCAAGAGGCAGGCAGGAAGCTCTTCAGAGCAATTGCTCCAGAGCAGAGGAGGGCTGAGAGGCCTGGGGGAGAGACGGGAGTTGAGGGGAGTCACCCTGGCTGCCCCGGTCCTGCCTCAGTTTCCCTTCCATAACCCAGAGAGATGGGACCAGATGTGAAGACTCAAGAGCCCCCTGGCTGGAGGGAGTCCAGGCCCATAGGGGATAGGATGTGGCTGTGCAGGGGTTCCCAGGGGAGCAGGACATCAGGCAGGAGCCAGGGTGGGGTGGGGGCTGGCAGGAGTGTCACTGCTGGGAAGAGGAGGGGATCAAAGCAAAGCACCTGGAGGGCCCTCCAGGGCAAAGGCAAACACTGAGGTCACGGCTGCTCCCACAGGGCTCTGTTCCCACACCCCAGCCCCCAGCTATAAGGGCCCCACCCCAGGCAGGGTGTCCACACTGTGGAGAAGCCATGGCCACGTCGCACCTGCTGCCGTGGCTGTTCCTGCTGCCTGCGCTCTGTGGGCCGGGCACTGGTGAGTCTCCCCAACCTCTCCTCACCCCACTCGTCACCCCGGGGCCAGGTGTGGAGGGGGCATCACGACCTCCTCCACCACTTACTGAGCCCTGGCTCTGTCCCACGCATTATCCTCAGTCTGTACCTTGTCCTAGTTTTAAAGATGAGGAGGTTTTTTTGTTTTGTTTTGGTTTGTTTTACGGTACGCGGCCCTCTCACTGTTGTGGCCTCTCCCGTTGCGGAGCACAGGCTCCGGACGCGCAGGCCCAGCGGCCATGGCCCACGGGCCCAGCCGCTCTGTGGCATGTGGGATCTTCCCAGACTGGGGCACGAACCCGTGTCCCCTGCATCGGCAGGCGGACTCTCAACCACTGTGCCACCAGGGAAGCCCGATGAGGGGGTTTTGACTCAGAGAAACTCCAGGGCTTGTCCAAGGTCGCACAGCTGGCAAACACTATAGCAGGTAGAACACAGAGCCGTCCGACTCCAGCATGTTTAACAGTCATGCGTCCCAGTAAAATTGGGTTTGGAGGTTGGGTGAGGCCAGGGTGCCAGGTGTGGCTCGGATCCCAAGGTTGCTCTGGCCCCAAACAGCAGCTGTCGGGACCACCTCATCCCCGGCCTGCGCCCAGGGCCCCGAGTTCTGGTGCCAAAGCCTGGAGCAAGCATTGCAGTGCAGAGCCCTAGGGCACTGCCTGCAGGAAGTCTGGGGACATGTGGAAGCTGTGAGTACCACCCAAGGATGTACCGAGACCAAAGGTCTTGGGATAGAGGGTCCTGGGTAGGCTCTGGATGGGATTGGAGCCCCTGTAGGGGATGGGAGGGGATGGGATAGGATAGGATGTGATGGGATGTGTTGGGGGGAAGGGATGGGATGGGTTGGGGGGGAAGGTATGGGATTGATGGGATGGGTTGGGATGGGTTGGGGGGGAAGGGATGGGATGGGTTGGGGGGAAGGGATGGGATTGATGGGATGGGATGGGATGGGATAGGATGGGATGGGATATGATTGATGGGATGGGATGCGATTGATGGGATGTGATGGGATGGGATGGAAGGGGATGGGATAGGATGGGATGGTTTGGGGGGGAAGGGATGGGATTGATGGGATGGGTTGGGATGGGATGGGATGGGATGGGACAGGATGGGATGTGATGGGATGGGTTGGGGGGGAAGGGATGGGATTGATGGGATGGGTTGGGATGGGATGGGATGGATGGGATGGGATGGGATGGGATGGGATGGGATGGAAGGGGATGGAAGGGGATGGGATAGGATGGGATGTGATGGGATGGGTTGGGGGGGAAGGGATGGGATTGATGGGATGGGTTGGGATGGGATGGGATGGGATGGGACAGGATGGGATGTGATGGGATGGGTTGGGGGGGAAGGGATGGGATTGATGGGATGGGTTAGGATGGGATGGGATGGATGGGATGGGATGGGATGGGATCGTGGGCAGTTGCCTGTGTCTTGGAGCACCCCATCAGCTTCAGCCACCTGAGCTGGGAGCATGGCCTCCACTCATGTGCCCCACATTGGGGCCCTCTCCTCAGGCTGACCTGTGCCAGGAATGTGAGGACATCACCCACTTTCTCATCAAGATGGCCAAGGAGGTCATTTCCCAGGTAATGAGGCCCAGACCCTGGACTGAAGCTTGGGGATTAAGAGAAAGAGAAGCGGTTAGCCCCATAAAGGAGGCGTCTCCAGCTTGGGGGTGATCCCAGGTGCCTCCTGGCCAGGAGAGGGCTCTGGAGGTGAGCTCAGCAGCACAGCCAGAGATGGTCTTTTCTGAGGGGAGCAGCCACGTCTGCGCCCAAGTGTGCGGCTCACTAGCCCCCTCCCAACTCCAGGGCCCTGGGCGAAGGTGGCCATTCGGGTGGGCGATGGCCCCGTGTCCAGGGGCTCAGGCGGGGCAGACCTCAGAGAGGCCAGGCTGACGGTCCCCTCTCCCGCCTGCCTCCCAGGACACGATACGGGAATTCCTGCAGCACGAGTGTGACGTCTTCCCGCTGAAGCTGCTGGGGTCCCAGTGCCACCTCATGCTGGACACCTACTTCCCACTGGTCATCAGCCACTTCCAGAGCCACATGGTGAGGCCCTCCTGCCTCGCCTCCATCCTGCCTCCTGCACAACCTTCACGCCCTCCCTGTCCCTGAGTTACCCCCGCACGTGGCAGCCCACCCCCTGCCCACACGGGGTGCAGGAAACTCAGTGCTCCTCGGCCTGTACCCAGGTGACAGCGCCTCCCACTCAGCTGTACACAGTGGGCCCGCACGCTCTCAGGCGCCGGCACACACCCTCAAACCCTTTGCACAAACACTCGGCCACACACTCACTGCACACAGTCTCACGCAACACCTACACCGTCTACACGCTCACACGACAAACGCACTCTCACGTACTTACACTCACTCATTCTCACAAACATCCACGCTCACACTCGTTCACACACATCCCCAGACACGTGTCCCAAAGTCCCCACTTGACCCCCTCTCTGCCTTTGGTCTCCTCTCCCACCCCAACAGAGTCCTAAACCACAGCCCCCAAACCAGCCTGCTTCCCCCATTCCAGGCCTAAAGGCAGTTACCTGGTGCCTGGGTCCTTGAGCCAGACGGAAGGGGAGTGGGGTCCCCTCCCCCGTCCCAATCACCTTCTCACCCTGCGTTGTGCCCTAGAACCCGAAGGCCATCTGCGGGTCCTTGGGCCTGTGCAAACGCGGGCAACCAGAGCCAGGGCAGGAGCCAGAGCCATCAGGCCCCCTGCAGGACAAGCTGGTCCTCTCCATGCTGCCTGGGGCCCTCCAGGAGAGGCCCGGGCCGCAGACACAGGTGAGATGGAGATCCAGAGAGCGAGGGCCATGGCCGAGGCCCTGGATCACTTGGCCTGGGAGGGGCAGCGTTGGGAAGGGGACCAGCAGCTCCAGGCAGGGCCTACGGCACAACCAGGAGGCGGGGACATGGAAGGGGAGGCGAGTCGGGCGAGGCAGAGCCCTGAGGAGGCTTCTGTCCAGCTTGCCTCCAGTGCGCTTCTCTCCCCCAGGATCTCTCCGAGCAGCGGTTATCCATTCCCATGCCCCTTCCCTTCTGCTGGCTCTGCAGGAATATGATCAAGTGGATCAAAGCTAAGGTTCCCAAGGTGAGGCATCCGGGGCCACGAGGCCACCCACACCTCCGCTTCCCCCCACCCCTCCTCATACGCCCACCAGGGGCCAGCTGGCTGCATTGTCCCCACCCAAGGGACCCTGGCACTCAGGCTGGGCCTGGTAGGTGCCAGGCCTAGGGCCTGTTCAACGACTGTGGGGGATTCCTTGGCGGTCCAGTGGTTAGGACTCGGCACTTTCACTGCCGTGACCCAGGTTCAATCCCTGGTCTGGGAAACTAAGCTCCCTCAAGCCACGGGGGAGAAAAAAACAAACAGAAATAAAACCACTGTGAGGCCCCGACTGTGTGCCAGGTACTATGCCAGGTGTCAAAGTACAGAAAAGAATCTCAGTCATCTTTGTAGAAACGGTTCTTTCATTTTACAAAAGGAGAATTTCCGCAGATGGACACTCCATCCCTGCCTGCCCCAAACCTGGGGTCTTCCAGACCTGTAGTGACCATCACCCAACGGCCCTGCCCTGAAATGGGGCCCAAGTGAGGAGACGCCCTGCCCTGTCGGCCCTTCCAGATGAGGGCATCCCCACCCTCCTGAGTTTACACTGTGGTGGGAGAGATTTCTTTCAGGTAGTGGTTAGTTCAGAGCAGAGAATTAAAACAGATGAGGGGAGGGACAGTGATGGGGGAGGAGGTTTAGGATGGTCGTCAGGGGGCATCTCTGAGGAGGTGATGGCTAAGCTGAGGCCTGGAGGATGACAAGGACCGACGGGCCAAGGGCCTCGAGCAGAACGAGCTTGGTCAGCTGTGTGGCTGCCTCAGGTGGGCTCCGGGAGAGTGGTCGGCGGGCCCGGGAGAAACACCGGAGCCAAGTGAAGGAACTCTGGGCCTTCTCCTGAACACAGTTCACAGCTGTGGAAGGGTTTCAGGCAGGGGGAGGCCGTGACTGGATTGACACTTCAGCAAGATCGAGCTCCTACGGTTTGAAGCATGAATTGGGCGGATGGGAGCGAATAATGAGAGTGAGGAGATGATTGCAGAAATGGGGGGGTGGAGCTAGGAGGGGAACTGGGGACGTGTCTGGAACGGGGGCTCTGCAGGACTCAGCGATGGATGGGACCTGGGGAGTGGGGACGAGAGAGGAATCGGCAGTGACGCTACGGACCTCGGCTTGAGCCGTGGGTTCTCTGGAATGGCCCCAGCTGAGATGAGTAGATTTGAGAAGAAACAGGTCTGGGCAGACAAATCATGGGTTCTCTCCTGGCCGTGCAACACTCCTGTGCAACAGACAAAGGGAGGCGACAAGTAGGCAGCAGATCCCCCGGCCAGGCCCAGAGACATCAGTCCGAGGGTCGAGGCTACAGACGAGATTGAAATCCAAGGGAACGGTTGGGATCGTACAGGGACGTGGTGTGGGCCAGGTCGAGGAGAAGGAAGCCCGGTCCAAGCAAAGGGAAACACCAGAGAAAGAACCTGAGGAGGGACAGCCGGGGAGGTGGGGACACCACGGCATGAGGGTCACAGAGGCTGAGAGAAGAAAGCATTTCAGCAAGGAGGGAGCAGTCCTCGGGCCCCAGAGCTGCTGAGGGATTGACAACACATGTCCAGGGGGATGCTGTGACCTTGAGAGCTGTTTTGGAGGAGTTACGGGGACCAAAGTGTAGCATTGAGTATTGACAACTCTTTCATGACGTTTTTCTGGGAAGGGGAGGGGAGATGGGTGAGACTCTTTTTAAAAGTTATTTATTTATTTATTTGTTTGTTTGTTAGTTAGTTATTTATTGGCTGCTCTGGGTCTTAGTTGCGGCTCACGGGATCTTCGTTGCCGCATGCAGGATCTTCGTTGCGGTGTGCAGGATCTTTAGTTGTGGCATGCGAACTCTTAGTTGCAGCGTGTGGGATCTAGTTCCCTGACCAGAGATGGAACTCAGACCCCCTGCATTGGGAGCACGGAGCCTTAGCCACTGGGCCACCAGGGAAGTCCCGGGGTGAGGCTTTTTAATGAGAGAAGCTATTTTAGCGTGTTCACATGCTAAGAGACCAATGGGCAGGAGGGAATAGCAATGAGGCAGGACAGAGAGGGGGATGCAGAGGTGAAGCACGTGTGCAGGTGGGGGCAGGGTGGACCCAATGCACAAGGAGATGGGCCAGCTTTTGACAGAGCAGGGATACCTCGTCAGAGCAGGAGGGGAGGCCGAGTGTGGGATCTGATGCAAGCAAATGGGTACATTTGGTGAGATGTGCCATTCGGAATGTGTCACATCCCAGAGAAGTACACGTCCCTCTGCCCTACTCCTTCCTCGGCCTTTCTGGTGCTAGGGGACAGCGGAGTGTTGCAAGCAGGAGCAGGGCCCAGGCCAGCCTGCTGCATATAGGTTCTTTTATTTTTAATTGAAGTATTGTTGATGTACAGTGTTATACATTACAGGTGTACGATATAGTGATTCACAAAACTTTGAAAGGTTATATGCCATTTATAGTTATTATAAAATATTGGCTATATTCCCTGAGATGTGCAATATGTCCTTGTAGCTTATTTCATGCATGTAAGTTCTTGGCTGAATGAATAAGGGTGCGGAGGGATGAGCGTGCCTGCCGCCTCTCTCCTTGCCACTCAGCTGGGAGGTTGTGTTTGGAATCAAGGGTGAGGTGGGGAAACTCCTGGCTTCCCCCAGGGACTCCTGAAACCGCAGGCTCTGGAGCACAGACAGGAGCGGGGAAGCACAGCACGCCCGAGTCAGGAGGGAGAAGACCCAGGTCCGGTTCTGCCACTGCCCCAGGCTGCCATGTGGCCTTGGCAATGCCCACCTCTCTGGGCAACTCTGGAATTTCAGCAATTCCAGACTATTTGAAGTCAAAGGTGGGTCCATGGCCTGAGTCTTGCACCAGCTCAGTGATTCTGGGCAAGTCCCCTGGAGTCTGTGATGCTCAGGGTCCTTATCTGTAAACAGCATAATAATTCTCCAAGGAAACAAGGTAAGGTCTACAAAGTACCAGCTAGTGCTGGGCACTGACTAGGTCTTTCAAGAGAAGGTCCGACCCTGCCCTCTCTCGGCCCCCACCCCAGGGTATGCTGGTACAAGTGTGCCACAGGGTAGCCCCGGTGGTGGGCGGCATCTGCCAGTTCCTGTCCAAGCACTATGTCGGCACCCTAATAAACACACTGCTGGACCGCGTGCTGCCCCAGCTGCTCTGCGGCCCCACCCTCCGGTGCTCCAGCGAGGACGGAGCTGGCCCAGGTGAGCCTGCGGTCCCAGCCCCTGCCCATCGCCCACTCTCAGCCCTCCCCACCCTGGCCCTGCACGACCCTCTCCCTCCCAGGTGCCCCTGCACTGCACCAATGAGGACAGGAACTGAATACTCTGCAGGGCATCCTTGACTGTTTTTTCTCTCTAGCCCTCACCGCTCTGGGGTCCCTGCCAGGAGAATGGCTACCGCAAGACACTGAGTGCCAGCTCTGCGTGTCTGTGACCACCCAGGCAGGGAAGAGCAGCGAGCAGGCCATGCCACAGGCAATGCGCCAGGCCTGCCTGGGCTCCTGGCTGGATAGGCAGAAGGTGAGGGACAGGCACATCAGGGGCTGCCGGTGGTGGAGGGTTGAGCCCAGGAAAGGCTTCCCAGCCAGAGATACGCTGAGATACTCCCCCCGCTCTCAAGGAGCTCAGACAGGCAGACAGGACGTGGGTCAAACAGTGGTGGCGCTGTAACTTAGGGCAAAACCCGCTAAGGCCAGGAGCTGTCTCTGGACAAAGGATGTAGGCTCTGGAGGACCAGCAGGCCTCCCTCATGGACCAGGAGGGAGGCCCGGTCATCTACCAGGAGATGAGTAATGCCAGGGCCGGCTGGAGCCCGAGAGGGCCTGGCCGTCTCTCCAGGGTCCCAGTCCTGTCCCAGAGCCAACCCTCCTTCCGGTGTGACTCAGTGGGGACCAACCCCCCTGCAGGAGAGGGCTGGGCCCGAAGCCCTGGAGTCCCGGTACTCAGAGTGGGCGACAAGCCCGCTGGCTCCCGTCCCAGGAGGCCGCTTTCTACGTGGTCCTCCCTACTGCCCATCACATCAGGTCTCCAAGACCACATGAGCTTTAGGATGCCTTCCAGAAATGATATTTAAGGGGAGGGGGAAAAGGGGGATGAGATTCTGCCCCTGTGCCTCCACCTCCAATGTCCCTGGCTCTCCTGGCAGAAACCCCCATTTCAGCCCACGGCAGCTTGTTCAGAGTCTTATAGCTGGAGCTGCTCAGTGGGGACTGAGGGCTGGACCTACACGAGGTCGGGGGGAGCCCTGGAGTGATCCATCTAAGTGGGGAGGCCTGGACAGCCAGGCAGGGGAGCCCTGCCCTGGGCCTGGCCCCACCCCACCCTGTGTCTGTCTCCTTCCTCAGTGTGAGCAGTTTGTGGAGCAGCACGCACCCCAGCTGCAGACCCTAGTGTCCGGGGGCTGGAATGCCCACACCGCCTGCCAGGTACACCCATCCTTCCCAGCTGATCCTGGGACTTTCCTGAGCTCCAGGACCCCCACCCTCTCCGGTCCACGGTCCTCAAGGGCCCCATTCCCCCGGGTGCGGGGCAGCCCCAGGAGCACAGGCCCCCAACTGGGACATGCCCTCGCATGTTTTACGATAGAAAAGGCAGTCTCAGAGAAGTCGAGAGAAAGCCACAAAAGAATGAAAAAGAGGCGTATGGGAAGGGAGAGGGCAGCTTTAAGGAGTGTGGTTTGATGTGCATTCTGGGATGGGGGGTGTTCACTGAGCAACGTGTGCTTGATGGGAGGGTACCAAGTGAGAATCTTGGGGCAAGCATCCCACCTCCTCCGGCTCTAAACCCAGAAGGCCTGTGGCTCAGGGAGTGGCCCAAGGAGTCCACGAGGTCACATCCAGAGCTCCCACCAGGTGGCAGGTGGAGCGAGAGCTGCCCCTTCCAGGAGGAGATTCCCTAACATCCTCAGAGCTGGGAATGGGGCCGGGGGCGGGGGTGGTGGTGTTGCAAGCCCTCAGGCCTTAATGCTGTCCCTGTGGCAGGCCGTGGGGATGTGCATGACCCCGATCAGTCCTCTCCAGTGGGTCCACAGACCCGACTTCTGATGAGAAGTCAACGCCATGCCAGGTGAGTCCAGGCCCCCAGCTGACAGGAGTGTGGGCAGGTCCTCCTCCCATCAGGAGGGGAGCCCCTCTGTCCCCAAGCAGGAAAGGACAGCCACTGATTCTGCCTGCTCCCTCCTCCTCTTCACAGGACAAACTCGAGGCTCCTGAGGGCCCCTGGCAGCACCTTCACCAGAAGGACCTCTCTCGAACCTGCTCACCCCTCTGCCCAGAATCCCTGTGGCGCTCAGTGCCAGGCGCAGCTCCCAGCTCCCTCGCCCTGGCCCAGCCCTCAGGGGAGCTTCCGTGCCTGCCTGAGGCTTCCCCCTAACAGCTCACCCTCTGCACTCTTCAGTCTTGGATGTGTTTAGACCAAGGCCAGCCTTTCCTGAAACTCAGGGGAAATCAGACTTTGCTGCCCGAAGATGACACCCCCTCAGAGGCCAGGAACTCCGCCCTCACCTGTCTCCCCACTCCTGAGACACATCCCTCTCTCCCTCCCTGTCATTCGGTCAGAGGTCTGCACCTTAGGACGGAGGGGTGGGTCAGATGCAGCCTCTGTTGCCAGGTGCCTCCGGGCAGGGAAGTGCCCCTGAGAGCAAACCTGGTCAACTTTACAATTCTCCTCAGAGCAAGACCCCAACACAAAGGTCATTTATTCATTTCTTCACTCATTTTTAAAAAATGCAGTAAGTGCCTGTGGCCAGGCCACATTCTAGGGGCAAGGGCCAGAGCTGTGAATAAAGGAGTGAGCCCGCTGCCCTCCTGCAGCTCACACCCGGGGCCAGCCTCTTCCATCTGCAGGTCAGGGGGAAGCCCGGCCTGCTCCCCAAATCCTCAGCCTGGTCTGTTCTATCTCTAACCACAGCCTGAAACCAGAGCCACTTCCGTCCACTCTGGGTGTGAGGCGCGGCCAAGGCTGCATCTTCTGGAGAGGGTCTGCAGAGGGGGTTTCCAGGCCGGGGCCACCTTCACACACTACCTGAGCCCGCCTCACTCTCACAGGGTAGAGACCTCCCCAAGGCTGGGCCGAGGGGATCTCACTGTGGGCCCCCAGCGCTTCTCCAAGTCCTGGCTGCAAGAGGACAGCAGGGGAAAAGCTGGGCCCTGCCTCACTCCGATCTCCACGTGCACAAGATCCTAGCTTTTCTAATTATTCTGCTAACACTTTCACAAAATTCAAGATTCAGAAGAATAAAAAATGGGAACATAAAGTACCATAAAAGATAGACATGTGAAATCCTTAAACTTTCTTTAAACATCAGGAAATCCCTGGTGTGGTCAAAGGTGAGCACAGCAGTGCTCAAGCCTGGTGGAAGGTGATTGGGCATTGTCAGTATTTGAACATTTTCCTGCTTAAGAGCTGTTGTTGCTTTTTGTAAGGTTGAACTCCCAATTTTTGTTTGAAATGCCAGGGTGACTCGATTCCTGCTGTGATTTATCTCCTCAAAGCTCACTTGGGGCTGGTCCCGCTGGGGATCAGTTCCCATGTAATACAGCAACCATAGGGATGTTAACAAAGTGCTATCTCCTTGTCCTAAAAGAAAAGACACTGCCCTTTAAGACGCTGCAGAAGCTGCAGCCTTACCCTCCTTCGCGATGGAGAAATACATGCCTACGTCACCCCTCCCTCCTGTAACTGCTTTCAGGCTGGCCCCCACCTGTTACCCTCCCCCCTCCCAAAGAGCCCACCCACTGTGATGAAGTGAGGTTGTTAGGGTACCCCAAACCCAAAATATACAAAAAAAAAAAAAAAACCCCACCAAATTAATTAACCTTTAGCATTAAAGACCTAAATGCCTGGAAGTGTCCCTTCACTTAATAAAAGAACTTTTATTATGTTTCCTATTATAAAAGAAATACATGTTTATTGTAGAAAATTCAGAAATTGCAGACCAAAACACAGTTGAAATTACCCACAATCCTACCAATCCCAGGAGAGAGCTATATAGTGGATGTAGACTTTGACCCTGAACTACAGACTTTTTCAATCCATTTGCCCACCCTTTGGCTCCACCCTGAATGGCTCCACCATTCGAGCACCAGGAAGAGCTTTTTTTTTTTTTGCGGTACGCGGGCCTCTCACTGCTGTGGCCTCTCCCGTTGCGGAGCACAGGCTCCGGATGCGCAGGCTCAGCGGCCATGAGCGGGCCCAGCCGCTCCGCGGCATGTGGGATCTTCCCGGACCGGGACACGAACCCGTGTCCCCTGCATCGGCAGGCGGACTCTCAACCACTGCGCCACCAGGGAAGCCCAGGAAGAGCTTTTTATACAGCCTGCGCTTGGGGTAGGGAAGATTGACACAAACCCTTGGCCTCTGAATTTGAACTTTTAAGTAAATCTTTTTGTAAATCTATAGCAGACTATTGTCTTGAAAGCCATTATTTCAATTACAAGACTAAGGTCCCTGAGAGAAAAGAGTGTTTTAAATTTTGCAAAAAAGCTTGGTTGGGAAGATGAAGAGTGACAGCCTGAAGGACGGGAGGCACTAACAGTTTATCCCAAAAGCAAGTGTGGGAATGAGCTCCTGATAATGGAAGAGGAGGCTTCACTCAAAAGGTCAGGAGTCAACCATCTATGGGAGGAGAGAAGTGGCTACAGCTGAGACTCAGGGTGGGGGGCCCTGAGACATTCCCAGCACCCTGCACCCCAGAGGAAGGTAAGAAGGAAAAGCCCCAAGAGGGGTTTGTGTCCCATAGCAGTAGAGGGGCTCGTTCTTCAGTTGCCAGGGTGCAGCCTGAGGAGGACACATCAGAAAGAGTGAAGAGAATGGCCTCAGGGAGGGGCCTGGGCAGACAGGCCTGGGGGCTGCCTCAGGGGGAGCCCACCCACATGATGCAGGACAGCAAGCACACCTCACAGCCCAGAGGCCATCAGGATGGGCTCTGGACAAGATGGTGGGCCCACAAGGGCCCATGGTTGGCAACAAAGCTGTGACAGTTTCATGGACCTTGAGAGGATGAGAAGTCAGACATGTGTAGCCAACACAAGACAGTGAAGATCAGATAAGATGAGTGACGCTTGGGTGGAGACCTGGAGTGCCCAGGACAGCACAGTCACCGACATCTCTCCTCACAACAGGGTAACGTGTAGCTCAATCCCAGGGGTAAGGGAAGGAGGGTTCAGTGGTTAGTTGCCCAAGATGGGCTGGCTGTGCATTAAATGAGAAGGGACTGAGTTTTTTTCAAATGGAAATATTAAGTATGGGGGGCTTATGAGCCAAAATGAGTTCAGTTATAGACAAATACAATTATATTTATGTCCCGCAATTAATGACTGAAGTTTTAAATCCACTACACAATCAATATAACATTTATAACATATATAACATTATTCCAAACCTTCCTCTGCACATGTACAAAAATAGATATAACAGATTTACAAAAATGGGAACACCCTATACATGCTGCTTTGTAAACTGCTTTGTTCATTTAAAATAATCTTTCCTATAAAATAGATAAACAACAAGAACCTACTGTATAGCACAGGGAACTACACTCAATATCTTGTACTAACCTATAATGGAAAAGAAACTGAAAAAGAATACTTATATATATATAAATAACTAAAAGAATACTTATATATGGGGAGGGTGGAAGGGAGGGAGATGCAAGAGGGAGGACATATGGGAACATATGTTTATGTATGACTGATTCACTTTGTTATAAAGCAGAAACTAACACACCATTGTAAAGCAATTATACCCCAATAAAGATGTTAAAAAAAAAAAAAGAATACATATATATATAAATAACTATTTATATATATAACTATATATATTTATATATGTAAATAACTATATATATTTATATATGTATATAACTGAATCACTTTGCTGTACACCTGAAACTAACACAACATTGTAAATCAACTATACATCAATCAATCAAGGAAAGTAAAAAATTTTTAAAAATTTTGTTTAACTTTTCCATGTCAGTAAATACAGATACCTATCATCACTGCTAATTGCTGCATGCTTTTTTTCTTGATAAAAACTCTTTACTTTTTTTTTTTTAATATTGACTGATGGATTGATTGATTTTGGCTGCACTGGGTCCTAGTTGCGGCACGCGGGATCTTTGTTGCAGCATGTGGGATCTTTTAGTTGCAGCATGCAGACTCCTAGTTGCGTCATGTGAACTCTTAGGTGCAGCATGCGTGTGAGATCTAGTTCCCCGACCAGGGATCGAACCCAGGCCCCCTGCATTGGGAGCATGGAGTCTTACGCACTGACAACCAGGGAAGTCCCAAAACTCTTTACTTTTTAAAACAACTATTATCAACAATGTTGTGAAGAATAAAAATCCTGGCAGTAACATCTTTGCTTACTAGTCTGATTATTTCCTTAGAATCAATTCTAAGACATGAAATTTTGGGGACAAAAACCATGTACATCTTTACTTCTAACATAGTCTGTATTATCAAACTGGCCCTTTACCAGCCGTACCATTTCTATCTCAATAGTAAACAAGTGCCTCTTTTTCACTCTCTCCAACCCTGGATATTAGCAATCTTTCAAATCTTTGCTGAACTATAAAATGACCTCCGGTTATTCTAATTTGCATTTCTTTGGTTACTAAGTAAACTTTTTTTAACATGTTTATTGGCCATTTATATTTCATCTTTCGTGAAATGCCTATTTGGGTTTTTTGCCTGATTTTCTGCTGGGGTGTTCTTTTTATTGTCTTACCAGTAAAAATATATCAGGTATATTTATTTATTTACTGTCCTATATGGTGCAGATTTTCCTCTAGCATAAGTCTCTCAAATTTAGGATATGTTTTCCACATATCTATCTTTTCCTTTGTGACATCCAGCTGAGAAAGCATAAATTTCACTTCTTTCCCATCTGTGATTCAGACAGCCAGAGCCTGAGGTCTCCAAAGAGGAAGCATATGCTGGAATCACAGCTATAAAGACACGTGGGCCAGGCCCCCAGCTCAGACAGCAGTGGTGGAAGCCACCCACATGTCACCCACAAAGGACCTCAAGCTACACACACAGGACATGACAGTCAGCCTGAGCAGTGGTCCCCAACCTTTCAGGCAACTGCATCTATCGTCAACACCTCGGGAGGGTGCAAGGAGACAAAATCATCTCTGCAAAAGAAGGACACAGAGAACACAGACTCGGCACTATGCCATCAATTAGACCAATGCGTGGTACTGACTGAGCAGATACGAGAGTCAGAGGGGCAAAAGAAGAGCAAGTTAAAGAAAAAGAGCAGCCCGAGAAAAGGAAGCGGGTGGCACCAAGGCCTGGGGCCTGCTGGCATATGTGAGCAACAGAATAGGAGTCTGGGAATCAGGATCAGGAGAAACATCCCGAGAGGTGAGACTAGAGACGCTAATTTCAGGCTTGATTCTAAGAGCCAATGAAGGGTCTTAAGTTGGAGATCAGGGTGTGGGGGAGAAATGATTTGGTTAGACTTGTGCCTCAAAAGATTACTCTGGCTGGGACTTCCTTGGTGGTCCAGGGGTTAAGACTCTGCCCTCCCGCCTCCCATCAGGAAGCTTGCACAAGCCTCTTAGATAGCCTCATCCACCAGCAAGAACTACAGTTCTGCAGCCTGTGGAAGGAAAACCACATTCACAGAAAGATAGACAAAATGAAAAGGCAGAGGACTTTGTACCAGATGAAGGAACAAGATAAAACCCCAGAAAAGCAACTAAATGAAGTGGAGATAGGCAACCTTCCAGAAAAAAATTCAGAATAATGATAGTGAGGATGATCCAGGACCTCGGAAAAAGAATGCAGGCAAAGATAGAGAAGATGCAAGAAATGTTTAACTAAGACCTAGAAGAATTAAAGAACAAACACACAGAGATGAACAATAAAATAACTGAAATGAAAACTACACTAGATGGGCTTCCCTGGTGGCGCAGTGGTTGAGAGTCCGCCTGCCAATGCAGGGGACACAGGTTTGTGCCCCGGTCCGGGAGGATCCCACATGCCGCGGAGCGGCTGGGCCCGTGAGCCATGGCTGCCGAGCCTTCGCGTCCGGACCCTGTGCTCTGCAGTGGGAGAGGCCACAACAGTGAGAGGCCCGTGTACTGCAAAAAAAAAAAAAAAAAAAAAAACTACACTAGAAGGAATCAATAGCAGAATAACTGAGGCAGAAGAACTGATAAGTGACCTGGAAGACAGAATGGTGGAATTCACTGCCACCAAACAGAATAAAGAAAAAAGAATGAAAAGAAATGAAGACAGCCTAAGAGACCTCTGGGACAACATTAAAAACAACAACATTTGCATTATATGGGTCTCAGAAGGAGAAGAGAGAAAGGACCCGAGAAAATATTTGAAGAGATTATAGTTGAAAACTTCCCTAACATGGGAAAGGAAATAGCCATCCAAGTCCAGGAAGCGCAGAGAGTCCCAGGCAGGATAAACCAAAGGAGAGACACGCCAAGACACACAGTAATCAAATTGACAAAAATTAAAGACAAAGAAAAATTATTGAAAGCAGCAAGGGAAAAATGACAAATAACATACAAGGGAACTCCCATAAGGTTAACAGCTGATTTCTCAGCAGAAACTCTACAAGCCAGAGGGAGCGGCACAATATATTTAAAGTGATGAAAGGGAAGAACTTACAACCAAGATTACTCTATCCGGCAAGGATCTCATTCAGATTCAGTGGAGAAATCAAAAGCTTTACAGACAAGCAAAAGCTAAGAGAATACAGCACCACAAAACCAGCTCTACGACAAATGCTAAAGGAACTTCTCTAAGTGGGAGACACAAGAGAAGAAAAGGACCTACAAAGACAAACCCATAACAATTAAGAAAATGGTCATAGGAACATACATATCGATAATTACCTTAAACGTGAATGGATTAAATGCTCCAACCAAAAGACACAGGCTGGCTGAACGGATACAAAAACAAGACCCATATATATGCTGTCTACAAGAGACCCACTTCAGACCTAGGGACACATACAAACTAAAAGTGAGGGGATGGAAAAAGATATTCCATGCAAATGGAAATCAAAAGAAAGCTGGAGTTGCAATACTCATAGCAGATAAAATAGACTTTAAAGAATGTTACAAGAGACAAGGAAGGATAGTAGATAATGATCAAGGGATCAATCCAAGAAGAAGATATAACAATTATAAATATATATGCACCCAACATAGGAGCACCTCAATACATAAGGCAACTGCTAACAGCTATAAAAGAGGAAATCGACAGTAACACAATAATAGTGGGGGACTTTAACACCTCACTTAACACCAATGGACAGATCATCCAGACAGAAAATTAATAAGGAAACACAAGCTTTAAATGACACAATAGACCAGATAGATTTAACTGATATTTACAGGACATTCCATCCAAAAACAGCAGATTACACTTTCTTCTCAAGTGCACATTGAACATTGCTAGGATAGGTCACATCTTGGGTCACAAATCAAGGCTCAGTAAACTTAAGAAAACTGAAATCATATCAAGCATCTTTTCTGACCACAACACTATGAGATTAGAAATCAATTACAGGGAAAAAAATGTAGAAAACACAAACACATGGAGGCTAAACAATACATTACTAAATAACCAAGAGATCTCTGAAGAAATCAAAAAATACCTAGAGACAAATTACAATGAAAACACAATGATCCAAAACCTATGGGATGCAGCAAAAGCAAGTCTAAGTTTATAGCAATACAAGCCTACCTCAAGAAACAAGAAAAATCTCAAATAAATGATCTAAACTTACATCTAAATGAACTAGAGAAAGAAGAACAAAAAAAAACCCAAGGTTGGTAGAAGGAAAGAAATCATAAAGACTAGAGCAGAAATAAATGAAATGGAAACAAAGAAAACATAGCAAAGATCAATAAATACTAAAAGCTGGTTCTTTGAGAAGATAAACAAAATTGATAAACCTTTAGCCAGACTCATCAAGGAAAAGAGGGTGAGGGCTCAAATCAATAAAATTAGAAATGAAAAAGGAGAAGTTACAACAGACACAACAGAAATACAAAGCACAATACACTACTACAAGCAACTCTATGCCAATAAAATGGACAATGTGGAAGAAATGGACAAATTCTTAGAAAGGTATAACCTTCCAAGACTGAACGAAAGATCAGAAAGAGAAATTAAGGAAACAATCCCATTCACCATTGCAACAAAAAGAATAAAATACCTAGGAATAAACCTACCTAGGGAGACAAAAGACCTGTATGCAGAAAACCATAAGACACTGATAAAAGAAATCAAAGATGTCACAAACAGATGGAGAGATGTACCATGTTCTCGGATTGGAAGAATCAATATTGTGAAAATGACTATACTATCCAAAGCAATCTACAGATTCAATGCAATCCCTATCAAATTACCAGTGGCATTTTTTACAGAACTAGAACAAAAAATCTTAAAATTTGTATGGAGACACAAAAGATCTCGAATAGCCAAAGCAATCTTGAGGGGAAAAAAAACAGAGCTGGAGGAATCAGACTCCCTGACTTCAGACTAGACTACAAAGCTACAGTAATCAAGACAATATGGTACTGGCACAAAAACAGAAATATAGATCAATGGAACAGGATAGAAAGCCCAGAGATAAACCCACGCACCTATGGTCAACTAATCTATGACAAAGGAGGCAAGGATATACAATGGAGAAAAGACAGTCTCTTCAATAAGTGGTGCTGGGAAAACTGGACAGCTACATGTAAAAGAATGAAATTAGAACACTCCCTAACACCACACACAAAAATAAACTGAAAATGGATTAGAGACCTAAATGTAAGACCAGACACTATAAAACTCTTAGAGGAAAACTTAGGAAGAGCCCTCTTTGACATAAATCACAGCAAGATCTCTTTTGATCCACCTCCTAGAGTAATGGAAATAAAAACAAAAATAAACAAATGGGACCTAATGAAACTTAAAGCTTTTGCAAAGCAAAGGAAACTACAAACAAGATGAAAAGACAACCCTCAGAATGGGAGAAAATATTTGCAAATGAATCAACGGACAAAGGATTAATCTCCAAAATATATAAACAGCTCATGCAGCTCAATATTAAAAAAACAAACAACCCAATCAAAAAATGGGCAGAAGTCCTAAATAGACATTTCGCTAAAGAAGACATACAGATGGCCAAGAAGCACATGAAAAGCTGCTCAACATCACTAATTATTAGAGAAATGCAAATCAAAACTACACTGAGGTATCACCTCACACCAGTTAGAATGGGCATCATCAGAAAATCTACAAACAAATGCTGGAAAGTGTGTGGAGAAAAGGGAACCCTCTTGCACTGTTGATGGGAATGTAAATTGATACAGCCACTATGGAGAACAGTATGGAGGTTCCTTAAAAAACTAAAAATATAATTACCATATGACCCAGGAATCCCACTACTGGGCATATACCCAGAGAAAACCATAATTCAAAAAGACACAGGCACCCCAATGTTCATTACAACACTATTTACAATAGCCAGGTCATGGAAGCAACCTAAATGCCCATCAACAAACGAATGGATAAAGAAGACGTGGTACATATGTACAATGGAATAGTACTCAACCATAAAAAGGAACGAAATTGGGTCAATCGTAGAGATGTGGATGGATCTAGATAGAGACTGTCATACAGAGTGAAGGAAGTCAGAAAGAGAAAAACAAATATATATTAATGCATATATGTGGAACGTAGAAGAATGGTACAGAAGAACCTGTTTGCAGGGCAGAAATAAGAGACACAGATGTAGAGAACAAACGTATGGACACCAAGGGGGGAAATTGGCGGGGGGAGTGGTGGTGGTGTGATGAATTGGGAGACTGGGATTGACATGTATATACTGATGTGTATAAAACTGATGACTAATAAGGACCTGCTGTATAAAAAACTAAATAAAATAAAATTCAAAAAAAAGACTCTGCCCTCCCAATGCAGGGGGCCCACGTTCAATCCCTGGTCAGGGAACTAGATCCTGCATACCACAACTAAAAGACCCTGCACATCACAACAAAGATCTCGCATGCAGCAACGAAGATCCCACGTGCTGCAACTAAGACCCAGCGCAGCCAAATAAATAAATATTAAAAAAAAAAAAAAGGGCTTCCCTGGTGGCGCAGTGGTTGAGAGTCCACCTGCTAATGCAGGGGACACGGGTTCACGCCCCAGTCCGGGAAGATCCCACATGCCGCGGAGGAGCTGGGCCCGTGAGCCATGGCCGCTGAGCCTGTGCGTACGGAGCCTATGCTCCGCAACGGGAGAGGCCACAACAGTGAGAGGTCCGCGTACCACAAAAAGAAAAACAAACGAGATTACTCTGGCTAAAGTGTGAATGAATTGGGGGGAGGGAACAAGGGAATGTGGGGATGAACTGTCAGTAGCGTAGACTAGAATGACAGTGGCAGAGGGCCTGTGCAGAAGTCACATGGATCTTGGAGAGTGACTTCAGACAGTAATAAGCTTAGATGCTGACTCCGATGGAAGCTGTTGTCCCAGTCGTAGCATCTTTACTGATACAGCACAGCCTCTGGCACTTTGTATGCCTCGTTCTCCATGCCAATTTATAAACGTCACCAGAAGTCGTTTGCTTTTACCTGGCAGGGCCAACAGTATACCTTCACATTTTTGCATGAAGACAACGTCAATTCTTCCACTCTCTACTGTCACAGTCCACAGCCATCTTGATCATCTTGACATTCCACAAAACATAACAGTAGTCCTCTGTATTGATGACACTGGATGTCATCAATGTCCAATAAGCAGGAAGTACCAAGTATTTTAAATGTCTTAGTAAGATATACACAAACGAGAGGGTGAGATTTAACCCCAGTACAATTCAGGGACCAGTCACCTCAGTGAAGTTTCTTGGGGTCAGTGGTCGAAAGTATGTCAAAGCATCACCACCAAGTTGCTGTACCTCATGTCACCACACACACACACACACACACAGAGGCAGTACAATGTTTAGTAGGCTTTTTTGACTTTTGAAGACAACATAGATCACATTTGAGTGTGCTATTTTTTTTTTTTTTTTTTTTTTTTTTTGCGGTACGCGGGCCTCTCACTGTTGTGGCCTCTCCCGTTGCGGAGCACAGGCTCCGGACGCGCAGGCTCAGCGGCCATGGCTCACGGGCCCAGCCGCTCCGCGGCATGTGGGATCTTCCCGGACCGGGGCACGAACCCGCGTCCCCTGCAATGGCAGGCGGACTCCCCAACCACCACGCCACCAGGGAAGCCCCGAGTGTGCTATTTTTAACCTATCTAGAGAGTCACTTACAGCTGTATAACTACTAGTTTCATGGAGACCAGAATAAGAGAAGATTCTGCAGCGAGTTTAGGTTGCACAACGGACTGTTCTACTACTTGGGCCTTATGATCCGGGTGAGCCAACGATATTTCGAAGTGACCCGGGCAAACAGGAATGCTGTATGCAGCCTCCAGGAAGGACCAGTGGGAGAATCACAGTGCAGAACCCCAGGATTTGGGAGCAAGGCTATGCCCTCTTCTGCAAATACCTATTCTCCTTTTGAGAAACAGCTTCTGGCTAGCTATGGGGCCATGGCAGGGACAGAGCACCTGACAATGGGACATCAGGTGATCATGCAGCCTGATCCTCCTGTCGTGAACTGGTTGTCGTCTGACACCTTGCCATGCTGGGCAGGTACAGCTGCAACCTGCCATTAACTGGAATGCCAAGCTCAGGCAGGTCCAAAAGGCACGAGTTTCCATGAGCAGATTCCTTTGACACAACTCCTGTTGCATTGCCTCCTGGGGTGTTCCTTCAGACCAGCTGACCAAAAAAGACAAAACTCAAGCCCAGTTTATAGATGGGTTTGTATAATATGCTGGCACAACCAGTAAGTAGACAGTTGCACTTCATCCCCACTCAGGGTGACACTGAAAGACAGAAGTAAAGGAAAATCCTCTAGTGGCCATAGCTTCAAGCAGTATATTTGGTTGTTCACCATTTGGAGTGTGAAATGGCCAGAACTACAGATCTAGACTAACTCAGGGGCAGTTGCCAATGATTTGACTGGATGGTTAGGGATTCAGAAGGAACAGGATTGTAACACTGGTGAAAAAGAAGTTTGGGGAAGAGGTATATGGGTGGACAACTTGAATAAGACTATACTATGAAAATAGTTGTGCTCCGCAAGAATGCCCACCAAAAGGTATCCACCGCATTAGAGACTCTTAATAGTCAGGGCAAATGACATGCTCTGTGGATGCAGTAAGCAGCCTCTTCCTCCAGCCTCCCCCAGCACTTGCTCAATGAGCTCATGAGCCGTGGTGGCAGGGATGGAGGTTATGCGTGGGCTCAACAACAGACTTCCCCTGACCTGAGTAGTACTTCTGCTGAGTTATCTAATTTGCCAATGCAGGGATTTACATTGAGTCCCCAGTATGGACACGATTACTTGTGGGGATTGGCCAGCCACCTAGTGCCAGGCTGATTACTTTCTTCTATTATGGAAGGAGCGTAGATCCAACCTCAGAGGACTAGAAACGTGTTCTGGATACGGATTTGCCTTCCCTGCCCACAATGTTTCTACCAGCACCACCATCCGTGGACTCTCAGAATGCCTTATCAATCATCACAACATTCCACACAGTGTTGCATCTGATCAAGGAATTCTTCACAGCAAAGCAAGTGCAGCAGTGGGCTCATGCCCATAGGATTAACTGGACTTACCACATACACACACCATCATCTGGAAGTGGGTAGCCTAACGGAAAGGTGGAATGGCTTACTGAAAACACAGTTACAGGGAAGTCCCTGGCAGTCCAGTGGTTAGGACTCGGCGCTTTCACTGCCGAGGGCCTGGGTTCAATCCCTGGTCAGGGACCTAAGATCCCGCAAGCCGTGCAGCACAGCCAATTATAAATAAATAAGCACATATGTCTTAAAACAAACAAACAGTTGCAGTACCATTTGGTGCTCTTGTTTTACAGGATGTAGTACATGCTTTGAATCAGAGACCACTGTATGGTGCTCTCTTCAAAATATATGGGTCTAGAAAACAGGTGGATGGCAGAATGACTCCCCTATTACTAACAGATTTCTCACAGAATTTTTGCTTCCCGTCCCAGCAATTTTAAGCCCTGCTGGTTTGGAGATTTTAGTTCCCAAAGAAGGAATGCTTCCACCAAAAGACACAACAATGGTTCCGCTAAATTGTAAGATGAGACGTGGCCACCTGGACATTTGGGGCTCGTTATGCTAGTGAACCAGCAGGTGTGGAGGAGGGCAGTATGGCGGAGGGGTGTCATCTATTATACTTGCCTGAGTGACTGACCCTGATTACCAAAGGCCAATTGGGTTGCTTCTACACAACGGAGGCAAGTGTGTCCAACAGCAAAGGTTAATGAAAAACCACAGCAGCCAAAAAAGGCGGGGGTGGGGGCAGGATGATTAAGGAGCCAGGGTCTTAGATACTGAAGATTTGGGTCACTGTACCCAGTGAAGAACCCCAAATGGCTGTGGTTTGAGCTGAGGGCAGAGAACACAGGGAGGGGTAGGGAAATGGAAGAAACAAGCACAGGTTATCAATCACAGTATGGTGGCCAGTTACAGAAACGAGGACTCTAAGTAGCTCTGCTCGTGTTTTCTATTGGCTTGTTACATGTACGTGATAACTTGCGTACGCTAACCATTTTTTCTTCTTCCCATTTTTAGGTTAACTTGTGGGAAGTTAACCTTGCAACCCAGTCTTTTTAGGTAACATAATATTCAGTGTGTCTATGACTGGATTTGAGGAGTAATACATATAACTATCGGTGGATACATGACTCTTGGGACTGCATCTCATTTTGAGAAAGGTTGAAAACTTGTTCTCTCATAGGAAGGGCAGCTGTTTCTGTTAGGCGTAAGGAGCTGCCTTCTTCGTTGTGGTGGCTGCTGGATGGGAGTCTGTGTGTGTGAAAGAGCACATAGGGCATGGGATTTCCCTGGCGGTCCAGCGGTTAAGACTCCACCTTCCAATGCAGGGGGTGAGGGTTCCATCCCTGGTCGGCGGAGCTAAGATCCCACATGCCTCTTGGCCAAAAATCCAAAACATAAAACAAAAGCAATACTGTAACAAATTCAAAAGACTTAAAAAAAAAAAAAAAGAGCACACAGGGCAGCTAAGTCATCAAAGGGGTGGACTGGGCAGGTTATCAATTTAGTGCCCCTCAGCTCCAAATTCACCCCTTCCGCCTGTTCTCTGAATGGATTGGAGCCCTTTAGATTTTTCCTGCCAGCTGCCACTGAGGCTTGGCAGAAGAGGGTGCTGGAGACACACCACGGGGAGAAAGGGCTTTGCTTCCCGGTTCCCGTGGGCTCCCTCGAAGGCAACGTGTGCAGCTTTCTCAGCATCAGGCTCTTGCCGTGCCCGAAGATTCTGCAGTGCACAGCCTCCAGCAGCGGCCAGCAGCTTCACCAGGCACCTCCCTCCTCCCCACGCAGTTTGGTAGCACAGTGAGAAGCCTTCCTGTAAACAGCTTTCCTTAGTGCACTAGAGAGCAGATTTCTGACGGGTTCCAGCGGGACAGATTTTCAGCAAGGTCTAGACTTCAGCCTTGGACACTCTATGTCACCCCAAGGAGCAGTGGCTGTTCCTTCTATCTGCTATTCTTACCTTCTCTTATTACTAGCCATTTCCTCATTGCTCCAGCCCCATTATAGCTATTAATTCCTGAAGTTAAACTTTCCCCGATCATATTTTTGTATGGTTTCTCTCTCCTGATTGGACCTGGATTAAGCTGGCACTAGCGTAGACTAGACAGTGGCAGAGAACAAAAGGAAGTGGGGAGATTCAAAAGACACAAAGTAAAAGACAGGACTTGGTATTAGATTAGACAAGGGAAGTAGGGGTGAGGGGAAGATGACACCTGGAAAACTACCCAGCCTATATAACTAGATGAATAAGGGAACCCTTCACCTACACAGAAACTTCCAGAAAGGGGTGACGATTGAGGAGAAAACTCACAAGCTCAGTTTTGAACAATGTTGAGCTTGAGCTGACTTTAAGACACCCAAAACATATCGAGTGGGCAGCCGGCTCTAAAGTTCAAGAATTTAGAGGAGTTTGGGATTAAGACTGGAGTCATCTCCCTTAAACTGGTAAGTAAAGCCACAGGCACAGTTGAAATGGCCTAGGGAAAAAGTAAACAGTGGGAAGAAAGTGCCTGGCAGAGTCTTGAGGGATCCCAACTCTTAATGGCTGGATAGAGGAAGATGAGCCCACAAAGGAATGCTGAAGCTGTCAGAGAGGCAGAGGAAAATAAGGACAGTACGGTCGGCCCTCCACATCTGCAGGTTTTGTAGCCACAGATTCAACCAACCTCAGATTGAAAATATTCTGGAAAAAAAATTCCAGAAAATTCCAAAAAGCAAAACTTGAATTTGCCACATGCCTGGCGACTACTTACATAGCATTTACATTGTATTAGGCATCGTAAGTAATCTAGAGATGATTTAAAGTATACGCGAGGATGCGTGTAGGTTACATGCAAACACTGTGCCATTTTATGTAAGGGACTTGAGCCTCCTCAGAATTTGGTGTCCACGGGGGTCCTGGAACCAATCCCCTGAGGATACCGAGGGGTGACTCTATTGTGTCCCAGAAGCAAAGGGTGGCAGCCAGAGGTGCATGGCTCCTACCTCCCATTAAGAGAACTTGCTTCAGCTGACTGACGGCCACCAACGGCTGTATCTTCAGATCTCCCACATCTTCAGGTCTGCCACAGTGCCCAGGCCCAGGCCACCCTTCCTCCAGGCAGCTCCTAATCAATGAGCTTTGCCGAAAACCACTTCTGCTCGATTCTTCCGTGCTCCAGGCTTCCCACCGGCCTGGCTGAGAGGTTCAGAATTGCACTACAGTCAGATGCTCTTCCCACCTCCTTCCCTCCCTCTTTCCTCACACAGCCCTGCACTGCAGGTTGAAACCACCCACCTCCAGACTTCTAGTTAAGCCCAATAAAAATTTATCTCTTTCAGTCAGATATTTTGTTACTTAGAGACAAATGCATCCTAAACTGACACACCACCCACAGGCTGACAGGAAGAGACAAGCATGATGTCCACCAGATAACAGACTATAGGGTAGACAGTTTGTGAGGATTTTTTTTTTTTAAATCCTCCCCTTAGGTAGCAGTCTAAGGGAAGGATATGAAACAAGAAGCTGGTTTAAAAACAGGAAAATATTTAATCCATCCCAAAACACAAAGAAATGAAGGGAACTACAGGAAAACTATCTACCTATGATGGAAGAAGGGTGTTACTGGTTTCAAGCTCTAATTTCTATAATCTTGAGGCTTTGATGCATAGAAGAAAACTATCTTGTCCTTCAGCTACTCCCAGCTATTCAGAAATAAATTACATACATCTGTAAAAGAGTCCTGGCCTGCTAGAAGGGAGACAGACAGGAAGGAGAAAGGAGGATCCATCTACAATCAATTGATCAAAGACCAGCTGAGTGACAGCACAGAGCCATCCTAGGCAGAAGGACCGGGGATGCTCTGGTGTGAACGAGGACACATAAACCTGGGCTGGCTCAGGGGCTGGGCCATCAGCCTGTGCTCAGTATTCGTATTTCCATCTTCAGCCAAAGCCCCCTGGGAGCAAAGCTCTAGATGCCCCCTTCAAGCCCCCTGCTGGTTGGTTTCATCGTTATCTCGCCTCTTCCAAATCTGTGAGAAATGAATACAATAGATATTTAGGAGCTGGCATTCAATCCACAAATATTTATCAAGTACCTAAACCTGCGCTAGGCAATGGACAAACTATCACCCCACTTGTGTATTTGTTAAGTCCCCTGAAACTAACTCATAATCTTTCAGAAAATTCCTTCATTCAACTATCACTTTTCTACCCATCCTTCTCTTCCCATTCCAAACTCCTTTTCTAAAAAGTGACTCATAGTCAGACCTGCCACTTTAGACAAAGTCACCAAGGAAAGAGTTATCTCTGGAACGAGCAGCGTCTCCCTCCTTTTTTACAAAGCTATAGCATCTTCTTAGCCTCAGTCTTCCTTCTCTGCATGTACTAGGACAGTTAGAAAAAGAAGACAGAGATACTCTACTCCATGACCTCCCGACCCAGTGGAGAGGACAGTTACACTAGTCCAGCTGGTGCTCCACGAAGACAGGAGACGGTGCGGTGGGGTCACGAAGAGTGCTGACTTTGCCCGGGGGACTGGGGAAGCTTCAGAGACAACTCCTAGCTGGCAGCCCGGATGGTTCTGGGCTCTTCCTCCTTGAAACCAGACCACACACTCGCAAAACTAACCTGGCTCACCGTAAGCAGAACCTCCTTGCTCACTCATCACTCTTCCCTGCTTCTCCACCCTTCTCTTCCCTGAAGGTCACTCCTGGGCTTCAAGGGCCATATAATCTGGTCCCACCACACTCCCCGGTGCATGTCAAAAGGCACCCAACCTAACTCAATCCCATTCCATGCCTTCACCTACATCACTGCTCTCACTGGACCCACGCTCCATCTCCTCGGTGCTCGTTGGAGTCTGCGGCCAACCCACCTGAATGTAAGCCTCCGACAGAGTGATCATCTGGGGAAGGATGTCAGTCACCTGGAGGTCTTGTAATTCATACCATTTGCCTGTCCCCTGCAGAGAGTACGAAGGGCTGGGTTAGTCTGCTCTCTGAAACTGAAAGGGTATGAGAGGGAAGGGATCACAGCTGAAAGCTAGAAAAATCAGAATAGTCACTAGACCATCACCCAGCAAGAGCTGTACGTAAAAGGGTGCACGGCCTCTGCTGGGCATCATTCAATTTTAAGACTTTTTAGGGTGTTCATCTTGGCAAACTCAATTCCTGCTGAGGACTCCTTGAAGTACAATGGAGTCTCAAACACTGTACGCCCTTTAAGGACAATAAAGAGAAAGAAGAGGAAGCCCTCTACTCCTCACCTAAGATGTCTCCCTGCTGCTCAGAAGTGACGGAATAGACACACTGACTTAGGAGGTGCAGTGTTAACCCAAAGTGGACATTCCCACCCCCGTCCCAGAGGACACAGCAAGTTGGTCAAGAAAAAGTGTCCTTGGTGGACACTGTCCACCGTACTAACCTGTTTCCTTTGGCCTAAAAAAACAGTGCTGCAAATACAGCAAAACCTACCTTCCTTCATGCTTCCATAAACAAGGGGGAAAAGAGGGTTCTGGATTATGGCAGAGGCACCTCTGGAAGCTCACCAGCCCCACCCATCCCAACTTCTAAGAAACGCCAAAGACAGATACACTCCAGGAATTCTGGGTATTCCAGTAGTTCAGAACAGGAGACACAACAAAAGCTCAGGATCACATAATCAAGTCCCTATTCCCGGTAAAACCAAATATCTAGGTTCAAATCCCAATTCTACTGACTTCAGATAAATTATTCAAACTCTGAGCCTAGGTTCCTCACTTGTAAAAAGATGGTATTAACACCTATCTTGAAAGTGTGTTTTAAGGATATAAACGAGATGAACATCCATGAGCACGTGGCATACTGTGTAGCACACAGCAAAGCGCTTGATGGACAGAGCTAGTTATTATTAAACCCACGGCCCCAGAAGACTAATCAAATTAGAACAATCTGTGCTAGTAATCTGTGTGATACCAAATATATCTTAAGCTCGTTTCAGCCGTTTTCAGCAAATTCACAAAATTTTTTTAGCTGAAAGGGAACCTACACACCAGTGCTTTGCAAACTTTAATTTCATACCAATCAGAGGGTCTTGTTAACATGTAGACTGTGATTCAGGAGGTGTGGGAGGGGTCTGAGACTCTGCGATTTGTAACGAGTTCTTATACGATGTCAGTGCTGCTGGTCCAAGGATTCCCCTTTAGGTGGTAAGGCTCTAGTCTAGGACAGCGCTTGTCAATCTTGGCTGCACACTGGAAATCTCCTGGGAACTTTAAAACATCACGATGCCTGGTTCCCACCTCCAGATAATCTAACGCAGTCTTAACTCTGACACTTCGGGCCAGAAAATTCTTTGCTGCGCAGGCAGCCTGTGCACTGTAAGATTATTTAGCAGCATCCCTGGCCTCTACCCAGTTGAAAACCAACAGGCACAAATTATGTTGTTCTCGCATAACTGGCCTGGGGTGGCCCAGGTGTCAGGAGTCTAAAATCTGCCCACAGGGGAGTCCCATGTGTAGCCAAAATTGAGAACCGTTGCCTTAAACTGACCACTGTCCGCTCTATTACTTGCAGAATCCCAAAGTCAAGGATAAGAAAGAGCAAACTGAAAGGAGCGCCCTCTGAAATGCCAAAGGAACACCACCTGCTCCTGCCACTGCCACCATGAGAAGTCAGCCCCACTCACATGATGAAGCACATGAATCCGGTAGGAGCCCTCAGAGGGCTTGCCGTCGTGTACAATGTTGGCGATGAGGTCGTAGGTGGTATTCTTGTGCACCGCCTGTACTTCTTCAGACAAGTACTCTCTCAGATCCACATTTCTGATGATGATGAAAATAAAGTGAAGATCAGACAAAGCCTACTAGGTTAGCCCTGTAGAGGTTAACTGTCTTACCCAAATGGACCATGAAGCTCTGGAACCCTATTTCAGGACCCTGTATCTAGGTGGGCTTGAAGAGCCATGGGAGCCCAGGTTTGTGGAAATTCATACAATCTGCCATAAAAATGAGTCACGCTGGAAAGACTGGCTCTATGGGAAAAGCACACTTTAAAAGCATGCTTAGGACAGGGAGATCAGCTCAGTGCTTTGTGACCACCTAGAAGGGTGGGATAGGGAGGGTGGGAGGGAGATGCAAAAGGGAGGAGATATGCGGATATATGTATGCGTATAGCTGATTCACTTTGTTGTAAGGCAGAAACTAACACACCATTGTAAAGCAATTATACTCCAATAAAGATGTTAAAAAAATAAATAAATAAAAAGTAAAAACTAAAAGCATGCTTAGGAACTTCTCTGGTGGTCCAATGGGTAAGACTCCACGCTCCCAATGCAGGGGGTCCAGGTTCGATCCCTGGTTGGGGAGCTAGATCCTGCATGCGTGCTGCAACTAAGAGTCCGCGTGCCGCAACAAAGATCCCATGTGCCGCAATTAAGACCCGGTGCAGCCAAAATAAATAAATAAACCAATCAATAAATAATAAATTTTTTTAAAAATCTAAAAAAAAAAGCCTAGCAGTCAAAAGTGCAGGACCTGGAGTCATTCAGATCTGATCTGGAATCGGGGCTCTGCCACCTCAGAGCTGTGTTTGAGTTGAAGCAGGTGACGTAACCTAGGGCTCCTCTGTGAGAATGAGTGCCACCTTCTCCTCTGAGATGAGAACACGTGTAACCGCCCCACCCTCTGCCCTATCTGGGAATCAGCTGCAGTGTCAAGGGGCCACCTGGTCTCTGGCCTTAGGCTATGAAAGTCTGATCATGTGGGTTGTCACTGTATATAATCACTGTAACAATTTCAATATGGCAAACCAGGCAGATCAATCCGATTTATTTTTTTCTTTGATCTTCTGGAACCTTATTTGTTTTTCTTTTAGTTAAATAAGCAAAAGGTTACAAGTAACAAAAATCCACCCTAGGTAGTTTAAGCACAAAAGGGGTATTTATTCAAGGGTTTCAGACTAGGAAATGCAGCTGAAACCAAGCACTGGAGAGGCAGCAAGATCCGAGAGGCACCTGCCCTCTTTTCTGCTTTGACATCAGCTTTACTCTTTTCCCACCCAGCTTTCTTTCCTTTATGGAACCCACACTGGCTACCCCACAGCTTCCAAATTTCTCAGTTCTGGTTGCCAAAAGAGACTACTGACTAGGTTCCTTCAACTGGGACTTAGAAATATAAAATTTATTTTTAATACCTGAACATTCATTTTTTAAAATATAGAGAAGCATTCTTGATGTACTTAGAATAAAACCTGCTTTTGTGTTTTATTTGTTGAATTCTGTCAGCTGAAGTATATACATGTACACCGGTTATTACGAAGTCAAGAGCTATAATAAATGCTTACTGTGAAGACTCCGATGACAATTACTAAGATCTCTCGAATAGCTAAATAGGGAAGTAGATTGACCGTTAACATGAATATTAAGAGAATGCTAACTACACTATTTTCAGGAAAAATATAACCTTCTGTAGCCTACAAATATTTATAAAAATTTAAATACAATGTAGAATAAGAGAGATTATATCCTATTTCTAATCGCTGTAGAACTGGCTGATGTGCTACCACTCAAAACACAAAACACAGTAATGTCATCTCTGGAAGGATTTACAATAAATGCTAATAGCAGTCACATCCAGTGGTCACTTCCAGATATGTATCTCCTTTTGAACTTTAGACTATGAATATATTATCTCTCCAAAAATACAAAAAGTTTTCAATGCAAACCATGTATTAATAAACATCTTTGTCCTAACTATACTATGTACCTTTCTATGTGTTCATGATAGCTATTTATTTCTACAGACTGACAGTGTCCCATATAGATCAAAGAGTCGTTGCTGCTTTTTGTTGCGTGTTTTGTTTTGTTTTGGCCCCTCAGCTTGCGGGATGCTGGTTCCCCCACCAAGGGTCAAACCCGGGCCCCGGCAGTGAGAGCGCTGAGTCCTAACCACTGGACTACCACGGAATTCCCTAAACAATCACTGGTAAAATAAAATTTAGATATGAGTCTGAGGAAACCCATGTGAGCTCTAGAAATGCCTCCCGGCTGCCAAAAACTGACTTCTTGTATGGTTTTCTCAGCTTTAACAACAGCTGTTCAGACTTCTCTGAATGAGTCCTAGAGAAATCTTCAGAAGTATTTATACTCA
The DNA here is from genome assembly GCF_937001465.1 of Orcinus orca. Taxonomy (NCBI): domain Eukaryota; kingdom Metazoa; phylum Chordata; class Mammalia; order Artiodactyla; family Delphinidae; genus Orcinus; species Orcinus orca. The sequence goes on from NC_064571.1 coordinate 14,297,376, forward strand.
AGTTTCCATGACTGAAACGAAACTGTTTAAGTGACAAAAGGGAATAAATACATGTTAAATCATTTGTTTTAGAAAACAGTCAACGGAGCAAACCATACTCATCCGCCAATCAGAACTGTCCAATTTTGAGACCACCTAAGTAGCTGGAAGTGAAACTTGAAACCTGTGCTCCAGAAACCCTACCTCCAAATGAGCAGAGGGTCCTGATCCCTGCAAGTCTGAATCAATCTCTGGTAAAAAGAAGATGTGTTATGAGTAAAACACAGGAGAAGAATTAGGTCTGATAAGGGTCCTCTTCAAGAAGCGGGGACCTTGGCTAACCTAGAACTATATTAGTCTAAAAGTAATGACAGCGCACAAAGTAATTACAGTACAGGTTTCCAGAATCAATCACACAGTTTGATGTTCTCTAAAAGGCTGACTGGTTGAGAAGTAACCTTTTTCTCAACTTCTCCAAAGCTTTCTGAAAGACAAACTACTGAAGTCAGTTACCAAAAATCCAAATGCAACTGGTGGCAAAATAAACATACTACAGGTCCAATATAAAAGAACTGCCGGAGTAAGGAAATTTCTGTGGTGACTGAGCAGGAACTACCACCAACACATAGTCCTTCCTCTGGAGCTGCCCTGGAGTCAAGAGCGCTCCTTCCTTCCAGGAACAAACTGGTGACTGTGGCAATTCACAGAAGGCCAGTTCTGAACTAAAACCCTGATACACAGACTTTCAAGGAAAGCCCCTCTGTGGTCCTACGCAAGTTGGCAGAGAGCTGACCTTCATGTGCCCCAATTTCATTCTACTTGTCACACAAACACAATACTAGAGAAGAACAGGATGAAAAGTGTGTGAAAAGAGAAAAAGAAGTTCTCCTGTAATCCTAACTACAAAGGTTTTCTCTCCTCAACCCCCACTGTTAAGAGTCCTGGTGATGATGGAACCAGAAACAATAAAATGTTACACCTGGGGCTTCCCTGGTGGCGCAGTGGTTGAGAGTCCGCCTGCCGATGCAGGGGACACGGGTTCGTGCCCTGGTCTGGGAAGATTCCACATGCCGCGGAGCGTCTGGGCCTGTGAGCCATGGCCGCTGAGCCTGCGCGTCCGAAGCCTGTGCTCCGCAACGGGAGAGGCCACAACAGTGAGAAGCCCGCGTACCACACACACACACACACACACACACAAAAAAATGTTATACCTGGAAGGACCCCTAGGGCTCATCTAGTCCAAGCTTCTCATTTAATCCAGGAGAGAATATGCAAATGACCTGCCCAAGGCCACATGGCTAGGATGGCACAGAACTCTGACTTCTTTAATATTAGTTACTACCCTCTTAAACACTACACAGAATTAAGAACCGGTACTGGGACTTCGCTGGTGGAGCAATGGTTAAGAATCCACCTGCCAATACAGGGGACACGGGTTCGATCCCTAGTCCGGGAAGATGCCACATGCCGCGGAGCAACTAAGCCCAAGCACCACAACTACTGAAACCTGCGCGCCTAGAGCCCGTGCTCCACAACAAGAGAAGCCACCGCAATGAGAAGCCCGCGACCGCAAAGAAGAGTAGCCCCCGCTCGCTGCAACTGGAGAAAGCCTGCGTGCAGCAACAAAGACCTAACGCAGCCAAAAATAAATAAATAAAATAAATAAATTTATTTAAAAAAAAAAACCGGTACTATTTTCAAAGGAGAACACTGGCAGTCCTGGAGCAGTCTGGACATCTGGAAAATGGAAGCAATGGAGGTAGAAAGACAAGAGAAGAAGATGAACATTTGCCCCTTACAGCTCCCAACTACTTTCTAAGGTTTAAAAACACCACACTTCTGAGCTATTACAGCACGGTAATCCTATCATCCATCCATCCAAATCGTTCTCAGTAAGAAACCACCTTAGGGCTCCGCTCTTACCTTATCTAAAAGCCCACACACAGACCCACATTTCTTCCTGCCAGCCCCGCCACCAGGCTTCTCCATGTTCTCAGAGAGATCATCTTCAGAGTGGGAAAAACCATGTCTCTTGAGAACTGGAAACCAACTGTCTACCTCCAAAAGGGTCTTGCAGGAGCCTTCTGCGACTCCTCCAAATGTCCCATTAGAACACTCATAAATGTCTGCAAAAAGACAACTACGTGGTCAATTAAAAATAAGACTATACGTCAAAACGTATAATGTCCTCATCAATAGGGAGAAACTGAACACATTTCAGACTTTATCCTCTAGGGAAGAAATAAGGTAGTAGGGCCCCAAGAAAGCAAGACAAATCTAGAGTCATCCCCACTGTCCATCCTTAACTATAGCATACGAGATGCAATGACCAGAAAACAGATGGACAGACTAACTGCTCAGGATTATCTTCAAAGCCAGGAGAATCCTACCTGTCCTACCCTACTTTTACCAACTGTTTTTCCCTTTACTGAAAGACTACAATTCCCAGCAAGCAACAGGAGAGAAGAAAAAGGAGGAACTGCCTGCAGGGAAATATCCATCTTTGAGGCCCCTAAAATATCTCTATCCTTCCAATAAAAACCCTTAACTTATGTAGTGTAGGTAGGTGCCTTGCAATCTCCAACTAAGACAGTCCAAAACTAAGAGTGGCACAAAGATATAAAAAGAAATTCAAGCTCATGCCCCCTAAGAGGAAGTGAAGGAGGGGAACACTCACGTAATAGGGAAGTTGACAATAGTCGGATTCTTCTCCACAAAGAAATTGTTCTTAGTGAATCTCTTAATACAAAAGATTAAATATGGAGGCAGCTTGGTAAGCTGGAAGCGCTTCAGAAAGTTCTCCTTGTATGTCTTATATTCCTAGAGATAGAAAAAAAATTACCAAATTAGAGCAGGGACATGAGTTTTGTTCTGGCTTGTTTGAGGTTTTTTTTTTGTTGTTGTTGTTTTTTAATTTATTTTTTGTGATACGCGGGCCTCTCACTGTTGTGGCCTCTCACGTTGCGGAGCACAGGCTCCGGCCACGCAGGCTCAGCGGCCATGGCTCACGGGCGCAGCTCCTCCACGGCATGTGCGATCTTCCCGGACCGGGGCATGAACCCGCGTCCCCTGCATCAGCAGGCGGACTCTCAACCACTGTGCCACCAGGGAAGCCCTTGTTTGGGGTTTTTTAATATAATTTTGCCTTACATGTAGAATTCAGAAGACACCTGATCCCAGAAACCACCTACAAGGCTGAGGAGTAGCTGTTTAGCTACGGCTAAAATACCTCAACTGTGGGCTGCATTTCAGCCAGCACACAATCATACTGTTGAACTCCAACCACAGTATGGATATTCCTTTCTATAAGGAAAACAAAAACGTCAAGTGAAAAAGAGGATTTGTTAAAAGCTCAGAATTTAAAAACCATGAGAGTCTCACTTAATTCAAAATAAAGAAGAGCTTCCTGACCACTAGACGCATGCACGGTGCAACAGGCACTTAGGAGGCAGCGAGGAGCCCCTCATCACTGAGGGTTTTCCAGCAGAGCTGTCAACTGACATCCCACGTTCCTTCCTCCTCAAAGGCCCCGACACTGGTGGGTCAAGTGCAATCTGTTGGGCAACACTCACTGAGGCCTCACTCAGCACGTTTGAGGGGATGGAGTGGTGGGGGCCCAGGACATTCTCCTCAGCCCAAGAGGCTTAAAAACTAGTGAACATATATTTACTTTTCCTTAACACAATCACAATGTAGTACAGTAAAAACTAAGAGATAGGAATGAAAAACTAATCATAATCAGAGAGGAAATACCAATGAGACCATCACTCTCTAGAGAGTCACATCACAAGAAAAGACAACTACAGATCAATATTTCTATGAACATGGACGCCAAAATCCTCAACAAAATACTAGCAAACCAATTCCAACATAAACAACAACAAAGACTTATACACCAATTATACATGACCAAGTATGACTTATCCAGGAATACAAAGGTAGCTTAACATCCAAAAATCAATTAATGTAATGTACCATTTCATATTAATAAAATAATAAGGCAATAAATAGGAATAACCGAAAACCATACAATCATCCCATTAGACACAAAAAAGCATTTGACAAAATCCAACATCTTATCATGAGAAAAACACTCAATAAACTACAGATAGGAAGAACTTCCTCAACCTGATAAAGGGTATCTATGAAAAATCCACAGCTAACATCATACTTACTGGTGAAAGGGATTAAGATCAGGTACGACATAAGGATGTCTGCATTTACCACTTCTATTCAACACTGTACTAGAGGTTCCAGCCACAGCAATTAGGCAATAAAACGTGAATAAGTAAATAAGAAGCATCCAGATTGGAAAGGAAGAAATAAAACTATCTCTGTTTGCAGATGACATGATCTTGTATGTGGAAAATCCTAAGAAATCCACTTTAAAAGTCTGGCAAGGTTGCAGGATACAAAATCAATATACAAAAATCAACTGTATTTCTACACACATGCAATTAACAAGCCAAAACTAAACTTAAGAAAGCAACTCCATTTATAATGGCATCAAAAAGAATAAAATATTTAGGAATAAACTCAAAAGAAGTTCAAAACATACTCTGAAAACTATAAAACATTGTTGAAAGAAATTAAAGAAGATAAATAAATAGAGAAACACCCCATGTTTATGAATCAGAAGACTTCTATTATTAAGATGGCAATAATTGTCAAACTAATCTACAGATTCAACACAATCCCTGTCAGAATGCCAGCTAGCTTCTTTGTAGAAATCCACAAGCTGAGCCTCAAATCTGAATGTGCAAGGAATTGTAAGGAACCCAAAACAGCCAGAACTATCTTGAAAAAGAACAAAGTCGGAGGATTCACAGTTTCTGATTTCAAAACTAACTACAAAGCAGTAATAACCAAGACTCTGGTCCTGACATATACGTCAACGGAATAAAATTGAGAGTCCGGAAATAAACCCATGTGTCTATGGTCAAATGATTTTTCAACAAGGGTGCCAAGACCATTCAATGCGAAAAGAATAGTCTTTTCAACAAATAGTACTAGGACAACTAGACAGTCAGTCATATGCAAAAGAATAAAGTTGGACCTTGTACTTTATACCATATACTAAACTTTAAAATGAATTAAAGCCCTGAAATGTTAAGAGCTAAAACTACAAAAGTCTTAGATGAAAACACAAAAGTAAATCTTCATGACCTGGGATTTAACAATGGATTCTTACATATGACAACAAAAGCACACACTATAAAAGAAAAACTAGACGGTATTTCAACAAAATTAAAACTGTTATGCCTCAAATGATACTATCAAGAGGGTGAAAATGCAAGCCACAGAATGGGAGAAAATATTTGCAAATCATACATTTGATAAGGGACTGGTATCTAGATCATATACAGAATTCTTACAACTCAGTAATAAAAAATAGATAAATAACCTAATTTTTAAAATGCACAAAGGATCTAAATAAACATTTCCCCAAAGATGATATGCAAATGTCCAATGAGCACATGAAAAAATGGTTAACATCATTAGTCATCAGGGAAATACAAATCAAAACCATAATGAGATACCACTTCACACCTACTAGGATGCCTATAATCTAGAAGATGAACAATAACAAACATTGGTGAAGATGTAGAGAAACTGGAACACTCACACACTGGTGGTAGGAACATAACATAGTGCAGCCACTTTGGAAGACAGTCTGGCAGTTCTTCAAATGGCTAACCATAAGAGTTACCATATGACTCAGCAATTCCACTCCCCAATACCCACCCAACAGAAATGAAAACACGTCCACACAAAAACCTGTAGACTGGTATTTATAGTAGCATTATTCATAACAGCAGAAAGGTGAAAACAACTCCAGATGTCCATCAGCTGATGAATGAATAAACAAGATGTGGTGTATTCATACAATGGGATGTTACTTGGCTGCAAAAAGGAATGAAGTACTGACAGATGCTACAACATGAATGAACCCTGAAAACGCTGTATACTAGGCGAAAGAAGCAAATCACAGAAGACCACACATTATATGAAATGTCCAGAAGAGGCAAATCTACAGAGGCGGAGCGCAGATTAGTAGTTGTCTAGGGCTGGGGGAGACAAGGGGGTTGCAATGGTAACTAAAGGGCGATAAAAAACAGCAATGATGAAAATGTTCTAAAGCTGACTCTGGTGGTGGTTGCAAAGATCTGTGAATGTAGGAAAAAACCACTGAACTGTAAACTTTAAATCACTTAATTATACGGTGCTGTAAATTGTATCTCCATAGAACTGCTACGTTTTAAAAAACTAAGTTCCCTTGCCACATGATGAGTAACCTGACAGCGCTGGAGAAGTAAAAACTTTCCCGCTCTAGCACACATACCACAGCCACACCTTCTTGTAAATTTCTGATCATCTAAGGGTATAAGCACTACTGGAAAAAACGTCTTTTTGGTGACATGAAGTAACTCATCTCTGCGTGACTGAAATAAAATACTGTACTAAAAGCAAAGAAAAATTTTTAATCAAGTAAATGCCAAGAGATTTCACTGCCCACATCTGTGTCTATGAACAAGTTGACATCAAGAAGCCCTAGTTTTAATTATCTCAGAGTAGTGAAGGATAGACAGATTTAACACCTAAATGATGTCATAGCCTAACTTGAAAAGGTTTCTCTGGAATTTATGAGAAAATACGGGGGGGAAGGATTTCACCCTGGACATCAGTACCACATTCACACAGCAAGGTGTTAGCTAAACTCACATTACAAGAGCACTATTAACCAATTTTATTGGGTTCAAAGTTTTGTTTGTGTAAGTTTGTTATAATTTAATACGTGCTTAAAAGCTGTAGGTATAAAAGGCTTATACCAACATTGATGTTTATACTATTTTAAGTAATATTATAATAACAATAAATTTAAATCAATCCTGAGGGTCCACGGGAATCTTAATATTACTTAAGTTTGAACAAACAGTAATAATAGGGACCATGTGGCACAGTTGAAAAAGTCAGATGAAAATATCCCCAGCTCTGTCATTTAAAACCAATATAAACTAAAACGAAATAAAATAAACTGAACTAGATGAGCCCCAAGGTCTTTTGCCTCCCCAAAATGAAATGAGCCTAAGAAACAGGCTAGATACTTTAGGTTACCTATCTCTATGCGTGTGCGTGTGCGTGTGCGTGTGTGAGAGAGAGCAAGAGAAGGGGATGGGGGTGGTGGGGAGAAATGGGCATTTACTATCTGAAAACCAATGAACCTTAGCTAAAAAAGAGAGCAGAAAGGGTTTGGAATGAGGCATCAAGTTAAAAAAAAAAGAACCAAAGTTAAAAAGTTTAAAAGAATCAAAAAGGATTAAATTTGTCTAGGATGAAGAAGGGAATTAAACCGAGAAACGGTTAACTCAGCAGATAAAAAGAAACCTTTAATTTGATGCAGAGCAATGGTAGAACAAGAATAAATTTTTTCATTGTATTTTAGTTTTGTTTTTTTTTCCACTTTAATACTGATGTCATGTTTTTTAAAAGACGGGAGCCTTTCGTACTTTTGTGAGTTCCTACTATCCTAAATACCCCCTTCCTTTCTCCATACTACCCAGAGGCACTGTAACTCAAGTTAAGAGTTGGGGGTGAAACATCAGGAAGTCTGGGAGGCTCAATAAACACAATATACTTTAAAATAAACGCATTACATAGACATGTGGCAATTTCCAAGTATAAAAAGAAAAATGTCAAGAGAGAGAACGGGGTATCAGCAGGGCAGGTGTGCTAATGGGCTACCTTCTCAGTGATGCCGTTGAACTTGGCCAAGATGTTGAAGAGCGGCACCTGGGGGATAATGAGCTGCTCCTTCTCGTCCTTGTAGAGGGGGGCAGTAGGAAGGTCCAGCGTCAGGTACATAAACGTGGACTCCACCATCGTCTCTTGGTACTCATCATTGTGGAGCAGCTGCTCTTTTTCTTCTGCTGGCTAGCAGTGAGGGAGAAGCAAAAGGAGGGAAGGAGTGTGAGCAGAGTGGAGAACACCACAGATGGAAAGAAACGATGTTTCTGTTACATTTACTTCATTTAATATTGAAGTGAACCAAGAGGGGTGCCCAAGAGACTGGGCAGTTTCACGTGCAGTTGTACCTGTTTAGATTAATGCAAAAACCGGGCTTCCATCTTCAGAGAGATTTTATTTAAATACCAGACTCTTTTAAAAGTTTTTAGATGATCTAGAAAGCTTATCTGAGCTTTCTGGAAAAAACACGCCAGCACCACCCAGTGGCCAGAACACTGAAATCAGTCATCCCTCGGTATCTATGGTTGGTTCCAGGAGCTGCCTTGGATACCAAAATCCACAGATGCTCAAATCCTATAGTTGGCCCTCCATATCCACAGATTCTGCATCCTCGGATTCAACCAACTGCTAAACGTAAACGTAGTAGTTTTATGTATTAAAAAAAAATCCATGTATAAGTGAACCAGTGCAGTTCAAACCTGTGTTGTTCAAAGGTCAACTGTTATATCCAACCACTACCTCCCAAACTAAAGCACACTGGTGCAACAGGAACCTAGAGGAAGTGCCACTTGGCAGGTGTACTGTAGAACCTCTTCCTGGAGCAAAAGGCTGTACCGGGGCTTCCCTGGTGGCGCAGTGGTTGGGAGTCCATCTGCCGATGCGGGGGACACGGGTTCGTGCCCTGGTCTGGGAGGATCCCACGTGCCGCGGAGCGGCTGGGCCTGTGAGCCATGGCCGCTGGGCCTGCACGTCCGGAGCCTGTGCTCCGCGGCGGGAGAGGCCACAGCGGTGAGAGGCCCGCGTACCACAAAAAAAAAAAAAAAAGGCTGTACCAGTTATCTAAGCATCTCTCTGTCAACCCTAAATCCCCTCAGGCGATATAAATCGGTCCAAAACTCGGTTCAAGCCACTCACCAAATCAGGATGAGGAAGCTTTTTAGTGAAGATCCTCATGGACCCCTGGAAAACATCAGTCACAATAGCTGTACAAACAGAAATCAAAATGCAAATTCTGTCAGCTTGGAAAGCATTTCCAAAATACAGTCCTAACTCCTAAATTTCTGAAATAAACCAGCATCTTCCAGCAGAAGACCCAAAGCTCTCACTAAGCAGAGAAGAACCTTTGTAACATATACAACTAAATTATACCTTTATAAGTATTTGTGTAAATAATTATTTTATGTCTATCTTCTTCCCAAGAGAGATGGGGCACACAGGCTGAAGATACCTGAAGAGGTGGCAGGGCTATGTGACAGAAAAAGAACGAGGCCACAATCCCACATGAAGAAACCAACACCATCAGAACACAGAAAGAAGAAAACTGCATTAGGTCTCCAAAATTATTCACCTGGTTCAGCGGTCTCTAAGCTAAGAGTTATTTTTGGCATTCATGAAAAATGTCTAGCTACTGCTAAGCCAACCTGGATGCTAAGAAACACAGGGACTCAAGGTCTGAGAATGAAAAGAGCGGCCAGCCTCATCTCCCCAAGTACATGCTCAGGGCGAGGCACGAGCTTTTAGTTTGTTCCACCAAATTACAAGCCAGGCAACCCGCCCACCAAGCCCTCACTCTGGCACCACTAGCATGTCTACAGCATGCTGCCCAGCCCCCCAGCTTGAAAATGGGTCAGGACTTCTAGAGCACAATTATATACCCATTTCCACTTATTAAAAATGCCATTAGATATAACCATATTCTAATAAAGAAAAATGGAGAGGAAACCATTCAGGAACAAGATTTAGCCCATATATACAGAGACACTACCCTAACACAAAAAGATAAACAGGTAAGAAGAAAAGGATGGGAAGCTGCAGAGCGTTTTTTAAAAGAAGCAACAAAACAAAAAAGGTCTCCCTTTCACAAAATAACATGACTTACTTTTTTTTTTCTTCTTTGTGCCCCCCAGAGCTGAGTGTAGAGCATTCAAAAACCAGGAGAGAAAGTCGACTCCATCCCCTGGAAAAGAAAGAAAGATGGTATGTCGAAGCTGGGAGACAGTACGATATTCCAAACCCCCTGCGGGTTGGCATTTCTCAGTGTTTCTCCTTCCTCTCCGGCCACGCCATCCCGTCCCCTGGGCATCCTCCTCTACCTGGCCACTACACGCTGGCACTCCTGAAGGACAAACTCTCAAGTCTTCTGATCTTTACTCTCTCCCTTGGCTCTCTGGTTCAACCAAAATCTTCGATTATCTCCTCTATTCCAAACCTGAGTCTCATCACCCATCAAGAGCCGTTACTGGGAGTTCCCCGGTAGTCTAGTGCAGGGGTCCCCAACCCCTGGGCCGAGGACCGCTGTTCGAAACCGGGCCGCACCGCAGGAGGTGAGCGGCAGGCTAGCGAGGGAAGCTTCATCTGCTGCTCCCCGTCGCTCCCATTACCGCCTGAACCCTCCCACACCACCCTCCCTCCCCCCCACCCCCAGTCCGGGGAAAAACTGTCTTCCACGAAACCATTCCCTGGTGCCAAAAAGGTTGGGGACTGCTGATCTAGTGGTTAGGACTTGATGCTTTCACTGCTGTGGCCCAGGTTCAATCCCTGGTCGGGTAACTGAGATCCCGCAAGCCATGCGGCATGGCCAAATATTTAAAAAAAATTAAATTAAATTAAATTAAAATTAAAATTTAAAAAGCCATTACTGGGCTTCCCTGGTGGCACAGTGGTTGAGAGTCCGCCTGCCGATGCAGGGGACACGGGTTCGTGCCCCGGTCCGGGGGGATCCCACGTGCCGCGGAGCGGCTGGGCCCGTGAGCCATGGCCGCTGAGCCTGCGTGTCCAGAGCCTGTGCTCCGCAACAGGAGAGGCCACAACGGTGAGAGGCCCGCGTACCGTTAAAAAAAAAAAAAAAAAAAAAAAAAGGCCATTACTGAACTTCCCTTCTAAGTCACTCCTCAGCCAGAATGTTTTCAAAACAAAGATGTGAAGGCACATCTTTACTTAAAAGCGTTCGTTCACTGACTCCCCACCGTTATCAGGATGTAATCCAGCCTCCTTATAGTGGCATATAAACCCAACACCTGGTCCACCTCGGCTCTCATCGTTGGATCCAAGGGTCCAGCCACGTGCAGTCTTCTCTCTGCACCAGGCAGCTCCATGCTCCTGTCCGGTGTCCTCTCTACCTGGAATGCCCAACCCCACCCTGTCTCCCCGCTACCTAAAACTTAGGTGTCTCTTCCTTCACTCTGACCCCCAGCCCACCTCCCATGTGCTCGACAGGCGTCCTTACTCTGTGCTCCCTCCCATAGCATGTTGTGCTTCCTCTATCACAGCACTTAACACCCTGTAATCATCTTTCTACATAACTATCTTCCCCCCTAGAATAGGAGCCCCTGGAAGAAAAAACTGTGTTTCTTATCCTGGTAGCATTAAAACCTACTAGCACCATGAGTGAATGGTGAATCAACTGACCTGGATGCTAGAGAATATCATATCAGATACAGGTACTAAGAGCTACTCATGTGGCAATAACTAATTGAGTTTGGAGACATAAAAATAGTCAAAATAAAATATTCTAGTCTGCAACATGGCAAAATGAGAACCAAAAGTGGCAGGCGCTTAATAAGGGATGGTGCCTTTCCCAGCCTCCTGGTTTTCCTGAGTCGTAGAGTTTAGTTCACCAAAGCAGACAGACTTTCTATCCAGCTAAAATCGCTTGGGACCCTGGGCAGGGCAGGCTGAGGAAGGAAGAGTGAGGAACCTAACCACAGTATGCACTGGACACTCGCTCCGGCTACTGTAAGGTTCACAGCAAAGTGGAAGTAAATGTGCTCATCAAACTAGTTGTGTTGCCCTAAAGTCAGAAAACATGAATTACTCCTTCCTTACCTTGCTTGGTGATCTGAAAAGTCTTCTTGCTGCAAAGGACGACAGCTTGAAGCATCTCATGGGGAGACACATGTGCCTTGAAATTTCGAGGGTTCCAGAGCTTTCTCATCAGCTCTCCAAAACGCTGGACCAACAGGAACATGATATCCCCAGGAGGACGCTTGATGTTCTTATAATTGTCTTCTTCCAGGAAGTAGTTTCGGAGAGGAGGAACGTTAGACAGAGCCTGGAAATCAAACAAACACTCCAATTAATCCACAGCCTTTCTTCAGGACCCCTGGGAGCCAAGCTTGTCCACCTAAAGTTCTTCTAATAGAACTGTGCCTATGATGCCTTAAAGAATCAGAAGCAACTGCACTCCCAGAGAATCCCCCCCAGAGTTCACATTAGAGAAACATCCTTTATAGCAAGTTTCACAGAAAGTTCAGTTCTGCAGACACTCTGCTAACGTGGGTATAACAAAGGAGTTTTAAAATAAAGGTGTTCGGGCTTCCCTGGTGGCGCAGCGGTTTAGAGTCCGCCTGCCGATGCAGGGGATGTGGGTTCGTGCCCCGGCCCAGGAAGATCCCACATGCCACGGAGCAGCTGGGGCCATGAGCCATGGCTGCTGAGCCTGTGTGTCCGGAGCCTGTGCTCCGCAACGGGAGAGGCCACAACAGTGAGAGGCCCGCGTACCGCAAAAAAAAAAAAAAAAAAAAAAGGTATTCAAATCCCTATCTGCTGACCAACTTAATTAAAAATTTCCTTTGTTTACTCTAATTAGACCTGTGACTATGTTTGGATTCACAGGAACTGAAGGCTAGAAACCCAGATACTCTTTCTTCACCATGTATTTGGCTGGGGCAGAGAGAACTATCTGGAGACCACAGTTCCCCCATCTCTCAACTGTACATTAAAACAATATGAAAAACATCTTAGTAAAACCTGGTGTCTTCCCCAAATGTGGTATTGAGAGGGTGGTAATAAAATGATACAGGGACTTCCCTGGTGGTCCAGTGGTTAAGACTCTGCACTTCCACTGTAGGGGGCACAGGTTTGATCCCTGGTTGGGAAACTAAGATCCCACATGTTGTGTGGCATGGCCAAAACCAAAACCAAACCAAACCAAATGATACAACTGTATATAAAAATGAATGTACTCTGTTATGATGGAAAACAGTTAAAAGGTTTAAGAGAACAAAAATTAATTTTATCTCATTAAGCAAAAAGATAAAGACCAGCCATGTTAGTTCAAGAAGAAACACATGCTTATTAGTGTGAGTTATGAAACTGGGAAGGAGACCACGGTACAGACCCTAAATAAATGCATAGTCTCCCCACAGGTCCCTCCTGATGGGTTCATGAATCCTCGTCAGTGCTATGCTTACCATGAGCACAACTTTCTTTGACAAGGTAATTCTTTCAGCAAGGATAGAAGGATGCTGTTAAACACAATTAAACCCAGGTGTCTCTGGGGAAGACAACTCAGGATACAACTCAGGGTAACGATGGAGGTGATCAGGAAAGCCCCTACAAGCTTAGCTCAGCTGAAGAAACAAGGATTTCCTGCTTAGAGTTACTCTCAAAAAAGGAGAAGCATATGGATAGTTTATACTAATTCTTGCTTATCCATGCTGCGGAGAGAGGTTGCTCCCTGGTTTCAGCAACAATACAAGCAGTAGGTGTCCTCGGAGAGAAATTATTCAGCCTCCAGGTGGAGTACTTGGTCCATTCAATCCCATTTTAGTGGAAACATCACAAAGGATTTGTTCATCTCCTTGTTTGTATAAATAGAAGTCCAATGCACTATTCATCGCGCTACAGAGCCAGGTGATCTACTTATTTGTATAAATAAAGAGAACTTCCTGTGGGGACTGAAACCCATCACAAAGCCAAAACTAACTGCCCTGCCCATATCCAAATCCTATCTGTCCATCCTGTAACAGTCTTCACAAAGCCACGAGAGGCTGTAAGAGGAACAGTCCACAAAGTCTCTCTCCACCTAAGAATCTGACCTCTCCAGGGACCAGGCATGACACCAATGGCAGACACCAAAATTCACAGATATACTTTTACAATTTTTTACCAAATTCTTCATGCAAAAATATCACGAACAAAGTTTAAAGGCCAAAAAAGAACTAGAACGAAATATGTGCAACATATGCAAAAAAAAAGGCCAATATATATATGTCTACTTTTTTTAAGTTTGAACATCTGATTTTTTTTTAACACCTTTATTGGAGTATAATTGCTTTACAATGGTGTGTTAGTTTCTGCTTTGTAACAAAGTGAATCAGTTATACATATACACATGTTCCCATATCTCTTCCCTCTTGCGTCTCCCTCCCTCCCACCCTCCCTATCCCACCCCTCTAGGTGGTCACAAATCACCGAGCTGATCTCCCTGTGCTATGCGGCTGCTTCCCACTAGCTATCTATTTTACATTTGGTAGTGTATATATGTCCATGCCACTCTCTCACTTTGTCACAGCTTACCTTTCCCCCTCCCCATATCCTCAAGTCCATTCTCTAGTAGGTCTGTGTCTTTATTCCCACCTTACCCCTAGGTTCTTCATGACCTTTTTTTTTCTTAGATTCCATACATATGTGTTAGCATACGGTGTTTTTCTTTTTCTGACTTACTTCACTCTGTATGACAGACTCTAGGTCTATCCACCTCACTACAAATATCTCAATTTCATTTCTTTTTATGTCTGAGTAATATTCCATTGTATATATGTGCCACATCTTCTTTATCTATTCATCCGATGATGGACACTTAGGTTGCTTCCATGTCCTGGCTATTATAAATAGAGCTGCAATGAACATTTTGGTACATGACTCTTTTTGAATTATGGTTTTCTCAGGGTATATGCCCAGTATTGGGATTGCTGGGTCGTATGGTAATTCTATTTTTAGTTTTTTAAGGAACCTCCATACTATTCTCCATAGTGGCTGTAACAATTTACATTCCCACCAACAGTGCAAGAGTGTTCCCTTTTCTCCACACCCTCTCCAGCATACTTTTAATCCTCAATAAAATGGACCACTAATAGAAAAATGAGCACATAAGGCCCAACAACTCATGAAAAAATATAATAACTTTAGAAGTGAATTCTTAAAAAGTAAATTAAAATGGAGATACCTATCAAAATGGAAAAAGTTGGGCTTCCCTGCTGGTTCAGTGGTTAAGAAACTGCCTGCCAATGCAGGGGACATGGGTTCAAGCCCTGGTCCGGGAGGATCCCACATGCCGCAGAGCAACTAAGCCCGTGCGCCACAACTACTGAGCCTGTGCTCTAGAGCCCACGAGCCATAACTACTGAGCCCGCGTGCCACAACTACTGAAACCCATGCACCTAGAGCCCATGCTCCGCAACAAGAGAAGCCACCACAATGAGAAGCCCACGCACCACAACGAAGAGTAGCTCCCACTCGCCGCAACTAGAGAAAGTCCGCACACAGCAACCAAGACCCAATACAGCCAAAAATCAATAAATGAAATACGTTAAAAAAAATGGAAAAAGTTGTTTTCAATGCTAACAGTGACAATGCAAGATGAAGAACACCCTTTTGGGAACCCTCCTACACTGTTGGTAGGAATGTAAATTGGTGCAGTCACTATGGAGAACAGTATGGCGGTTCCTTAAAAAGCTAAAAACAGAGCTACTGTATGATCCAGCAATCCCACTCCTAAGCATATATCCGGAGATAACTATAATTCGAAAAAACACATGCACCCCAATATTCATAGAAGCACTATTTACAACAGCCAAGACACGGAAACAAGCTAAATGTCCATCAACAGATGAATGGATAAAGAAGATGTGATACACACACACACACACACACACACACACACTGGAATGTTACTCAGCCACAAAAAGAATGAAATAATGCCTTTTACAGAAACATGGATGGACCTAAAGATTATCATACTAAGTGAAGTAAGCCAGAAAGAGAAAGACAAATACCGTATGATATCACTTACATGTGGAATCTAAAACACGACACAAATGAACTTATCCATGAAACACAAACAGACTCACTGACATAGAAAACTTATGGTTACCAAAGGGAAAAGGGTGGGGGAGGGGATAAATTAGGAGTTTGGGATTACCAGATACAAACCACTACATATAAAATAGATAAATAAGGTCCAACTGTATAGCACAGGGAACTATATTCAATATCCTGTAATAAACCATGATGTAAAAGAGTATGAAAAAGAATATATATATATGTATGCATAACCGAATCACCTTGCTGTACACCAGAAACTAACACAACACTGTAAATCAGCTATACTTCAATTAAAAAAAAAGAAAAAGAAAAACACCCTTTTGTGTTGCTGGTGGGTTTGTAAATTGCTACAAACCCCCTACAGCCTAGAATCTAGGCCCAAGGTGCATTAATACAAGAAGAAAAGAAGGTTAAATAAATTAAATTCAACAAAATGGACTGACATGTAAACATTAAGGATGCTGCACAAGAATATTTATTGATTTCATAATATGCTTTTAGGTTAAAATACATACAAAGATACATACTACATTACTTTATAGATAAAAAAATACAAATATTTTTCAAGTCTAGAAAAGAAATATAACAAAATGTAAGTGTCACAAAAAGTGCAAGACTATATATATATAGAAGAATACTCACTGCAACACTGGTAACAGAAATAAAAATGTGAGACAAGTGAAATTTTATGTATCAATTGGGAAATAACAAAATAAACCATAATATTGCCACATGACAGGATATAATGCATTTGTGTACCTGCGTTTAGAATAAAGTTCTGGAGGTCTCTATACTGCTAACTACCCCAGGACAGAGTACTAGGGAAAGAAAGGAATGAAGCTTTTGTTTTATACTTTCTACATCTTCCCCCTACACAAGTACTTGTTTATAGTTTTTTTTAACCAGTTTTTTTTTTGAGTGAAGTAGGATGATTATTTTCTTATGCTTACCAACGTTTTCTAATTTTTCTACAATATGCGCACATTACTTGTGTAATTTTTTTTAAAAAGCAAAACAATTGCAACAGGACAACTTTGGCTTTCTGCCTTTCTCACTGCAGGACTTCAGCACAGGGGCAGGACAGAGACATAACAGAGCCAACACAATGAACATCTACACCATGAAAAGAAAAAGCATCATCTAGCTCACGTGTCTCTTACTTGGTACTGCAGGCCCCGCGCAGCTCCATCCCCCATTCCCTGGAAGCTCCAGAGGCTGGAACTGGTCCACCATTTGGCAGCAGCCCCTCAGGCAGACGGGAATGTTCTGCTTGGGGCAGAACAAACACCCAAGAAGAGTCCTTGGCAAGGTTCGGGGTCTGAGGACCACCTGACTGCACTCCACCAGAAGGCAGCTGTTTCTTAGCCAAGCTTCACAGTGTTCCCGGGTTGCCCCCTCCCTCATGGTTCCCGCCTCCAACCTACCTGAAGGACGGCATTGGCGTAGTCGTTGGCCTTTATGTTATTCAGGCCCACGATACCGGGCAGGTAAGTGGTACCATCATATGCCCGGGACAACTTGGCTTGCTTGTCCAAGTTAGCGATCTGCTGCTTTGTGAAAGTGGGCTTCAACACATACTGAAAAGCAAAAGAAAATCCTAGGCTGTTTTAGGGCAGTCTACAGAGTTCACAAGACATATCCGCAACAGCAATTTCTGCCAAAAGAAAAGATACTTTGGTCGTGAACGTCTCACCACCCACCCAAAGGGCTCCCAACAGTAGGTCTAAGGACTGAGGTAACATGCAATGGGCCCCGCCCCACGTTGCTCATCTAGAAGGTGATCTCTGTGTTTAACCCAAAGTCACTGAATCCCAGGCCTGTCCTCAGACCGCAGGTTCAGCCAAACCCGTGACAAACGACAGGGAGAAGCTGCAGGACACTCAAGTCCGCAGGAGGCAGGAGTCTGAGTCCCAGGTGGGACCTCACACAGAGCCAGCACACAGGCCCGGTGCAGGAACAGGAGTGTCACCTCCTATCTGTGCAGGACTGAGATCTCAGGACTCCCTGTGGCTGGAGGGGCAGGATCAGAACCTTCCCTGTCCTAGACCTATGAGGGTCATCATGTCACACACCGGTCAGAGGTTGCCACTAACTCACTTTGAAAGCTTGAATTCCTTTCAGTTTCTCCATCTATAAATACTGTCCTTAACCACTTTAACTTCAACGTTAATAGACTGTTATAAAACATATGGAAGTGGAGTAAGTAGTGTTTCAAACACTCTGAAAACCAAGCTTTCCTTAATAAATAGAGCATTCAACTCTATTGAACATGCAGCCGCTGCTGAAAAGGAAAGCAATAATCAACAGTTCCAACAGTAATCAAAGCCCAACAGGACTTTCCACACTCCTCACTCAAGTGCAGTGACTCTTGGCACAGGGCACAAACCAGAGCCCACAGATGGACATGTTGGCCATTCTGGCTGCATCATGTCAAAAGTAGCCGGAAGCTGGTATACCTCTTGGCATCCACTGTCCTACAGCAGGCCCAATTCACATCCCTACTCCAAAATATGGAAGGATAATTTATTTCACAAAAATGCTTTCACCCTAATTGAAAAGTAGCAATATTCCTTCAGTCCTAACCCTCAACATTAAAAGCAGAAATCAGAGCTAGGCTGTAGACCATGGGCCAAAATTACGGACTGTGACCTCCTTACTCTGTTTCTCTGGTTCCTGCCAAGGCGAAAGGAGCCTCTCGAAGCCCAAGGGACTGAGACTCTTCCCTGACCTTGGGTGGGGCAGATCCTCAGGAGCCCTGGGGTGGCTCCCAGGATAACTGGTTCCAAACCAACCCTCTTGGACACGCACCGTGATATCCTCCAGCGAGGAATCGATGATCTCATAGTTGTCTGGGAGGCAGTAAAACTTGAGGGTGTGGAGGTTGAGGAAGACATGGTGACTAAACTGGACACTGTGAATGTAGGCATGAGACTTCAAACCCCGGCCTGCAGGGAAGAGTGAAAGGCTATGAGAGAAGGGCAGACTCCATAAGCACACAGATGAGGGGTAATTTTCCTTTCATTATTTTGTATCAGAACATGTTAGTATCAGCAAAAACAAAGTACTACCCCATCCACGAAAGGAATCTCCCACATGAACTCTTCTCATCACAAAAATTAGCAAGAAAGAAGAGCGCATTAGCTTTATTCCCTAGATGGCACAAGACATAAGGGAACTAATTTCATATACATGAACAGAGAAAATATGTGTGGGTGTATTTGTGCGTGTGTGTGTACATGTATGTGTGTGTGTGCATGTATGTATGTGTTTATGTATATGAGCTAGTTTCATGTATTAGAAACTAGGAATATCCATATATATATCACATACATGTACGTACATGCATACACTGATTTGCACATACACACGTACATATCTGTGACAGTCCATCATCACTTAGTCCTGAGTTTTCAACTGTCCACATTCACGACAATCCTGTACCACATACTTTTGTTCACGTTGCCACTCCTTTCTAGAGCATCTCACCCTTAACCTATTCAAACTCTATGTCCTGCATACAGAGTACAAGCTCCACCTCCTCCATGAACTCTACACAAACACTCCAGCTAACAATGATCTTTGCATATTTCAACTTTGCATATTTCAATTCCTATCATCCTTTGCATATTTTTGCATATTTCAACTCCTATCATCCTTATTTATACTCAGCGCCACACAGTCCAGCAGTAATCTTTATGGTCTTAAGAGAGTCTGCTGATTGTTTTACGTGTTAACCTTGACAGTTTATAAGATCCTTATTAGAGCAAAGAATGCAGTTTATAATTCTTTTGAATCCTCCACTATACTGTGTACAAAGCATTTGCTTGCTCTGAATGAACTGAAATAATAAATTTCCAGAAAAGAACAGAATGAAAAAGTCCTTAGAGTAAAAGGATTCTCAGAAAAAGACATAAGTATAGAAAACATCAGAGATTCAAAAACCCAGAGTCTCTGATACTTCCTACATAGTCTCTCATATGGCTAGTTCTTTCTTCCTTTCACATGTATTCAGGTTCTGACCAATCAGAGAACCTCCTGTGGATTTTCTAAGCGTATTCCACCTTCCTGGGAACAAAGATAGGGCTTACTAGACATGATTCCTAACAGCAGCTTACTTACTTAAAAAAAAAAATCCCTGAATAGAGCTGTGGCTAGGGCTGAAAATGTGATGCAAAACATTTATTTACCCTGAAAGTACTTGCCACACACCAGACAGGCATACGCATTGATATGCGAGAGGGAGATGGAACACAGTTTCTCAAAGTCAAAGTCCAGCACACTCCTAAGAGAACCAAAACAAAACAGAAACAATTAATAGGGATGGTTGCCTAGGTGAGCACCTGAGCGAAGCAGTGTCCCTGGCTTCCTGTCCTGCAGTCACACAGCTGCCTTCAGAGAACAGTTCAACAATCACATACAAACCGTGGGGAACATTAACTCTTCCTTACCTAGGCATTTAATATAGCACCGCCACCCACCAAGCCCCAAAGCAGTGCAAAGGTATCTCTACCAACGACCCTCTTTCTTTTGAGTGTTCACAACCAGTTGAGAATATTCCATTACTTTCTCTGGAGGAAAAGCCACAAGTAGGACTGAAGTAACAGGGCCCCAACAGCATTCCAAATTAAAAGACATTAAAGGAAGGACATAAAAAGAGTGAATAAACCCTTTCATAAAAGAAAATTTTATTTTTGTCCATAAAAATAAATGGGAAGCCTGAAGAACTTTAGGGGAATACCTACAAACAGATCTATCTATTCAAGTGCAAAGTAATGGTATATGAGTACTGGGCGGGTTAAGTGATAAAAGAAAATTTACCTCCACTGAATTCACAGGTGGCAAGAGGATTCATTCTCAAGCATTAACTCTGATTAATTGGTAATGGTCCCAGGAAAGCTGCACTGTCAGTTAAAGGGGCCACTAGCCACACACAGCTACTGGTGTTTAAAAGTAAAATAATTAAAATTAAATAAAATTTAAAATTCAGTTCCTCAAGCCACATTTCAAGTGCTCAATATCCACAAGTAGCCCGTGCCTACCACAATGGACAGCCCTTAAAGAGCAATTCCATTGTTGCAAAAAAGTCTATTAGACAGTGCCACCCTACGGCATAAATGAAAAACCATCCTAAAATGCATCTGGGATCAAAGAATACCAAGATGGGGTAAACACCTCTGCTTTAGGATATATTTTTGTCTGATTTTCCTCTGCTGAATCCCAGGCACCTAGAGTAGTACCTAGCACACAGTCAGTGCTCAATAATATTTAAATTTGCTATTGTCATCGACAGCACATATCCCTTTATTTCCTCATACAAATTCAAAATGAGCTAAAAGCTCTTTCTGCATACACCCACCCTAAAACAACATGCTCTCTGACACTTTAAATTGAAGGGCAAAGATTAAAAAACAAGGCAAGAGGCACAGTTTTCTGGGCAGAAAGCTTTAAAAGAGCTAAAGTTTTGGAACGTATTTTTAACGTACAGTCCAAAGAACTTTCTGCAGAGACTCCATTGTTCTTTTGCTGCCCTAGGCATTCCTGTGCTACCGACCTGTTAATGGTGTCCAGGTAGGGGCAGTGGCGGCTCCTCCGATCCTCAGAATCCATGCGGCCATTTTTTGCTGAAAGGAAAAGCATCAAAAGCTCTGAAAATGGGAAACCCACACTCAGGGTCAACTACCAGTACAAACAAACACAAAAATGGGAAAAATTAATCAGGATGAGCTCCTGTACAGGCAGCCTGACAACACCAAAGAAGCCCACTTAACGGAACAGGCCACAAACTGAGAGGATATTCTTGAAACACATATAACCAACAAAGGAATTGCTTGCAATTACATAAAGAAATCTGGTGGAGATTTAAAAAAAAAAAAAAGACAACCCAAAAGGAAATGAGGAAGACAGCCCTCAAACTTATGAAAAAGTGCTGGGAATTCCCTGGCTGTCCAATGGTTAGGACTCTTGTGCTTCCACTGCAGGGGGCTGGGGTTCGTCCCTGGTTGGGGAACTAAGATCCTGCAAGCTTCACAGCATGGCCAAAAAGAAAAAGAAAGAAAGAAAAGATGCTCAACCTCACCAGTAATCAAGAACATGCAAATTTCCTTGCACAATGATATACCACTTCACACCTACCAGAGAGGAAAAAATAAAATCAGGCAATTCCAAGTGTTGGCAAATATGAAGAACAGTGAGAATGCTCATGTAACTGCTGGTGGGAGTATAAACTGTTACAACCTCTTAGAAAATAGTACAGCAAGATCAAAGCTGAAAATACACAGACCTTTTGGCCCAGCAATCTCTCTTCTACTTATATACCCTAGAGAACTTTTGCACATGTGCCATCAGGAATGCTTTACTAAAGAATATTTATAGCAGCAATATTTGAAAGAGACCAAACTGGAAACAACCCAAATGTCTACAACATATAAAAATGGGAGGAATACATTTTGGTATATCATCAATAGAACACTGTGTTGCCGGATAAACGTCAACAATATGGCTAGCGGAAAAAAAAAAAAAAAAGGCAAAACAGAAGACAACATATAGTATGATTCCATTTATAACAAATACAAAATAAAATACAGTTCTACTCAGGGATGTATATGTGAGGTAAAACTGTAAATAATAAAATAATAAAAATAGAAATGATTAGAAAAAATTCAGTGATTACCCAAGCAAGCAAGGAAGGCAGATGCAACTGAGAAGGGGCCTATGGGAGCTTCTAAGGTACTGGTTAAGTACCACTTCTTAAGCTGAACAGCATCGGGAGGCAACTCTCCATGGGTCTCTCGAACTTCTGCACATATTGTGACCAGAGGCACTGACTGCCTCCAGACTATCTTGTCAAAGTTGTTTGTACAGTGAAGTTTGTTTCTATAGCTTTGGAAGTAGGAGACAGTGTGTTCCTACAGAGCAAAGGGGAGGCAAGCTCACAGCCCATTATAGAAGATTTGGGTTCTCTAAGCTCAGAGTTCTTGTCCTGTGAGGCCACCCACTGCGTGTATGGGTTCTCATCGTGTTGCACTGTGGGAACTGACTCAGGGAAGTGACAATGCTATATTCTGGCTACTGTTATTGCTGCAATAAGCTGTCTCAAGCCCAATAGCTCCATGTCTTCCATCAGCATCCATGAAACCACGGCAGGCTAACTTGGTAGTGTACAAAAAGGGTAAAATCTCAGACCCTTCACAATTCTTGACAAGTGGTAGATTTAAGGATATATATCCACACTCTTCTTTAAACTATACATGTGCTTGACATTTAGCTCATCTTAGTACCTATAATCTATTTCATGAAAAAAATAAAAGGGAAAAAAGAAAACAGCAGTAACCTCAACTGGGATCCTAGTGTGTCCCAGAGAAAACAATCTCCTTACCGTAAGTATACAAAATATCTAAGAAACAATTTCTCTTCCAAAGAAAGGGAAACATGAGGCTGACAGAATATTTAAGTAAAGGAAATCAAAGAATACCCTGAAATTATTAACTAGATTATTCAAAGAACATTTATCAAGCACTTTCCACGAGCAAGGTGCTAATCTGGACCCTGAGGGTAATATAAAAATATGTCAAACACAGGATTCTGAGCTAGAAATTTAAGAGTTAACATAAGAGTATAATTTTATATAGATAACCAGGTGCAGAGACTGAATTATAAAATCCTGGAGAATGAAGACCACCCCCCCCCCATGAACACTGCCCCTAACATGTAGCCTTGTGATATGTTCACCTGCTAACTCACCAGAAAACAAGTACATAGGAACATGTTCAATGCAGAAGTTCCAAGTTCAGAGAAGGAAAAGATGTAATTGAGGTAAACAGGAAAAGCTTCAGAAATGATAAAAACCTACTTAATGATTGGTAAGATATCAACAAGTTGGAAAAGAGTGTACACACTACAGAGTACCATGGCTTGGCCAAGAAGTCTCCAGAAATTACTAAGAGAAGCAGAACGAGTCCAGCAGAAAAAGGCAGAGGGTACAGTCATAGATGGGAACTGACAGACTCACTGGCTTATTAGGGCTCTCAAAGGTCATGGGTTCCAGGACTCCTTCCGTTAACCTAGAGAGGGACAGACACGTGAAAATCACTTTCCCAAACCACCGTGACTCAGTCTCAGAGGCAGGACTAGAATCCATATCTCCTGGCTGCTACAGCCCTGGATAACAGGGCAGTGTGGTCCAAGTGCACAGCGTTCAGGCTCTCCACTCAGAAATTACAGCAAGACTCACTCCTCAGGTATTTTGTAAAAAACTAAAAAGAAGGGACACCTGTAAAACAATTAGCACAGCGCCTGGCCCGCATTAGACATCCGATAAAGGAAAGCTACCTGTTCTTATTACTGTTAGAAACGCTATAGCTACGATCCTGATCAAGACTAGTACTATCCTCATTAAAACGGAGTCGGGTCGCGAGTGGAGTGTGACTTCCCCGTGGGGAGAGAAGGTTGGAAAAAGAAAAAGAAGAACGCGACAGTGGAACCCGCGCCCGGCCCCGCGCACCTCGCACCTCCCGCTCAGGCTCCGAGTCCTCGTCGGCC
The DNA here is from genome assembly GCF_937001465.1 of Orcinus orca. NCBI lineage: Eukaryota > Metazoa > Chordata > Mammalia > Artiodactyla > Delphinidae > Orcinus > Orcinus orca. The sequence goes on from NC_064571.1 coordinate 14,321,685, forward strand.
TCGCGCTCCCGCTTCACCCGCACCGCCGGGATCACGGGCGCCAGGGCCTCGCGCGCGCTCGCCGGCTCGACCTCCCGCTTCACGCGCACCGGACTGCCCCGGGAGCTCGGAGCCTCTGTCTCCCGCTCCCGATCTCGCTCCCGTCTGACACGAGCCGAGCTGCTCCGCGACTCGGACTCGCGCTTCCCGCGGGTGGATCCACGGGACTCCCGCTTGGACCGGCCGGACATCGCCACTACCGGCCGAGTCGCCCGGCGCAGACTCCAAGGAAGACCAAGCACGCGGCAAGCGGCCAATCAGGAGCGGCGCTGTTATCAAGCCCAAGGTTTTCTACGAGTCGCCGATGGGGACAAATCAAGCCGCAGAGAACTTCTGGGAAGTACTACGCCTCTTGGGGGGGGGCGGGTCTTTGCGGGTGCGCGCGCACCTGAGACCGATAGGTGGGCCTACTGCCACTTTACTCATTATTACCCGTTTAAAGAGGCAGGAACCCTTCACTGGCTGCGGAAATTCTGGATTAAAAAAAGTTGTCATTGGGCCCCAGGTGTCTTCAAGATACTCTGTGTCCCCAAACCAGAATTGGCAGGTCGTCTCCAGTCTCCGAGCCTCGGAGACCGACGGCCCTGCACAGAACTAGGCGACATCCCCAACTCAACGCCTTCGTGGAGCAATCCGACGGCTCTAATTCCACATTTAGAGGATTGTTCTTGGTATCACAGAAAAATGCAAACGACGAGCAGAAGACTAGTGACGCTACTGAAGCTCAAGCTTCAGGGTCTGTGACTTTCACGACCCCTTCCACAGCCCTGAACTATTCAATACTTTGTACAGTTCTACTGAGGTGTGATTGACATACAATAAAATTCACGTTTAGGGCTTCCCTGGTGGCGCAGTGGTTGAGAGTCCGCCTGCCGATGCAGGGGACACGGGTTCGTGCCCCGGTCCGGGAGGATCCCGCGTGCCACGGAGCGGCTGGGCCCGTGAGCCATGGCCGCTGAGCCTGCGCGTCCGGAGCCTGTGCTCCGCAACGGGAGAGGCCGCAACGGTGAGAGGCCTGCGTACCGAAAAAAAAAAAAAAAAAATTCACGTTTAAAGTGTGCAATTTGCTGAATACTGATAGAGGTATGTATACACTCTGAAACCACCACCACGATCAAGATAATGAACCTAACCACCATCCACCAAGTGTTCCCCTGCCCCGACCATTGATCTGCTTTCTGTCGCTAGAGATCATTGTCACTTGTTAGAGTCTTATATAAATAGAGGCACCCAGAGAGTCCTCTTTTTATCCCCGGCTTCTTTCACTCGGCGTGTTTGTTTTGAGATTCATCCAAGTTGTTGAGTGCTCGTTCCTTTTGATTGCTCAGCGGCATCCCACTGTGCGGATGTACCAGTCTGTCCCTGTTCTAATCACGGATTCCTACTTTTATCTCTTTTTAAAGAGGATTCAAAAATGGCACAGTCTCAGACGCCTGAAAGGCCCTGGGTCCTCCCACGCCGAGAGTTAAGACATCGGTCCGGTGGGCGCCGAGACGAGCTGGGTAGCGGGAAAGTCCGCAGAGCTCTGGTGCTGCGCTGGCTGGAAGGAGCGTCCCCGCCGGCGGCGGCGCGGAGCCCCGGGCGGGCGCGGGCTGGGCTGGGCGGCCGGGGCGCCGCTGTGTGCCCTGCCCTGGCACTCGCCTCCTCACGACCTCTTTGGAGGTAGGTGATATCAGTGCCCTCATTTACAAATGAGTAAACTGAGACACAGCGGGGTGCAACAGTCAGCCAAGGTCACGCAGCTGGTGATGGAGTTTCACAGCATCCAAGCACAGGAAAAAGGACGGGAAGGCTCCACACCGAACGCTGAGTGGTGTGATGGGTGCTTTGTGTTTTTCTGGATTTTCTGATGTAGCAGCACTAAACCTAAATCCTGGTTTCCTACTGATAAGGTCACAACGAAAGAAAAGCCCCGCCCCGGAGTGGAAGTTGCGCATGCCCCATTGCCCCCCGCCCCGCCCGCTCCAGGAACTCCGCGCGCTGGGACATTCGGCCCGGCTGGCCATTTCCCGACCGACGTCAGGGCGCAGGGTCGAGAGTCGAGCGAGGAGGGGCGCGGAGCTCTCGGGGCAGGAGGGTGGCAGTTGGGGCCGTTGAAGAGGAGGCGGCGGCGGCGGTGGCTGCGGCTCCGCGCACAGGGTCTCCAGATGGAAGCGGCGCCGGGGCCCGGACCCGGTCTCTGCTGCAAGCCTGGCGGGCGGCTGGACATGAGCCACGGCTTCGTGCACCACATCCGACGGAACCAGCTCGCCCGGTACCGCCCCGCCCCGCGCCACGGCTGCCAGTCCCAGCCTGGCCTGGCTCGGCCGTCCCTGACTCCCGCTCGGCTCCCCGCAGGGACGACTACGACAAGAAGGTGAAGCAGGCGGCCAAGGAGAAGGCGAGGAGGCGGCACACGCCCGCGCCCACTCGGCCCCGAAAGCCCGACCTGCAGGTGTACCTGCCGCGACATCGAGGTGAGGCCGCCCGCCCCGCGCGCTCTTCTGCCCCCGGGCCCTCTGCCTCCACGCGCTCTTCTTTTCTGTCTGGGAAAAAACTATGTCCTACCTCCCAAGGCTCATTTCATCTCCAACGTCTATCTCGACGCTCCCCAATCGCCGCTCAGTGATTCTGCCCGCAGCACAGGGAGGGCTCAAGGCCCGCAGTTAAGCATCACTATTACCGGACGTCCCTGAGAGTCGGCAAGTTGTCCGCCGCTTTGCCCCCAGCGTACTATATTTTCGCACTCCCACCAGCTAACAGGAAAAAAGTTTGGCACAGCTCTAGGCGACGAGAACATAATTGTGGAATGAAGCCCAAACCCAGTTAATGGGTTTTTTTTTCCTCCAGCTTACTTGTGATCTAGAGTTTACAATAGTTAATGTACGATGCTAAATTTTTTGAGCTTCGCTTGAGTGTTTTGAGAGGTTATGTGCAGTCATTCATTTAGCTTTCAGAGGACCCGGTAAGATGGGAACTATTATCATTTCTGATTCACAGTCAGGGAAACAGGCAGAGAGAGGTTTCGTAACTTGTTGGAGATATCAGAGAAGTAAATGGCAGAGCCTGAATCTGAACCCAGGCAGAGCCCTATTCACCTCTCCACTACCTTACAACCGTGTAGACAGATGTGCACTGTATACCGACTGCGTGGTAGGGCTGTGCTGGTCTTGGGGCAGGGATACAAAGGTGAATAAAATTCCTGATAGGCGGCTGATTTCACACACACACACACACACACACACACACACACACACACAGGGGTACATTCTGGGTCCATGAGAAGATTGGGGCTTTACAATATGTTTTCCTGTATCATCTCTGGGCAGGGGTTCCAGCAGCCTTCCTCCCTTCCCTCTCACTCTGGTTCATCCTTCCAGATGGCTCTACCCACCCAAGCAACCCAGGCTGTGAGGAGTCTGGTGAAAGCAGCAGTAGTGGCAGCTCTGAGCCAGAGCTCCCTGGCCATCAGCTCTTCTGCTTAGAATATGAGGCGGACAGCGGAGACGTCACTTCAGTTATCGTGTATCAGGTACGCCCGATGGAAACAGCTGCAGCCTGAAGGTCCTGGGCCGTGATGGAAATCACTGCCGGACCTGGAGCCACTGTTTTCCTCAGGGCCAGTGGGAAGTGTTTGTTCCACATGAGAGCACAGACTGCTGGGCGATGCTTTTGAGCACAAGTCACTCCCGTCACACAGTGATTCTCAGCGGGCAACAGGGAGGGCTCATGGCCCCCAGTTGAGAGTCACTATTACAGGGGACACCTGGGAAATGACAGGCATTGGCAAGAAGTTGTGAGTCAAACAGAGTTCTCTGAGAGTGTTGTCTAGGGACAGGGCAGGTCGCCTTTTCAGAAGAGGCCAGGCCCTGAGCTTCCCGACCCTTCCTCCACGTAGGATGATGATCCAGGAAGGGTGAGCGAGGAGGTGTCAGCACACACGCCTCTGGAGCCACCCATGCGAGAGGCCCTCAAGTTGCGCATCCAGGAGGAGATTGCAAAGCGCCAGAACCAACACTGACCAGACTGGAGTCGCTGTCCAGGGAGCCGCCCCTAGTTTGGGGGTGCCAGGACCAGCCCCCCCCCCCCCCCCGCCCCAGAGCTGCCACATCCACAGGAAGAGGGTGTCACAGGGACTACGCCTGGCCACCTCCCTTGTAGCCATTCTTTCTCGTATATTGGCTCATTTGACCAGCCTAATGTTCTGGACGTTTTTGAGAATTTTGTTTGGTTAGCTTGGTGTTCTGGAAGCAAAGATTCCAGGGAGAGATGAGGCTTATGAGACCTTCTGCCAACGTGCTGCTTTCTCACCAAGGTCACATGCCCCAGGGCATCTGACCACGCTGCTCCATAAGCCCCGTTTGTTATTTTATGGTTCCTTTCTTCTGTGTTTCTGTTCACTTCCATCCGTGCTTTCCTAGATCATCTTTTCAGCTCTGTTTCTTTGTTCTTTTCTTTCCTTCATCTTTTTTGTCTCCCAATCCATCAGTTCCACCCCGCCCCCCACCTCCCAGTGTGACTGCTCACCTACGGATGCTCAGGACTTTGGAGATGGGGTACTGGGGTCTACCTTCCTGACAGGCTCTCCCAGTAATTCTGATACCAGTCGAGGGAGATGATCTTCTTTGACGCCTACTTGTGAGGATGTTTTCCTCCCCTTCCATGGTTTTTGCAGGTTTCTCCCATGCTCCACCGCTTCACACAGTCTAGGTAAGGAGATCTAGAAAGATGATGCCAGGATTAAACTGTGAGGATTTCTTGCAGCAAAACCTGCCAGGGTTCGGACTACAGAATTCCAGCTTCCAGCCTCATCCCTAGCTGTGAACAGACCATCCTCTGCTCAGGCTAAAAGGGAATTATCAAAACAAGCCTGAAACCGCGTTTCCAAATGTGATTTAACAGCCTTGAATGTACATACAAAGGGAAATTCAACATTAGCAATAATTGTCTGTTTCAAGCCCTAGTTGGGAAAAAGAAAAAAAAAAAAGCCTGAAGAGAGCCCTAGAGGGAGCGAAACAAACCTCCTTCATCTGCCCTTCCCCTGCTCTGTGCTTTCTCCTTTCCTACCTCCCAGGAGTATAGAGTATATAAAACTCCCAGTAGATCCTGAGAATAAAGATCCCAGGAATATCACTGCTTTCACCTAAGTGAACATTTTTCCTAATGCAGGGTTGGGCTACAGTCTGAGAAATCCACAAGCGATCCCACGCACTGCAGTTCCAAGCCACTTCAGTTTTCCCGCAAATGGGCCTAACCTCAGTGACTTGAAGTATGGGGTTTAAGTGAGCCCGTGAGCACTGAGACTTCTTCAAACCAAAGCCCCCTGCCCCACAGGTCTTTCCTCATCAGGGTCTCAAGATCAGTCTGGCTGGTCCCTCTCAGCAGCTTTTCTCTTAAAGGACACCTGAGAGCACTTCTGGTTCATGCCCTATACACCCCTGCAAATCTACCCCGTCTGAAATGGGGCAAGGCAGCTACTTCGACTCCATCGTTAAAATGCAGCAAGTCGCAGCTCGCGGGGAAGGTGAGTGAGGTGGGTAAATTAGAAGGACCTGGTTGTGAAGGCAGCCAGGGACCAGCACGCTTTTGAGCCCCAGGGCTGGCCCAAGGTTAAATGCCTTAAACTTGCCAGTCCTGGGCTCAGTTCTGCTTTCGAAGGAGAAAGTCTGTCCTCATTCAGCCAGGCTGCAAGTGCCTTTTGACTTTTAACGTTAACTACCCTCCAGAGCCTCCCGGGTCAAGGAGACTATGCCATGTTCTATCCCCAGTCTTCCTGCAGCTCAGCACCAGTCATTTTAGTCTTCCAGCTCTTCAGCTGATCTTCTGACTTGGACATAGGATTTCACTGGAACTTTTAGGCTTCCTAGTCTGGAAATATTTTGAGGTTCGTCTTCTCACGGCTGGATGGCCCGTTTCCTGGATTTATTATAGAATTTAGAAACAAGTCCAGAAGAGGAGGTTGGGGGCATGGCACCTGAAATTTTAGCCTCCCTTCCTGTGAGAATTGTGTACCTATCCTGTCCTTCTGTGTGTTTATCGTGTAATCCTAACACTCTGAGGTAAGAGAATGATGGTAATATCTTGCTTGCAAGCTTTTTCTTGAGGCCCTTTGCTTTATATCAAGTGCATATCAAATATTTTCCACTCAAGAAAACATTCTAATTTGTAGCTAATTTGTGCCACGAGACTATATAAAGCGCTAAGCCTGGTACTTAAATGAGGCATTGTCCTTCAGAGCAGGCCTGTTGGTGGTGATGGTGTCATCACTGCAGGTGTGCCTGAGATGCTTCTCTGGTGATGGCCCTCAGCCCACTGACAGCCTTACAGCTTCGCTCGTTGCTTCTGCCACACCTCATCCCAGTCCAAGGTAGTACTATCCAGTATGGTTACCGGACTTGCCTCTCGATGTCTTCCAGCTGTTTTCAAATATCAGTGCTTTGCCATCAAGGAGCATGTTCCAGAGCACTTCCAAGAGGCTCTAGAGATGTCCCAAAGAGGACTGTCCTGTGCTGTTTGGTGCAGTGGCAACAGCATTAGACTAGCTGGGGCTTTCCGGCAGACTGCTTCAGAATCAACACTCATTTAACTAGATATATTCTCAGCCGCCTTAAAAAACAAAGTCTTGTAGCCTGACAAGCATATCTGACGTTCATCCAAAATGAAGTGATCTTCACTTACTAAGGCTAAGCCTTGGATTTTAAGGCTTTGTGTTTCCTGGGCCACAGTGGGTGATCACTAATAGAAGGAAGCTGGGGCCTGCAGGGGCTTTGGGCTGTGCGAGAGTAAACACTAAAGCTTGAGTTCCAGCCAGCTGGCAAGTGTGGAAGTCTTTGAAGAAGGTAACACAAGAAGGGAAAAGGAGAATGCAAAGCTTTTTGTACTGAGTGAGAGTAGGAGCCCGGCCAGCCGGTAGGACCAACGTGGGCAATAAGAAATGCTTGTTCCTGGACTTCCCTGGCAGTCCAGTGGTTAAGACTCTACGCTTCCAATGCAGGGGACGCAGGTTCGATTGCTGGTCGGGGAACTAAGATCCCACATGCCTCACGACGTGGCCAAAAAAAATGCTTCTCCCTGTGGATGAGCGTCTGAAAGGGACATTCCGTCTCCATTGTTCCACTCTGAGGGGCACTGCCATCTAGAGATTAGCCCACGAAACTGGAAGAAACCCTTTGGGGTGGGGGGTATCCAGTTTGCTGTGCATCTGACAGGATCTGTGGATGGTAAGGTAGGGATCCCCCAGCTGGTCACAAATATAAATGGGGCATATAGAAAGAAAACTAAGGACAGATTACTTTCCTACCTCTGAGCCTTCTTTGGGAAGAAGAACCATGGAATGGTGACAATTATCTGAAACGTTTTAAGCTCCCTCCTTGAACTCCTGTCCCTGAGGAATCAAATGACCAAGCCACGCCAGATTTCCCCGGGAGGTGGAGTGATGCCAGAAGGGAAGAGAGTGAATGGCCCCTCTGCCTTCCCAGAGCCACCAGAATGAGACTGGTTGCACTGGCTGTGTCGTGTTAAGTGTGTAAAAAGCTATACATTCTTGTCTTTTCTCATTTCGTTTCTGCGTTTGGAAGAATAAAGTGACATGGAAATTATTTGAAAATCCTGGAAGGAAGGTACTTTTCAAATACAGTATTTTTTTCAGCCAATAAACTTACTATTTTTATAGCACTGTTTTTGCCAAGAGTTGTGAAATCACTTGTGTACATAAGGAAATGAAGATTACATGCTGCCCTAAAGTCATTCAGCAGCGCAGAATCAGCACTTGAAATCTCATCTCTTGTTCTGCCTATTTTAAGAACTATCCTGGTTGGAGCATAACAAGTAGACTCACGTGGCATTAGAGCTGGAAAGGCCTTTTAAAGACATCTGGTCCTACTTTCTACCTGATACGCAACTCCTCCCTACCGACTACCCATGAAGAGCCCTTCTGTCTTGGGCTAATTCTCTGTTTTAGGGATGACTCCGATTGTCATGTTAAACCCAAATCTGCCTCCTTGTCAAGGCTCTGGGGTGCTTGCCTTACCCCTACTTTAGGATAGAACGGCCAGTTTAGAACCTGAGTAGCCTTCTCAGGCCTTCCCCATGATCGTGGTGGGAGAGGAACTGAAACCCAGCTCAACAGGTGATAGTAAATGTTGATTAAGAATTGCAAAGCTTCCAGGGGCCTTCTCTGGTGGTCCAGTGGTTAAGACTTCGCCTTCCAATGCAGGGGGTGCAGGTTCCATTCCTGGTCAGGGATCTAAGATCCCACATGCTTCCCCGCCAAAAAACCAAAGCATAAAAAACAGAAGCAATATTGTAACAAATTCAATAAAGACTTTACAAATGGGCCACATCAAAAAAAGAAAATATATATATTTTTTAAATTGCAAAGCTTCCAAAGCAGTAGGAAATGCTGAGCGTTCAGGGCACCATTGGGCAGATGAGAAAAAGGTGCTCCAAGGACAACACCCCTGGGCAGGAAATTGGTGCTTCTTTGTAAATTAGAAAGAGGCACTCCCTTGTCCTGGGGCACAGCATGGCCAGCAGACGGACTGGATTTTCCACCCCCCGGTCCTTCAGCCAGGTTTCTTGTACGGTGATCGCTGTGCACTGCCATACTTTTTGACCCTGATTTAACTACTTGTGCTGATGCAATTTGGAAGAGGGCCCTCCAACAGGTTTCCTGTTTGCGTTTTTACCTTCCACTAGGTCCAGAAAGGTTTCTCCTTCCTCAAGCTGTTGTCCAGTTAGTTTATCTTCTCCATTTCCCCCATGGTACAGGGCCCTGTTTCTGCCTATTACATTTGCTTCACCAGTGCTGCCGAACTTAAGCTCCCTGGTTCCCAGCAGCCTGGGCCCATGCTCCCTTCAAGTAAAGGTCTGTCAGCCCCAGTGTTGTCTCACAAGGGCTCCAACAGATATGCTGGGCTGCCGTTTAGAGTGCCAGTTACACTTCCAGTGTGTGAAAGGAAGGTCTCCTGCTCTTTTAATCATGAAAAGAATGTCTAGGAGGGCACCCTTGGCCTGTTAAGTGTGGACGAAGAATGTCTCCTGCCATGTCAGGAAAAAAGATGTGACCATCAAGCCTGCGGCCATCCCCAGCTGTGCACCCTGAGGGGATTCAGGGTGGAGAAAAGCAGGATACTGGCCCTAGATAGGTAAGGTGCATATCAAAGGAATGATTTCAATGAGCCCAGACTCTTGTATCTTCCCATACATAGAAAAGTGCTGATTCATTAACTTGAGGTGTCTGTTTACTGGTCTTTAATTAACAGTAAGCTTTTGATATTACAAATACCTGGGTTTTGCAAAAACTCCCATCCTGGCTTCTCCCCTGCTTCTTTGGAGCAGTCCCTCAGAGGTATCCGAGAGGCTTCCTCCAGGGCTTGAGTCCTCAGAAAGTCTGCTGAATAAAACAATTCTCAACTTTTAGGTTGTGCATTTTTTCCATTCAACATAAATTTTGGTGAAGCTGTTGGGTAATTTATCCTCACAGTATCCTGTTTGCTTTTTCCCAGATTGCTCTGGGTCTCCTGCCTTCCTCTCCTCTCTTTTGCCTCCCAACACCTGGCCAAGTGTGTCTACTTAGAATGGATATTGTTTCAAGTGAGTGTTCAGCAGTCAGGAAACACATTTTGGACACTGACTTCTGGACAATACACTGTGTACTTGTACCCCGGAAAATAAAATGTATCTGATGAAAGTAGCCCTCCTCCAGAGTTTGCTGAGCCGGGGGAAGCAAAAGCCAAATCCAGAGCGCTGGTCTCCTAAGGAACAGCCAAGGCTTTGTGCTTGCTTCTCTGCAGACCCGCCTCGCCTTGGACAGCGGCAGGCACGGGGTGCCACATGGAGGGAGGCTGCCCGAAGTCACTGTCGGCCAGTCCAGGCTGCAAAATGTGCGCGGCGGCTGAGGGAGGCTTCCTCCAGCCACGTGCGCGGTGACAATCACACGTGCAGCGGGAAGGCAGTGCACACCCGGAGCTCCCCGCCTCCCGAAGCTTCCCCCGCAGGTGCAGGTAGACGGGACTATCCTTTTGGCAACGGTGTCAGAGCCTCCGCTGGGGTCCCATGCCACCGCCCTCGGCGTCCAGGTCCCCAGAAGTCGGGGCACCGCCCACCCTTCCAGCGTGACGCGGGCGCGGGGGCTCGGGAGTTGTAGTTCCCGGCTGGGCGCGAGCGCCAGGGCTAGGGCGGCGCGGACTCCACGTCCCGGCGGGCGGCGCGGCTCGGTCCGGGGCGCCGGGGGAGGGGCTGCTCGGCCCTTTAAACCATTCAGGGCAGCTCCGAGGGCCGCAGCCGGGGACGGCGCCACGCGGGGGCCGAGCAGACGCGGTGGCGGCGGCGGTGGGGCGCTCCGGGGAGGTGCGTACTGGGCCCCTTCGTCCCCCGGACCTGCGGAGGCGCGGGTCCCCGGATCCCGGGGCCTCGCGGACCGTGGGCTCCGGGCGCCCACGCGGGCGGGAGCGGGCCGGGCTGAGCTTCCCGCGTGAACCCGCCCCTTCCCCGCGGCGCTGGTGGTCAGGTGGCTGCCTGCCCCCGGCCGCCTCTCCACCCAGCCCCGGATCCCCTCCCAGGCTTTCCTTGGCGTGGCCCCCTGGACTGTCCTGACTCCAGCCCCTCTCCCAGCCCGGGACCCTCAGGCCAGGGAGAGTGGCCCCCTCTCCAGATGTTAGGGCCCCGCGGCGTTTCTGAACATCTGGGTGGAACGCGGAGGCCCCCGGTGGATGCCGGAGGGTGTCCACGTTGCGGCGGGGGCTCAGCCCGAAGTGTGGGCGCTCAGAGCCGCAGCGGGAGCCCTGCATCTGGTGTTGACCACCTTCCTCTCCCCCGCACCGGCTTTGGCCAGTCACTAGACCCTGGACTTTGACCTGTCTCTCTCCACCAGGCCCGGGCAGCTGATGGTTTTGGCGAAGTACCTTAAGGTAGCTGGGTCCACACCCTCTTCCCCACCTACCTCTTGTCCTCCCCCCACACCACCACCACCCTGGCTCCCCTCCCTCATGACCGCCTGGATCCTCCTTCCTGTCAGCCTGTCAGCATTCTCCATCACTGGCCTATGGACTGTGTGAGTAAAGAGGGGGATGGGGGGAGGCAACTAGGGGACAAAAGGGACCCCGGCTGAGGAGGGACAGGACCCAACAGGAGCCTGATGGCACACACAAAGTCCCTGTCCTGTTGCAGGCTCCAGGGTGGTACCCAGGGCCACTCTGGCTGTCTGCAAAGCCTGGCCTGGTGCCTGGGCACACAGCCCCTTGGGACAAGCTGGCACCACTGCTGTCCAGCAGGGTGGCCCTGACAGACACACTTCTAGCCAGGGCAACTTCCAGAAGTCCTCTAGTTTGGGACTAGGCTGTGGGTTCTAGAGTAGCATCAAGCCCCAGGGCCACCCCAGGTTGAGTGTCCGGAAAGGACAATAAGGCTGAATGGGGGCAGAATCAAAGGAAAAGAGTCAGTGGGAGAAGGCTGGGTGCATCATGGGGCAGGGTGACAGTTGTGCTCCCGCAGGTATGCCATGGCCGTGATGAACCACCACGTGTGCCCCGTGGAGAACTGGTATGGCGCACTCTGCAGACAGCCTCACTCTAAAGCTCCCTTCATCTCTGTTCCCTCTGGGGCCGGGGCTGCCTCGAGCCAGATGGAGACACTGGGCCTCACTGCTCTTCTCTGACATTGGCAGCGCCTGCCCCTCCCCAGGCATGGCTTCGTGCCCACCTACCTGCTTCCCACTGTCATTCGCCCCTTTGGCTTCTGTCTCAGGGGGGCCCTGGGAAGTGGGCTCTTCTGCCCCTGCCAAGGGAGGTCTGGGAGGGTGGTCTCCGAGAGGCCTGAGGCTACAGGCCGAGGGCCTGGGGGAACCCCTTTCCCCCAGGCTACTCTCTGTCCTGCCTGCCAGGTCCTACAACGAATCCTGCTCTCCTGACCCCACTGAGCAAGGGGGCCCCAAGACCTGCTGCACCCTGGACGATGTCCCCCTCATCAGGTAAGGCCTAGAAACCGTGCAGGTCACAGAGACCCAAGGCCCTGCTAGACTCCCAACTAAGCCCCCCCAGCAAAGGCCTGTCCCTGGGTCTCAGGAATAATAATTCCATTAAGAGCACTTAATTACAGTATTACTTACCAATTACTATGTACCGGACCCTGTGCTGAATGCTTTACATGCGTAGCGGCATTTAATTCTCCTAGCACTAAGGCAGCTGTTGTTTTCACCATTTTATAGGCAAGGAAAGTGAGACAGAGCTATGTCATCCATCCAGGTCCCTCAGCTAGTAAGTGGAGGCACCTGGATTTAAGTTCAAGCTCTCCGTTTGCCCAGCCCAAGTTCTGGCTTAAGGGAAGCCAGACCCCCTGCAGGCCTTGACGGTCTCAGGGAGTCCAAGAGCCTCGGGGTCTGCCGAGCAATCCTGGGCACTGCCTACCCCAGCACACACACCAGCTCTGCCTTGGGGGGAGGTGCGGCCAGCCTAGGGGCAAATGTTTGTGAGGGACCCTGGCCCTTCTCATCAGTCGGGCTTGCCTGCCAAGGAACAGGCACAGATAAGGCAAGGGAGAGCAGGCGGGCCAGAACGGGGCCTTCCGGTGCTCCTGCCCCCCCCCTCACTCTGTCCTCGCCCCCTCCTCTCAGCAAGTGCGGCACATACCCCCCAGAGAGCTGCCTCTTCAGCCTCATTGGCAACGTGGGTGCTTTCATGGGTGAGTTGTGCCCTCGGCCCGACCACCAACCCGCTCAGTCCCGCCCGCCCTCACACCTGCTCCCCAAAGAGGCCCAGGAAGCCCTGGCCTCGCGCCGCCTACCCCGCCACGAGCTAAGGCCAGCGGGGCCACTTCTCTTCCGTTCCTTGAAGGCCCAAGGCTAACTTGCACACGGCCACGCTGGTAGGGCACACCACCCGCCTGTCCGTTCCCTTCCTGCCCTCAGAGTATCTGGGGAAAGCTGGTGGGCTCGCTGGACTGGGCCAGGGCCAGAGCCGGCCCCACCTGTGCTCTCCTCCCCCAGTGGCCCTGATCTGCCTCCTGCGCTACGGGCAGCTCCTGGAGCAGAGCCGTCATTCCTGGGTCAACACCACGACGCTCATCACAGGCTGCACCAACGCTGCGGGCCTGGTGGTGGTGGGCAACTTCCAGGTGCGCCCGCCCGCCCACCTCTTGCACTTCCTGAAGGGGGCCAGGCTTTCGGCAGGGGCCCTCAGTTTCCCGAGGGTTGACCCAAGCTGCGGGTCTGCCCCTCAGGGTTGGGGGTGGGAAGAACAGGGCCCGGGAGGGGAAAAGCCCGGGAGGGAGGGACGGAACGGGGTGGAGGGGGCTGCTTCACGGGTCGGCCCCTCTCTCCGGGCCCAGGTGGATCACGCTAAGTCTCTGCACTACGTCGGAACCGGCGTGGCCTTCACTGCCGGGCTGCTCTTTGTCTGCCTGCACTGTGCCCTCTCCTACCACGGGGCCGCTGCCCCCCACGACCTGGCTGTGGCCTACCTGCGGATCGTGCTGGCAGCCATCGCCTTTGTCTCTCTGATCCTCAGTATCCTTCCAGGACAGGGCAGCCAGGAGCTCCTCCTGTAGCCCAGGCCCTCTCCCACCCAAGATGGGGATCCGCCCCCACCCAAGGTGGTCTTCTGCCCCCCTCTCCCGGGAGGTGAGGCCTGGTCCTCGGCCCCAGCCTAGCCGCATATCCGGGAAGGCAGAAAGGGTGTCGCCAGGCTGCCGCCCATCCCACTGAACATTTCCTTAGCCCCATCCCAGGCGGGGTCTTCTTCATCCACGAGAGCTCTCAGCTGCAGCACGGGGCAGCCCTATGCGAGTGGGTGTTTGTCATCGACATCCTCATCTTCTACGGCACCTTCAGCTATGAGTTCGGGGCAGTCTCCTCGGAGACACTGGTGGCCACACTGCAGCCCGCCCCCGGCCGGGCCTGCAAGTCGTCCGGAAGCAGCAGCACCTCCACACACCTCAACTGTGCCCCTGAGAGCGTCGCCATGATCTGAGGTCTGGGGAGGGTGGCTGGCCCGGCCTCCGCAGCTCCCCACCCCGTTATCTCCTTCGCATTTATTTTGTACCAAAAAACGATTTTGAGAAAGTATTCTGTTGGGACAGAGGCTTCCTCGCTCCTGGAGGAGTGGCCATCCCACACCCACCTGTGCCATACAGGAGCAGGCCCTGGCGGCTGCCCAAGCTGCGCACAGCCTGCTCCCCACACCGCAGTGTTATTTTTATGTTTTAAAGGTCACGTATCCTCATTCACCCAGCCAGCCCTTCAGGTGCCTTCTACTCCCCCAGTGCCACTGGGGTTTCCTGCTGCAGGAATTGGGGGCTGGGAACAGCAAGAGGGACAGCAGTCTGGGGGCGGGGGTGAGCACTCCTTAGTCTGTGGGAAGGCCCACTTCTGGGCCCACTGAGCTGCACTGGGATTCTTCACTCTGTCCCTTTCTTTAGGGCAAATAACACAGCAGAACCACGTGGGTATTTTAGTACTTTTTTTAATATATATATCTATTAAAAGAATTCTAATTTGCAGGTCTGTAGTCTGTTCTGGAGAGTCGGAGAAGGCCTGATCCTGGCTTTCCCTAGGCAAAGGATGGGAGAAAGCCTCTGCCTCCAGGGAGGGTCCTGAGTGCCCGCTGCTCTTTGAGAGCAGGACTGCCAAAAACGAGGGATGCCAAGTGCTATCCAAATACCCCGCAAGGGCTTAAAGCCCTTTCTGGGCCTTTCAATAGTCTAAAGAGCCGACTCCATCCTTTCACACTTCCTGTCCTGCTCAGAGTCTGGTTTGAAGCTTGATTCCACACTAAGGGATAGAAGGAAGGGAGGATACAGAGAATAACTTGAAAACGTTTATTAGAAGCAGTCTTTGCAGTGACGCTAAAGAAAGCCCCTGGGATTCTAAGGTTGACTAAAGATTGCAGGGGGAGGGAGAGAGATGGGCTAGTTTTTCTTGACCGTTTTTAAGTAACTATTGGCTGCCAGACCCTGACACATTTTGCTTTCCAACTGCAGACACAGAGGCCGAAGCCCTGGCTAGTCTGGTCGGTGGCCAAGTTCTTGACCTGGGCCCTCCTGCTCTGAGGCCAGCAGGCTTGGCAGCCTGGTACCTTCTATGGTTCAGGACCACCTTCCCCCATAGCAGTAGAGACCCACTGGAGGGTACAGAGTCCCTGCCCAGGCCTGTGAGCAATGGAGCAGCAGGACGGGTAAAGAAACTTTTAATGAGAATCCGAGGCAGACGAGGAAGGTGTTGTGGAGGAGGACTGGTGTGCCGTCCCAGCCACCTCATGTGTACATGGCTCCATGGAGGTTCTCGAGTCGGTGCTTCTGCTGCTGCTTGCGAGCCTGAAGGAAAGAGGGTGCACTGGGCAGGGGCCGTACCCCGAGGCCTGTGGGTGAAGGGACAGGGCAGCCACCGTGGGACTGGCTCACTGTTCTCAGGCCCTGGGCACCTGCGATGCCAAGGCTCTTGCCCGTCACTAAAATCACTGGGAAGGCCGCCAGAGTCAGGGACCGTGAGGCCTACTCAGGCTTGCTGAGGTGGGGAACGAGAGCATCAAGGACGGACTCAGGGAGCCCCGTCACCACCCACTCCACTTACCCAGCCCCCTACCTTATCTCGTCTATACTCCTCATAAGTGTCATCATCAGTGGGCAGCTCGTGGCGGCACAGGGGGCAGGAATTTGTCTGGGAAAAGCAGTGCAGTGTACGAGCCCAGGTCTGGTCTTGATAAGCTAAAAACCGTCTCCAGCTCCCAAATCCCACCCCTATCCCTCTCCCGTCTCCCAGTAGTCCACAAACAGAAAGCGGCTTGAGAACTGGGCCCAGGGCAGGGTGAGGACTGGGAAAAAGGAAGCAGTACCTTGCTCAGCCAGGGCAGAATGCAGTTGGAGTGGAAGAGGTGATGGCAAGGCATCTCAATGGCAGTCTCCTCCTCCTCAAATTCCAAAAGACACACGGGGCACTTGAGCTCTTGAGGAGGGAGTGCTAATCAGGAGAGCTGCTATAGGCCCTACCTCCCAGCTCCCATTCCTGAAGGACACTTCTTGCCCCAACCTGGCCTGGAAAACTGAAGGGCCAGACCATAGTCTGGCTTCCAGAGGGGGTGGGTCTGGCAGACCTGACCCAAATAGTGGAAAGAATTAGTGTTCTCACCAGCCTGAGAGCCCCTGATGACTGTCCTGGGGAGGTTCTCAACTGCAGTCTTGGCAGCAGGTGGAGGCAGGTGGTGATCCCAATCTACTACCAACCCCAAGTCTTCGAAGTCCATCCTATTGAAAAGGGACCTGGGAAGAAGAATCCAAAGTCAGAACCAAAGAAAAATCATACTTTTGGGGCTTCCCTGGTGGTCCAGTGGTTAAGAATCCACCTGCCAATGCAGGGGACACGGGTTTGATCCCTGGTACAGGAAGATCCCACATGCTGAAGGGGAACTAAGCCCGTGCACCACAACTACTGAGCCCGCGCTCTAGAGCCCACGAGCTGCAACTACTGAGCCTGTGTGCCACAACTACTGAAGCCTGTGTGCTCTAGAGCCCACGTGCTGCAACTAGTAAGCGCACGTGCCACAACTACTGAGCCCGCGTGCTGCAACTACTGAAGCCCTTGCGCCTAGATCCCATGCTCTGCAACAAGAGACGCCACCGCAATGAGAAGCCCGCGCACCGCAACGAAGAGTAGCCCACGCTCGCTACAACTAGAGAAAGCCCGTGTGAAGCAACGAAGACCCAGCATAGCCAAAACACAAAAAACAAAAAAACCCATACTTTCTCATTGCCCCCGCAGTCCACTAAGCATTAACAGATAAGTACTCTGCCCAGCTACTAGTACTAATAGCTACCCCTCAGTAGTGCTCACTACGTAAAAAGCACAGCGGGAAATGGCTTACAGCTGCCATCAGACAACCCCAAGCACGCAGACCGTTTATTCCCATTTTACACATGAGACAACAGCTCAGAGAAGTTACCCAGGCCACGCAGGAATGACCTGGTAAAGCCAGATTCCAAGTGGCAGTGTGGCTTCCATGCTTGGAGTTCCTAACGAATATGCCTACTCACAGCCACACGGCCCCTACCCCGCCCCCATGACCCGCCTATTCCAGAACCTCCTAGAGCCCACTGCCCTGCGGCCCCGACTCCCCCGACTCGCCAGCTCGTCTTTTCCAGAACCCCCTTGCCCGGGCCCCTCCAAGGACGATCCAAATTATCGACTTCCCCCGAATCTCACTGTGGAACTAACACTCCAGATTATTTATCCGTCCTCCTCTGAATCTACTGCCCCAGATAATCCGCCTTCTCCAGCCAGCTTCAGCCCAGTAACCTGCTGCGTGAGCCCTACCTCCCAGCCCCGCGCACCCACCTTGCGAGCTCCAGCAGCATGTTGGTCCGGGCATCCTGCTCGGAGTGCAACGGCTCGCAGTCGTGTTCATCGAAATAAGACGCCATGGCAGCGGGCCTGACACTGCCCTCAGACCCCGCTGCACCTCAGCCTCGCGGTGCTGGCCAATAAACTGGCGAGTTGAGGGAGGGTGACCAATCATAGCATCCGAAAGGCGGGCACAGTGGCTCTTTCGCCTCAGGGAAAGCGGAAGTATTAATTTTCTCACCTTTCATTGGCTCAATTAAGTCAGGTGACCAAAGGCTGAAACCAATGGCAGGGGCCGGGGCTGGTCAGAAAATTTTCGTCTTGCAGTCCCAGCCTAGAGTAGGTTCGTGGGAGGGACGTGTGGCTCGCGTCCCTAGAGCCCTGAAAAACCAAGGCTCTGGGCTGTAGAGGTCCTTCATCCGCTCTGCGGCTCAGAGAGTCTCGGCAGGTCAGATGTCAGAGGTCTCTCAGAGACGGAGGGAGGCCCTGGCCCAGGGATCATGGTTCTGCGAGCCTAGGGAGGCCTGGTGTCAGGGTGCTTCCCGCTGCTCTGTCGCGGCCTCGCCGGGCACTTCTGCATCTAATTTGTTCAGGACTTGGCGCTTCACTCCTCCACGACTCCCGCAAAACAAACAAAAATTCCCTGCTCATTTCTTCTGTGTTAGGCACAATAATAAAGGGTGGGGCAGCCTCCCCAACCGAGAGGAGGACGATCCCTGCAGGGGAATCTAGGGCCTTACCAGCTCATGGAACTATCTGTGTGACCTTTAGCCCATTGCTCAACTTCTCCCCCAGCTTCTGTAAAACCAGTGGCTTGAATTGAACAAGTGGTTTGCATCCCTGGCTATCCATGAATCTCCTGGAGAGAGAAGAAGAGGTGGGGTTGCAGCTTTAGGGAAAAAAACAAAAAAAACCGTGTCTGATACTTAGCCTCAAAGATTCTGATTTAACTGATCTAGGCCTGGGAGTGGTGTTTTTTTAATAAGCTCTACCGGTGATTCTGATGTGAGGCAAGGTTGAGAATGACTGCACTAAATGATTTGGATAATAGTTAGCATTTAGTTGGCATCTAGAACCATTACATTGAGAGATATTGTACATAGGGTATAAATACTCCTCAGGGTCATTATCCCTTGTTACATATGTAAAACCCAAGTCCACATTCACAGGGCCTCTTAGTAGTGTTGCACACCTAAGTGCAGCACCGGGTGCTTGCCTCCATCTTCCCCGGGAAAGGCAGATGGTGGTGAGCCTAGCGAAAGTAACACGCTCTGTGCGGGTACAGCTCCACACAACTCGACGGTTTGTTCTTGTTTCTCCGTCAGTAGCCCTCACTCCACCTAACAAGGAACTGTTTCTGTTGCACACTTGACCCTGAATTCCCCTTCCCACCCGCTCTTGAGTTTGACATGCAGTTAAGGAGTTCAGGCAGTGGCTGCCCTGTTTCCCAGGTCTTGGTAGGGCCTTTCCTTCTTCCCCGGCCTTTACCCAACGATCCTACTTGGTGCCCTGAAGGCACTGCCTCCCTGGCCCTTTGAAAAGCCCCAAGTCTTTCCCACAGGGCAAACTTTGTGACTCTGCATTACAGCACCATAGAAGGAAGCCCTTTCCCTTTCCTGCCACCTACCCCACCTGTGATCTGCTGTAAAGCTTGAGGGAGAAATTGGAGCAGAGGTGCTCAAGGGGAAAAGTCTCTCTGAAGGTGAGAGCCTTGTGATATAAAGATCTGGAAGTGCTTTCCTCTTTGTCATCCTATCTGGAGTCCCATGGGTCCTCTGAACATCCCAAGACTCAGAAAAATAACAGATTTCATTCTCAGGGAAACAGACTTGGAGGGCACTGGTTGAAGGGTCTGGTTTGGGGGCTGTTGTGTCTTTACACATGCACCCCAGAAGGATCTGTCTGTAGGGTTGGATCAAGCTGAGAAGGGAGAAGGGCCATCTCCCAAGGCTGGAGTCCTTTGGGACTTTCTGTTTTCCAAGCAGCCCCAGGGGTGGAGGCAGGGCAGGATGAACCAATCTGAAGACCTTCAAACACACACATACACACATACACCAGTTTGTAACCAAACAGCAGCTTTTAACCCAACAGCAGCTTTTACTAAGCTCCAGGTGGGGCTGCCCTGGCATGGCCAGCGCATCAGGTTGCCCTCAAGGGCCAGTCTCTGGTGTAATAGGAAGTAACAAAGGTGCACAAATTGCTGCTGCCCTTCCACGCTCACTGGGGTGGCTCAGAAGGGAGCAAACTCCAGGGTTCTCTGAAGACCAGAACCGACCAGTGTGGCTATTCGGCCTCTTTTCCAGGCCCAGCTGTGTCATTCCCCAGGCCCTGAGGCAGCACCTGCATCCTGGGCCTGTGGGGCACTGCTGCCCTTGCTGCTTTGTGGGAGAAACATGGCCAACAACACAATCAGGAGGATGAGCACACCAGCGCCTACTACCAGCCCCAAGTAGATCCGGCAACGGACATTCTCCCAGCGCTTCTTCTGGGCCAGAGTCTTGGTTGTCTTGCTGAAGGCGGAGCTCTGTGGACACCCCCAGACACAGGGTAGGAGTTAGTGGTTTCCCCAGAGCCCTGGACCAGCTCCTTCCAACCCAACCCCGACAAGGCCTAGTCTCCTCCCGCAGCCTCCCCAACCCGTCAGCTCCCTTTCTCTACGCAGCCTGCCCTGGGACCCTCCCAGCCTGACTCCTGGTCTCCCACACTGGTGTAGCCCTTGACTCACAGGCCTACAGGCTCCCCCCAGTTAACAATGCCAGTCTTCAACCTTTAGGAAGATCCACAGCTTCAAACCAAGGCCTTCGTACTTCATGAGAGCTCCCCACCCACTGCACAGCTAGGCTAGGAATGCCTCAAGAAACCCACAGTCCCCACACCGGCCCTTGGGTGAGCCTCAGGCCCTACCAACAGCCAGCCGGGAGACCCTGAGCACAGCCTGAGAGCTCCCTCTGAGGGCCCCTCCTAGCCTCTCCCTCCCCCTCCCTGCTTCTCCAGGCCTCACACCATGTCCAGGAGTTGGTCTGAACGCTGTTCCAGCTCCGCCAGCTTCCCGTCGCGCTCCAGGACCTTGTCGAAGTTGTTGAGCATGATTTCTGTCACCTCATCCGCCTGCCGCTGGCACCGCTCCAACTCTTTCCCTGCCTGGACACCAAGCCCAAGGTCAGGGCTACATGAGGCCCCTGCCTGGCCCTCATCTGGTCCTGAGACCTAGTGGCCTCCTTGCCCCACTGGGCAAGCGCACGCGCGTGCTTGCACAGTGTATGAGTAAGGGGAACAGCGCCTTTCATGTAAGGGTCTGATATGTGCAGAGGGAAGGGCTGGCCTCTTGGGTGCGTACAGCTCACCTTTGGCTCCTCCCCTTGCCCATCAAGGCAGGTCCTAGGTCAGCCTTGACTTCCAGCATCTTCGCTTCCTCTAAGTTGCCTGAGGATGGGACCTTCCCAGGACCCACCCTCCCACAAAGCAGACACTTGGCTCACCTGCTCTAGGATGGCCTCAACCTACTGTGCACCTGCCCTGTGGCTTCCCACTGGCCTAAGGAGGCAGCAAATAACACAGAACCAAGCTACTTGGCCAGAGCCAGACAGGGAGGAGATCCAGCCCACTGAGCTAGACAGATAATTTTGGATCACCACACGTTATAGCCTCTGCCTAACCTCACAGACACACACACACACACACACACACACACAC
The DNA here is from genome assembly GCF_937001465.1 of Orcinus orca. Lineage (NCBI taxonomy): Eukaryota > Metazoa > Chordata > Mammalia > Artiodactyla > Delphinidae > Orcinus > Orcinus orca. The sequence goes on from NC_064571.1 coordinate 14,342,722, forward strand.
ACACACACACACACAAAAACTGAGATCAGATTTCGCTGAGCTAGACAGATAATTTTGGATCACCACACGTTATAGCCTCTGCCTAACCTCACAGACACACACACACACACACACACACACACACACACACACACACACACACACAAACTGAGATCAGATTTCGCTCCCCTCCCTCCTTCAGCCTCTGACTGGTCAAGCCAGTTCTGCCTCCTGGCCTGACCCTGCTCCCACATCAATGCTCAAAGTCGATTCATTCGCTGTCTGCCTGGGAGCCTCGGCCTTCCTGGCCTCTGGCCTCCAGCTTTCCAGCTAGCCAGGATCTTCACTGGGATCCAACTCACACAGGAGAGACCAGCTCTTGGATTTCCCAGCCTGGGCAGCAGCCTCACCTGACAAAAGAACCCAGCTCATTTCAGAGGACTGGGAAGGGAGATGCAGGGTCCAAGCTGGGGGAGAGGCCAGGAAGAGGAAGAACACATGGATCACAAGCAAGAAAGAAGCTGGGCTTTGGATACATGCAACTGGGAGAGACCCAGGGCACGAGGCCCTGGTCAGAGCTGGAGGTCCAGGGACACGTCGGGGGATGAATCCCAGGGGACTAACAAACCACAGGAACTCCCTCCTGCAGCCCTGTCCCCCAGAGCCCAACCCTGTTCTCATCTCCTCCCCACAGAGCATGGGCCAGGCTCCCTTTCCTGCCAGACTATATTGCCCATTGTCTGCGGCAAGACATTTTGGCACTTGACTGAATTCCACTTAAAACCAGAGAAAGGGAAGGGATCTGGTGGTCACAGAGGGCCACCTCCTACTCAGTGAAGAATCCCCGTTCAGGATCCCTGCAGCTGCCTTGCATGTAACCTCCAAGCATTCCCAGTATATGAATCCTATCTCCCCAACTGGACCACAAGCTCCCAGGGGGAGGGCAGGGGCCAGTGCCCTGCCTTTGTCTGCCACCAGCCTGGAGGCCCAGGAGGCCAGCACAATGCTGACCATCTACAAGGACTCAATGAGTGAGCCAATTGCATTATAACTTATCCAAATGCAACTGTCATTCTCAAGTTTGTTATCCCAGTGTGTTTATCTAGCCCAGCAGGAGTTTCCAGGGGCAGGCATCTGAAACCCAAGTAGGTCAATATTTACTCATGAGCTAGAAAAGCAACCCATTTTGAGAGGGGGCCGGCAAACCACGACAGAGCGGTACACTCATGGGCTGGGGGAAGCAGTAGCTGGGGAACAAGGAAGCATTATGAAGAAAGCAGGGAAGTTGTACTCATCTCTTGAGTTTTCCTGAGTCAACCACCATCACCACTATTATGACGACTAAATTATTCAACAAGTCTCCATTACTTGGAGTCTCTCACATTCAAATAGTCCAAGGCAAAAACCTGGGAATGGACCAAGATTCAAAAATGAGAATCAGGGCTTCCCTGGTGGCGCAGTGGTTCAGAGTCCGCCTGCCAATGCGGGGGACACGGGTTCGTGCCCCAGTCCGGGAAGATCCCACATGCCGCGGAGCGGCTGGGCCCGTGAGCCATGGCCGCTGAGCCTGCGTGTCCGGAGCCTGTGCTCCGCAACGGGAGAGGCCACAACAGTGAGAGGCCCGCGTACCACAAAGAAAAAAAAAAAAAAAAAAAATGAGAATCACTGCTAGAGACTGGTGGGATGTTACATATCATTTTTTTCTAATCTAAATGCTACAGCTGTTGTCATCTTATTCTCCAACATGGGGTGATGTTGGGTCACATTCTTCAGGAGAGCTGGCTGTGCCTCCCACTGCAAGCTGTAGCCTCCTTCCGCCACTGAGAAGCCAGGCCTGTCTGGAGCCCAGATGGGCCCAGGCCTAAAAGAACACATTCGCTCCAGGGAACACAGAGGCCTGAGGCTCAAGTCTCTAGCCCTCCTTGGCCCCCCTCAACCAGAGGAAAAAGGACACTGTATGCACGGGTCTCTGCTGGCACGGTGATTCAAACAAAGAACTGCGGGGTGTGGAAGGAGGTAAGAGACCGGAGGACGGCCACGCTGCATCCTGCCACATAGAACTCAGCATAGCGCCTGGCACACCGTGGATGCGTGGAAAATATTTTCTGAATGAGTTGGGCCGGTTCTTGAAAAGATCGCTATAGGCTGGGGGAAAGAAGTGTGTATGATACAGTTAGAGAAGAGTAATGAGTTTGCCCCATGAGATACAAATAGCGAGTGTTGAGCCGCCCACAGACAGGTGATTCCTGAGAACCAAGAGGGACCGGGGATGGGGGCGGGGGGCACGTGGTGGAGACTACGGCCACAGGCAAACGGAGACACACTCTGGACAGTGACGGACCTGGCAGAGGGTAAAAGTCAAGATGAGGAAGCTTCCATGGAGGGAGGGATGGATCAAGAGCTTATGTAGGTTTCTGAGCCTGGAGGGGCGTCAGGAAACTTTCTCTGTTGGTGGTAGACTGGCATGAACGAAAGTGAGATAATTCAGGCCAGAGGCCACCAGAAGGCATGTAGAAATGCTACCTGCAAGGGTATGTGGAGAGGTCCCCAGGCTGGGGGGCCGGGAGGAACGGAGGGCAAGAGAGGAAGGGTGGGTGAGAGAGGAAGGGAGGGTGAGAGGCACTTCCGAGCTTGGGTAGGGGCAGCATTGTTGGCAGACGGAGGATGGTAGTTACACAGGAAATCGACAGACTGTTACCCGGTGTGCAGAATATCCCTCCTTCAGTTCTCAGATCTCTCCTCGGGTTTTTCCAGGCCAAATACAGCTGGTTTCTCTGAAAAGAAAGCTCTTAAAAACCTCCCTGTCCAAACTCTCCTGTCTCCCCTCTTTCCTGATTAGTGCCTACGAAACCCTACCCCAGCTGTCACTGTTGTCATCTTCAGAGGAACCCGGGCAGCGACCTGGTGTATCACCTCCTTCCTGGGTCAGCGCTCGTCTGAGCTCAGAGCCTAAGAGCCGGGCTCTGCATTACAGCCCTGGGTTCCTTCAAATCCTGCCTCTGCCACTCACCAGCTGAGTGACTAAAGACTGGGGATAGGACCTTTCTGACCCCTCTGCTTCCTCATCTATAAAGTGGTGACAATAATATCTCCCATAACATTAGCTAAGGCATGTGGCATGTTATAAATAAAGTGCTTAGCACAAGTCCTGACACATACTAAATGCTCAATAAATAATAGCTATTATTGCGGTAGCCCAAGTTTCCTTAGGTTTTTTTTTAGCTGTCAGATCCCAGGAACCACACCTGTGGTCAATAAAACCTCTTAAATATTTTTACAAAATACACAGCCAAGCAAGCTCTTCCCTGTTGCCACCTTGTGCACTTAATCGTTTCTAACCTAAATATAAAACTTGACATGGGCCTTTGATAACCTATATCTATTTTATTTCCATCAGGCGCTACAGGCTGTTGAGAAGGTTTTACCTCTTGACAGTAATAATTAGCTCCCACTCAATGAGCACGTATTCTGAGCTGAGAACTGTGCTGCTAGCTCTTTGTTCACTTTCTCATTGAAGCCTCACGACAATCCACTGAGGAAAGTACTCTCACCCCAGTTTTATACGAAACTGAGGCTCGGAGGGGTTAAATCACCCATCCAAGGTCACGGAGCCAGTGAGTAGAAGATCTGGGAGTTGAATACACTTAGTCTCCAAGGATCACATTCTTAACCCCTGTGTTAAACTGGATGCGGGTAAAGGGAGGTCAAATGCTTTAGCTGGCTGGCTAAAGACTCATCAAGTTTGATGCTGCCAACTCAACTTGTGTGCGTATGAGGGAGGCCTGTGGCTCAAAACCCAAATGCTTGGCACAGAGCATGAGTGAGGACCATCTACAGGATGAATGAATTCATTACCCATTCAATTTCTATTTTTCCCATCACTATTTTGTTCCTACTCTATCCCCTATACCAGTCACCATAACTGACACAAAGGAAATGCCCAAGAAACACTTGTTAACTGAATGAATCAGAAAAGAGGAGAAAAGAAGGGAAAGCAAGAAGGACCAGGTAGGGAAGGCGGATGGGAAGAAGGAAGGGAGAGTGCTGGGGGTGGACAAAGGGGCAGGAATAAGAGAAAAAACAGAGGAAAGGGGCTAGGAGATGGTTGGGAGAGAGAGATCAGTCCCCAGGCTCAGATCCACTATTTGCCTCAGATGAACCTGTGAGAGTCCCAGAGTTTCCCAGTAACCCCCAGTAAATTATCACAGTCTCAGCCTTCATTTCAAGAGTTTCCTCTTCTCAACAAGTGCTAAGGCCCAGCCGCAAGCCCATCCTAACCCTGCCTGATTCCTTGCTCTGCACGCTGGGAAGTGGGCTCTGGGCTCCGTCCCATTCCCTGGGCCTCCCTCAGTTTCCTGGCCTGGCCTTAGAGCTCAGTGCTACCTTCCTGCCCCGCTTCCTCTTCCTGCCTCCAGTTCCCTGGAGATGAGGCCATCCAGGCATCTCGACCCCCAGCCAGGCCACATCAACATCCATCACACCTCTGCTGCCTTCTCCATGGCGGAATCTTTTTTTTTTTTTTATGACAGTATCTTTTTTATTTTTTTTCTTTTTGGCCGTGCCATGTGGGATCTTAGTTCCCTGACCAAGGATCGAACCTGCGCCCCCTGCATTGGGAGGGCAGAGTTTTAACCACTGGATCCCCAGGAAAGTCCCTCCATGGCAGAATCTTAAAGCACCAAGCCTGCTTCCTGCCGGGCACAACTTCCCCAGGAATTCCAGGGGAGGGGAGAAGTGACTGGCACCAACTGCTCCTGACACCTTTGCCTGGAAATGACAAGTGGGGACAGAGGCCAGAGTCTACAGCAGGAGCGGGGGATGACTCAACTCAGAATGTGTCCCTAGGTACGGCTTAGAAGGGAGTCAGGCTATGCCACACTCTGATAACTTCAGTGGAACTTTTATAGTAAACATCTTACTTACTCTGTCCCCAGGGGAAGGAGTTTGCCCTCCAACACCCTGCCACAGGACTGGCTTCAACCACCCCATCGGCTCAGGTTTCCAACCCCTGGGCCAGACTTGTGTCCTCACAGCACCAGGAAGGGCTGAAGAGGTCACCATATTACCCACCACTTCTCAGGAGCAGGTTCTGAGGGCCAGGCAGGTCTCTGCCATTGTACCTCCTCTAACCCCCTAAGGACCCAGCAAGGCGGGTATCGCTGACCCCACTTCACGATGCGGAAAAAGAGGCTCAGGGAAGCTAAGTGACTTGCCCGGGGTCACAGAGCGGGTAAGTGGCCACCACCAGGATCTCAGACCGGAGTCTGACTCCGAAGCTGGTGCTCGTAACCGCTTGGCCCCGGCAAGTGGGAAGCCGGAGTCCAGCTCGCTCGGCGCTGGGCAGTCGGGACCCTCGCACGCCGCCCTTTCCCTCCCGCGATGCGCGCGACGAGCTGAGGGTTCGGCCCCGGTCCTGCTTCCGGGCGCCGTCCCGAAGGACGCCCCCACCCCTTGGACTTCGGACTCATGCCTCGCACCCCTCCACGCTCGCCCTCTGCCCCGGCCCCGGGCCCTCACCATCGCCGCCGCCGCTGCCTCGCCGCTCCGGCTCCTCTGTCCGAGCGGCCGCAGTGCCAGGGATCTGGGAGGAAGCGGAGGGCGGGGCGGGGCCTGCCTGGCGGGGGCGGGGGGCGAGCCTTCTGGGAGCGGCGACCGAAACCAAGTCAAATCAGTCAAATCGGAAGCGGCCGGCGATGGCTCCCGGGGTCCCGGTTCGGCACCTCTCCCCGAGCCGCCGGCGCCCGGCTCGGGATGACTCCCCAGCCTGGTGAAGTGGGGCCTCCGCCCAATCAGCGTGGTGCCTGGTCTACAGCTCGGGACCCCAGTCTATGAAATGGTCCCAGTGGAGTGGGTTCTGGAACGGGCTCAGGGAATCCTCTCTGGAACTGCATCCCAGCTCAGGTAGACCGGGTTGATCTGGGGAGGAGTCATTTATTCATTCAACAAGCACCTGTAGGAGCGCCATTGTCCTGCACTGTGCTAGGCGCAGGAAACGCAGTGAACAGCTGGACAGGGTCTTTGCCACCTTGGTGAGTGCAACTCACCCATAACCAGAAACCGACCACGCCAAAGTTTTGAAACTAAATAAAGTTTATTCACAATAAATATCATGAGTGCACTACCTGCCACTGGAGGGTACATTTTAAAACGGTCAATTGTATGTTTTGCGAATTTCACCTCAATTAAAAGAGAAAACAGGGCTTCCCTGGTGGCACAGTGGTTGAGAGTCTGCCTGCCGGCACAGTGGTTGAGAATCTGCCTGCCAATGCAGGGGACACGGGTTCGTGCCCCGGTCCGGGAAGATCCCACATGCTGTGGAGCGGCTAGGCCCGTGCCGTGGCCACTGAGCCTGCGCGTCCGGAGCCTGTGCTCCGCAACGGGAGAGGCCACAGCAGTGAGAGGCCCGCGTACCTCCACCCAAAAAGAGAAAACAGACCCCCATGGAGAAGGTGCTAGCTCTAGCTTTTTCTTTCTTTCCCCTTCACCACGTGGGCAAGTGCAGCCCTGTCCTGATATGACCCCCTTCCTCAGCTGGAGGATGAGGGAGGCTGGTGTGTCTAACCTGTCCAGAGCCTTCCTGAGCTGAGTCTATCCATCCTCAGCCTGCCCTTTCACTGCTGCAGAGAAGCCGCCAGCCACCTGTTCTCTATCCCAGCACATACCATCCCAACATCTCAAAGGTGGCCCCTCTTGAGGAAGGGGGTTGGGGGCTTCCCTCTCCCACGTTGAGCCCCATGTGAGCACAGACCCCACCCCCGGCCTGGACAGACTAGGTCCCAATCACCCCAGTTGCTTGGACCTCGAGTCCAGGAGTGGACTGAGAAGAGAGAGGATGGACAGGGTCCTGACAAAGTCTGCCCCCAGGGTCTCTTCTGTGCTTTCCTGCCTTCCTAGTTTTCGGGGCATGATTCTATTTTTTTTTTTTTTTTTTTTGGCTGCACTGCGTGGCATGTGGGATCCTAATTTCCCAACCAGGGATCAAACCCACGCCCCCTGCACTGGAAGTGTGGAGTCTTAACCACTGGACCGCCAGGGAAGTCCCCGGAGCATGATTCTAGAACCTGACTTGCCAGTACTAGTCCCCAGTCCTGTTTCCCAACCCCGCCCCTTCCAGATTCCCTCCCCAAATCAGGTTCTTTTCAATTCTGGAAAGCCTATGGGGGAAATAGGGACAGAGATGACATAAACCCTTCCCCCGAACCAAGGCGCACTGGGCACTGGAAAGAGTGACAATGATGGTGGAACCTGGTGGAGAGGAGGGAGGCCCAAAGACAGAGAGGTCCATTGTCCATGGAGGGGAAGGAAGGCCATAGGCCCTGTCCTGTGACACTGACTGTGCCCAGCCACGAGACACGGGTGAGAGATGCTCACCCCCTCAGGACAGCTGAGACCCAGAGGCCCTGCTAAGTTCCAGAAGGACAGGGGCAGACAAAAGACAAATAGAACTCGCAGAACCACAAGAGAAGGAAAAGCAGTTCAGTTCCTCTAACCCCCTCACTCTAAGACTACAACAGGGCCACCAAAGAGAAATGGCAATGATGGGAGGGGTGGGAGGCCCTTAACCAGATTCCTAAATGCTCTGCCCAGATAGGCTTCATGTCTCGGCTAACACTTCCAGCAGAAAACTAATAAAGGAAATGGCAAGTCCCAGAGGGGACACTTAAAAGTCTTACATACTACCCTAAAATGCTGGGAAGGTTTTGAATTTTCCATACGCCAAGACCTCCAGAAAATTCCTGTTCTTGAGACCAGTGACAATGATGGAACAAGGGGAGATAAAGAAAGACAGAGAGTTTCCATCTTTCTTCTCCAAACATATGCTCTCCACTCCTCCAACAGCTTGGGCCTCCAATGGGAGGATCTCTGCCAGAGGGCGTCCTTGGGGAGAAAAGAAATGGAAGGGCCAAAGGCAAAATGGAAAGGGAGAAAGTACCTCACATGCATAGGGATACTGAAAGGTCTTTATTGCCCACTGGCCACCCTCAGTTCCATCAGTTTCGCAGCCATGTGCTGGCCCTTCTGGGTCTCTCCAACCAACTCTGAGGACCCCTGAAACACAGCCACAGTCCAGCTCTCTCCTTCTGGGGACCGAGGTGCTCCCTGGGTCAGACAGTGTGGTAGAGGGGCCCCAGAATGAGGGGCGGGAGGATGGAGCATCATTCCCTGTGGAGAAGGACAGGAGAGAGGGCCCCTCTTGGCACCCACTATGGAAGGCTGCCCCCCAAGAAGAGGGCAGGGTGGGAGGGGTTCCCTAAGTTACTTAAGGGATGGCACCCGTGGCAAAGAGCACGATGAAGAGGACGATGATAAAAACAATCACGCAGATGAGGACGATCATCTTCACATTCTTCCACCAGAACTTCCGAGCCACCTTCTGCGATGTGGTCTTGAAGTGCTCGGACTGTTGGGAATAAGGCAGAATCACCCAGTGCCTCCCACCGCTGGGATGAGCATACCGAGACCCACACGCCATACATCTAAACGTTTAAGTGCTACGCTGAGGCAACAGACTGCTAAATAAAATAGTTAGTTCTGTCCTCCTACCTTGACAAATGTACCTTCACAACCATCTGGTGAACCAATTCAAATTCAGAATCCTTGGGCTCCCTCTGGTCCCCTGCCTGCCCCCTTCTCTTCTTTTTTTTTTTTTTTTAACATCTTTATTGGGGTATAATTGCTTTACAATGGTGTGTTATTTTCTGCTTTATAACAAAGTGAATCAGTTATACATATACATATGTTCCCATATCTCTTCCCTCTTGCGTCTCCCCCCTTCTCTTCTTACCACCGCACTGCCATGCACACTGAGGGGCCTCTGATGCATGCTCACACCCAGGGTTGTGACACTGGCAGCACAACCCACCCTTGGGAGGGCAGACACTGGGGCTGAGGGGTGCAGGCTCCAGGTGGACACATCTCCCTGGTTCCATAACTTCTGGCCACATGAGGACCGCTGAAGCTGGAGGAGGGGCCAGGGCAGTCCAGGGGTTGGAACTGAGGGAAAATGCTCTTCCTCTCCCAACTTGAATTGGAGAAATTGTTTCCCTGGGCCATGCTTCCCAGCCTGGGCTGTGGAAAGAAACACTAAGTCCCAGGGAGTCAAATGAGCTATGCTCAAGATTACACACAGGACTCAGAAAGCCATGGCCAGTCTCTCTCCGTGGACACGGAATCTTAAGTCTCCAGCCCTCAGTTGAACTTTAGAGTTACTCCCTCCCTGAGCAGCTGGCTTCAGCCTCTGGCTGGAGGGAGAGAAGAATGAGATCTAGCAAGATGTGTGGGAGATATTATTCCAGCCTTCAGCCAGCAGAGGATCCTGGGATCAAAGACTTTTACTCCTCTTCCCAGCTTCTTTTTAAAGCTGGCTCAGCAAAACTCTAACAGTTTTCCACCCCCTGCCTAATAACTCCTGGGGAAGGCCAAAGGCCCTAAGAGGATTTTCTGGAGCCAATATTTTTGTCCTGGGGTGGCCAGGTCCAAATGATTGTCAAGGGCAGCCTTCAAAGTGAAAGTCGATTTCATAGGAGAGAAGCCTAAGACAGCACAGGCTGACTGAGCCATCCATCAGTCTCACAAAATGTCTCCATGGGTCCACCCCCGCATCCCCAGCCCCAGTCCTTGAACCCATTCCCTGGACCCCAGTACCAATCAGTGGAGTAGAGCAGAATCAGAAGTGGGGATTCAGCTCACATCAGTTCCCAACACAGGTAAAAAGGCAGACTTCCCTCCTGATCATTCTGCCACCAAGACCACCAAGCCTCAAGCCCCCAATAATCCTCCTCCCCCCTCTTCCCCTGGCCCCCACTGGGCTCCCCATCATCTCACTGTGGCTTCCAGATCCTCTGTCTTGTTACGGAGATGATCCAAGTTTTCTCCCCGGGCCAGGATCCGCTCCACATTCTGGGTCATAATATTCTTGACTCCCTCCACTTCGCTCTGCAGGTTTCGCACACGGTCATCTCCTCCACCACCGCTGGCCTCCTCCTGGGCAGCCACACAGGGGTTAATTAGGCCGCGTGCCGGAGGGACTGAGACTCAGCCTCAGAGGCCAGAGGAGACGGAGGCCTAAGGTGGACTTAGCTTTTTGTAATGCTTGAACTGTTTGCAGAGAGAATGTTTTCCTTGTGGTACTTGTGTAATCAAAAACAAATGCATTTTTAAGCCCCAGATGGTGAGAGCCATGCTAGGAGACAGACTGGATCCAACTTCTTTGTGGGTTTTCAGGGCACGTGAGACGACAAGAAGCACACCCCCAAAGCCCTCTCCACTGCTTCCTTGTTCCTCGGAGAGGGTCAGAGGAGACCGCTGAGCCAGCACCTCACAAGGCACAGCCCCACCATTACCTGTGAATTCCCAGATCCCACCGGTCCTCATTAAAAATGCCTGTGCCCCTCCCCCCACAGACCACCCTCCCCTAGCCTAACCCGCCCTCTCTTCAAGACAGCAGCTGGAGAGCTGCTCCGGCCTCCTGGGCAGCCTGAGCCACGGCAACCAGGCTCCAAGTCCCTCACAAGGCCCCGCGAGAGACAGCCGTTGGGCCACAAACTTCTGCTTTCCCCACCACTAAGGTCCTCGCGTAGGCACCATGCCATTGCCTACTTAAGCAAGTATGAAACATACAGACAGCAGCCTGGGTGTTGGGGGAAATGGAGGGCAAGTCCTCCCTGGCTGATGCCTCATCCTCAGGCTTTCTGATAAGGTTTTTGAACAGGGAGGGAAAAACACTACTAAGCTCCTCCCTCCCTGACCCACTAGACTTCCAGACACAAGCCAGGGGCGTGGGTCCAAACTAGATTATTACAGAGAACCAACTTCTGTCTTTTTTTCTTTTTTTTTACAAACCATCAGCTCTCTTCCTCATGTTTATGGAGAGGGGGCAGTTTCCTTGGACTCGACAGAGAGACAAATTCTTTGGGTTTCTGTACAGGGATAAAGTGAGGGGCAGAGCGGGATTCCTGCCGCTGGGCTGGAATCTGCGCTGGGAACAGCAGAGGCACTGCCCAGGAATGTCACAACACCCGAAGGCCAAAGGCCGGAGGGCTGGAGGAGGAGATGAATTAGGAGCTCACACTCCCACCGAAGCTCCACTCCGGGCCAGCTCAGGGCTCAGGGGAGGGAGGGGGCAGAGAAGAGCAGGAACACCCGCCCAGGCAGCTCAGACCTATTTGCAGCCCAGCTGTCAAAGAAGAGAGGTCACAGTCAGCGCTGGCCCTGCCCTCAGATTTTGCCACCAGCTTTCCTTTGCTGCTCCCCAGCCCCCAGCCCCCTCTGGCTGCTCGTGAAATCAGCCCCTTCTTAGTTTCCCGCTCTCTCACCATGTTTCCGAGCGGCTCGGGCCTGTCGGCAGCAGGACTCTCGCCTAGCTTGTTTCCTCTCGGGCAGCCGTCGGTTCACTTCCTGCTTGTCCAACTTTCAGCCTGCCCCCGCCCACCTCGCCTCCAGAGCCTCTCCGGCCACACCTCGCTCAGGTTCCCCAGGTAGGCGGGCACTCCACTGCCCTCCCAAGTCTCCTGGGAAACCAGGGCTTAGGCTTAAAGCGACAGGGCTCCCCCGCACCACATTTCTAACTTGTCAGGAACAAGTAAAGAAAGATCAAGCAGTCCTCCTAGGTTTCCTGGTATAGAAAGGGCAGCTGTCTCCTTTTTTTATTTTTATTATTTTTTGGCTGCACCACGCGGCATGCCGGGGATCTTAGTTCCCTGACCAGAGATGGAACCCGTGGCCCCTGCAGTGGAAGAGCGGAGACTTAACCACTGGACCGCCAGGGAAGTCCCCCATCTCCTTTTTTTATGTGCTGAGTATCTCACCCCCAATTCTTAGAGACTGAAATCAACCCTAAGCACCCTGCCAGACCTTGTTCGCATGGAAACAGAACACAGATATGAACATTTCTTGCTGGACAACCCTTGTTCCCATGTCTGTCTTATTGCAGAAAGCATTGAAACCCCCAGAGTCTGGAACGCTGTAATCCTGGGCTCTGGTGTCGGAAAGCTGCACACTGAGTGAACCTTTTCACCTGCCTGGGTTTTGCAAGTGCTGATGCTTAACCTCATAGGGTGGTGGTGAGGAGTAAAAGGATAGCACATGCCATGTGCCTAGTACAGTGCCTGGAACAAAGGGCTGCCCACTGCTCAAATCAGGGAATGATGGCTCACCAACCCTCCTTTCCTTCCAGAGTTCAACAATCCTGCACGTCCCTTCCGAGGCCACCACGTCAGTTGGTGAGCCCCATCAGAAAGGGTCATGCGACTGCCCTATGGACAAGAGAGAGGGCCCAGGGCAAAGGATTTTTCCACCAACCTGGCTCCAGGCCAGAGAAAATCCACTTTTCCTGGACAGTGTTTATGGAGATAAAAGAACAATAACAGGGACCTGCAGAAAGGAACAAACATTCCTGTCCCATCCCAGAAGAAGTACCAGTTCCAAGAGGGAAATGTCAGCTTCTCTGACAAATGCTTTTTTAAAGAGTCTAATAAATTTTGGACCTCTGTAGCATTTGGAGACCCTTTATTCTCATTTATAATGAAATCTTACTCCCAATTAGATCAGATTATTATCTTTTTCAGACCTGAATTTTGGGGGACAGGATCAGTCTGCTTTCACAGAGAACGTGGCTGCCCCACTCACCATCCTTAGAAAGGCGACAATGAAGCCAAGCGGAGGTGGCTCAGAACCCTTGATCTATACTTTCATTGTTCAATACAGTAGCCACTGACCACAAATGGCTGTTGAACATGTGATATGTGGCTAGTCTAAACTGAGATGAGATGTAAGAGTAAAACACACAGCAGATTTCAAAGACTTACTATGAGAGAAAGACTATAAATATCTCTTTGGTAATTTTATATATTGATGACATGTTGGAATAATGTTTTGGATCTTTTTTTCCCTTTTAAAAAAAATCTGTAACGTGCTTTATTTTATTTATTTATTTTTTTGGCCACACGGCATGCGGGATCTTAGTTCCCCCACCAGGGATCGAATCCGTGCCCCCTGCAGTGGAAGCGCGGAGCCCTAATCACTGGACTGCCAGGGAATTCCCAAGTGCCTTATTTTTTTATTGAGTTATAGTTGATGTACAATATTATATAAGTTACAGGTGTACACTATAGTGATTCACAATTTTTAAAGGTTATACTCCATTTATAGCTATTATAAAGGCTCTATTATAAAAAAGCTACTATAAAATATAGCTATTATAAAATATAGCTATTATAAAATATTATAAAAAATAGCTATTTATAAAATATTATAAAATGTATTATAAAATACATTTATAGCTATTATAAAATACATAGTAGCTTGCACCTCTTAATCCCCTACCCCTAAATTGCCACTCCCCCTCGCTCTCCCCACTGGTAACCACTAGTTTGTCCTCTATATCTGTGAGTCTGCTTCTTTTTTGTTATATTCAGTAGTTTGTTGTATTTTTTAGATTCCACATGTAAGTGATATCATACAGCAGGGGTCCCCAGCCTTTTTGGCACCAGGGATGGGTTTCGTGGAAGACAATTTTTCCACGGAAGGGGTGTGGAGGGGTGGGAGGGATGGTTCAGGCAGTAATGCAAGCGATGGGGAGCGATGGGGAGCGGTGGGGAGCAATGGGGAGCGATGGGGAGCGGTGGGGAGCAATGGGGAGCGGTAGGGAGCTATGGGGAGTGGTGGGGAGCGATGGGGAGCGGTGGGGGGCAGTGGGAGTGGTGGGGAGCGATGGGAGCGGTGGGAGTGGTGGGGAGCAGCAGATGAAGCTTCACTCACTTGTCTGCCGCTTACCTCCTGCTGTGCAGCCCGGTTCCTAACAGGATGTGGACTGGTACCAGTCCAAGGACCGGGGGTTGGGGACCCCTGTCAGACAGTATTTGTCTTCCTCTGTCTGACTTATTTCGCTAGGCATAATACCCTTGAGGTCCGCTCATGTTGTTGCAAAAGGCAAAATTTCACTCTATTTTATGGCTGAGTAGTATTCCATTGTATATATATACCACATCTTCTTTATCCATTGGTCTGTTGATAGACACTTAGGATATATTGTTAAATAAAAAAAAATTGATAAAATTAATTTCACCTGTTTCTTTTCTCTTTTAATTTGGCTAATAGAAAATTTTAATTACCAATGTGGCTCAAATTACATTTCTATTAGATATGCTGATCTGTACCTTAATATTTATGTGACGTTGGACAGATTTATGTAACATCTCTAAGCCTCAGTTACCTCCATTGTCTATGCCTGGTACTTTAAAAACCCTCAGTAAATGGTGGCTTTTGTGATTACTATTACTAAGAATTCCAGATGCTAAGTGAATTGGTGGTTAAGAGAACATGAGGGGTGCCAAGAAACAAAGGGTCAGAGTAGGAAGTTTGTGGGGAGCAGGAGGAAATGACAGAGGATTCCCAGGGAGGGAAGGAGAGTTCCAACAGCTGAGGAGTTACTGGGGTCTGGTATGCCACTGCAAGCCTTGGACATACACGGGTGTCCCTGAGGGAGATGACCCTTGGCCTAGACCCAGCAACCATCAGGGAGATTCCGAAGTGCCCACAGTTGGGCCTGTGACCTGTCTGTCCTCATCTTCACCATAGAGAATTGCCACAGGCTTGGCCTCACCTGTACAAACATTACAATGTTACCCTTTGTCAGAAGACCATCTGGGAAGTTCCCTGTTGGCCTAGTGGTTAGGATTCTGGGCTTTCACTACTGTGGCCCAGGTTCAAACCCTGGTTAGGGAACAGAGATCCCACAAGCCGCAAGGCATGGCCAAAAAAAAGAAGAAAATGAAGAAGGAAAAAAGACCATCTGGCTAACACCCTCACAAGGTGAGACATTCAGTAAGGCACCAAACAATACTCTATGAGCAGAAATGGTGCTGTGGTCAGGGAACAAGAGAACAAAAGTCACTGATTCCTTTACAGTCAAGGAAGGCTCTATCCCAGGAGAAGGGGAGTGTCAGTCACTTTGTAAGGAAAAGATGCTACATGGTAGGAGTTGCAACCAAAGAAGCAATTGGGGTGTGATGAAGAGTGTTCTCAGTCCCTGCGTGATCAGAAGATTTGGGCATCAGCTCTATGGCTCCCTGGTTGTGCTGTCTTAGGCAAGGTTCCCTCTGGGAGTTTTGGTTTCCTCATCTGCAAAACGGGAATAAGAATGAAAGCTATTTTGCGGGGTTATTATCAGGATTAAATGGTATGGGTATATATTTCTGCTAAAGCACATTACAAATGAAAAAGGAGACTAATAGAACAAATGGAATGAGAAAATAGGGGAAAAGGAATATGAACATCCTGCAAAGCAACCAGGCAAACTTTGTGGTACACTGGCATATATCCCAGTCTCATTTATGGCCCAAGGGGGCAGTTGACTCCTGTACCTCTCAGGGAAAAGGCTAGCGAACAAGAAGAAAGCACGTTCGGGAGGCTCAGTTGGAATTGCTCCTTGAAAGATCATAAAGCTCTCCCCACTGCCTAGGCCTCTTTTGTCTCCAAAACCCTCTTTATAGACTGTTACACCACTGGCCATCCCATCTGTGACACAGTCACCCCCATCTTTCCCAGTGTGCTCTTCCTTTCTTACCGTGACCTTAGAACCCAAAGGTTCTGCCCTTGGCCATCTTTTGACTCCGCACTCTCTCCTAGAGCAATCGGTTCTCTGTGGGGTTGATTTTGCCCTCCAGGGGATATCTGACAATGTCTGGAGATATTCTTGTTTGACACAACTGGTGGCGGAGGTGTGCTACTGGCATCTAGTGGGTAGAGGCCAAAGATGCTAAACTTCCTACAATGCCAAGAACAGCCCCTCCCCCCACCTCACCCATCCCCCCCCAACGACAAAGAATATGCAGACCAAATGTCAATGCTGCCAAGGTTGAGAAACCCCGCCCTCCCTCTGGAAGTGCAATCAATGCCTTTACGGTTTCAACAGCCATTTATGGATGATCCCCAAATCTCTACATCTCTGTCAATTGCCACGGCTTCCTCTCCAATACCCTGGTCAGTCCACAGACACATCCGACAGCCAGCCCAAACCCTTTATTTTTTCCCCATGTTCCTCCTCCTGGATAGTACTCCCATTCTATCAGTGTCCCAAGTTAGGAACCGCTAAGCCATCCTACACACACAACGGGACATCACTAAGTCTTGGTCATGTCTCTCAAATCCACCCCCTCCTTTCCATATCAGCTTGTGCTTCCTAGGTAATGCCGGGCATTATCTCTTCTCTGAACAATTCCAGCCACCTCCAAACTGACCTTTCTTTTCCCATCCATTCCTCCTGGGGTTACTTGTTATCTTCCCAAAACACTGACTCGAGTATGCTGCACCTCCAGAGTAGAGCCCAAACTCCTTAGCATTCCAAGATTGCTGTCAACCTGCTTTTTGAAGCTTATCTCTCATGAGACTCACCTCCCAGCCCCCCAGTCATACTAAATTACCTGCCCTTCCCATAACACATCATTCCCTTTTATACCTTTGCTCGAGTGGACTTGTCTCATGATGAGTGACTATCCTCCTTCATTCATCACTGCCTATGGCAAGTCTATTCATATTTGAGACATTGCTTCCATGAAGTCTTCCAGATTTCCCCACTGAAGTTAAAGTCTTCCTCTTCTGATTGCCATCACACTGTATCTTTTACAGAGCCTATAATATGCTTTGCCATTAACTACGTACACATTTGACTCCTCTGAGACTCTAAGCTCTGTGAAGGCAGGGGCTGTGTTTTTACTTTGGTACCCCTCGTAGAAAATAACATATATCCTGCACGTAGTAGGCAGTCACTAAATGTTTAGGGTATTGAATTGAGAGATCTGAAAGAGGGCTTCTTTCTCCACAGTGCAGACAGAAAGAGAATTTTTATTAGAAAAGAACCATGAAGAAATTCCTTTTGTAAATTTTGGACTATTTTATGGATAAATGAATGTCTGATGCCATGAGTCTCTGTATATTGG
The DNA here is from genome assembly GCF_937001465.1 of Orcinus orca. NCBI lineage: Eukaryota > Metazoa > Chordata > Mammalia > Artiodactyla > Delphinidae > Orcinus > Orcinus orca. The sequence goes on from NC_064571.1 coordinate 14,359,638, forward strand.
TCCTGAAAGGATAAACTGGAAATCAACGCCTTGAACAAAAACAAGTTAAAATCATGGGATGGAAAGGTGAAGAGTTAGCACAGCTCATTTACTAGCTGTAGTTCTCTTACACAGAATGCTCTCAGTTCACCCAAGACTATTGAGAACTTTTGATTTCCCTCTCTCCTCTCAAAATTTTACTCATCTTTTAAGGCCCAAGTTTTCAAAAAAACTTTCCTGATTTCTCCAGTCATAATTCATTTCTTCCTCAGTGCTCCCGTAGCACTTTGAACCTCACTTAATACTTATGACTTCCTACATTCTATTATTATTTTATTATTTCTATATATTTTTATTATTATACTTCTATAGGACAGAGGCCACAACTTAATCATTTCTGTTTCCTCCTCTGTAACTTGTCCAGTTCTTGGCACGTAACAGACCATCAACACTGAACTTAATGGAACCATCTAATTTTGAGTGATCCTGGAAGATCTAGCCCAAACTTCCCAACCCACACTGTATTCATTTGGACTGGGATTTGACAGTGGATTAAGAGATCCATCCCCTAAATAGATCTATGGCTTCCAAAGTGACTTGGACCCCCTTGCCTATTAGGATGACCTAGAAGTGGGCCAGACCCTCAACAGCAGGAACACTTGTTAGCCCAGTAATTCCACCTGCCAAACACAACTGTGCCCAATAACCTCTACTTTTACATCTACCCCTGCCGCCTTTTCCCTTTAGGATAGTGGTTGTCGGCACATGGTCCATGAACCCCTGGAGTCCTTAGGGACAAAACTACTATAATAATACTGAGATGTTATTTGCCTTTTTAACTGTGTTGACATTTGCACTGATGATGCAAAAAGCAATGGTGGCAAAACTGCTGGCAACTTAGCAGGAGTGAGACGGTGGCACCAAATTGCAGTAGTAGTCATTGCATTCCTTCCTGCCATGCGTTTGCAATTTAAAAAAAATGCCAGTGTGCAGCCTAAAAAGAAAGTAAAAATAGAAAATAAAATGCCAGTGTCAATTAAGAACATCCTTAATGAAGAAGTACAAATTAATAATTTTATAAACTCTTGACACTGGAATACAGATCTTTTTACTATTTTGTGTGAAGAAATGGGAAATATGCATACAATGCTTCTGCATACCCAAATACGATGTTTCATAGTTTCTAAGAAAAAGCACTTGTGCAATTAAACTGTGAGCTCAAATCACCTTTGTTTGTTTTCAAATTAATAGACTTTATTTTTTTGAGTAGTACGGACAGTTCCCATACACCCCTCATGCTCTCCCTGTTTCTCCTATTACTAACATCTTGTATTAGTGCAGTATATTTGTTACAACTGATAAGCTAATAGTGATATTATAACTATTAACTATATAGTTATATTAATAACTATATATTATAACTATAATCATGGTTTACATTAGGGTTCATTCTTTATATTATACATTCTATGGGTTTTGACAAATATATAATGACATGAACTCACCACGACACCCTTAGAGCATCATACAGAATAGTTTCACCCTTCTAAAAATCCTCTGCACTACATTCTTCTCTCCCTTCCTCCCCCCCAATGCCTGGCAACCACCAATCTTTTTGCTACCTCCATAGTTTTGCCTTTTCCAGGTTATCACACAGTATGTAGCCATTTCAGATTGGTTTCTTTCAGTTAGCAATATGCACTTAAACTTCCTTCATGTCTTTTTGTGGCTTAATAGCTCATTTCATTTTATCACTGAATATTCCATCATATGGATGTGCTAGTTTATTTTACCCATTCACCTATTGAAGGACATTTTGGTTGCTTTCAAGTTTGGGCAATTATAAATAATGCTGCTGTACATTCACGTGCAGGTTTTGTGTGGGCATCAGTTTTCAACTCATTTGGGTAAATAACCAAGGAGCACAATTGCTGGATCATATGGTAAGAGTATGTGGAGTCTTGTAAGAAAATGCCAAAACTGTCTTCCAATGTGGCTGTACCATTTTGCAGTCCCACGAGTAATGGAAGCAGAGTTCCTGTTGCTCCACGTTAAGAGGCTCTGCATTTAAAAGAGCTGTGTAACTCAGTGAAGCAATGTTTTCCAAATGACCATGCATATTTTACAAAATCATGCGTGAGTAAAAGGTCCATTCAAAGTGCAAGATATACTAATGATTTTAATGTAATAGAGCATAAAGTTCATTATATGATTTTCAATTTCACATCTGACTAACCTTTAAAAAACGACTACTTGTAAGTTTTGGTGTGGTACAAAAGAATATCCAGTTATCTAAACAGGCTATTAAAATGCTTCTCTTGGTCTTCCCTGGTGGCGCAGTGGTTGAGAGTCCGCCTGCCGATACAGAGGACGTGGGTTCGTGCCCCGGTCCGGGAAGATCCCGCGTGCCGCGGAGCGGCTGGGCCCGTGAGCCATGGCCACTGAGCCTGCGCGTCCAGAGCCTGTGCTCCGCGACGGGAGAGGCCACAACTGTGAGAGGCCCGCGTACCACAAAAAAAAAAAAAAAAATAATAATAATAAAATGCTTCTCTTTTTTCCAACTAAGTATCGGTAAGGCCAGGTTTCCTTCACATACTTCAATCAACACCATTTCACAACAGATGGAATGCAGAAGCAGATACGAGAATCCAGCTTTCTTCAATGAAGCCAAACATCAAAGAGATTTGCAAGTAAAATAATACTATTCTCATGTATATTCTTGGTATGGAAAATATACTTTTTCTCTTAAAAAGGTTATTTATATAAACATGTAATGGGTTTATTACTTTTTTCTTTTAGTGAATCAATACATATTTTAAACATTTCTCAGTGTAAATTTCCAATACGGTAAATATGGGAAAATATAGCCCATTATAAACAAAAGCTCTTTAGGGTTCTCCATAACGTGTGTATCAGTGTAGAGGGGTTCTGAGACTAAAAAATGTGAGAACCCCTGGTCTAAGATGCCTTCCTCTGATCCTGCTGGTCAATCCCAGTGCAGAGAATTAGATGTTACAATGCTGTTCAAGACTCACCTCTCTTAAGACTTTCCTTGATCGACCACTCTATTCATTGCCCCTACTCTGCATACCCTCTGCAGCTATGTTGTTCCGGTTTCCCCTGCTGCTTTCAAACCTCTGGTTCATGGCAGGTACTGGAAGAGAGAATAAAGAAACTTGCATACAGTCTCTAGACCGGGGCAGCCCTTCCAGGTGCGTCCTAATTCGGCGGGAACCTCTCTGGGAAGAGTCTGACATTTGCGCCCTCGCTGCTCACGTCTGGAGAGGCCTAATGGGTGCGGGGAGTGACCCAGGGAAGCTGCGGGATCTCGGAGTCTTCTTAGGTTGAAAGCGCGGAGAGGGATCGGGAGGCCTCAGGGAAGAGACTGGTCATTCGGTGGAAGAGAGGCAGGCCCGGTGACACCTTCGCTCCTCCTGGGTCACCGGGGAGGCCGGGGCCTGACCACGCCCCTTCGCGGCCGCTTCGCCCCGCCCCAAGGCTCCTCGCTCCGCCCTCTGCCGCCAAGCAGGGAGCCCGGCGCGGCCGACTAGGGCTCTTCACGACAGTCCCGGCACTTTCCGGCCGGCCTCGCGGGTGCTGTTGTGTCGGGGAGGCGGGACTTAGGGGAGTTTTCCCTCGCGACGCAGCTACTCGGACGCAGTCTCTTGGCCGACCTACCTCCCCGAGGACATGGCGGTGTCTGCTCGGTCTGCGCTGTCCCCGCCCGACTCAGGTAGGGTCAGAGCCCCGCCTTGTGGCGGATAGAGAGGGGCGCGGGTTTCAGAAGGGTGGGGGCCGGAGGGCTTCCCTGTGGGACCTGGGGAAGGGAGCCTCCGATGAGAAGGAGCCGTAGAGAGAGATTGCAGTCTTCGGCTTCGGAGTAGTGATGACATTCAGGACGCTTTGCGGCTAGAGGGCTGCTGTCTGAGAAAGGTTCTGGGGCATTGGGGGATCCTGGAGGAGGGGCTGCACTGCAGGGATGTTTCGGGTAGTCAGAGATCAGTGGAAGAATCCAGGTAGGCAGAAGACCTGGGCCTGTGATTTCTGTGATTTGAGGAGGAGCCTGTTTTAAAGCATCTCCATTCCCATACGCGCACCCACAACTTTCTCCATTTATCGGTTGCAGATAAAGTACAGAAAGATAAGGCTGGACAGACCTCAGGGCGCAGTCAGGGCAGCCGAATGGGGAAGCTCTTGGGTTTTGAGTGGACAGATGTGTCCAGCTGGGGGAAGCTGGTGACCCTGCTGAATAGACCAACAGATCCTGCAAGCCTGGCAGTCTTCCGTTTTCTCTTTGGTAAGTCCAGTTTCTGGGAGGGGCCAGCGTGGTTGGGGATGGGAAAATGACAATCGTCCCTTGTCCATTTCTTGGATACTTACTTGCTTAGTGGACTTACCTTCCTTTTCCTAAGAGCTGAAGTTACTGATATCCTGGAAGAGGTCGTTGTGACCCAGTTTTGTCTCCGATTAGGGTTTGGAGACCAGAAATGCTTTGGTCTGAGGCTATAGGAAATATAGAGGTAGAGGAACAGGAACCCATTTTATTTGTGGCATGAAGTTGCCCAGTAAGTATGCTAAGGACTAGACTTTAGAGAAATGGCAGAGGTGACAGGGCAGACATTTAGGCCGTGACTCCCTAATCCAGATCTTTCTAACTCATAGGCCAGAGCGTGTATGTTTGGAATGGGTTACAGATATGCTGAGATATTACTCCCTGTGCTTCTCAACGGGGAGTGAGTTTGCTCTCCAGGGGACATTTGGCAATGTCTGTAGACATTTGTATTTGTCACATCTTGGGGGTGGGAGGGAAGGGGAATAGGTGGTTACTGGCATCTACACAGAAGCCAGGGATGCTGCTGCATGACCTATGAACCACACGGTAGCCCTCCCAGCAAATAATTAACCAGGCCAAACTGAATAGTCCTGGGGTTGAGAAATCTTGCCTTAACTGGAGATGCCTTCCTGGCCTGAGTACCCCTTCTCTTTGCCCCAGTGTGCTGGCCAGACACTGCTCTGCCAGGTGTGCCAGAAAGTAAAAGAGGTTGAGGAGCACCACCCCAGAGCACTTTCTCTAGCCAGCAGGGCAGACCTTTACAAATATTACTATCAAATGTGAACAGCTTTGATCGCATTTTGTACACTTCTTTCATTTAATCTTCTCTGAAACCCTGCAAAATATTATGAGCCCCCTTTCACAAATGGGGAATTGGCTCGGTGAGGTGCAGTGGCTGTCTGAGATCACACAACTGGCATAATGCCTAGCACAGAGTAGGCGCTCTGTGGTTATTGTTGAATGAATTCTTTCCGGGGTTTGGAAAGAAGTCTGACCCTGGAGCTGGGCGTGCTCGACTGTATTCCAGCGTGTTCCACGGCTCGCTTTGCTAAGGCCTAGCGGCCCCCTCCCCCTCTGCCTTCTCAGGGCTGATGATGGTGCTGGACATTCCCCAGGAGCGGGGGCTCAGCTCCCTGGACCGAAGATACCTGGATGGGCTGGAGGTGTGCCGCTTCCCGTTGCTGGACGCCCTGCAGCCACTGCCACTTGACTGGATGTATCTGGTCTACACCATCATGTTTCTGGGTGAGGGAAACTGAGGAGAGATGGGAGTATTGACTGGCCTACCCCAAACCCTGAAATACAAAGCATGCTGGTGAATGACCAAGGTCTTGGGTTTCTTATTTCACTTCCTCCGTGACTTATAATTTCATCCTGCTGACCTGTGTGTCATCTGAGCTGTGACCCCGTAACTCTGTTTAAAATGTTGAAATAACATTTAATTGAAATTTATTTTCACTTGGTTATAAAATGTCTGATGACCTTTCCTAATCCTACCCACAGCCTGTCCCAGGGGAGCTGGGCCTGTAGTACCCCTCTGACCTCTTAATCCTCTCCCCCACAAATCCCAGGGGCACTGGGCATGATGCTGGGCCTGCGCTACCGGATAAGCTGTGTGTTATTCCTGCTGCCATACTGGTATGTGTTTCTTCTGGACAAGACATCGTGGAACAACCACTCCTATCTGTATGGTTTGTTGGCCTTTCAGCTGACGTTCATGGATGCAAACCGCTACTGGTATGAGTCTGGGGAAAAGAGGCAGGGGTTGGCTGCGTCAGGATGGTTACCAGAGATAGGGGCCCGGTGAGGTCCTAGAATTTGTCCCAGCAAATGTATTTTCAGCCATGCGTTGCAGAGTGTGGTTACAGGGTGACACTTTGATTTGGATGGATTTGGGAGAGGGAAGGGTCCGTGAGGTTGGGGCTCTTGGGGTGACAAAAAAGCAAAATGGCTCCATTCCCACCCCTTCACTCTTTCCCTATCTCCCCAGATGCCTTGATCTATCCACTTCCTGTAATCCTCTTAGAGAGAAGAAGAGAAGACTAAAGCCAGACATAGCTGTTTTCAGATACTACAAGGGTGGTCATGTGGAAGAGGGAGCAGACTTTCTCTGTGTGAGCCCAGAGGGGCAGAGTTAGAGCCAAGAGTAGAAGTTGCTGTGGGGCAGAGTCATGTCAGAAGGAGAGGGCCCACCAGGGCTGCTGAGCAGTGCTGTCCCGGGAGGAGGTAACCCTCCTCGACCTCTGGCTCAGGTGACCATCTCTCAGGGGAGATGGAGAAGGGATTTGGAGGCAGGGTGGCAGGGCAGATGACCTTTACGGGTTCTCCCATTATTAAGTGAAAAGCGAGTATGAGCTGTCAGTAACATGAGTATAGGGGGAAAAAAATCTCAGACATTGGATTTGTTGGTGATTTATCAGTCATTAATTAAACTTCTTTCATCAACACACACATGCAGATGCTCCTTTTGTAAACCTTTACATTCATTCAGAGTGGCCAGCTGTCATCACAAAGAGGCACTTTTGACAGAATACCCCTGAAAAGTCTCATTTTTATGACTTTTACACAGTTTGAAAAAATATCCATCACTTACTGAAGGCTTTCCACGTGCCAGGCACTATGCTAAACGCTTTTAATTTTTCCACATTATAACCCCATGAGGTCCATAGTGCTGTTCCCATTTTATAGATGAAGAAACTAAGGCTTAGAGAAGTAAAGGACTTGCCTAGGGTCACATAGCATGTAAGAGGCGTAAGTGAGACTCCAGGTCTCCTTAACTACAGGCTCCCATGCTCTTGACCACAAGTGTAAGCTGCTCCTTTCCTGGCTTCTCTGCTCATTCTGTGTCTTCTTGAAAACGTACTTTGCTTCTGCCTCCCCAGAATACATCTAATCTTAGGAGCCTGGTTTTATCAGTTCTTAGCCTAGGTAAGCTGTTAGCAGGTACCCTCTGGCACTAGATCCTAGCATCCAGGTCTATGAAGTGTCAGTTTGTCTTAGAAATTGAAACTTGTTTTTAAATGCACTATATATATTTTCATACACCTTTAGCTTTTCAAACGTTGCCTCAAATTCGTTCTTTTTCATATTCAGCCATATTCTAGCATTTTAGTCTTGTTCCCAATCTATTTCTTTAGGAGAAACTAATTTGCTAACTAAACGAATGGTAAACACTGAACTTTCCGTTGTTATAACTCACTAGTAATATTTCTGTTGTGACTTAAAATAGTCGTTGTTGCAGTATGCTCATATAATTCTAAAGGACCTCAGAATAGCCCAGAGGACCAGAGAAGGTGTGGGAGACATCCTGGGATAGAGAGAGCATTACACTTAAAAAGCATTTCTACCAGTCCCAAGGTAGAAATGGGACTGGACTAAGAAGCTGTCCTCTATCCTTCTCCCCCTCGCTGCAGGTCTGTGGACGGCCTGCTGAATGCCCAGAAGCGGAACGCCCACGTGCCCCTTTGGAACTATGCTGTGCTGCGTGGCCAGGTACAGGATTTCAGGAGAGGGGGAGGTGTTCTCAGCAGCCATTGTCAGCACGGCTGTTCCACTGCCAGACTAGGCTCTGCTCTGCCTCCCTGGATCTTCTCTTTTCCCCCTCTTGCTGGAAAGCTGGGCTGGCCTTCCCCTTGTTTTCAACCCCCTAATCTCTGGGGTCTCTCACCTTGTCATAGAAAGAGTCGAGCTTTGTTCCCACTGGATTAGAATCCTCATGAGGAAAGAGTAACATTATGACTTTCCTTGGTGCCTAGTACTGTGCCTGGCATCTGTAGGATGTTGGGTGAGTGAATATATGAGATGAGTGAATAGAAGAATGGATCTAGTCTCCCTTGGGCCGTGAACTGGCATCAGAACTGATTTGTGACTGTCTGTAGGGGACAAGGTTCTGACTTTGTTTGAACATTCGTTTTGTGTTTGCAGATCTTCATTGTGTACTTCATTGCGGGCGTGAAAAAGCTGGACGCAGACTGGGTGGAAGGCTACTCCATGGAATACCTGTCCCGGCACTGGCTCTTCAGTCCCTTCAAGTGAGCGGCAGGGCAAGAGGCCTCATGTGGCCCAGGTGCAGAGTGGGGGGCTTGACTCCCTCAGGTCTGCAGTCACGGCTGCTCTTCCCACTTTGCCTGAATTTGCACGTGTTTCCCTCTGTCCACTCATCTCCCTGTTCAGCAGAAGGCAGAGTTGATGGTATCAAAAGATCTAGGCCTAGCTGCCCCTGGGAGACTTACAGTGTGGGCGGAAACAAAGGGAAAAGCAGTAAAGGAAAGGAAAGCGCCAGGGCTAGGTGGCTTGGTAAGTGAGGCAGTGGCCCCAGCAGTTGCTGTGGTGGTGCCTCTGTCCTCGGGTGGCCACCCCAGCCTCTCGCCGGGACTCCTTGGTCGGCGTGCGGAGCAGATGGGCAGTCGGCGCCCCTTACCCCGACAATACCATTGTTGCCAACTCTTTCCAAAACAGAGCTGCTCCTCTCTGACATTACTCTTCCTCCCATTTCTTCTTTCCTCTTGTTTTACTTTGTTCTTTTCCCTCTTTCCTGTCATCTCCCAGTTCCTAAAGTTTGACACCATGATGATGTTAGCCAAGCGTTCCCCTATTACAGTTTCTTCTCAATGTATAACCTCCACGAAGAACCTGCCCGCCACAACACACACTGCTCAATCAAATTGTGCCCTCAGAGATGCACTCTTGCTTATTACATAGGGTATGTTGAAAAAAGATGGCCACCTAAAGTATGTGGAAATGAAGAGGGGTTGGAAAACCCTACCAGAGGATGTCTTTGTGCAGAGTTCTTCCACCCACCTGCTGGGGTGGATCCTGCAGCAAGGACAGCGTAGCAGAGGTACATCTGCTGTGAGTGTGCTGTGAGTGCTGGTGCCTGACCTTTGACCCTGGTGTCCGCAGATTTGTATTGTCTGAGGAGATGACTAGTCTGCTGGTGGTGCACTGGTGCGGACTGCTGCTCGACCTCTCTGCCGGTTTCCTGCTCTTCTTTGATGCCTCAAGATCCATTGGCCTCCTCTTCGTGTCCTACTTCCACTGCATGAATTCCCAGCTCTTCAGCATTGGTCAGTTCCTGTACTCTGGTGGGAAATAGGAAACCACAGGTGTGAAGGGGAGGGACGAGCCAGCGGCACGTGTGGCAGTGGGAGGTGGTGACAGGGACGGGCGCCAAGCTGAGCCGGATACGGTCTCTGTGAGATGGAAACAAACAGGGAGGCGGCTGGTGGCTTCCGGGCTCAGCAAGTATGTTGTGTAGTAAGTTTCTCCGGGGAGAAATAGACTGGAGTTGAGAACTTCTTTCATCATCAGTGGAGTACCTGGGAAAGGCTGCCTAGGGGAAGGGGGTTGAGGCGATTACCCACGTTTTCCTCCGGCCAAACTCCTGACGTGCTGGTTTTCTCCCTGCTTTTCTAGGTATGTTCCCCTACGTCATGCTGGCCAGCAGCCCTCTCTTCTGCTCTCCCGAGTGGCCTCGGAAGCTGGTGGCTCACTGCCCGAAAAGGCTGCAAGAACTGCTGCCCCTCAGGACTGCCCCCCAGCCCAGTGCTTCCTGCGTGTATAAGAGGAGCCGGGCCAAAGGTGGTCAGAAGCCAGGGCTGCGCCATCGGCTGGGCGCCGCCTTCACCCTGCTCTACCTCCTGGAGCAGCTCTTCCTGCCCTATTCCCATTTCCTCACCCAGGTACGTGTGGGCTGGGGGTTAACCTTGGGCAGCGGTGGAGGCGACGGCAACCGGGAGAGAACAGGGCTGGTCTTGCAGACCTCTCTTGGTGGAGGATGGTGTCAGCGTGAGGACCGTCGAGCTGATTGCCGCTGCCCTGCCTCCTCAGGGCTATAACAACTGGACAAACGGGCTGTACGGCTATTCCTGGGACATGATGGTGCACTCCCGCTCCCACCAGCACGTGAAGATCACCTACCGTGATGGCCGCACCGGCGAGCTGGGCTACCTCAACCCTGGGGTGAGATGTCTGATGCTGATGATTTACTGGCCTTCAGAGGCCCCCTTGAGCTTTGGGGTCTGGTTTGGTCGTAAACACAATTATGAAATAAAACACATTTGGGCCCACTCTGCCCTTTCTCTGGAGCCCTGTGGAGCGCTTCTTTGGTGGGGGTTGAAATAGGGTGATGTCGTTCACTTCCCTGAACTGAGATGAGATTTAGGAAAGGTGAGTACCGCTAGCCCAGCAATGAGAAATTCTTCCAGCGAGTTTTGTGTGGTTTTGTTGTTGTTGCTGTTTCTCTGTCAGAACTGGCAGCAGGCAGGGGTCTCTCTGTGCCGTTGGCATTGCATGACCTATCCAGAGGCTCCATAACAATGAGGTGGGACTAACGTGGGGGTTTGGGGCAGGTATTCACACAGAGCCGGCGTTGGAAGGATCATGCGGACATGCTGAAGCAATATGCCACTTGCCTGAGCCGCCTACTTCCCAAGTACAATGTCACTGAGCCCCAGATCTACTTTGATATTTGGGTCTCCATCAATGACCGCTTCCAGCAGAGGTGGGCAAGGGGAGCAGAGAAGGGGGAGAAATGAAGTCCAGCTCTTTCTGCCAAGATGAATAGCCCATGCTCCCCAGTGTTGTCTTGCTTGAAAGGCTGTCCTCGGGTGCATGTCCCTGTTGACCTGGTTGTGGGCATAGCTGATTGCTTCCAGCAGGGGGCACCATCATCCTGAAGAAAAGGTAATGCACTTATTCTTTTCGAAGCTGTTATCACAGCTCTTGTCAGGTGGCCACTAACTCCCACTCTTCCCAGTGCTGCAGAATCTCTTTCCCCTCCTTTCTCTGTCCCAAACTGGCAATAACATGCTGACGTAGGCCATTTCTTCTTTCTGAAAAACCTGTTTCTTCTATCTGGGAACAGTGATGAAAAGAACAGAACCGGAAATGCCAGTGCATAGGTGGCTGTGGCCTCCTTAGAACATGGTTTTCTTTCCTAAGGATTTTTGACCCTCGTGTGGACATCGTGCAGGCTACCTGGTCCCCCTTCCAGCGTACACCTTGGCTGCAGCCGCTACTGATGGACCTGTCTCCCTGGAGAACCAAACTACAGGAAATCAAGAGCAGCCTGGACAACCACACCGAGGTGGTCTTCATCGCGGATTTCCCTGGTACGGAGGAGAGCAAGGAGGCTTTGCTGTCTCCCTCTTGGCTTTGTTGGCCAGGGATATGGCGTGTGATGGAGTGGGGAGGGGCCTCTCCTGGTGGGAGGAAGGTTTTTGAAACCCGAGGTGGGGGGTGTTGGTGAAGGTGTGATTTCTCTGTTCCGGCTGGGGCTGAGTTCACTCCACCATGGGGTGGGTTGGGGAACTCTTGCCCAACAGGGCTGCACCTGGAGAACTTTGTGAGCGAAGACCTGGGCAACACTAGCATCCAGCTGCTGCAGGGAGAGGTAACTGTGGAGCTGGTGGCAGAACAGAAGAACCAGACTCTTCAGGAGGGAGAAAAAATGCAGGTATTTTGCTTGAATTAACAATGGTAGAGGGACCACCACTTCCCTGGTGGTCCAGTGGTTAAGAACCCACCTTCCAATGCAGGGGACGTGGGTACATCCCTGGTTGGGGAACTAAGATCCCACATGCTGTTGGGGCAACTAAGCCCGCCCGCGCCACAACTACTGAGCCCACGCCACAACTAGAGAGCCCGCGTGCTGCAACTACTGAGCCCATGCGCCCTGGAGCCCGTGCGCCACAACTAGAGAGAAGCCTGCGTGCCACAATGAAGGTCCCGCTTGCTGCAACTAAGACCCGATGCAGCCAAATAAATAAATAAATATTAGAAAAACAAAACAAAAACGACAGAATAAAACAATGGTAGAAAAGTTTAGACTAGTAGAGTTTTTTTATTACAGACTCAAAATACTTTAACATAACAATAATGCAGTGGGAGCTCAAAAAGCAAGGGCCCCAGGGGGGCTGTGAATAGCCTCATTCAGGGTTCTAGAGGTCAGTTCCTTTGGACTCTAACACACAAGAAAAAAGATGTCTGCGACGGTGTACAGTGTAGGGAGGCCATAGGCTGGCTAGGGAAAGACTAGAGGGTGAAAGAGATCTGTTTCTTCCCTCTTTTCAGTTGCCTGCTGGTGAGTACCATAAGGTGTATACAATGTCGCCCAGTCCTTCCTGCTACATGTACATCTATGTCAACACTACAGAGCTTGCACTGGAGCAAGACCTGGCATACCTGCAAGAATTGAAGGAGAAGGTGGAGAATGGAAGTGGTGAGTATATGAAGATTTGGGCTGAGATAGCCCGCTTTACAAGAAGTCAGTGTTGTGAGTGAGGATCTAGCCATTAAAGAATGAACTTGAAGCGTCTAGCTGGGGAAAGGGGAGTTCTAGGAGAGAGAATGCTCTCTCTCTCTCAGTGATTCCTCTTTTTGCCCTCTTTCGGGCAGAAACAGAGCCTCTGCCTCCAGAGCTGCAACCTCTGCTGGAAGGGGAAGTCAAAGGGGGCCCTGAGCCAACACCGCTGGTTCAGACCTTTCTTAGACGCCAGCAAAGGCTCCAGGAGATCGAACGCCGGCGAAATGCCCGTTTCCACGAGCGACTCCTCCGCTTCTTGCTGCGAAAGCTCTATGTCTTTCGCCGCAGGTAAGTTTTACCCACAGCAGTACGTGTCTTTGCCATTAGATGTTTGCAGGCTGAGTAACTTTTCTCTGGTGAGGGTAACAGTAGGGACTGTTTCCCAGGAAAGGACAATCCAGTGCTAAATTCCTCCCTTTTGTCCTCTCCATTCTCCTCTCCCTGATTGAATGGGAGAGTAAGTGGTGTCTGATGGCCACCTCTTGTTCTGCCTCAAGTTTTCTCCAGCCTCCCTGTGGGTTATTCCTACCCCACCCTGGAGTCCTCTACCAGACTGTATAAGGAGTGGGGTGCCTTTCCAACTGGGATGTTGGGGTGCTTGAGGGGAGAGTCTCATTTATGCCTGGGTGAGGGGGTAGGACCAGGTGTCCCCTAAGGGCTTTGGCCAGAATGCCTATGTTGAAACAGGAGTTTGGATTGCTGGCTTTTTCCCTCTTTTTCAGCTTTCTGATGACTTGTATCTCACTTCGAAATCTGGTATTAGGCCGCCCTTCCCTGGAGCAGCTGGCCCAAGAGGTGACTTATGCGAACTTGCGACCCTTTGAGCCAGCTGGGGAGCCGAGTCCTTCAAACACAGATTCTTCAAATCCTAATCCTTCTGAGCCAAATGCTGACACTGTCCACTCAGAGTTCTGAGGGAGGCCAGATGTTGGGTACAGATATAGGAGCAGCGTTACAAGACCATTACCTATGCAGTGGACATCTGAAAAATTCAGATTTTTTTTACATTTTTCTTCCTTATCCATAGCTCTGATAAATTCAGAGATGATAGATTAGAGGAACCAAGGAAGTAAAGCAAGGATAAGATTTATCAATCCAAGGTTGAGGGGCCTGGGGAGTTAAAAAACGTGAAAATGTCTTTCTAGGATGAAAGGGTAAGGATCAGGTTTAAAGTGACTGGCTCCTTGGTGAAAGAGATTTAATGTTCCATGATGAAAATAATAGCTGGCTGTTCTCAAGTGCTTGCCATATGCTAGGCACTGTGTGAAGCACTGTTCCAGCATTATTACATTTAGTCCTTAACGGCCATAAGCCCTATTTTATGGTTGGGGAAACTGAGGCTGAGAGGTAATACAATTTGCTCATAAGACATATACCTAATAAGGGGTGGACTGATGGTTTGAACCTCAAGTCTGTTTGACTTAAAGGTCCTGCACCCTGCTGCTTGTAGTTTTCAGAATCCTTGACAATAATGTAGCTTAAAACTTGTCCAATTATAAAGTATGATTAGGATGGTGATCAGGTTTCAAATGCACAGAGAATAATTTTCTCTTCACTGCGATTTTGGTTCCTTCTTTGCTCCTATTATTTATACAGCCAGTTTTTCAGTAGCAGTCACGAGCATAGTTAGAATAGCAAGAGTTAAACAAATAACGAAATTTAGGTGATTAGTAGTGGTATTTATCTACAAATAAGCTTAGTATTTAGCATTATTCTAGCCTTTAATGAGCAGGAGGTGATGTAAAGTAAGATTTTAACCGAACAGTGGTGAGGGATTAGGGAATGTTGACAGTCGCTTTGTAGACTTTGGATGTAGAAAGTTTGGATGTGATTTAGGAGGATCCTCAATTCTGTGAAAATTCAAAGGCCTGGCCCTGGGCTAGGAAGTTAGAATGCGTAGAGTAATTAAAAAGAAAAAGACAAACAAACTAAAAAACAGGCCCTGCTTGGGAGCTCATGGTCTTCCGGGCAGAGACGTCAGTAGACTGGCAGTCCCAGTAACTTTGATAAAGGATCGCATCTGTTTTCAGGCTTCTCTTCGCGTGCTCCACTCCACCCAGTCTCAGGGTTCTTTCCTAGGCAGCTGCCTTTTCACTGTACACACTTGGGATGATTATGTCTACTCCATGGTTTCCAGTGATGCTGCTGCTTAGGTTTCTTTCCTGTGCCCTAGACCTGTATATCTAGCTAGCTCCAGCTGGATATCCTACAGAGCTTTCAAACTCTGTCATAAACAGAACTTGCATTCATCCCCAACTCAGACTTGCGTCTCCTTTATTAGTGAATGGCAACTGTTTTTTTTTTTAACCAAGCCATCTGTGAGTCGTCAGCCTTGACTCTTCTTTTCCTCACATTTCTTGAGATTTCAAGTCCCATTAATTCTGCCTCCTACTTCTTGGACCTATTGAATTCATCTCTACCACCTCTGTTCTTTCAGCCTTTATACTGGAATCCAGTTAGGGATAGACCAGAGCAGGGCTGCCATGTAGTTGTGCAGGTTGGGGCTGAATAAGGGCACCCAGCTGAGGCCAAGTGGGGCCTGGCAGTAAGTCCCTCTGATTCATACAAGGCATTTTGTGGGTCAGTGATGGCTGTGCCACAGGGCATCTTGCACCGATGTGGGGGAAACACTGGTTTTCAGTCCTTTTGCAGATCTCAGCGACACGATACACCTTGGCACCATGTCCTTTCCCGCAACTGCTGCCCACACCCTCCTTTTTACTTGGTTAAAAAAAACAACTCTTCACTTCAGAAGGAAACTCCTGCAAAAAGTATCTTTCTTAATACAGGCAAGGATGCTGCTTTCCTCCAACCTGTCCCGTTTTCCAAATGAAAATGTTGGGGTGGGATGAAGAAAGGTGCTAGTCTAATACTGGTTAAGAAAAGCTGTTCACTGGTGAAAATCTGGGTTATTCAGATTTCAGTATTCAGGCCCTGGTAATTAATGTCCTTTTCGCCAGAAGGCTTTGCATCCTACCCCGAGCATTTGCATTTAGATCTTCTATCCCTGACCAGTGTCATCCCCCTTGAAACTCTGTAGAAAAGTATGATTTTCAACTTAAACATGAAATACGACATTTTCTTCTATTAACACTTTATGCTTTTGATTCTCAGCTGTAATTACTTCACCCCTTGCTGTTTCATGCCTTTGCTTCTACTCTCCTCCCTCAGCTGGTTAATCCCCACCTCCACCCCGCGGCTAGGTAGAGGACAAGCCACCTTGAAGGTCACTCTCTTTAGTCTGCAAACTCCTTGAAAGCAGGGGTCATCCTAGTAAATAAATATTGAACCGAACCTCAAAGCAGTTCTCTCTCTGGTATCACTTCACCAGCCTACAGGCATGTACTCATCCTCATCCCATTTGGTCAAGATGGTTAACTTATCTTCAGATAGCAATGCAGTGATCTAAAGGCTTCTTGAAACTTTTTCTGGAGTTTTTCAATGTCATGCAAAGTTGAACTTCTCAAGTTTCAGAGCAGGTCAGAAGATTTAACCTTGCCTTCCCTCCCAAATGTTTCTAAACTTCTAAGCCTCCAGGCAACCAGGTATAAGCATTCCTTGGGCCTCACGTCTGCAACAGCAGAGCACAGTGAAGTGTTTGAACCACTTGATCTCATACGTGCTGGTATGAACATGTGCCAAGTGGCTGCTAGGCTTAAGGAAGGATGGTCCAAGCTCTGGCTGATGAACCTTCTACAATTTTAGAATAAGCTTTTCTCTCACCACTGTTTAAAAACCCTTTTCAAACTGTAGTATGTACTGAACATGTAACTTGCAGCCTTTAACACCTGTTTATATAGACGGGAAACTTAAGGCATTAAATAAACTTTCTACATTTTCAAAAAGATGAAAATTGGCTTAAATTTTCTGAAGTGAACATTATCACTCCTTCCACATTACACTCACGTTAATGGTTTTTATGCCCCTAACCTTAGATAATTTAAAACACTGCTGATGGTATAGAACTGGCTGCTGTAATAAGGAGCTGTGAATTTTGCCCAGTGTATTGGCCAAAAAAGGCAGTGCTAGACAAACTGAGACCAAACCTTGAACTTCCTTAGTGCAAGGGATATGATTTACAAACTGCTTGCAGTCAGGATTGAAGTGATTTCCCTAAACCATGGGTGGGATTACGATTACTCAGGGTTAAAAAGTATGTTCAATTCATATTCATACCAAAACACTTTAAAAGAATAATGGACACAGGTTAAGGTAGAACCTAGCATTTTATTTAGATCTTCATTAAACTGTTGGAATTGAGAACCAGACATACGTAATAAACCTCCAAAAATAGATGCTGAAAGGCACTTTCTGCTTAGGGCAAGCAGTCATGGAATAAGCATGTAAACAAGCTGGCTTCTCTGTACCACACCAGCCAAGTCAGCTTTCTCCATGGCCAGCTGCACCAGCTCTGCCCTCCCTTCTGTTAACACCAGCCAGAACCCCTGTAGGTCTAACCCAAGGTTTTTCTGTAGGACACCTTGGCCTACCTGGGAATGCTGGAAACATGTTAAAGGAATCATGGTGTTGAGGAAAAAAAAAAAAAAAAAAAAAAAATTTAAAAGCTGCCATCTGAGGTGATGGCTTCTCTGTACTTACGCCATACCCCAGAATACAATAAATAAGCAATTAGAAAATGTTCAAGTATGAAGGGATTTCCTCCTCCCCGCCAAAAGCACTGCTCTCTGAAGGAAGCTGGTTTCTCTGTAGCTACACCAGCTGTTCAGAAAGCTCATTGGACCTGGTTTTGAAAACAAAACAAAGTTAAAACCCTGGGAGGACTTATTGTGCAGTGTGGAGTGCTCAGTCTTTCTTATAAAGAAAAAAAAAGTTATCTGGTACCAAAGTGTGCAACCTACAGACCCTCAGGTACAGCCCTGTGACTTCTTTGTATGACATCACAAGGGTGCCAAGTGCCTGTTTTTCTAGAGCTAGGAGTTGGTGGTTTGGCTAGTGCTGAAACCATGCATAGGATTGATTTACTAAATAAAAACCTTATTACGTACGTCCTCCAAAAGACAGCTGAAAAGTGGAGAGATTTTGATTTGGTGCTGTTTAAGAGATGGCAATTAAGAGCATAAGCACCAGGGAGATGGTTTAATGGTAACTGCCTTTTTTTTTTTTCCTTTCTCATGTCAGGCTAGAGCTCCAACTGGAACTTGCGTTACATGCAAGAATGATTGGATAGAGAACACTCCCTGACAAAGAGCTACATAATTAGAAATGGATCAAGTTAAAGGGAGGATAAGGGAAGGCTTCACATTCATAATAGAGCTCAAGACATTACAAATTCATGCTGACAGGGCTGTGGCATTGCCAGACAGAGGCTATAATGGAACTACAAGTACTTTACGTGCACGTTACAAGGACATTTTCAGCATTTGGTGGGAAAGTCAATGCAATTAGGATTTTAGAAGGTTGGGTGATAGGGCACAAAGGTTCAATTTCAAAGCATTGTTTACTACAGTGCTGTTGGTTTGTTTCTAGGCAGTTACATGGATCACCTATGCTCACTAAATTCATTATAATGGTGAACAAAACACCTAGGGACAGAATAGCAAGCCCAACTTACAGTCCCCACACAAGCTAAAATTCATGTCATTGACTAGAGTGACTGCAACTGATCAGGAGCTGAAAGAGGACAGGAAAATTTAGGAAGAAGGGCCCTTTCCCTCAGAGCTTGAAGGCTTCTCTGTAGCCTACGCCAACAAGTCTGGGGAAAAAAGGCTAACACTTTCAATATTTAAGCTTTTTGGGCACTTCCCATGGGAAGCTGTCCCTACCAAAGTGGCCATAGGCTGCAGTCCTCTGATAAATTGGCTTCTTCAGATCCAGATCCCTGGAATATACAAGTCCGTAACTTAATATGTAGCATTCAATTAAATTAAAGCAAAACAATCAGCAAGACTCATTTTCAAGACTTCTGGCAAATGAGTTCAGTTCTCTGGGGTATGCTAGGAAAGAAGTTTGTGGCAAAAGTGTTTGTTACTTCCCTGGTGTCCAAACTCCTTGCACAGTCCTTATTAGTAACTATAGTTCTTGTTTTTCCGTCCCTGGCTCAACAAATATGAAAACTTGTCATTATTCTGAGACATTGCAAGTGTCAAAAGCTCATCTAAAATCATGGAATACTTACCGAGGTCCCATGCCCACACCCTACCATGGTTATTTTCTTTGTAACAGCCATGCCCATTCATCTGTACTAAAATTTCTTTTAAGTAAACATCCCTTAGGTAACAGGAGCACAAAGCCTATATCAAATGTGGAGGACTTTCTAGGGTGGTTAGTCTAAGCCATGCAGCACTGTAATTTTAGAGTTTTCCTAATAATTTAAGCCTTTACTGACGGCAATTTAAAAATGACATCAACACGTTCTAGGAATTACCATGTTTCCCCACTCCAGTCTTCCTTCACACCTTCACTTTCTCAGATTTGAATATATCAAGTATATATACATACACACCCACACCCTCAATGTTTTTCACTAGCAATAGTCTTTACCATCTTTACCTGACAATGACCCCAGGGCGGAGGTCAAAATTCTTCTTCACAATCTCTAATAGCTCTCTCTCACTCTTCTGAGAGGTGCCATAATGGAAAATGGAGATAGACAATGGATGAGATACTCCAATAGCATAAGAGACCTAAAAGAATTTAAATGTCGTAAGAGTCAGTGATCAAAAGACCCACATACTTGTGTAATACACTGGTATCAAAAAAAGACAAGTAGATAACTGCTAAATGCCCTCCCGCTTACATGCCTTTTAGTCAACCCAGTTATATAGAAGTATATACCTGAACAAGAACCCTTCTGCACAGACCTCCTTTAACAAGGGATTTTGCCACCCAACGAGCAGCATAAGCAGCTGAACGGTCCACCTTGGTATAATCCTTTCCTGAAAAGGCACCTCCTCCATGAGCTCCCCAACCACCGTAAGTGTCCACAATGATTTTCCGGCCAGTCAAACCAGCATCACCCTGAAATTATAGGATTTAAGTTACTTTATGCCTAATCCTTTCCAGTGGTTCTAGATCAGGCTTGTTAAATGGTTATTCAATATCACTTGGCAAATATCCTCAGAAGAGGCACAGGTAGGCTTCAAAAACCCTAG
The DNA here is from genome assembly GCF_937001465.1 of Orcinus orca. Classification (NCBI taxonomy): domain Eukaryota; kingdom Metazoa; phylum Chordata; class Mammalia; order Artiodactyla; family Delphinidae; genus Orcinus; species Orcinus orca. The sequence continues at coordinate 14,379,367 of NC_064571.1, forward strand.
GAAAAAGGTGGAAGTAGCCAAATTTTAGCAAGTAACAGAAGACCCAAAAAAGCAACTGAATTGACATTGTAAGACCTTACCTGAGGCCCACCAATAACAAATCTGCCACTTGGCTGTAGATGATAGATTGTATCCTCATCAAGATACTTTGCAGGTACAACGGCTTTGATGACTTTCTCCTTTAGGGCATCCCTCATCTCATCTAGACAAACTTCTTCATCATGCTGAACAGATATAACAATTGTGTGGACTCTGATGGGAAGCACAGCACCTCGGTCCTGCATATACTGCACAGTCACCTTGAAAGTGAAACAGATCATCAGAACATCAATCTATTAAACAATAGCTTTGTTCCTGATTCTCTACCCTACATTACAATACGGAGAACAAACCATATTCTTCTCTTAGCTTTAATCAAAACACCTTACTGAAGTCCTGTGCCAATGTAATGTGTGTAGTTTTGACACTCGTCACTTACTTGAGTTTTAGAATCTGGGCGTAACCAAGGCAAAGTGCCATTCCGGCGTAGTTCAGCCAGTTTGGCATTGAGCTTGTGTGCTAAGACAATGGTTAATGGCATACATTCCTCTGTTTCATCAGTGGCATAACCAAACATCAAACCCTAAAAAAGGAAAAGTTACCAATGCAATCAATCCAAGCTTTAGAATTTAATGTTAGAAGAGATGCAAACAGATGTCTACCAAGATACCTGGTCTCCTGCACCAATGTCTTCCTCATTCCGATCAAGATGAACACCTTGAGCAATATCTGGTGACTGTTGCTCCAAGGCCACTAGCACGTTACAAGTCTTGTAGTCAAACCCTATAAACAAAACGATGTTTTTTTGGTTTGTTTTTAAAGGGCCATAGCAATACTTTGTATTTACGACAAAGTAAATTTGTCATTTTAAAATTATCTGGAATTCTAAATGCTGCTAGAGAAATCAAATATACCTAAAACTTAGTACTTTTAAAGAATAGGGCTGGAACAAAAACACTAAAAATATACAAGTAGAATTAAATATTCCCAGGAACACTCTAGAAGATACAGCTAGAGAGGACTGAAAAAAAATACCTGGAAAAATGAGGTTAGAAAGCCCACTCATTAAAACACACCTTTGGAAGAATCATCATATCCAATGTGTTTAATGGTTTCACGAACCACTTTCTGGTAGTCAACAGCAGCTCTGGACGTAATTTCCCCAGCAAGAAGGATCATTCCAGTTTTAGCAACAGTTTCTAGTAAAAGAGAGGTTCACAGTCAAACATCACTTTTATGAAGTAATTTTCATGCTACCTTTTCATCAGGTGATAAAGCAGTGTTCTGAACCTACCACAAGCCACTTTGGCATCGGGGTCCTGCTGAAGGTGGGCATCAAGAACAGCATCACTAATCTGGTCACAAATCTTATCTGGGGAAGAAAAAAATTCCTGGCTTAATTTCTTTAATTCACTGATAATGTCATGTATGTCATGCCCCCTTCCCCTATAACTACAGCTGGGAAGATCTCTGTGTTTTCTTTTAAAAAAACTGTGGCAGGAATTCCCTGGCAGTCCAGTGGTTAGGACTTCGTGCTTCCACTGCAGGGGGCATGGGTTCAATCCTTGGTCAGGGAACTAAGATCCTGAAGGCCGCTTGGCAGGGCACCCTCCCCCCACCAAAATTGTGGCAAAACCTATACAGCATAAAATTTACCAATTTAACCATTTTCAAGTGTACATTTTCAGCGACATTCCAAGTATGGAGATCTTAACTGCTATACTGCTTTCACAGAAACCATTTCCCTGAAGAATAAATGCTGGATATAGTGCTACATGTTTCCTAACTTGACACCTTGTTCTTCATATAGCTGTACCACAGATCACCAATTCAGATAAGCCAGCAGAACACCCAGCATGTTTAATACATTTAAGCTCATTGCAGTCTATGCACTTTACACCTTTACAAGGACTTCAGTCCCATCTTTAAAGTATATCAGACATTTTGAAAAATTAAGTTCCTAGGCAAAAACAATTTCTATTGTTAAACAGGATAGCCACATAATGGAGATTGATTAAATGGAAGTAAGTAGAAAGTGTTTTATCTTCCATTCAAAAGCAAAGCAAGGAACATTTACCTTCACAGCATTAATTTTCAAAGACAATGGTACTTACATCTTATCCCCCGAATTTAAATTTTTCATTATAAATCTAACCAACCAGAAAGGTGAACCGTTTATCAATCTCTCCCTGATTCTAAGGAACGCCAATTAGGGCAGTGAGAAATAAAGTCAGAGTTAAATGAGGAAAGCAACGACACTTCATGAACAAAGGGAATAAAACGGCATTTGATTTTGTGTTAAGAGTAATCCAGGAACAAGAGCCGAATAGACTGGAAAATCCCCAAATGTATTCTGAATCCTTGCTGATCTTCCCCTCACTGTACTGCCCTCTATTAAAAATCAGGAGAACAGAAAAAAACCCCGAATATCACTTTCCTAAATTTTCTATAACCATCTAAAAAAAACTTAAGCAAAATGTGTACCGCAGTCCAGTCAGAGGCCCAGGACAATCTAAACATTTACAAATGCCTGCAGCTTTAAGTTAATAAAAGGCGGTTCAAATACACAGTGCAGTTCTCAGCGCTGGGGGAAAACAAACAAAACCACCCACACCACACCTGACCTTCACTCATCAGGATCTCGGGGTTTGTCCTCTCCTCTACCACTAGGTTGCTCGTGGGATTTCATCATAGGCACAGTAAGCTTGCTAGAGGGAAATGGATCCTTAAACCAACAGACGAGGCATCTGTCATTGTGGTCATCCCAAGAAAGGGCTGGACCCGTCTATTAGAATAACGATCTTCACTAAGTGAGGTTTTCAGGCTGGGATCGAAAGTTCCTTGAAATAGCCTCATTGGTTCACGTGTAAATTGATCGCCATAATGGCGGACCGGTGGACAAAGCCCGGAGGATGATATATGGAGTAAAAACCTTGCCTAACAGTCAGCCCCAACGCAATGGCGCCATACACTTAATTCATGCTTCCTATCCTTTTCACGCACAATCCAAATAAGGAATGCCTCCTCCGACAAGCACTATATTTAGTTGGAGGCTGTCACCTTGACGCGAGGCCATATACCGGCTAAGGACACGTCGTATTCTTCAGTGTAGCCAAAGAATTAACGGGAAGAGCGGAGGCCCGGTGGTCCGGGCCACGCTCTGCAAACCAGCCGGCTCCCTCGCCCAGAAGCCACATGCGGCAAACACGTGGTTGAGGCTGCAATGCGGGGCGCGCGCTCTCGCGGGCCGGACGCGAGCACGCGAGGCGGGCCGCCCACTCGAGGTGGCTCGGACCGCAGGGCGGGGAGAAGGAACTAGTGCCCTCCCCGGCTAGAACACGAGCGGCCACGGCCCCCGCCCTTCTCGTTTTCTGGAATCTTCCGCATGCCGGGGCGCGCGGCCGGATGGGAGGGGAGGAGAGAGGAAGGGGGGGCGGCGGCCACGCGCTCGGCAGCGGCAGCGCCACGAGGAAGGCGCGCGGCCGCCGCTCTTTCCACCAGCAGCCGGGAGAGGGCCACCGGCTTGGGCACCGCGGCCGGCGGATTCTGCCGGCCAGTCCCGACCCCGCGCCCCGCCCCTCGCTTCGCTCCAGGCCCCGTCACCTCACCTGGGTGGCCTTCCCCCACAGACTCGGAGGTGAAGAGGAACGTGCCCTCCTCGATGAACGCGTCGTGGAAGCCGTTGAGCTGCCCGTTCATGGTGATGGCGGTGAGTGAAAGTGGCGTTGAGGAGAAAAAGCGACGAGCCGACAAGTGCGAAACGCGCTAGCAAAAGACCGCGTTCTTGTCAGCTCGAGCGGGCGGCGCGGAGCAAACGAGGCGGCGGGCAGCGCGGCCTACTATTTATACACGGCGCCCGCGCGCGCCCGGCTCGGGCCCCGCCCCTCGGCGCCGCGCGCCAATGCGCCACTCGCGCGGGGACGGGGGAGGGGAAGGGGCGGTGCACCGAGGGGAGTTCGACCGAACCATTCTGCCAGGCAGGGGGAAGGGAGCGGAGGTAACGCGCCCTTCTCGCGAATATTCGCCATCTTAAGCACTAATAAGGAGTGAGGGGAAAGGCAATATACTGGGTCGTTGTATGCTTCCGTGTTCGACGTGGGAGGAAGAGAGACAAGGGCTTTATGGGCCTGCTCCCCTGTGCTGTGACAATGGCACCTCCCTTCCGACCGTTGGCCGGGCTACCTGGCCGCTAGGTCGCGTCCCCCAGCGGGGGCAGCGGGAATCGTCGGGGGTTTTGTCCTCTGGCTCTCCCCGAGGGTCTTTCCGGCTGCCCTGCCTGGGGATGCCCGGGTGACAGGGAGCCAGTGGCCCACAGCCACGTGAAAGTGGCCATCTTGGCTGGTCAGCGTACGATCCTTCGCACGGCCTTGTGCATCCTCGCCCTGAGCGCAGCCGGCGGCTGGCAGCCCTGCGGGGGGCCGTCTAGTTGCTGGCAATTTCTTGGTTAATGGTTCTGTGGTGAAAATGGCCGAAAAGCGGAATAAAGAGAGTTCTGTCATCGATTTCAACGATTGCCGTCCCCCTTCCGCCCCCAGCGCTACAGTTTCTGAGAGAGGCCCTCACTCTTTGTGGACCCTACGGTGGAGGCCGCGCTCGGCCCCTCGGCTCCAGCCTTTTCCCCAAGAAAGGAGGCAGCTCACAGGCTCACCTTGCATTTGCTGACTTTACTACCTTGGAGGAGGAAAAAAGTCGATGTTTAGAGTATGATTTCAGTCTTCTGTTCAAGAGACTGTTGAATATTGGGGTGGGGGGAGCCCCGTTTACGCCCTTGTATGTGATTCAGCAGATCTCTTGACAAGGTGATGGTCTGTTTCCTGAAGCTTTCACTTTAAAATGTCCACCTGCGTTTGTGCCAGGTTTGCCCATTTAAAGGAATTATAGGGAGAGAAGGGAAAAGAACAAAACCAAACTTGAGCCAACGAGGAGCCGGGAGTCGGGGACCGATTTCATGGCTCTCCGTTTGGAAGGAGCCCACAAGTGGCGGGTGGGCCGGTGTCACTTCCGTCCCGCACAGGGGCTTCGGACTTGGTGCAGGGCCGGGGCCGGGGGCTGCTGCTGTCGCGGTGGCCCCGAGCGCATGAACTTCGGGTTTAATGATGTTATTAGGAGACCGCCTGCTCCTAGGATAGGATGCACGTTACCCTGGGGAGACGAATAAGACCCCTCGCAGCAGCGTCCAGCTGCCTACCGCTCAGAGAAGTAGGTGAATTCGGAAGAACAATCCTCTCCGCGGCTTGCGGGAGGAAAGGTGGGTTTGCTGATTGGGAAACAATGGAAGCACTTGGGCTGTGCTTGGGGCTTTCACAAAGAACGTTATAAAAGGGCCCATCTCTAGACTTTATGACCACATCCATGGTCCTTCAAAGCAGGGAACAAGAAAAGGCTAAATCACAAAAGAGACAATATAGATGTTTATATTTGTTTCTGTTTTTCAAACTAACTTATGGAAAAATAACTGTGTAAGACGTTAATCATTTCTTGTTTGTTTTAGAGTAGTTGGCTTTTTTTTTTTTTTAAGCAGAATGCCAATTTGTTAACTTACAATGTGGAATAAAATTCCCAACTGAAACAAATTGCATGTGTAGGCTGCTCAGTGCGTTATCTTCCAGCAGAAAAATCTATAGGGGAAGCTAGAATGTAAAGTTATTTGATTAATACGGAGTCAGAGCAAGGAGATTAAATTCAATGATTAGGTCATTAAACCCTGATACCCCTATGCTAACAACTCCACATGGGGTTGTTCCTGCCAAGGAGATTAGAATCAGCTGTTCATACTTGCTTACCTACTCATTCTTGTTCTTAGCATACGTAATTTAATGGTTAAGGGTAGGGGTTTTGGAGTCAAGCCTCTGCCACTTATTAACAGTGTTGAGCAAACAGCTAACCCTCTCTACTCCTCAGGGTCCTCAGTCTGTAAAATTGGGGTAATAATCATACTCTCATAGGACTGCATCAAGAATTAAACAAAATCATGCAAGCAAAGTCTTTAGCACAGTATCTAGCACATAATAGTTAGCTGTAAAAAATAACCCTTCGGTGGCTTCCAATTGCTGTTAGAATAAAGACCAAAATCCCTACGTACCCTTAAAGGCCTCAGTGTGATTTGGCTGCTACTTCTTTAACCTCATCTTGTGCCACTCTCTCCTTTTTGTCTTCTACTTTGCATTCTTTTAACTATTAACAGTTAAATTTCTTACTTGATTATGCTCAAAACAAAGCACATTTTCATTGATTTATATGTTTCGCATTGTCCCTTCCTCCCACAAATATTTACAAGCGTTTCTGTCAAGCAGACCCAGTATTGGTGCCATGACAGTCTTGGTCTCTGCCCACCCATAGCTCTAAATGAGGGGAGATGCCTGGCTAATTCCTCCCCATCCTTCCCACCCAGCTCAGCTGCCACTTCCTGGATGTAGCCTTCAGCTGCCTCTTTCTGGATGAAATCTTCACCTACACAGATTTCTCACAGGGTCCTGTGTTTTTCTACATGGCACTCAGTGCTCTTTGAAATACAGATTTGGTGATTATTTGATGAATGTCTCAACTCCCAGTTAGATTTGTAAGCTCCATGACAATAGGAAGGTGGTCCGTTTTGCTCAGGCTTTGTTGCTGAGAGCCTGACACACAGAAGGTGCTTAAGAATGTTTGTTGGAGGAGAGGGAGAGAGAAGAGAGGGAGAAAGGGAAAGAGACACAAGGAAAGGATGAGTAAATATAAGGGATGGCACAAAGAAGTGGAGAAATGAGAAACCCTGGGGATCATGGAAAATCAATGAAAAGAGCCACCGCGTTGTTTTAGTCACCAGCGTTATAATTTATAACCCTGCGAGCTCTTTCCTAACAAGGAAGCTCATCGTCATCCTGTTCTGAGAGGAATGAGGTATCTGATTCCATACATTAGTGCCCTAAGGCTGAAATAAACTAGGAGGAGTTATTGGTTTATTTCATATTTAACATGAATGAGATTTGTTGAATGTGAAATGTTGCAAAACACATAGAAAAAATCGAATCGCCTAAAGCCTCCGGATCTCAAACCAAAGAACGTTAATGTGGCAGTAGTTCCATGAAAGAGGCAAGGTTGGTATTGGATAAACTGGTGTGTGGGACTCAGCAAATATGATGACTCCAGGTCTTATCCATCTGCCAGTTAAGGAGAGAGTACCAGTAAGTAAGAGAAAGCATGTGCAGTGCAAGAAGCTGTTGATTTGACAGGAAAACAGAGGGAGATGACACTAGGTATATCAAAAAGCAATAGTAGAGTGTGGAGATGTTGAGAAGAGAGCTCCTAAGCTTTCCAGACTGCCTTCTATGTGATGACAGGACAAGAAGAAAGAAATCTAGGCCAGACGTCTCCAAAATTGTGCCAGTTCTTTAGGGCCAAAGCTCAGACATGGCCTCAGAAGCAAACTAGCTCTAGTGAGTTCTGAAACAAGTACTATGTGAATCCCCTCAGTGTTAGGCTTCTTGTAATCTGTTTTTGTTTCTCTGTTTTTCTCTCCTGATAATCAGACCTTTTAACAATCCCAGTAGGTAGAGAGGGATGGAAGAATGCATAGGGTACAATGAAGAAGACACTGAAGGAGACAATAATATAATGATGATGACATCTATAATTTATCGTGACAGGCACTTTTCTAATATCTGTGCCTCACAACAATTCCAGTGAGGCATATATTATTTCTCTTCCTATTTTATACATGAAGGAACTAACATGTAATTCTCCCAGGTCACACACCAAATCAGTAGTGGACTTGAAATTGGATCTGAGCTCTAAATTCATGTTCCTTGCTACAAGTCATAGGATAGATACTTCACACTCCCTGAGGTAATTAACCATAAAATTTGGTTTGTATCCTTCCATACCTTTTTCTATAAACATGCACGCGCACGCACACACACACACATTTACCTGAAACATGGATTTTTCTCTTAACAATTTTCATGGCCATTTCTCCAGGACACTATATAGAGATAGAAATCATTCTATTTTTTTTCTCTTTTAAAAAAATTCTGATAAAATAAACATAACATTTACCATTTTAAAGTTCTGTGACATTAAGAACATTCACATTGTTCTGCAAAATCATTCTTTTTAATAACAGTAAAACATACTATATTGTGACTCCATACAGTTCATTCAACTGTTGGCTTAATGGTTGGTATTCAAGTTGTTTCTCATTTTTGCCATACACACAATGCTGATGAAAGTAACATCTTTGTACATATACTTTTGTGAAGCAGTGTTTTTATTTTTGTGGAAGAGATGTCTCAAAGTGGGATTGCTGAGACAAAGGATATGTACATTTTTACGTTAGTAGTTACAGTCAGATTACTTTCCAATGGCTGTCAAAACTTCCCGTGAGAAGTATGAGAAGGGTAGGAGAATATCTAGAAACCACAAAGGAAAAAAAAGACTGATGGACTTAACTACATAAAAATGAAAAAATACTGTGCAAGTAAAAGACAAACAATAGTAGAAAACATTTGCAATACATATGACAGACAAAGGCTTAGTACCAATTGATGGGAAAATGACAAACAGCCCATGAAAACTAGGAAAAAGAGTATAAGTGAGTAATTCACCCAGGAGGAAATGCAAACGTACGAAATGATACTTAACCTCATTGACAGGGAAATGCATTAATTAATTTGTATAGTGAGTTTGGGAAAAACAAGACGTGTGGAGGAGGGGAGGGTAGAAGGAGGAATCTAAAGAACAGGAAGCTCCGTCTCTAGCTCCCCCATTAGTTTGGCCTTTAGTGGAGCTTTCGTTTTTCTGATGATTGATCCTTATGTGGCTTTTGATTCTTTGTTGTTTTGGGGCATTTAACTCAGAAAGAGTTAAAGACATTTAGTAAAATTGCTCTAACAAAGTCCCTTCCCTAACTATTTACTTATTTATATAAACAAGGTTGCTCAGTGCTTATACCTATAAAAATGAAAAATAGATCAGTAACGAACCCTGTCTCTTTCTAGCAATAAGTAATATTCTTTCATGGATTTTAAACTAGTATACATACACACACATGTGTTTATATGTTTTTCCTTTTTTGATTGATAATTATAAAAAATTAGAATATATTTATTTTGATCAGTCATTTACTGATTATTAGTAAGTCAAGCCAAAGGAAATTTTGCTAACTCTTAGAGACTTATAGTTATAATAAACATTTTCTGATATATGTATTTCAATTTATATGCATATTTTGGTCCAGAATAGGTGATAGGGTGATCAATAAAAGACTTGGAAGATAAAATATAAAATATATTACACTAGTATAAAATTCTGCTGGGGAAGTAGATTGGAGTTCACAGAGAAAAAGAAATAATACAAATTTTTGCACTATTAAAGAAGAATTTTTCATGTACTTTGTTTTTTTTAAATGAATTTATTTTATTTATTTTTGTCTGTGATGGGTTTTCATTGCTGCGTGCAGGCTTTCTCTGTAGTTGAGGCAAGCGGGGGCCACTCTTTGTTGCGGTGCGCAGGCTTCTCATTGCGGTGGCTTCTCTTGTTGCAGAGCATGAGCTCTAGACATGCAGTCTTCAGTAATTGCAGCACGCAAGCTCAGTAGTTGTGGCTTGCGGGCTCTAGAGTGCAGGCTCAGTAGTTGCGGCGCACGGGCTTAGTTGCTCCAAGTCATGTGGGATCTTCCCGCGGACCAGGGCTCGAACCTGTGTCCCCTGCATTGGCAGGCGGATTCTTAACCACTGCGCCACCAGGGAAGCCCTGTTCATGTACTTTTAATTTTTATTTATTTATTGTTCATTATGTCTATTTTTAATTTTTTTTTGGCCACACCACACAGCTTGTGGGGTCTTAGTTTCCTGACCAGGGGTCGAACCCAGATCCTCAGCAGTGAAAGTGCAGAGTCCTAACCACTGGACTGCCAGGGAGTCCCATATTGTTCATTATTTTTAAATGAATGATAGTGGGTATTAACTCTATGATATTTAGATTCCACTGGATCTACTTAAGAGTGATGGCTTAGTATATTTTAAATGCCAATATTTACAATGTGTTGAAAGATACAACCTTTCAACCATTTCTTAATGGTGAAAAACTTTAGCTGTCTACTTAAAAATATGCTTATAGCATATAATTTTAAAAAATTATTTTTGGAGTTAAAAAGCCATAGAAATTTGAAGAACGTCTACCTAGATCCATTTGAGAAGAAAGGGTATTCCAAGGATTCATCCTCAGATTGTTTAGAAATAGATTTCTCCACAACATTGTAAATCAACTATACTTCAATTAAAAAAAAAGAAAAGAAAGATATAGATTTCTCTAAGTTTATGTAAAAGTGATTGCAAAAGCAGAAACTTCTTGTGAGCCAAGTCCAGGTAGCATGTGAAATATCAATACTGTAATAACTCTCCAGTCCAAAATAGTGTGTAGATGCTATTAATCAGATTTTTTTTTTTTTTGCGGTACGCGGGCCTCTCACTGTTGTGGCCTCTCCCGTTGCGGAGCACAGGCTCCGGACGCGCAGGCTCAGCGGCCATGGCTCACGGGCCCAGCCGCTCCGCGGCATGTGGGATCTTCCCGGACCGGGGCACGAACCCGTGTCCCCTGCATCGGCAGGCGGACTCTCAACCACTGCGCCACCAGGGAAGCCCATAATCAGATATTTTGCAGGGTTTCTCCAACCTTGGTGGCAGTGACATTTTGTGCTGGATAATTTTTCGTTGTAGGGCACTATTCTGTGCACTATAGGATGTGTAGCAGTATCCCTGGCCTCTACCCACTAGATGCCAGTAGCAACCCACCCCCACAGGTTATGACAACTGAAAATGGGCTCCCCAGTTGAGAACCACTAAGCTATTGGAAACATTGCAAAGTTATAGTTAACGCTGCAGTTCAAAAGTCAGGGTCCAAGTTGTGCCCTGTCTGGAAGGCAGCCTTGCTTTCAGTCTCTGAGGATTGGGATGAACTTGTAAGTCCCTAAAAGCCTTCCCTGATGAAGCCCACAGCCCTGCAGGGTGTAAGCCCGCTGTGTGTGGACTACTATAGACCTGAGTCTCTGGGAATAGCCTGACAGGGAATAGTCCCACTTGGCTGGGCTTTTGGACCCTGGATGTGGAAGCAACACAGGGGAGGAGGGGTGGTGAAGCAGATTGGAGGCTGGCCACTGCCCTCACTTCCTAGAGATGAAGCCATAGTATGGAGAGGGCCTCCCAACCTGAGATCCAAGAACACCAGCTGACCAGACATATCTCATCCAATTGAGCCTAAGCACCATCCAGGAACACAGGACTATGTGTCTGTGGCGCTTCACCTTTACTCTAGGGGCAGGACATTTTGGTGGATGCCACTATTTGCTCTCCTTGCGGGTGACACTGGACCTGGACAGGAAGTGGCCCTTGCTGGACAAGTTCCTGCTCAGTTAAATTGCTCAAAACCTGCAAATTCAGTGCTTGTGGTCCAGAGCCACAGGGAAATGCCAGCTCCCTGCAGCACAGTGGTTCATAACCCTTTTTGTAGGTCTGCAGAAAGCTGGGGATCTCTCCCTAGAAATACGCAGCACATATACTCACACACACATAATTGAATATGTAATTTCTGAAGCTCAACCATATACTACAAGTTAAGAATCCTTTATAGTATCTCATGAATTTAAATTTACATTCCCTAGTAACCTGCAGTCCCACCTCTAGCAACCTATTGTTTTTATTTTTTTGAGTTTTTTTTGTTTATTTTATTTTTTTAACATCTTTATTGGAGTATAATTGCTTTACAATGGTGTGTTATTTTCTGCTTTATAACAAAGTGAATCAGCTATACATACACATATATCCCCATATCCCCTCCCTCTTGCGTCTCCCTCCCATCCTCCCTATCCCATCCCTCTAGGTGGACACAAAGCACCGAGCTGATCTCCCTGTGCTATGCAGCTGCTTCCCATTAGCTATCTATTTTACATTTGGTAGTGTGTATATGTCCATGTCATTCTCTCACTTCGTCCCAGCTTACCCTTCCCCCTCCCTGTGTCTTCAAGTCCATTCTCTACATCTGCGTCTTTATTCCTGTCCTGCCCCTATGTTCTTCAGAACCTTTTTTTTTAAGATTCCATATATATGTGTTAGCGTACGGTATTTGTTTTTCTCTTTCTGACTTACTTCACTCTGTATGACAGACTCTAGGTCCATCCACCTCACTACAAATAACTCAATTTCGTTTCTTTTTATGGCTGAGTAACATTCCATTGTATATATGTGCCACATCTTCTTTATCCATTCATATGCCAATGGACATTTAGATTGCTTCCGTGTCCTGGCTATTGTAAATAGAGCTGCAATGAACATTGTGGTACATGACTCTTTTTGAATTATGGTTTTCTCAGGGTATATGCCCAGTAGTGGGATTGCTGGGTCGTATGGTAGTTCTATTTTTAGTTTTTTAAGGAACCTCCATACTGTTTTCCATAGTGGCTGTATCAATTTACATTTCCACCAACAGTGCAAGAGGGTTCACTTTTCTCCACACCCTCTCCAGCATTAATTGTTTGTAGATTTTTTGATGATGGCCATTCTGACTGGTGTGAGGTGATAACCTCATTGTAGTTTTGATTTGCATTTCTCTAATGATTAGTGATGTTGAGCATCCTTTTATGTGTTTGTTGGCAATCTGTATATCTTCTTTGGAAAAATGTCTGTTTAGGTCTTCTGCCCATTTTTGGATTGGGTTGTTTGTTTTTTTGATATTGAGCTGCATGAGATGCTTGTGAATTTTGGAGATTAATCTTTTGTCAGTTGCTTCATTTGAAAATATTTTCTCCCATTCTGAGGGTTGTCTTTTTGTCTTGTTTATGTTTTCTTTTGCTGTGCAAAAGCTTTTAAGCTTCATTAGGTCCCATTTGTTTATTTTTGTTTTTATTATCAACCTATTCTAAAGAAATATTAGCATTTGATGTGTAAATATGTTGTGTGTGTTTATATCAGCATTTTTTGTAATAGCAAAAATATGGAAAGAGCTTAAATGGATACTAGCAGGGAAATTGAAAAATTGTTCATTCATTCATTCACAATGGAATACTATGCAGCTATTAAAAAGAATGAGGAGCTTCCCTGGTGGCACAGTGGTTAAGAATCCAGCTACCAATGCAGGGGACACGGGTTCAAGCCCTGGTCTGGGAAGATCCCACATGCTGCGGAGCAACTAAGCCCATGCACCACAACTACAGAGCCTGCGCGCCTGGAGCCCATGCTCCGCAACGTGAGAAGCCGCCGCAGTGAGAAACCTGCGCACTGCAACGAAGAGTGGCCCCCACTCGCCACAACTAGAGAAAGCCCACTGACAGCAATGAAGATCCAACGCAGCCAAAAATAAAAATAAGTAAAAAATAAATAAATAAAAAATAAATAAAATTTAAAAATAAAAAGAATGAGGTACAATTATATGTATGGATTGAAAATACGTCTGTGATGTTCTTCTGTATAAAAAAAATTGAAACAATTTTCATCTTTGTAAAAATTATTGCATATGTGTAAGTACAAATGTGTGTGTATGTGTGTGTGTGTGTGTGTGTGTATATATACACATTTATATAGATATATAAAATATGTTTGGGTCCATAGAATAAATACTAAGAGTCTAAGCACCAAACTTTATAGCAGCTACTTCTGTGGGGTGAGATTTATGCTTTTCCTGTATTCACTCCTGTGTTATTTAAAATTGTAAAAATTTGCAACACTTATTTCTGTAAGTTAAAAATAATATTAACAGCAACAACAAAAGTGAGTTATCTCTAGGGTGTGGAGTGTGGTGGAGGAAACTGCTTCAGTCCAGTCAGCCTAGCCTCCCCAGGTAGAGTAGGCATTTTCTATGGCACAGGTCTCATGGGAAGGTCCCAAATACCAGACAACCTGCTTCTGAGGTGTCAGCACCACTGCAGAGCCCTCTTTGAAAAGGACAGCCCCCCACCATGCTCCATTAATTGGTCCTTTGAAGTCATTTGTCCCTAGGGGGACCACCGAATTTTAATTTTTTTAAATATACAAACTTTACAAAATAGACTGCTCTCTTTCATTCTCTCTCCCTCTCTCCCCCTCGATCCCTCCCCCCTAACCCCGCCCCCCCCCACACACCCTGGATACTGCCCACAGTCCCAGCCTAAGTTACAGTGTTCTGATATATCCTATTCCACAGTATCTATTCCAGAGATATTGCCCTAGGCATTCCTTTGGATTGAGAATTGGAGATTGGACTAAATTCATGGTTTCTGGACTCTGGCTGGGCCTTGAGAACCATTTCTCACAAACCACGCCTTCTAGATGTGGCCTGGTGTGTACAGACTCTGCCCTCTTTTTGGACTCTGGCCCACTGCTGCCACCAATGACACTGCCAGGCTCTGACCCTCTCCCCTTGGCCTCCTGCCATGCTTCCCTCCTGACGTTCCCTCAGACACACTTGGGAGCACATAAACTGGAGGGAGTCGGTGTTGAAGACTTGTATAACTCTCAGCTTTTGCTCTTGTTCTAAGCAACCGAATCACAAAAGACAGTGTCTAATAGTAAGTGGACCCCATGTAGGTGTTCCTCTTGGGAGCTGAGCATGAATACAGCTATCCCTTCCTCTTTACAGTTATTTTTTAGGCTTATTTATTTTTTAAAAAAATATGTATAAAAAATATATATATATGTATAAAAGTAACGAAGCACATTAAGGAAAGTTTGGAGGAATAGGAATGAGAGTCCAGAAATAAACCCCATACATCTATGGTCAGTTGACTTTCTTTTTTTAAAATATTTATTTATCTATTTGGTTGCATGGGGTCTTAGTAGCGGCCGGTGGGCTCCTTAGTTGTGGCTCGCGGGCTCCTTAGTTGCAGCTCACCAGCTCCTTAGTTGCAGCATGTGAGCTCTTAGTTGTGGCGTGCATGTGGGATCTAGTTCCTTGACCAGGGATCAAATGCGGGCCCGCTGTATTGGGAGCATGGAGTCTTATCTACTGGGCCACCGTGGAAGTCCCCATATGGTCAATTGATTTTCAAAAAGGTGCCAAGATCATTCAAGGGGGAAAGAATAGTCTTTTCAACAAATGGTGCTGGGACAACTGGATAGCCACGTGCAAATGAATGAAACTGGGCCCCTACCTCACACCCTATAGAAAAATTAACCCAAAATGGATCAAAGATATATATGTAAGAGTTAAATCTACACAACTCCTAAAAGAAAACATAGGAGTAAATCTACATTGTCTTGTATTAGACAATGGTTTCTTTTTTTTTTTTAATTTATTTATTTATTTGTTTATTTTTGGCTGTGTTGGGTCTTCGTTGCTGCACCGGGGCTTTTTCTAGTTGCAGCGAGTGGGGTCTCTCTTTGTTGTGGTGCATGGGCTTCTCATTGTGGTGGCTTCTCTTGTTGTGGAGCACGGGCTCTAGGCACGTGGGCTTCAGTAATTGTGGCACATGGGCTCAGTAGTTGTGGCTCACAGGCTCTAGAGCGCAGGCTCAGTAGTTGTGGCACACGGGCCTAGTTGCTCCGTGGCATGTGGGATCTTCCCGGACCAGGGCTTGAACCTGTGTCCCTTGCATTGGCAGGTGGGTTCTTAACCATTGCACCACCAGGGAAGTCCCTAGGCGATGGTTTCTTATATACGACACCAAAAACACAAGCAACCAAAGTAAAAATAGATAAGTTAGAGTTCATCAAAATTAAAAACCTTTCTGCATTAAAGGAAACTGTCAACAAAGTGAAAAGACAACCCACAGAGTGGGAGAAAATATTTACAAATTATATATCTGACAAGGGTCTAGTATCCGGGATATACAAAGAACTCTTACACCTCAACAATAAAAAAACAAGAAATCTAACTTTTAAATAGGCGAAGGATTTGAATAAACATTTCTCCAAAGAAGATCACAAATGTCCAATATGCACATGAAAATATGGTCTAAATCATTAGTCATTAGAGAAATGCAAATCAAATGCAAATCAAAACAGTGAGATACCACTTCATGCCCACTAGCATGGCTATAATAAAAGAGACATAATAACAAGTGTTGAGAATGATGTGGAGAAATTGGAACACTCATATATTGCTGGTGAAACTGTAAAATGGTGCAGATACTATGGAACACAGGTTGGTAGTTTCTCAAAAAGTTAAACATAGGATGATCGTATGACCCAGCAATTCCACTCCTAGATATATACCCAAGAGAGCTGAAACATATGTTCACACAAAAACTAGTATATGAATGTTCATAGCAGTTTTTTCATAATAGCTAAAAGGTGGAAACAAACCAAACGTCTATCAATCATAAACAGAATGTGGTATATCCATGCAGTAGAATATTATTTGGCCATAAAAAAGAATGAAATACTGATACATACTTCAGTGTGGACAAACCTTGAAAACATTATGCTAAGTGAAAGAACCCAGTCACAAAGGACCACATATTATGATTTTATTTATATGAAATATTCAGAATAGGAAAATCTATAGAGTCAGAAAGTAGATTAATGGTGTCCAGGACCTGAGGAAAAGGGAATGAAAATGATTTGCTAATAGATATGTGGCTTCTTTTTGGGGTGATGCTTGCATAAGAAGTAAGGTGTGGTCAGCTGACTGGGCCAAGCATCACTGGACAGAAGACTCCAGGAGTAGATCCTTACTTAAGCTTTCAGGGACCACTCAATCTTTGATTGTTTGAGGCTCCTATTTGGGCAAAGTTGAAATTCATGGAGTTCTATCAATCTATTAACTTCCCTGGGAGAGACAACAGTTCACACACCCAGACTCAAACTAACCACCAAATAGGCAGAGGATGTGAACAATCTACAAGAAACACAAATAGCGAATAGACATGTAATAGACATGTATTCAACCTCACTTGTAGTTAAAAGAAATGCATCGCAAAACAATGAGATTCCATTTGTCATCGGTCAGATTGGTAAACAAAAGTTTGGTAATGCCCAGTGTTCACAAGATTATGGGGAAATAGGCACCCTCATACACTATTCCTGGGAGCATAAACAGATTCAGCTCTCCTGGAGGGCAATTCAGCAATGTCTGTCTACATTTTGAATGCCTATTCTCAGTGACTTAGAAATTCTACTGCTAGAAATTTGCCCTAGGAATATACTGGCAAAATTATGCCAAAATTATGTACAAGGATGTTCACTGCAACATTGTCGGTAATAACAAAAAAACTGGAAAGCACCTAGACATCCATCAGCAGGGGATAAGTTAAATACACCCACGTAATGGAAAAGTATGCAATAATTAAAACATGAGGTAGACCTGTATATACTGGCATGGAAAGATCTTCTAGATGTGTTTTGTTTAAAAAAAATAAACCAGTGTGCACAGCAATACGATCTTATTTGTGTTAAATTAAAAAATAGATATATGCAGACTTTTTCTTTCAGGAAGGGTACATAAGAAGTGGTGGTAACTTTTGGGGTTGGCAGGAGGAAAAGATAACTTCTGCCTTTTATTTAAGATTTTTTTTTTTTTTTTTTTTTTTGCGGTACGCGGGCCTCCCACTGCTGCGGCCTCTCCCGTTGCGGAGCACAGGCTCCGGACGCGCAGGCTCAGCAGCCATGGCTCAGGAGCCCAGCCGCTCCACGGCATGTGGGATCCTCCCGGACCAGGGCACGAACCCGCGTCCCCTGCATCGGCAGGCGGACTCCCAACCACTGCGCCACCAGGGAAGCCCCCTGCCTTTTATTTGATGCTTTTCTATACTATTTGATTTTTTTTAATACTATGTGAATACAAGACTTTTAAAATAATAAATATTTTAGAAACGGACAAGGAACGTGGAGGGATAAAGAAGAAGGAGAAGAGGGATCCCTTAGTTGGGAGATTATGGTTTGTCCTGACACAGGACTGTCTTGTTTTAGCTGCATTAATGAAAGCATTGTGACCGATCGTTTGGGTTTTAGGAAGGTCACCAGGGCAGCGGGCTGGAGGATGGAGAGGAGATATGAGACTAGAGTCAGGGGGACTGGCCAAAGGCTTTTGCAACAGAGCGGGGCCCAAACTGAGAAAGTGATGGCGGGGGTGGAGACACTGCCTCAGACAGGAGACTTATTAAAAAGGGAGACTGATGGTCTTTTTTTAAAAAATATTTATTTATTTTGGCTGCACTGGGTCTTAGTTGCAGCACTAAGGACTTTAGTTGCAGTATGCGGGTTTCTTAGTCGCGGCATGTGGACTCTTAGTTGCGGCATGCAAATTTTTTCGTTGTGGCATGCACGCAGGATCTAGTTCTCTGGCCAGGGATTGAACCTAGGCCCCTGCATTGGGAGCGTGGAGTTTTACCCACTGGGCCACCAGGGAAGTCCTGGAGACGGATGGTCTTGATGCCTGATTGGATAAGGAGGATGAGGGGGCCGAGGCATCTGCTTTGGGCAAGTGAGTGGATGGTGATGCTGTCCAAGGAAACACTCAGAAGGAAGGAGAGGGATAGAGATGGAAGAGGGTGGGAAAGAAAATAATGAGTTCAGTTGTGAACATGCTGAGTTGATGAACATGTTGAATTTGATCATGTTGAGTAGGCATATAGGGATGGAGCTCAGAGAATTCTGAGTTGGAGATGGAACACATCAGATCGACAACCAGTAATAGTTGAAACTTAGGATTTGGGTAGACCAAAAAAAAGGCCAGGTTCAAAGTTGGACTCTAGAGATCACCTATCCTTAAGTGTTGGGTAGAGAAAGAGGAACCCTCAGTGAGGCTGAGGAACGATCAGAGCTGTGAGAGGAAAACAGGAGGGAGTGGGGTCACACACAACTGATGTTCTCTGTTCCTGGCCGGACACAATGGCTGAATTTTTAAGCTACCCTGGACTTTCTGTTTATGCTCTTGAAAAGGCCACCCACCAGTGAGAATGGCCCCACTCCAAGTTCACGGTCTGTAGCTCTGCTGGGCTCCCCCTGTACCACCCATCAAATTATTTCTACTTATCCTTGGTTGGCTCTGGCTCTCATTCCCCAGTTATTCTAAACTGTCACCATGTTCATTTCTCACCTTTCACTTCCACTCTCATCTTTGTGGCCTATCTTGCCTTTCTACTTCAGGGAACAAACGAGGCCCTCAGGGGTGAGTGCCTTTAACATCTCAGCCCTCTCTCTATAAGTGTATCTAAAACAAGATTTACTTTCTTTCCTAGTATTCAGTCTCAGAGAATGATGTTCAGCTCCTGTTTAGTTCTAGAGTCCCTCCAGGAGATCTCACTGACCCTAGTCCATCCCTGAGCCTCAGCTGCTTGCTCCTTCTTCTGTCTGTATGGCTGTAACACACATTGTATATTTCTCTATCACCACATTTACCTTGTGGAACCAAAGTTATCTCACTCTCTGTCTCCTCCAATTAACTTGATCCTATGCATGAGATTTCCCCCCATTAACCTCTTATTAATATGTAACAGTCAAGCAGAAAAAATGCACATATTGTAAATGTATAGCTCACAGAGTTTTCACAAACTGAATATGTTCATGTGCTTAGCCCCCAGATACAGAAACTAAGCATTATAGTAATAATGTGTTCTCTTACGCGCTCCATCTCCCTCCTCAGGGGAACCACTGTCCAGTCTTTTAACAGCATAGAATAGCTTCAGCTGTTTTTGTAAATTAAAAAAAATAAATCAAAAATAGTATTTACTCTTTTGTGTCTGGCTTTTTTTTTTTTTTTTTTTTTTTTGCGGTACGCGGGCCTCTCACTGTTGTGGCCTCTCCCGTTGCGGAGCACAGGCTCCGGACGCGCAGGCTCAGTGGCCATGGCTTACGGGCCCAGCCGCAACGCGGCATGTGGGATCCTCCCAGACCGGGGCACGAACCCGTGTCCCCTGCATCGGCAGGCGGACTCTCAACCACTGCGCCACCAGGGAAGCCCCTGTGTCTGGCATGCTTGATCATCGCATCTGTGAGAGTCATCCATATTGTTGCATGCAGTTGTAGATAGTTCATTTTCATTGCCATGTAATATTCTATTGTGTGACTAGACCATGATTTATTGATCCATTCAAGTATGATGATAAGTAGCCCCATTTGGGGCAATTGCAAATAGCAGGCACTATGTTGTATTTATTTTCGAATCTCCAGCATTTCACGCATGCTTAGCATAATGATTTGTGTATGAACAGGTAAGAGAATTTAAGGAGTACTTTTCCACTATATTCTTGTATGGTCAGATAATAACTGAGATATTAGATTCAAGCCTGGGTACCATGTTTAAAATGTTTTAAGGGGCCACTGATAATTCTAATTGTCTATTGAGGGCAACCATGGTGGTGTGTCTGGAAGCCATGCTGTATCAGATCTGCTGGAAGGAACTGAAGATGTTTATTGTGGAAAGAGAACAAAGAGGATCAGACATGGACCTGGTTGCTTTTATTTTATTTTTTATTTATTCTTTACAGCATTATTATTTTTAAAATTTATTTATTTATTTTTGGCTGCATTGGGTCTTCATTGCTGTGTGCGGGCTTTCTCTAGTTGTGGTGAGCGGCGGCTACTCTTCGTTGCAGTGTGCGGGCTTCTCATTGTGGTGGCTTCTCCTTTTGTGGAGCACAGGCTCTAGGCACGCGGGCTTCAGTAGTTGTGGCGCGCAGGCTCAGTAGTTGTGGCTCGTGGTCTCTAGAGCGCAGGCTCATTAGTTATGGTGCACAAGCTTAGTTGCTCCACGTCATGTCGGATCTTCCCGGACCAGGGCTCAAACCCATGTCCCCTGCATTGGCAGGCGGATTCTTAAGCACTGTGCCACCAGAGAAGTCCCCTGGTTGCTTTTAAAGACAGCACTGGGCCAGTGGCTAAATATTTGGGAAAGGCAGCTTTCTGCTCAATAATAATCATGATATTGGCTTGTATTTAGAGAGCAGTTACCATATATCAGGGCCTGACACGTGCTGAGGGTTTGCTATCCATTAGTTCTATACAAGAATGGCTTTTCAGGGCTTCCCTGGTGGCACAGTGGTTAAGAATCCGCCTGCCAATTCAGGGGACATGGGTTCGAGCCCTGGTCCGGGAAGATCCCACATGCTGTGGAGCAACTAATCCTGTGCGCCACAACTACTGAGCCTGTGCTCTAGAGCCCGCGAGCCACAACTACTGAGCCCACATGCCACAACTACTGAGCCCATGTGCCACAACTGCTGAAGCCCGCATGCCTAGAGCCCGTGCTCCTCAACAAGAGAAGCCACCACAATGAGAAGCCTATGCACCGCAACGAAGAGTAGCCCCCGCTCACTGCAACTAGAGAAAGCGCACGCGCAGCAATGAAGACCTAATGCAGCCAAAAATAAATAAATTAATTTTTTTTTAAAGTTATCCAAAAGATAAACTTTAAAAAAAAAAGGGCTTTTTAAAGGATGAGACTTGAGCATGAGCTGCCTGGTGAAACTGTGATCACTTCATGGCTGCAGACACTAGCAATTGCTGAGCCCTGGGAAGTTATATTTATAGGCTCGTGGTTTATCTGAAAAGCCCTCCTCTGACTTGGCTCCCTGCCTTATTCCCTTCCTTCTTCCTAGAACTGTCCTTTCTGAGAGCAGCCTCCTGCAGCACCACCCTGGGTCCCATTACAGCAAACAAATTATTAGGTGTCTCTGTCTGGAGCTTCCTTCCACTCCAGGCCCACCTCGCCTGGCTGGGACCATCTCCTTTCCACGCCAGGATATGTCTCCTTCCAATGACTCAGAACTTTCACCTGGGGGCTTCCCTGGTGGCACAGTGGTTAAGAATCCGCCTGCCAATGTAGGAGACACAGGTTCGAGCCCTGGTCCGGGAAGATCCCACATGCTGTGGAGCAACTGGGCCCGTGCACCACAACTGCTAAGCCTGCACTCTAGAGCCCACAAGCCACAGCTACTGAGCCTGCATGCCACAACTGCTGAAGCCTGAGCACCTAGAGCCCATGCTCCGCAACAAGGGAAGCCACCACAATGAGAAGCCCACTCACTGCAATGAAGAATAGCCCCCGCTCGCCACAACTAAAGCCCGCACACAGCAATGAAGACCCAATGCAGCCAAAAGTAAATAAATTAAATAAATTAATTTTAAAAAAACAAAGAACTTTTCACCTGCTTGGATGATGACTCTGGCCAGGGCTGTGGCCACAACAGGCCTGACCCTTCAGGCAGCCAAGGGTCATTTTGGGTTATCCTAAAGTTTGTTTGTTTATTTGTTTGAGACAAAAAGAGTGAGGTAGGAGCAATGAAATTTAGAAAGTACCTGGGGGGGAAAAAAAGCTGCGGAAATCCTTTTTCTAGATGTATCCATCCAGTTTAGGCCTCAGAAAGAAGAAAAGCGCAGACAAATAAATCTGATTGGCTGAATGCAAAAGGTGTTTGTCAGGGGAAGCAAAATGCTGTCATCCTCGCAGGATAAGCTATGCGGCTGGCCCTGGGACAAGATGCTTTATCTCACCAGTGGCGCCTGAGGCTGAGGCTAGGCAACTGCAGAATCACCAAAAAGACAGTGGCCTGAGTTAGACAAGCAGGCCTTGTGAAGTGCTGGCGAGCTGAGTCCCCACCCCTCTCTGCCCTCCCTCTCGCTTTCTCTGCTCTGTTCCCTGCCCGGGCACCCTCCTCTCTCCTCACTCCTATTTCTTCCGAATGCTTGATTTTTTTTTTTTCTTGGAAAGGGGCTAGCAAGAGTCCAAGATTTAGGAAGCTGAACAACATTCGGGCAGATCCCCGAAGCCTCGCTCTCCCCCACGTCCACAGCCATAACTCATATCTTCTATTTCTTCTCTTCTACCAGACAAAGCCAAACACACACTAACAGTGTTAACACGATAAATATCAGCAGTCCTGACCTTTCTCTCTGGGTCCTGGAGTCGCCCTGGCTCCCAAGCTCCGACTTGCCTGTGCTTAAAGTGGATTAGCACTTACCCTAGGCCGCAGGGCCCTGCACTTGGGTTTGATGGGAATCAAAATAGAGATTACCTTATTTGACTTAAAAAAATTTCCACTTGAAAGATAGAATCCCCCAGAGAAATACACTGGGGCTTACACATACACAATTTTAAATTGGATTTTAAAAATAGTTTGCCAGCTGTTTGCTAGGTCGTGCCTTAGGTCTCATCCTTGATTGATGTTGGGTCCATCTGGGAAATAAGGCCAAGAGGGGACAGAGAGACTGGCAAGGCGGCAGGATCCTGGATGCCTGGGGACGTTCCCAGGAGCCCTGGCAGTTGTTGCCATGGGCCTTTGGAAACCCTTGGAGCCCTGGCACCAAGGGCTGTGTCTCACCCAGGGAAACTGTCGGAGCGCAGACCACCTCCCCTGGACCTCATCTCATTCCGGCACTGCTTCTTCTAGGCCAAGTCACGAAAAAAAAGAGATGAAAGAGGACTGCTCTCAGCTGGAAGGGTCTTTCACACTTTTTGTGGCTAAATACTTATTTTAGCTCCTTGTATCACCTTCAAGTGATACATACACGGGCCCTGCCCAGAATTCTCACCACCCCCTCCTCTGTTTCTGCCGGACTGCTTTTCCTCTCTCCGGCCTCAGCCAGAATGTCACTTTCTCAGGAAGCATGAGGGGCAGCAGAGGGCGGTGGTTAAGAACACCAGTGTGCAGGGGGGGTTAAACCCTGGCTCAGCACTTGCTAGCTGTGTGACCTTGGGCTGGTCACTTAACCCTTCTGCGACTCAGTTTCCTCATCTGCAAAAAAACGGGGCTAATGATAGCACCTACCTCACTAGGTTGTTGTGAGGACTCAGTGAGTTCGTATATGGTGTATAGAATATGTAAAGTGCCTAGAGCGTGGCCTAGTATGAAATAGCATCTGCTTTTATTACCCTGCAAAGCACATCTCCCCAGGCTCAGCTGCCTGCCGCTGCCCTGTCTCCCCCCGCTCCTGTACTTCCGTGCAGCACTCTTACCGCTATTGCTTAATTATCTGTCTTCTCCACGAGGGCAGGAAGCATGTCTTGCCACTGGCCAGTCCTCATAACCTAAACCCTGCCTAACTTATGACATACTCAAGAAATGTGTTGGGTTTTTTTTTTTGTTATTCTATAGCTCATTTTTTCTTTACGATTTCACAATTTCAACACTGAATCCTTTTTTTTTTTCGGTATGTGGGCCTCTCACTGTTGTGGCCTCTCCCGTTGCGGAGCACAGGCTCCGGACACGCAGGCCCAGCGGCCATGGTTCACGGGCCCAGCCGCTCCGTGGCATGTGGGATCTTCCTGTACCGGGGCACGAACCCGTGTCCCCTGCATCGGCAGGCGGACTCTCAACCACTGTGCCACCAGGGAAGCCCCTGAATCCTTTTTATTTATTTGTATTTTGACAATAACAATTTCATCCATACATAAAGCTGCTTTCCACTGTTCATCATACTGTCTACCTCTTATCAAACTGGCTAGTTTAAACTCTCATGCAAAATATATCTTCTTACCATAGACTTTACTATCTGCATTATTATTTTTTTCTTTAAAAAATTAAAAAAAAATTCAGTACAGTTTTTAACGGTTACTTTCCATTTACAGTTATTACAAAATATTGGCTATACTCCCCGTGTTGTACAATACATCCTTGAGCCTGTCTTACACCCAGTAGTTTGTGCCTCCCACTACAATAAGAAATGAAAAATAAAAAAGAAGAAATGCTAAAACACAAATATGATCCAGAAGACAGAGAAACTTGGGGCTCTTGGGTCATTTTTCTCCATCTACATTTGCTACATATACGTACTTGGCCTCTTCATTTTGTTTGTCTGACTGTTAAACAAAGATAGAGTTGATGAGTTTTGAGTTCCGGGAATATGAGGATAAGGCTTTGTAATCACGTCTTTTGAAGGAGACTTCTGCTCCTATCTTGTTTTTCAAAATCCAATTCAATATTAAATGCATATAATAGATCATATGAGAAAGTGTAAAACATGAACACCCAACTACCTACAACCCAGTTTAAGATATGTTACAACCCACACCATTGAAGCCCCCCTTGTGTACTTCTTCCCATCCCAGCCCCCTCCTAAATTTTTGTTGCTTATCCTCTTGCATTTCTTTGTAATTTTACCCTAAAATACTCATCCTTGAACCATCTGCTGGTTTTTCACACTTTTGAACTTTATATAAACGAAATTATACAGTGCGTATTCTTTGATCTGCTTTTCTCACCACTCCACATGATATTTGTGACATTCCTGTATGCCGTGGCCTATAGCTGTATAATACTCTGCTATGTGAACGCTCTGCCATTTTTTTCTCCATTTGCCTCTCAATGGATGTTTGGATTGTTTGCAACTTCTTTGCTGTTGCTGGCAGTGCTGCTGTGAACATTCTTGCATGTGACTCCTGGGGCCCACCATCAAGAGTTTCTCTGGGGTTATTTCTGGGACTTAAGGTTTATACATTTTCGACTTGTCTAGATAGTGCTAAATTGATTTTCCAGAGGGATTCCAGCTTCCCATCTGGTCCCAGGCCTCAGTCCCTGCTCTGTTCATCCTCAGGTTCTAGCAGACCTGTTGGAAAGGGGCTTTGAGACAGGGCCAGAGAGAAGCCTGTCAGCTTGCACTGCAGTGACCCCCACTTCCGGGCACAGGAGGTGACAACCTTGCCTGAACAACCTGGAAAATCTCCCCCTGTGGCTTGGGTGGGGTCTGGCTCACAAGCACCACTCAGAGCTGCACAGACAGGAGCAAACTCTGTTGACCCAAAGGCAAAAAGTCCAGTGAAAATCAAACAAATGTCTGGAAACAATATTCTGGCTAATCCATTTCTTTTCAAGATAACAAAAGTTTTAATATTTCTTTGATTAAGTGAAAGTGGTATTAAAAAACATTAATTTCCTTGTTACAGCTTACCTTTGAATTCATTGTTTTAAAATTCCGAAGTGTCTTGAGTGTAGTGGGTTCTCAACAAATATGGACTTTTATTTGGGGCATTCGCTGCCTTGGTCAGCAGGATTATTCCGGCATCTAGCTGCCAAAGCCAAAAATGGAAATGCTCTTTCCTGTTTTCTGCAACTCTCTTCAATGATTTTATGTTGCCTGTTTAATAATAAGTTAAAAGAAAGATGTAACAAGGAAACCTGATGAATTCCTAAGGCCTGTTGTTACTTTCTCCTGGAAACTTACGTGTTTGGCCACTGTCAGCTCAACAGGGTGCCCCGGCCCAACTTCTCTGTCTACAGAGGAGCTCCAAGTTTGTTGGTCACTCACACCCCCTTTTGAGAAGGCATGTTGATCCTTCAAGAAAATGATCCTTGGGGCAGTTTGTAAGCAAAATCTGTTGTTAAAAGCAAGAAGCTACAGAAATAAGCCAGTATTGCATATAAACCTAGTTATACCTAGCTTGGGCTGACTGGTCACTTTGATTCACTAATACATTCTTTTTCTCCCGTCACATGTGGTCACAAACTCTTGCCAATTTGTCTTTTATAATGTTTCTCCTGCCCCTCCCATCATCGTGTTTGGTCCTTTTTCACCTCATGCCTGAACCATAAGAGACTGAAATCATCTCCCTACTTGAGTTCCTCCTCATCTAACCCACCACCTCTGGATTAATCTTTAAAAAATAAAAACCAAGCGACAGCAACAAAACCCATACACAACAACTGTTTTCCCCATGATACCTTGCATTTTGGCCTCCAAACTCATTGGCTTCCATGGAGTAAAATCCAGACCCTTCAGCCAAGGCATGCAAAGCTCTCCCCAAACTCCTTGGGCCTCCGTGGCCATCGCTGCTGAAGCCTGCACAAACATACCCCCAAAGCAGCACAGCTTCAGGGCTCAGGACCCCTGAAGACAGCCACAGACCGGGGGTTCTGAGCCCCTGCTCCATGACGGCCCTACCTTCGGAGTTGTCGTTCCCTCTGCCCCACCCGCTTCTCCAGTGCACCCCGCACACCAAGTTTATCAGACACAGCCAGCCTGTGTCAGCCTCTGCAGCCTCTCCTGGGGCTTCTCCCTGCCCAGAACCCATCCCTCAGCTTGGGTCTCCCAGGTCCCACCCATCCTTTGGGGCCCCACCTCCTCCAAATCTTCCCTGACTCCCTTCATTTGACCACCGCCCCCTCCTCTAGACTTCTGTCCTGACCCAGAACCTATAGCTGATTCCATACAGACCACCCAACTGGATTGGAAGCTCCCAGTGGGCAGGAGTTATGACATTTATGTACACCAGTGCCTTTCGTGTGTTCTGTGCCAATATATGTTGCATTTCAACATAGATGGTGAAGATGACAATGCAGGGGAAAAATTAAAACCAAATAAAAGGCTAATTCCCTCTTTCTCTATTTCAAATTAGACCCTCCCTCCCCCTCCTTCAAAATCTGCTAAAAAAACACTCAGCATAACTTCTTTATCATGTCATGTATTTAAAAAAAGGAAGCAACATTCTAGGGAATAGAGAAGTTGAAAAAGCAAATACATTTCTTTCAATGACTCAAATAGCCTAGGAAAGATAAATAAACAACTTGGACCCGAGACAAAATGTTGTTGGCTACTGAGGGAGCTAATCCAGGTGCTTCTGGGTCTAAGCTGAGCCAAAGCCTGGGTGGGATAGTGAATAAGCCTTCACTGCTGAGCTGGGTCTGCAGGGTGAGTTGACAATAAGGGAACGCAGCTCACAAAAACCAAAAAGAGGGCCAAATTGAACCTCACTGTTCATCTCTGAAATACCAAAGGGTTAATATTGTGTGGGAAGAGTTTTTTGTTGTCGTTTTTTTTTAAACGCCCACATACTCTGGTAACTAGAGTGTGACAAGCACGAGAAGTGTGGTTGTAAATCCACAGGGTCTTGAGTGGAGACCCACCATCTGATTTGGGACTTTCAGAGCTGTGACAGTCACCTCACAGTAGTGTAAGCGTCTTGTTTTGAAGGGTAAATAAACTTCATTTAAAGGGAAAACAAATATTCTGGGAGGGGCCTGTCTTTGTTAGGAGGTAGAACCACTTATCCTAAGTCACGAGTTATACTGCAAATATTTAGGTTTCTTTAAAGGAGTGGGAAAAAAATCTTTTTTCTGCAGTCTTTCCATCACTTCATCCTGCCCATCTCTGCCAAACCCATCTTTCTCAAAAATCCACTTTCACCTTGGGACTCTTTGCTCACAACTGTGTGGTGGCTTTCTGTTTCCTAATGCATGAATGTAATTATTATCATGCCTGGCCCTGAGGTCCCGGCAGTCTGTCCCCTTCCTAAAACTGTTTTCCCCTCCCCACAGCCAGCCTCCTCCCTGCTGGGTGCCCATGCTTCACCCCTGCGCCTGCGTTCCACTGGAGGCCCAGCTCCTCCTTGCAACCTAATGGAGATGTTCCAGTGCTCAGTGAGCTTGGAGCTTCCTGTGAAGCACACAGGAAAGATTTTCTGCGGGTTACACTTAGTTCCCTAGTTAAAGGGTAAAGTCCTCGAGGGCAAGGACCAGTCTTTTCCGCCGCTAAGCCCAACTTCTATGTCTGGACTACAGCCAGCCCAGGGTGGCTCTTCCGTGCTAGTTAGTCTTGTCCCCTCACTTCCTTCCCCCAAGACCTACACCATCCCCCTCTGAGTCTCAAATCAGGGCAGCCCTAGTGCCCCCACTTATCTTAATCAGATGAGAATAATCAGAGATGACGTATTTAAAGAAGCCTTGGGCGAGCAATTACCAATAGCTCAATTTCATTTACAAGGGACTTTCACTGTTATCTCATACAGAAGTAGAGGAGACAACTGTAACCCCCATTTACAGATCTGATGAAAACAGAGGGATTAAATGCTCTGTCTGAGGTCACACATGTAGGATGTGTCAGAAGTGGCATTTAAAGTCAGGACATGTTTTACAAAACAGAAACGGGCTCACAGACTTCGAAAACAAACTTATGGTTACCAAAGGGGAAAGGTGGCAGAGAGGGATACATTAGGAGTTTGGGATTAACATACACACGCTACTATATTTAAAATAGATAACCAACAAGGACCTACTGTATAGCACAGGGAACTCTACTCAATATTCTGTAATAACCTATATGGGAAAAGAATCTGAAAAAGAATGGATATATGTATAAGTAAATCACTTTGCTGTACACCTGAAACTAACACAACATTGTAAATAATTTAAACTCCAATATAAAATAAAAATTAAATTACAGTTTTTAAAAATAAAAAATAAATTCGGGATGTGTCTTTTAAGTCTGTCAATGTCCTTTTTCCTATACCAGGTTGACTCTTGGTAGCTAATGGTGATAATAAAGCTATTTTTATTTATGAAAAAGGAAAGATATGTCAATATGTATGTTCAGATTTTTTTCCTAGTTATTACTACCTTGAAGGGTAAATTCTAATTATTACTACCTTGAAGGGTACAAAATATGGAAAGTGTTTTTGTCTTATCTGTCTTCCTGAATTTGGGATTTTAGGATTATTACTGGCCATCTAATGTGTTTATGTTTATCACAGTGAAAACCAGTTAACTTTTTGGGTATTTAATAAAATCCCATGTGTATTTTAGAAAAACTACCCAAAGTGTCATATATTGGTAGCAGTATATTGACATATAAAAGATAACATGTTATTTTTAGGCATTCCTGGAATTGTGAAACTTAGATAGCATATTTATTTTTAAAATGTGTTTATTTAGTACTTTATATGCATTATAAACCTAATGAAAACTCTGGAATGAGTGTGTAAGAACTGGCATTTTAATCTCCATTTTATTTTATTTTTATTTTTTAAAATAAATTTATTTATTTACTTATTTATATTTTGGCTGTGTTGGGTTTTCGTTGCTGCGCACGGGCTTTCTCTAGTTGCAGCGAGTGGGGGCTTCTCTTCATGGCGGAGCATGGGCTCTGGGCGCACGGGCTTCAGTAGTTGTGGCTCGTGGGCTCTAGAGTGCAGGCTCAGTAGCTGTGGTGCACGGGCTTAGTTGCTCCGCGACATGTGGAATCTTCCCGGACCTGGGCTCAAACCCGTGTCCCCTGAATTGGCAGGCAGATTCTTAACCCCTGCGCCACCAGGGAAATCCTATCTCCATTTTAAAGATGATGAAACCAAGACCTAGGTTGGTGTGACCAGGGCCACCCAGCTCATTCATGACCACATCAGTCAGGGTCCCGGCAGGAGGAAGAGGACACACTTAAACTGGATCTTTTCAGCAGAATTCAATAAAGGAACTCTTTACAAAAGCGGGAAAAATGCAAGGGACATTGTGGAGTTTTGGGGAGCTACCTAGGCCTGTGAAAGAGAGAGGAGGGCGCAATCACCAGAACCTGGAGAGAGACACCTTCGGGGGAAGAGACGGCAGCCTGCGGCGACCTAGGAAGGAGTCGGGGTAACTAACAACCAACCTCTCTCTCCTCCTAGAGATCCCCGTTGGCCTTACTTAGGCCAGAAGACAACGGAGCCTGCTGATGTCTATACAGGTCAGTCTCCTGGGGCACAGGGCAGGGCAGAGTCCAGTAGGGCGTGGCTCTAGGGTGGGTTAAGCAAGCAGATGGTCACCAGCACAGAGCTGAATCATGGTTAAGCCTCAGACTTCCTGTCTCCTATTTCTTCCTATGCTCTTTCCATAACACCGTGGCTTAGACACACTGGGTCTTAGCAGAGAATTCCAGAGACGATCCCTCCAGAGACCACCCTTAGGGCCACAGCATCCCTCAGCGTTCAACTTTAAGCTAGCTTCCTAAAAACTTTACTGTGAGAACAAACAATCCAATGGGACCTGCAAATCAGACAGAGTCAGGAAGCTGGTGTGCAGGCCAGACCAAGATGGCGGCAGGGCTGGCAGGTGGAGAAAGCCTACGCTGAAGTCATCACTGGTTCTTGGCCATCACGTCTTGGCAGAGGTGCCCCAGAGCCTTTAATGCAGCTACAGTGGGCATTAGCTACAAGGCTGGCAAAGTCTCAACAAGAAGAGAGTCTACTATCTTTGGCATCTGGCAACTAAAATATCTTGAAAGAAAGATTTCATCTCACAGCCTTGTCTATAACAATATAATTTGCGCTTGGTTACTCTGGCTTTATTTTTATGTAATGCCCCTGGCATGAAACTCCAGGTTTTATGAAGAGAAATTATCTTGGGGCATTGGAGCACTCTGCTTTGGATGAGTTCATTATTCACCTTTATCCTTGGTTTGATGGGGGCGAAAGTCATAAAAGAATTTAATGACAGTGACCTCTTCCAAACCCAGGAGCTATGAGAGCAGTGTAATGAGAAATGCAAAACCCAGTGTTCTCATAGAACACACACTCACCCACAAGTCATGGAGAAAGAATTCTCAGTTCCTGTCCTAGCAGAATTGTTTCCAGAGAAATGAAGTTATGGTTCCATGCAGCTCTATGGTCTGAGTGATCATACACTTCCCCAAAGAAGTGTAACTGCTAGAGCCTATAGTGACTTTGCTCTGAGTTCAATAAAGCCAATTCACTCCTCCCAGCTCTCACCCAAAGAAGAACCTATGCTCTTTCATTGTCCCCCAGGACTGAGGAATATTTTTCCCAGTGCCACTATTTAGCAGTTTCCCTAGTACCATTGGAATCAACCAAAGAGGCACCAAGGTAAACCCATGGATTCTCATGGCAATGGCTTTGGCACAATGGTCTCCTGGCCGTTTCTGCCTCAGGGCTTTTGCACTTGCTGATCCCTCTTTCTGGACTACTCTTACCCCAGATTTCTTCATGGGGTGAGAATATACACAGAAGTAGAATTGCTGGATCAAATGATAATTCTATGTTTAATTTTTTGAGGAGTTGCCCTACTATTTTCCACAGTGGCTGCACAACTTTACATTTTCACCAGCCCACCTAACCTACTTTTACTTATATATCTTGTGTAGTGTCCCTACTCTCTTTTTTTTTTTTAATATTTATTTACTTTTATTTAGGCTGTGCTGGGTCTTTGTTGCGGCATGCAGGATCTTTAGTTGCAACATCCGTACTTCTTAGTTGTGGCACGCGCACTCTTAGTTGCGGCATGCGGGATCT
The DNA here is from genome assembly GCF_937001465.1 of Orcinus orca. NCBI lineage: Eukaryota > Metazoa > Chordata > Mammalia > Artiodactyla > Delphinidae > Orcinus > Orcinus orca. The sequence goes on from NC_064571.1 coordinate 14,411,275, forward strand.
AGTTCCCCAACCAGGGATGGAACCCGGGCCCTTACCCACAGGACCACCAGGCAAGTCCCTTCTCTTACTTGAATGTAAATTTCACAAGGGGAGAGATTTGCTCCCCAAGTGCCTAGAACCTTGCTTGGCACCTGGTAGTGGGTGATCAGCCAGTATTTGTTTAATGAATGCAACTGTTTCGGTGCCTCTGACCTCATTTGCATCATCCTGAACCCCTTAATGCCAGCTTCATGCCGTTGGAGCCGTTCTCAGCGCACCTCCTCAGAGGCTCCCCGCCTCCTCTGCGCGTGCCCCTTGCAACGCTTCTTCCTTTCTGCTTTGTATTCTGGTTATCGGTGAACTTGCCCCATCTCTCCCTCCGAATCCTAAGCTCCTTAATGTTAGGGAGCATGCTTTGTTTATTGTCGTTCTTCTGCCATCTCTCTGGCCCAGGGAATCTATGCTCAACCCACACTCGTTAGAGGGATGTTCTGAATACCTGAGTGACACTGGGGGCTGGGCTTGGGCACTCCAGAGCCCCCCCAAGAATCCCAGGCTATGTGGCCTCTGCACACGCCTCTGAGCCTGGCCCTCCTGGGTCTGATGAGGGCATTGGACCGATGACTTCTTGGGTTCCTCTTAGATATTAGGTGTGCTGTGGAGCCATGTCTTTGACAGAAAGAGCATGGTCCTCATCTTTGAGAGCCCCCAGTCTGATATGAATAAAATAAATATGTCAGAAGAGGTTAAGGACTCAAAGGAAGCCTGTGCCCAGAGCTGTCCGTGCCTGGATGGACGGTGTACCCAGCCTCTCCCTCTCCCAGTCATACTCCCCGCTCACTGGGGCTTCAGAGCACAAAACACCGGGAAACTCAAGGAGAATGCACACACTTCCCATTCTGGTGGAGAGAAAAAAAAATCTTTACAGCTCACGTGATTTCATTGGTTATTTTAAGCTGTTTATTTTTTTCTGTCCCATCCTCAGGGAATAAACATTTGCAGGCAAAACTTGGACTTTGGCGTCTTCCCCCCTTTGCTTAGCTATTTGTGTATAAATACGACTTGAGTAAAATCTCGAAAGGACTGCCAGTCCTGCCTACCCCGCTCCCACTCCCTCTTATTTCGTAAGAAAGACTTAATGAGTTTGTACCCAAGAGCGGAATGTTTCGATGACACTTAAAGCCCTCCACGTATTTAAAAAAAACTCTTTTCAAATGCATAAACAATGCACTAACAATAGTTACAGATTATTAAACAAATCACTCATAGTCCAACAACCCTGACAAAATGCTTTTTATTTTTACCGATTACCTTCCAGTTTTACCCTTATGAGCACATAGTTTACACCGTGGTCATCAGACCGTATAATACCGCCTTGCATGCTACATTTTCCTTTTAACATCTGTAGACAAGTGTATTATTCTTAAATATTACCATTTGGTAAATCCAGGTCAGATCTGTCACTGATTGATTGCCGAGTGAGTGGTTACTGGGCTGTATAGGATACAGAAAGATAGAAATTGTCCCTGCCCTCAAGGAGTTTACAGTCTCACGGAGAGATAAGACATGCATACAGGAAACAATCTCGGACAGTCGGTAGTTACATGGAAAGGTGTGTGCGCAGTACAGATGACAATGCACTCATGGTAAGCAGGTGTTCTGTGTGGTGGAGAGTTTCTCAAGGGTTGGGGAACTGAGAGAAGCCTGCCTCCCCTTGAAGGTGAGAGGGTGATGTGATGAGCAGTTCTGAAGAGGCAGAGGGAAGGGAGGGGAGGGTTCAGATAAGGATAAACGCTCCGAAGGGGCTGAATACAGGGGACATACAGTTCAGATAATACAGCTCGAAGGGGCTGAATACAGGGGACATACAGTTCAGATAATACAGCTCGAAGGGGCTGAATACAGGGGACATACAGTTCAGATAATACAGCTCGAAGGGGCTGAATACGGGGGACATACGGTTCAGATAATACAGCTCGAAGGGGCTGAATACAGGGGACATACAGTTCAGATAAGGATGAATGTTCGAAGGGGCTGAATACGGGGACATACAGTTAGTTTGGGAACCACTGGAGCAATTAACCCCACAGGTACAGAAGGTGACTTTGTTGGGGAATGGTAGGACCAAAGACACGAAGATGCTGAGAATGAGAAAGAGAGCTGGAGCTTCCCGAAAGGGAGACAGAACACAAAGTCGATGTGACTGGGATGACGGAGAGGGATACGGGGGATTCAGTGTTGTTGTCTCAGTGGTCTAGCGGGAGCGCAGGTTCTTGCTGCTGCTGTCGTTTTGGTTTTGAGATACATGGCATCTATCTATCTAGATGCAGCCAGTAGATCTGGGGAGATTTAAAATACTGGGGAGCAGGAGGTGGAAGGAAAGCAGGCCCTGGGCCTTGGGGAGGGATGGCACGCCAGGACTCACAAGTAAACACACAGGTCAAAGCAGGACCTCTCTCCTCTGGTTTATTGCTCTCTTCCTGCCTAGAGCAGTGCCTGGCACTGAGGGAGTCCTTATAAGTACACTATTTGTTGAATGAGAGCTGAATCAAGTCTAGTTTTGCAAAATTTCTGTACAAAGTCCAGCACATCTCAATTCCTCCTCCAGGCCTCAGTGTCAGCTCGCTATGATGGAGTTATTTTTCCAAGTGCGCCTCATGGCCCTTTTGGGCCGGGTCAGGCCGGGAAGCCACATGAGTCTCACTAATCCTGAGCCTTGCTGAGGCCTGTAACGATTGGCACTGGGGGACAGTGACTTAAGGTCCCAGTTAGTCATCCTGGCAGCTGCTTCCTGCCTCCCTTCCCTCGTTGCCTTCTGTTCGGGCCTTTCTTGGGTGGGAAGAGGATATTGCACAGACTCACCAATGATTACCACTGGAAGGCAGCTTACCCAGCGGCACATGCGCCCCTGTCATCAGACAGATGAACTGAGTCAGGCCCAGAAGGGAGTGGGGCTGATTCAAACCCAGGGCTGTCTGGAATCAGCTCACAGGCCAGCCTCATCCACGCAAAAATCTAATAAATGTCACTGAGCATGTGCTACGTGTCAGGCGCTGCTTCGGTGCTGGAGAAACAGCAGTGAGCAAACAGACAAAACTGCGGAGGTGGGGAGAACAATCATCAACCAGATAACTAAGGTGGACGGTGAGAGGAGCCAGGGCAAAAGCAAGGGGGTGGGGGATGGGGCTTGCAATTGTAGGGAGGTGGTCAAGGAAGGCCTCGGCAAGAAAATGACATCAGAGCAAAGCACTGAACAGAAAGCAGGAGGGAGCGTGGGGCCGTCTGGGTGAAGAGTAGTGCAAAGGCCCTGTGGTAGCAGTGGGCCTGGCATGTTCCAGGAACAGTGAAGAGGGATGTGAGGGGAGAGTAAGAGGAAATGAGGCCTGAGGGGTAACGGGGGCGGGGTGCATGCGGTCTCAGAGTCCCCATGTGAGGCCTTTGGCTTTTATTCTTCCCACTCACTGCCCATTGTCTAATTCATGACCCGACCTTTTCCTGTTGACGCTCAGGGGCGCTGGGATGTCTGTGGGCAGAGGGGAGAATGGGGCAGCCAACAGGGCTCTTGAAAGCACATGGCAGTGGCGTGGGCAGCTGCCTGGGCCACCTGTGCTGAGCCCGCCTCCGCGTTCCTGCTCCAGAAGTCTTTCCAGCCGACAGGACAGAGTGACATCCCATTTCAGGATAGGGAGAAAGAGCACAGATGCAAAGCAAAGCCAAATCAATTGAGTACGTAGAATCTTTAAAATATCGGAGAAGGGTGGGACTTCCTGGCGGTCCAGTGGTTAAGACTCTGAGCTCCCAAGGCAGGGGGCCCAGGTTCGATCCCTGGTCAGGGAACTAGATTCCTCATGCTGCAACTAAGAGCCCACGTGCTGCAACTAAAGATCCCGCATGCAGCAACTAAGACCCAGGGCAGCCAAATAAATAAATAAAGATTAAAAATAAATAAATAAAATGTCGGAGGGGAATGAGTTCATAGCTGAAGCCAGTGCAGAGGGCTGAGTCAGACCCCAGCAGCGCCCATGCCTTGGCGGAGTGAAGAATAGAACAAGTATTGATGTAGACGTGCCTGGCAAACACTGGTGCCCAATGGCAACCATTTTATTAGCTCGGGCTTCTCATCTCTAGTGTCCCATGGTTCGTGTCAGTGCTCCGTGCCCACATGAATGAGGCTCCTGCTTCAACGGGTTTGCCAGGGACCAGTGTGGGTGCCAGGCCCCGGGTGGGCAGCTGAGGCAGTTGGTTGATTAGCACAGTAGGTTTAGAGCAAACTCCTGCCTGCCAAGGATCCCACCGCCCAGAAGAAGCTGTTACACACCCCAGGGCAGAGCCAGGTGGGCACATCTGTCTCCCTGAGCATCTCACTCCCTCCTGGTGACCGGGTCCTCTGCTCTGTGATGACCTGAGAAAGGTCTGGGTAGAGCTGGAATCCAGGGTCAGAGCACTGTAGAGTTCAGTCAAGCTGGTCTTGAACCCTGGCTCTGGCTATAATTCTCATCTGTGTTCCCCACCCCTCCCCCAGGAGGGTCCTGTTCAAGAGTCAAGGCCAACTCAATTCCACAATGTTTTTTCTTTTCCAGCTGCCAGGCATTTTATGTGGGGCAGGGAATATTAAGATCGATAAGGCATGAACCTTCCCTTCAGAGATTTGAATCTACTGTGTATGTGTGGAGTACACACATGTGTGTATATGCACATTAACTCACACATGCATGTGGGAGGCTGCCTGAGATATTAGTAGGAAGAATCCTGAACTTGAGTGAGATGGCTTTGTCCCAAGTCCCCGGGGGCCTTGGGTGTACCACTCGTCTTCTTGAAGTCTTGGATTCCATTGCTGTTCAGCAGGGATAATAATGAAGCTTGCCCTGTCTGCGTTAGCGGGCTTGCTGGGAGGACCAGAGGGGCAATGCTCATAAGTGGGAAAGTACTCAACACACACACAGGATTGTGTACTCATGAACGTTCATAGTGTGTACGTGAACACAGAAATGCACAGTTATCTGCATGAGCCAAAAAGAATAGGCTAAAATCAAAGAAGGGGCACCAACGGTAGCAGGAGAAGAAACCTGAGAAAGATGCAGGATGTCATTCCAAATCCATCTCCGTATGTGGGCATATTGGTTGATGTAAGGCTGTGTGTTGCCCAAACCCTTGAAGGCCCAGCCCTCCAGAGTCCCCCTAGCTCTCTAGCAGAGCAAGAATGTTCCTCCTCAGTCTGAGGAGGCTGCATCCTCCCCAGGTCGAAGCCATCATTATCATCAGCTACAGCCATTATTATTATTATTATTATTATTATTATTTTTTTTTTTTTGCAGTACACAGGCCTCTCTCTGTTGTGGCCTCTCCCGTTGTGGAGCACAGGCTCCAGACGCGCAGGCCCATCGGCCATGGCTCACGGGCCCAGCCGCTCCGCGGCACGTGGGATCTTCCCAGACCGGGGCACGAACCCGCGTCCCCTGCATCGGCAGGCGGGCTCCCAACCACTGCGCCACCAGGGAAGCCCATACAGCCATTATTGAGTACATACTAAGGGTGAGACGCTGAGGCTACGAGAACTAACATTTAGGAAGTACCCAGTACCAGATGTACAACACCATGCAAACATTTTGCAATCATTATCTCACTTCATTGTTGACCATAGCTCTGCAAGATAGGTATTGCTATCTTCATTTTATGGAATAATAATAATAAATACTATTATTAAATGCTTACAAAGTGTTTAACACGTATTAATGCACTTAATCCCCATGAGAGCCTTGTGAGGTAACCACAATTATTCTTTATCCCCACTTTTTGGAGGAGGAAACTGAGACAAACTGAGGTTAAGTAACTTTTCCAAGGTCACACAACTGGTATGTGGTTGTGCCCAACTGCCTTTTCTTGCTGATTACTCCCTTGCCTTTCCTAATCTCTGTGCTATATCACAGGGAACTACATTTCCCAGGCTCCCTTGCTCTCCAGTTTCCAGGTTGATTCAGCCAATGGCAAGCACTAATGGAAGCTTGGAGAAAGGGAGGAGGAGAGAAGCCAGAGTATTTTTCCCTATCCCTCTCTCTGCTTCCTGTGGTGTCTCTGGCAACAGCTGTGTCTCCCGTGGCTCCTGTATCTGCTCCACAGGCCCTTGCTCCATGGTCCCAACTCCCATCAGGCAACCTTATGGGGTTCTAGATTCCATCACATGGCTCCCACTCTACGCTTTAGCAATAGTACATCCTCCTCCTGTTGCACCCCCAGTAGAATAGCTTCTTATTTTTGCATTAAGCTACTTAGTCCTTCCATATCATGTCACCAATTCCCTGCATTAAATCCCCTCTGCTTAAAAGACCTAGAAGACTTTGCATTTGCCTGGGTGGACCTTGCTGATATCCAGAAAAAATGACTGTAGAGTCCATAGTCTTAATCTTTTCAGATGAGAAAACCGACTCAGACTTACTTCAGGTTGTAAAACCAATGAACTATAAAAAAAAGACCCAAGAAAAGTTGGGAAAAGAAAGAAAATAAGAGGCTGTCCTTTTAGATATCAAAACATACCTTGAAGCTATAGTAATAAAAACAATGTGTGCAGACATAGAATCAGTGGAACAAAACATTGGGACAGAATACAATCCAGAAACAGCTATGGGAAAAAAAGAATATTTTACTTGTTAAAGGAGACATTTCAAATAAATAAGGAAATGCTGCTGGAGGGATTAATTCACCCATAAATTTGAGAAAAGACCCCCAAATAAATTCCAGATGGATTGAGGAGCTAAACCATATGAAATTACTAGAAATAAATACAGGAGAACTTTTTTTTTTTTTTAATCTTGAGATTAGGAAAGCTCTTCCCAAACAAGACTGAAAATACAAAAACCATAAAAGGATAAAGCTGACAGGCTTACAATTTATATAACAGTTTAAAATATAAAATTTTGGTGTGGAAAAGAACTCAAGGCTTTAAATAAGTTCTTGCCTAACTGGCTTTGTTTGGAATCTCCGAAATGCTCTGAAAATGGGAAGGGAAGCTGGGACTCGATTTCTTGGGTGCTCTTCCTGTTCTTGAATGGGAGGAATTGTACATTTCTATCTAGCACTTCAGCCAGCTCGAGACACAAGGAGCCACCTCACAAAGGTGGGGGAGATCCTGCCTGCTCCCTCATGGGCAACTTTCATTGAGTCCTTAAACTGCAAAAAAAGAGATAAGCTCAAGCCAAAGGTATTTGGAAAGTGGAGATGAAGAGGGCAGAAATTCTGTACTCTTTTTAAAGAAAGTTATCCACGTGGCCTACTTATTTGCTCATGAGTGTCTGGGAGAGGGCTAGGGGGACAGAACAGAGAAGGTTCTGAATAACTGATAAGTGGGCATCCAAAGCAGATGGGCGAGGAGACATCACCTAAAGCAGGAGGACAGCTAAACGGAGCACTTAATTCTTAGTTAGTTTATATTAAAAAGTGTGATGCTTTTCTTCGTACAGAAAACTTTATTTTCTTCCTGTGGTGTAAACTGGGTCTCTAAATGGTTTAAATTATTTTGTTTCTAGTTTATCATTTTCCACATTATTTTTTTCTGAATTGGAGTTTTTCTTTATATTATTTAAGTACATACAGCAACAAGTAACATAAGTTCAAATAGTAGAAGTTTCTGGTTCAACTGTTAATTGGACATTTTACCCTGACTCAGAACACTGGACTTTTTGTCCAAATGTGATTTGTTCTAAGGTTTGTTACCCTCGTGGGATTTATTTAATGAAAGCTTTCAAATAATAAGATTTGTTTTTGTTGGAAAATATTGAAAAATAATATTGTAGATCTATCCAAAGAATATCCATGATGCTTTCACACAAAAAAAAGCAAGTTCTAGACATAGGTATAGGTATGTTCTCTTCTTTGTAAAAAATAGAAAAACAAAAAGAAACTTATAGGTGACATATGTATATATGTCTATGAAAGGGTCTGAAAGGACGCCGCCCACAGTTGGTACCACCTGGGGAGTAGAGAATGAAGAGGGTAAGGAGAAGAGGTTTACCTTTTACCTTATGCATTTCTGTATTCTTTTTTCTTCTAGAAGCATATGCTACTGTGTAATTTTTTATTCCAATGAAAAAAATGTAAACAAGGCTAATGAGACACAGAGTCAGGATTTAAATCCAGGCTGCCTCTGACCCCAGGCTCACCTGGTCATGGAGAAGACAGCACGCACACCTGCCAAGAAGAGCCCACAGTTGCTGAGTGAGGACGGTTGAGAACAGCATCTCAGGAGTCTGGTTGTGGGAGTGACCACCGAGCCATGGGGCAGGTGGAAAAGGAGGAGAGGACCTTCTAGGCAAGGAGAGGATGAGGGGAAAGAACAGCAAAGTCCTTAAGACAGAGTGGGGATGCTTGGGACAACTGCTGGGCTGGAGGGCTTGGGCAGCCAAGTCCTAGGGGTGAGTGGCGAGGTGGGAAGAAAGCAGGTGTGGGCGGGCGAGGGACTGAGACTTGATCCGGCGCTCTGAGGAGAATGATCTAGATGGAAGTTCCCAAAGTGTGGTTTGGGGACCCCTAGGAGACCTCAAGTCCCTTCCAGGGGCACTGTGAGTTCAAAATTACTGTCACAACAATACTAAAATATTATTTACCTTCCTTACTCTCATGCTCTCATGACTGTGCAGTGGAGTTTTCCACAGGCTGCATGATGTGTGATGGCGTCATCACTCTGATGTTAACATGTGATAGGGTATTTTTTATTTATTTATTTTCTTTCTTTCTTTTTTTTTTCTTTTTTTTTTTTGCGGTACGCAGGCCTCTCACTGTTGCGGCCTCTCCCGTTGCGGAGCACAGGCTCCGGACGCGCAGGCTCAGCGGCCATGGCTCACGGGCCCAGCCGCTCCGCGGCATGTGGGATCTTCCCGGACCGGGGCACGAACCCGTGTCCCCTGCATCGGCAGGCGGACTCTCAACCACTGCGCCACCAGGGAAGCCCGATAGGGTACTTTTTAATGAATTAATAAATATTTTAAAAATTTCCCAGATTTAATTTCTAATACAGTAAATATTGATAGATATAACCCACATAAACAAAACTCTTTGGGGTCCTCAGTAATTTTTAAGAGTGTAAAGGGGTCCTGACCTCCCCAGACTTTGAGTACCACTCACCCAGAGAGAGTAGTGGGCAGTGGGAATGCAGAGGAAGGGACTGTGGCAGGAGCTTCTAGCTCCAGAGATTTCCAGGCAAAGTGTTTAAGTGGATGCCTGTTTTCTTCTTGCTGCTTCCAGTAAAACGCAAGAGGAGGGAGATAAACTGCGGGAGGGACTGTTAAACAAAAAGGAGCTAGGACTTGATGGCTTTACAAATTCTCAGCCTCTCAAGAGGTAAAAGATGCTAAAATTAAGAAATGGCTTCTGAGGAAAGCTTAAGTCCAAGGGGATGTTCCAACAGAGGTCTAGAGATGGAGCAAAAGATGTGACTGTAAGTCTTCTGTTAAGACCGCGGAAGGAACTAGGATAGTACCTCAGAATACCATTCAGACACACAAAGAGCTTTTTGAAACATGTATGCTTCACAGATTCTCTCAAACAGCAGAGACTCTGGAAAGCTTAAGGGCATCATTGTTCCTTTGCTGTCTCAGCAGGAGGCCAAGGAGAAGGACTTATCTTGCAGAGATTTGTGGGTGCAGCTTTTGTCTAATGCAGAGAACCCCAATGAGAATCACAGGAGACTCACAAAGTTTTTGTGAGAATGATATCAGTGAAAACACTGCCAACTTAGACCGAAAGGGACAAGGAGATTATACAAACTGAAAAAAGGCCATTGGACCCCAAAATTCTGCTGGCAGAAAAAGGCTAAGAAACTACTTAGCTGCAAACCCATGGGCTACCCTTCATGAAAAGAAAGGCTCAGAGAACAGAACCAAGAACTCAGAGGGCATAGCCAAGAACCGCAGAGAATTATTCCTAGTCCTTGAGACCTAGTTGAGTAAGTTCCACCATTTGCCTGCTGGATTTTGGAATTGCTATGACCTTTCGTGTGACTATTTTTTTTCAGTATGTGGGCCTCTCACTGTTGTGGCCTCTCCCGTTGCGGAGCACAGGCTCCAGACGCGCAGGCTCAGCGGCCATGGCTCACGGGCCCAGCCGCTCCGCGGCCTGTGGGATCTTCCTGGACCGGGGCACGAACCCATGTTCCCTTCATCGGCAGGCAGACTCTCAACCACTGCGCCACCAGGGAAGCCCCGTTTTCCCCATTTTTGAAGAGACATGTCTACAGTGTTTATCCTATGCCTGTTCCACTAGTGTGTATATTCGTGCTGAGGTAGATATCGTGTCTAGTTTCACAGGTGCACAGATTGAGAGGAAGTACATTCAAGGAACTATACCTGGAGCCTGATCCACACCTGGTCCTCATTTAAGTGATGACATTTTGGATTTTGAACTGTTGCTGTAATGGGATGTGACTTTTGAGGACCTCCTGAGGGAGTGAATGTATTTTACACATGAGAGGGGATGTGAGTCATTGGGTTCAGAGGGCAGACTGTGGTAGGCAGCTTCTAAGAAGGTTCTCAAAGACCCCGACCTTCTGGTTTTCATGCTCTGTGTAACCTTTCCCCTTGAGTGGACCTAGTGCCTTTTTTCGTTTGTTTGCTTTTTTGTTTTGTTTTGTTTAAAAATTTTTTTTCTTTTCTTATTTATTTATTTATTATCATTATTTTTAAATTTACTTTTGGCTGCATTGGGCCTTCGTTGCTGCACACGGGCTTTTTCTAGTTGTGGTGAGCAGGGGCTACTCTTTGTTGCAGTGCCCAGGCTTCTCATTGCAGTGGCTTCTCTTGTTGTGGAGCACGGGCTCTAGGCGTGTGGGCTTCAGTAGTTGTGGCACGCAGGCTTCAGTAGTTGTGGCTCATGGGCTCTAGAGCGCAGGCTCAGTAGTTGTGGTGCACGGGCTTAGTTGCTCCACGGCATGTGGGATCTTCCTGGACCAGGGCTCGAACCCGTGTCCCCTGCATTGGTAGGTGGATTCTTAAACACTGCGCCACTAGGGAAGCCCTGGACCTCGTGTCTTGATTCTAGTGAACAGAATATTGGCATATCACTGTGAGATAATGAATGTTTTTGTGTGTGTGGGGGGAGGGGGATACAATATACATGACATAAAATTTACCATTTTAACCCTTTTTAAGTGTGCAGTTCATTGACATTAAGTACATTCATATTGTTGTGCAATCAACAGCATCATGCATATTCAGAACTTTTTTCATCTTCCCAAACTGAAACTCCAGACCCATCAAATACTAACTCCTCATTCTCTCATCCAGCCCCTGGCAACCACCATTCTACTTTCTGTCTCTATGAATTTGACTACTCTAGCGCTCTCATTTATGTGAAATCATACACTCTTTGTCCTTTTGTGACTTATTTCACTTAGCATAGTGTCTTCAAGTTTCATTCATGTTGTAACATGTGTCAGAATTTCCTTCCTTTTTAAGGCTGAATAATATTCCATTGTATGTATAGACCACATCTCGTTTACCCATTCATCCACTGATGGACACTTAAGTTGCATCCACTTTTTAGCTATTGTGATTAATGCTGCTGTGAACATGGATGTACGGATATCTCTTTCAATCTGTGCTTTCAGTTCTTTCAAGTATTTACCTAGAAATGTTTGCTGTTTTAAGCCACTAAATTTTGGGGTAATTTCTTACATAGCAATAGATAACTAATAGAGGAGCAGATTTGAGAGGTATCACAAACAGAAACTTCTTTTTTCCCCAACAATGCAAGAGCAACTGATGTATGAACGGCAGGTCTTACCCCAATCAAGAGAGAGCCCAGACGCCCTCATAATAAATACATCAGGAAAATGTATTTATTATGAAAATTTTCCAATGTACAGAAAAGTTGAAAGAACTTTTCAATAAACATGCATATATCACCACCTAGGCTAAACTGTTAATAGTTTGCTGTATTTTCTTTATAAATTAGGTTAAATCCTGCAATTGCTGTTTTCATAGGTTAAAAATGATGTAATATTGGCAAATGTCATATTGTTCGATCTTATATTGTTCTATATTTTTCTGAACCATTTGAAAACATGTTGCAGACTTCATGATATTTCACCTCTCAGTACTTAAGCATCTCCTAAAAATCAGTATATTCTCCCCCATAAATAAACACCATTATTGGGACTTCCTGGTGGTGCAGTGGTTAAGAATCTGCCTGCCGATTTAGGGGACTGGGGTTTGAGCCCTGGTCTGGGAAGGTCCCACATGCCGCGGAGCAACTAAGCCCGTGCGCCACAACTACTGAGCCTGCGCTCTAGAGCCCATGAGCCACAACTACTGAAGCCCACCCGCCTAGAGCCCGTGCTCCGCAACCAGAGAAGCCACCGCAGTAAGAAGCCTGCGCACTGCAACAAAGGGTAGCCCCCGCTCGCCGCAATTAGAGAAAGCCCACGCACAGCAACGAAGACCCAACGCAGCCAAAAATAAATAAATAATAAAAATAAACACCATTATCACATCAAAGAAAATTAACCTAATATCACTTAAGAAAATTCCTTAATAAAATTTAATATATATATTCCATATTCAGATTTCTCTGGTGGTTCCTAAGATGTATTCTGTAACTGAATTTTGGAACCAGAAAATACAGTTCATATATTACATTTGGTTATTATGTCCCTTTGGTCTCACACATGTTACTTCTAAAAGGATTCTCAGCCTCTGTCCATGGTCTTCAGGGTAGCTCTGAGAGTCATGAGAGTTAATACTCAATTGTGTCTGTGTGTGTGCACACATGCTTGTGTGTGTCAGTGCATAGATTAGGTTTTCTAAGTGATGGTACACCAAAGGTTGAGAATTTGTGATGTAAAAGCAGCAGATGATTGACTTGAAGAGGGAGAAAAGCCAAACACCATGACTGAGCAGCAGTATGCCAGGAGGCTGGTTTTGGGGAGAATGACATGGCTTTAGACAAATAACAATCTCTCTGTTCATCTCTAATTTGTGAATAATAATATTGGCCCATCTACCTCAATAGGAGGTGCATGTGAAAACACTTTGCACATCAGAAATGGCTCAGAGATCATCAAAAGCTATACAATGTTAGTTACTAAAACTACAGAGAATTCGAGTTTTCTGAAACCTTTGCACCCTGACCTCTACCCCTGTTGTGGTGAGGAGAGAATGTGTGCCCCCTTAGACTGGTGTTTTGCAGTTCCCCGCCTAGGCATGGATGACAGATCCGGGAGAGGGTCTGGACTCTCTCTTGATTGGGGTAACACCTGCCGTTCGTACATCAGTTGCTCTTGCATTGTCTGGCTGAGGGTTTGCCTGGAAGCTTGGCGAGACTCCTTCCTAGAAATAGATGGAGTGGGAATAGGACAGGACTTGTTACTTAACTCCCAATGGAGCCCTTTCTCAGAGACTTAACTTGCCTCTCTCACCACAGGTAGCTTGTACAAGTTGCTTCAATACCCTTTCTATGGGTAAAGATAATGTTATTTTTCTATGCTTCTTCCAGAGGCCTTTGACTATCGAGTATTTATAAGGGAATTTGTGCCCAGGCCAAGCTGGATGTGGGGAAGGGGCTGGAATCAGGACCCAGGCTTCCTTGGCCAACTATTTCAGGCAAATAAGGTAAAAATGAGGAATGCCAGGTGGCCCATGAAAACTGGAGCCTTAGCCCGGTAAAGGTAGCAGTTGAGGAGAAAGCTATAAAACCATAATGATCTCTATCTTAATGAAAACACTCTCTTTACTGATAATAAGCTTGGGAGGAATTTAGCTGGGAAAGTTCCTAACAATACTTCCTCCAAGTTCTATGCCAGCCTGTGTTCTCAAATGCCAGGTGTGAATTTCTCAGTGTAAGATCTTTATGAAACACGGCAAGTTTAAACACAGCCATTGTCCTACTGCTCACCTCTGAATTCTGTGTTATGTTCTCAAAATGGTTAAGGTTTTTTAGAAGGTGTTAATTAATCTTTCAGTAGATTTCTGTTTAACTGCTAGAAACTTGACCGAGCTATGTGATCCTTATAAAACCTTAGACGATTTGGGAGCCAGTAAGAAGATGAAGTCTAACAGATGTGGTTTGGGATTAGCTGCTGACCTAATAGTTGGTAAGCTATTTAACATCTCTAAGCCTTGGTGTCCTCACTTGTAAAAGGGGGACTCAACATTGATTCAACAAACACATTTTGAATGATGACCACGGGTCAGGCACTGTTCTAGGCACCAGGGATCCAAGGGGAAACATGGCAGATATGCTCCGTGCTCTCCTTGACCTTATCACGGGATGTGGATACTGAACAAAAGATTATATAATTAAGTGGTTCATTCCAATGGCGATGATAGCAACTACCTCAGCAGATGTTGTGAGGATTAAAAGAGTAAGGCAGGCCTTTCTCACCTTCTGAGGTGGCCCACACTCTGTCTGTGGAGTGTGTTTCTCTCTAAATAAATCCACTTCTTACCTATAAAAATAAATAAAAGAGTAAGGCAAATTCAAGACTGGTGTCATAATACTAGTTATTAGTTTTGCTAACAATCCTAATTAGTGTAAATATGTGTTGGGTATTAGTTCCTCTCTTGTTGTGGGCGGAAATTTAAGTGGTTAGAAGTAAGAGCCTCACGTGACTTAGGTGTGTGTCCCTTAGAGCAAATGGAAAGGCAAACATTCCTCCTAGTGTTGGGGACATGGTCTTCCCCACTTAGGGAAAGAAGCCGAACTTGCTGCAAATTGCTGTCAGGAAGAAGAGTTTTAGTATTAACATTAACTAGACCCACAGCCTAACCCTGGGAGTGGAGGGTGTGGGCACAGAATTTTGCGAAAGGTCTCTGAATCCTGATTCGCACCAGGCATTGTCCATAGAATGAAAACATATTTGGGCCACATATGGACATTACTATAATTGTAGATGCTGATGCGATTCATGCAATATAGATTCCTTTAAATGAATTACTGGTCTTACCAGCATTTTTTATTACATATTTTCTCAATCAAATCTTCTCCTTCCTCTTCCTGGCTTAAACCCTTTAACAGCTCCTCATTGCTCAGGGTAAAGTCCACATTCCCTCCCCAGCACTGCAAGGTCCTGCTGACCTCTCTTGGCAACTGCTCCACCCCCACCCCTGTCTATTCACCAAGCTCCGACATGAAGGCTGTTCTGGGCCATGGCTTAGAGCCTTCGGGGCTCAACTCAACACTTCTTCTGGCATGAATAGATACAGCTCCTGAGTTGGGAAAGATATTGGCCTTTCCTACAGGCATCATGCCATTTGAGGTGGCTATGGGTCCACTCGGGCACTGGGTCAAGCAGGCCTCACATTGGGCCAGTCAGTACTCCCCTAGACCATCTCTCCTCCCGGACTCCTGTTCCACTCTCTCTGGGAGTCAACAAGGCCCAGTTGGAGGTGAGGTCCTCTTAGCTTCTTCCTCCATACTGTTGCACCAGTCCTCCAAACAAGTACCCAAGCCATTTTCCAATTAAAGCCATTTTCCTTTCAAGGGTTTCAAAAATACACAATTTTGGAAGTCACAAAACTTCTTGATGTCAATTTTCCATGAACTTTCTCTTCAATGTTTACATGGAAACCCAAGCTCCATAATGCCCTGTGCCTTCACACTCTGTGCATGTGAATTATTCAAATCCCTGGAGAGAGAGTCACTGATAAAAAATGGGGCGGGGGGAGCATATTTTACTCCTCTCTCCACTCTTAAAACCTTCCAGGGCTTCCCTGGTGGCGCAGTGGTTGAGAGTCCGCCTGCCGATGCAGGGGACACGGGTTCGTGCCCCGGTCCGGGAAGATCCCACATGCCGCGGGGCGGCTGGGCCCGTGAGCCATGGCCGCTGAGCCTGCGCGTCCGGAGCCTGTGCTCCACAGCGGAAGAGGCCACAGCCGTGAGAGGCCCGCGTACCGCTAAAAAAGAAAAAAGAAAAAAAAAAAAAAACCCTCCAAAGGATGAAGAAGAGAAACAACTCCATCTTTTAAAAGATGAAACAAAGAGAAATCAATCACTCCACCTTTTATTATGAATAACTAAAGAATGTACTTAACATATATGTACAGTTTAACTAATAACAGTAAAATGAACACATGTACCTACTAATTAGTTTTAAAAATCCAATTTAACTAGTACCTTAGAAGGTCCTGTGTGGACTATCCCAGTCACACCCCTTTTTCTCCTTCCAGGCTGTATCGATTATGCTGAATTTTGACTTAATCATTCCCTTCTTTTTCTTTAGAGGTTTACTTTTTTTTTTTTTTTTTTTTAGCGGTACGTGGGCCTCTCACTGTTGTGGCCTCTCCCGTTAAGGAGCACAGGCTCCGGACGCGCAGGCTCAACGGCCATGGCTCACGGGCCCAGCCGCTCCGCAGCATGTGGGATCTTCCCGGACCGGGGCACGAACCCGTGTCCCCTGCATCGGCAGGCGGACTCTCAACCACTGCGCCACCAGGGAAGCCCTACTCTTTTTTTTTTCACATTAGTTAAAATTTTATTACAATCACATTTTGAAATTACATATTACATATATGTCTATAAACTTATATAGATACATACATATGGATTCATACATATGCAAATATACAAATATACAGACATTGTCACCCCCAGTGATCCTCCATGTGAATGTAAAAGAGAACACAAGTGACTTATGCATTGATTTATTCAACAAACTTTTATTGCATACTTGATTATATCCTAACTCTGTGGCACAGTTTAACATAAGAGTACAAATAAATTTCACACCCATAGATTTATTCTTGTAAGTTTTATCAAACATTTGGTTATTCTGTGATAGTTGGAACTAAATGTTCTAACTAGGATACCAATGAATTTCAGCCATAATTATTTTATTGTTTTAATATCGTTCCCCAGGATGTGGGGTAGGATAAGACAGTGTGTTATATAACATTATGGAAATGGAATTATGTAATTAATTATAAGTATAGTTGGAGGATTTAGATAAAGTCATAAATCATCATAACAAAATAAGTGGGGTACCTCTGAGCCAGAGCAGCTTCACAAGAAAGGATGGAAGGACAAAGCAGATACAATCAGGGGAAAGAAGGCAGCAGCTTTTGAGGTCTAATAAGTGCATACTTGGAATCCGCTTCCACTGTTGCCAGCAGCTGGCATGTATGGGATGCTTCCATACTCCCGCCCTCCTGCTGTGTACCTGCGTACACAGGTACGCCCACCCTCACCTGCACCCTGACGCTTTCCCTCATAGGCAAATTGATCATTTCCAGATCAAAAAGAAAGGATTGTAAATACCTCACCCTAAAGGTGGATTTAGACCACATCTTTTGCACTTTGCAATCCAAGTAATATCTTAGAACAGTTTTTCTAAAACATTTTCCATAGAAGACTTTTTCCTTGGGATATTTATAGTTGTTAGATGAAACTTGACCATTCCAAGGACAATTATAATTGGGAGACAAGGTTAATGAAGGTTAAACAATCTTGTTAAAAGCTATCTGATTTCTGGAAACCTTTAATATGTCACTGTATATTACTAATTGCCAAGAGGGAAGTATAATTTGCATAGTTTCTCAAACATATTTGAACAAAATATCCTTTTTTCACAGAATGTATCAAAAGACTAATATTATGAGGCACATATTTTTAATTATATTAGGGAGTCCTAAAACAAGGGTACAAATACAGTTCTTTTATTTCTATAGGTACCATATTATACGGTATGAAAGTGTAAATGTAATACCACAACCCTACTACCAGCTATGACATCTTTGGGTAACTGACCCTAATGTGCGCTATTTCCTCCACGAATATGTGAGCTGAAAGGTAAGCCATGGTGCCAGTATCTCTGGACCTCTTTTAAAAATTCTTAACATTGAAGGACTTGATATTTATATTTTATCTAAAATTATAGTAATAGTCATATAGCTATTTAGATATAGTTATTCCTAACAATCCTTCAGATCTCTACGTGAGTGTAAAAGAGAACAAGAGTGATTTATGCATTCATTTATTCAACAAGCTTTGATTCATTCTTACTAATATCAAGACTTTGTGCCATAGTTTGTGGAGCCTCTGTCTTTAGAAAGTTTACAAGTTTTCAGAATAAATTATACCAGTACATAAATAACTAAAAATATAGGAAATTAGTCATAAGCCTTATTTTTTAACATACACATAAAAATAGGATTTTAGAGGAGGATAGAGGTTTACTCTCTTTTATCTCTCTTTTTTCTTTTTTTTGGCCATGCCACGTGGCACACGGGATCTTGGTTCCCTGACCAAGGGTGAACCGATGCCCCCTGCAGTGGAAGTGCAGAGTCTTAACGACTGGTCCACCAGGGAAGTCCCTGTCTTTTTATTTTTTTTAATTGAAGTATAGTTGTTTTACAATATTATATAAGTTACTGGTGTATGATATGGTGATTCACAATTTTTAAAGGTTATACTTCACTTATAGTTATTATAAACTATTGACTGTATTCCCTATGTGGTACTTTTCATGTGTATTTCCCATACAATGTATTTTAATTTGGGGGAGTTTTTGCATTTTATTGAAATCACAGAGTATATATTCTTCTGTGACTTACTTTCTTTCACTCAAGTGTATGTTTCTGAGACCCATCTATGTTGCTGTGCACACCTACAGTTCACTCATTTTTATTGATAAATCGTGTTCCAGGGCTTCCCTGGTGACACAGTGGTTAAGAATCTGCCTGCCAATGCAAGGGACACGGGTTCAAGCCCTGGTCAGGGAAGATCCCACATGCTGCGGAGCAACTAAGCCCGTGCACCCCAACTACTGAGCCTGCGCTCTAGAGCCCGCAAGCCACAACTACTGAAGCCCATGTGCCGCAACTACTGAAGCCCACGTGCCTAGAGCCTGTGCTCTGCAACAAGAGAGGCCACTGCAATGAGAAGCCCGTGCACTGCAACGAAGAGTAGCCCCCACTCACTGCAACTAGAGAAAGCCCGTGCACAGCAACAAAGACCCAATACAGCCAAAAATAAAAATAAATAAATAAATTTATTTTTTAAAAAAATTATGTTCCATTGTATGAATATGTGGCACTGTATTTACCCTTCTCCTGCTAGTGGTCATTTGTATGTTTCCAGCTTTTTGTTATTACAGACAGTGCTAAACATTCTTCTACCTGTCTCCAGCTTCAATGACACAAGGAAGCCATATACTGCCAAATAAAGCCAAGGGCACTGTTCTGGAAGGCTCATCTTAAACTTTCTTTTTTTTAGTGGTTTGAGAGACGGCACTTTTTTCCTAATTAATTAATTAATTAATTAAATTTTGGCCGCGTTGGGTCTTAGTTGCTGCGCGCAGGCTTTCTCTAATTGCGGCGAGTGGGGGCTACTCTTCGTTGTGGTGTGCGGGCTTCTCATTGCAGTGGCTTCTCTTGTTGCAGAGCACAGGCTCTAGGCACGTGGGCTTCAGTAGTTGTGGCATGCAGGCTCAGTAGTTGTGGCGCACGGGCTAATTTGCTCTGTGGCATGTGGGATCTTCTTAGACCAGGGATCGAACCCATGTCCCCTGCATTGGCAGGCGGATTCTTAAGCACTGTGCCACCAGGGAAGTCCTGGAAGGTTCATATCTTAATGATCCATTGTGTAGAACCATAAGGCGAGTGGCTGGAAAGACTCCAGAGAAGTAACTCCACCCTGCAGGACATAGGGAATAGGGAGGTGGAGGTAATGGAGAAGCCACCATATTAATTATATATGTCCCCACCTCCTAGCTGAGGGAACCTGCTGGGGGTGAGGGGAGATGGGGGATGGGGAATGAGGGAACAGTAAGTTTCAGAAAGTCTGTTGTACACTGAATGTTTGTGTCTCCTCAAAATTCATGTGTTGAAACGCAATCCCCAGTGTGATGGTATTTGGAGGTGGGAGCTTTAGGAGGTGATTAGGTCACAAGGGTGGAGCCCTCATGAATGAGATTAGTGCCCTTATAAAGGAGACCCCCCCAGAGGTCCCCCACCACTTCTGCCCTGTGTGGACATAGTGAGAGGAGAGCAGTCTACGAACCAGACAGCAGGCTCTCACCAGACACCAAATCTGCTGGCGCCTTGATTTTGGACTTCTCAGCTTCCAAAACTGTGAGAAATAAGTGTTTGTTGGTTAAGCCACCCATCCTATGATATATATATATATATATATATATATATATATTTTTTTTTTAGCCCAGATGGACTAAGACAAAGCCTGTCTTAGGGAATGTTACCACACTGACTCCGTTTATCTTGAAAACTGGGAAGATATGACACCAGACAGAGGAGAAAGCAGATTTGGTGATAAAGTGTTCAAAGAAAAACAGTCAGTTTAAAACTGGTCTGTCCAGATCACTTGCCTCATCTTTCTCTAAACTAATTTTTAACGAATAGCTGGTCTCTTTCAAAGATGAGCAATTGGGCTTCCCTGGTGGCGCAGTGGTTGAGAGTCCGCCTGCCGATGCAGGGGACACAGGTTCGTGCCCTGGTCCGGGAAGATCCCACATGCCGCAGAGCAGCTGGGCCCATAAGCCATGGCCGCTGAGCCTGCGTGTCTGGAGCCTGTGCTCCGCAACGGGAGAGGCCACAACAGTGAGAGGCCCGCGTACCGCAAAAAAAAAAAAAAAAAAAAAAAAGATGAGCAATGACCAGAAAGACATGCATAATTAAAGCAATTTCCAGTTAAACAGGTGTGTTTATAGCCTCCCTACCCAAAACCCTACTAAAATGATAGTAAAGGAATGTAAAAAGGCCTAACCTCCACAGGAGTCAGGAGACATCAGGAGAGGAGAGATTTCAACAAGTTTTTGAAAGACAGAGATGGAGTAGTGAGAGGCAACTAAATTAGCAACCTGGAGGAAAACATTGTTTAAAGTGTATGCTGACCCCATGAAGGCATCAGATACTGTGTAAAGTGGGCCTGAGGCATAGGGTGAAAACAGTTGAATGTTATATCAAAGGCCCCTTCCTCCACCTCTTAAAGCAAGGTGACTACCAGACCAAGCAGGAAATTGTAGATTCAGTCTACAGAAACTAAATCTGAAAGGTGTTGCTGATGTCATGTAGAATTAGAAACAAGGGGATTAAGAATAAGTCAGCCAGGCTTCCCCGGTGGCTCAGTGGTTGGGAGTCCGCCTGCCAATGCAGGGGACACGGATTCGATTCCTGGTCTGGGAGGATCCCACATGCCGTGGAGCAACTGAGCCTGTGCACTACAACTACTGAGCCTGTGAGCCACAACTACTGAAGCCTGCACGCCTAGAGCCCGTGCTCCGCAACAAGAGAAGCCACTGCAATGAGAAGCCCACACACCACAACGAAGAGTAGCCCGCGCTCGCTGCAACTAGAGAAAGCCCACATGCAGCAACGAAGACCCAACACAGCCAAAAATAAAAAAAAGAATAAGTCAGCCTTATTGTATGATCCAGCAATTCCAGTACTGGGTGTATACCCAAGAGAATTAAAAACATATGTCCAGGGGAAGGAAGGGATGAATTGGGAGACTGGGATTGACAAATACACGCTACTATATATAAAATAGGTAACTAATAAGGACCTACGGTATAGCACAGGGAACTCTTCTCAGTACTCTGTAATGACCTATATGGGAAAAGAATCTCAAAAAGAGTGTATAAGGACTTCCCTGGTGGTCCAGTGGTTATGAATCCATGCTTCCACTGCAGAGGGCGCAGGTTCGATCCCTGGTTGGGGAACTAAGATACCGCATTCTGCAAGGCGTGGCCAAAAAATGGAAATAAAATAAAATAAAAAAGAGTGGCTATATGTATAACTGATACACTTTGCTGTACAACAGAAACTAACACAACATTGTAAATCAACTGTACTCTAATAAAAATTAAAAAATAAAACATATGTCCACTCAAAACTTGTACACAAATGTTCATAGCAATGTTTTCATAATACTGAGATGGTGGAAACAACCCAAATGTCCATCAGCCGATGAATGGATAAGCTAAATGTGGTATATTAATACAATGAAATATTATTTGGCCATAAAAGGATATATGCTACAATGTGGGGGAAGTTTGAAAACATTATGCTAAGTGAAAGTAGCCAGTTACAAAGGACTACTTATTATATAATTCCCTTATATGAAATGTCCAGAATAGGCATATCTATAGAGACAAAGTAGATTAGAGGTTGCCAGGAGCTAGGAGGACAGAGGTATGCGGGTGACTGCTAATTGATATGGGGTTTCTTTTTGGGGTGCTGAAAATAGATAGTGATGGTTGCACAACTCCGTGAATATACTAAAAACCACTGAGTTATACAGTCTTGAAGTACAGAGTTATACTTTTAAAGGGTAGATTTAATGACAAGTGAATTATATCTTAATAAAAAAGAGAGAGTGGGAACCTATAAAATCCTCCACAACTTTAGCTTTAAATCTAGAGAGTCAAAATAAAAGATTTTAACTTATGCATCAGTTTGATTACAATAGTAAATTACTCGAAACAATAGAAATGTCCACCAATAGAGGTTGGGTTAAAAAATATGATATATCATGCCAGTAGAATGCAATGTAACTACTTAAATAATGTGGGAGAAATATATTTAATGCCATAAAAACATTTTTGTGATATATGACATGAAGAACACAGATTGCAGAATTGTATGTATATTGTCATCTCATTTTGTAAGGAAAAATTGTGCATGAATCTGTCTGGCAGTATAAATATCACAATGTTAAAAATGGGGCCAAAAAAAAAAATCAAGTGTGTCTCCTGAATGGTGGAACCTCTCCAGTCCCCTTCCCTTACTCTGCTCATAGGTCTTAAGTGGCCCTCACATCCCCTCAAAGGAGAGACACGTAAGCAAAAAGCAGACGAAAAACATACATCAGAAGGGGATTACTTATAAGTCAGAAAGAGAAATACAAATACCATATGGTATAACTTATATGTGGAATCTAAAATGACACAAATGAACCTATCTATGATATAGAAACAGACTCACAGACATAGGAAACAGACTTGTGCTTGCCAAAGGGGAGGAGGGATGGGGAAGGGATGGACTTGGGAGTTTGGGGTTAGTACAATAGATGCAAACTATTATATATAGAATGGATAAAAAAACAAGGTCTTACTGTATCACACAGGGAACTATATTCAATATCCTGGGATAAACCATAATGGGAAAGAATATCAAAAAGAATGTATATATGTGTATAACTGAGTCACTTTGCTGTACAGTGGAAATTAACACAACATTGTAAATCAGCTATACTTCAATTAAAAATAAATACATTTTAAAAAAGGAAAAAAGGGAGATTACTTCAGGAGACAGAGTCCAACGAATAAGTCTCCATGACCTCAAAGAATGGGAGATGAAATAGTTTCTGTTTGAAAAGAGAGCTCAAGGAAAGATGCAAGAGTGCAAGGAAGAGATTCTAAGGAGACAGAAGGAGATGCAAAGCAGGCTGGCCTAGTTTTGAAAGAAAGGAAGAAGAAGAAAAAAAAAAACCCAGCAACATCACAGGGATAACTATATATTAGGAGCAATATAAACTGGAATAAATAGAACTGAAAATGGTTTTCTGAATGAATACAATTGAGAACACAAATGAAAACAAAATGAAACAGAGAAAAGCCTTGTAAAAATATTTAGAGGAAAGATTATTAAAATGGAAGACATGTACAAAGAAGTCAAATATAGATACAAAGGTTAAAATTAAAAAGACACACATTCCTAAGGTAGAAAACACAATAAATAGAATAGAATAGGTATTCACAGATGTTATAGAAGAAAAATTTTCTGAAATAAAGATTTGAATCTACAGATTAAAAGGACAGACCATATCCTAGGAAAAAACTGAGTCAGATGGATCATAACAAGGATTGCTCGTTTTTCCTCCAGTATTCATTCTCCCTTCTTCCATAATTGTAGAATGGTCATCGAGAATTAAGACTATATTTCCCAGTATTCCTTGCAGTTAGATCAGGTCATATGACCAAGTTCTGTCCGATGGGATGTGAGCAAAAGATTAATATTTGCACTTCTGGGTATATCCTTAAAGGAAATGATATTCCCTTATCTCTTTTTCCCTTTCTGTTGGCTAGAATATTCATCTTGGTGTATGTGGGCAAGGAAAGGACAACACTCTAGGAATGGTAGAGCACCAAAACAGAAAGAGCCTGAATTCCTGGCAGTTTCATTAAAGCATTGCTGCTGTATCAGTTTATATCATTAAATGAGAAACAAGTACAGTCTGTCTTAAAGCCACTGTTATTTTGGGTTTCTGTCTGAATTTATATCCTAAATAATACACTGATTAAGGTATATATTGATGAAGTTGCTGAATTTCAGAGATAAAGTATCTTAAGAGTGTCCAAGTAGAAGAAGCAAGTCATGTACAAAGAGTAAGATCAGTATCCTTAGGCTTCCCCTAAAGCAACACTCAAAGTCAGAAGACAAAGGAGCAATGTCTCGAAAGATGTGAGGGAAAGAATGACACAAGAATTTTTACCCAATTTGCCCTTTAAGTATAAAGACACAGGCCCTTTGAAGCATGCAAGAATCCATGAGACGGATATGAAAAAAAGACTACTTGATGACAAAATGAAGGGTTGACTCCAAAAATAGAAATGGAAAAGTCATGGTAAAAGAACAATAAGAAGGACCAGATCCACTTAAATACAGAACCGATCAGACAGCTTTGGGAATTGTGGTAAAAGGATGGGATGTAAATATCATTAATCTTTCCTATGTGAAAATGATACAACCAAAAAAATTAAAAGGAGGAGGCAAGGGGAGAGGAAATGGGAGAAAATACGTGTGTTGATTTCCTCATGTGGTCTTGGCTGGAAGTCAATCAATATTGTCTAAAATTGAAATGTTGTTTTTAAAAATGACTCAAAAATCTTAATGTTGTCCTTTTTTAAGAAAAAGGACTATTTTTAGGAAGCTGTATATCTTGGTGTCAAGAAATATTTTCTGAAGTTCAAGAATTCCTTCAAGTTTTTTCTCCTGATAAACATTAGACTTTGTTTAAAAGAAAAATGTGATCCCATTTTTTGTGATGCTATCGTGGGTATTTCCATTCTCCGTATAACTATTTCTGTTTCTCACCTACACACAAAAGAACAAACACACACTTGCTTTCATTCTCATTCTTATCCGTATGTTTGTATACAGAAACATCTGGAAGGATGGTCCCTAACTGTCAGTAGCAAATTGTCTCTGAGTGATGGAATTGGGATCAAATGTTTTTTGGTTTTACTCTTCTTCTTGCAAGTTTTGCATGCTTCGAATTTTTATAATACGGTAAAAGTTCAATAATCAAGCATAGATCAGACTTAGAAAATGTCAGTTATTAGATCTTCCGGATTATGAGGTTTTCTGGGTGTCAGTCTGTTGCTATTCCAAGGTATCATTTCACAAATATATTTGTAATGTACTTCATTAATCTGTTCTTTGCCTTAAGCATATCATGATTTAAGTAACCCATATACTAAAATAGTACATTCTAGTTCAATTATAAATATAATTGGCTATTAATGGCTGAATGGAATTCAACCGGATGAACTTGCTTGGCAAATTCTCTATGGTAAGACAAGAAGTTCATTTCTAATTTTTTGCTAATATAAACAGTTTGCTTACATCCTAAGTTATTTCTTTGAGTTAGATTTCTAGAAGAATCAGTGGGTCAAGGGAATGTATATTCCCAAGGTGTTTTATATTTATTGCCAAGTTGCCGTCCAGAAAGGCCTAGCTAGTTACACATTCCCACCTACAGTTCCGAAAGAAAGTTTTCCCTCCCCACACCCTCACTATCACAGAAAGTTATTCCAGGCCAGATGAACTTTGAACTTTCCTCTCAGGTGCTTGGAGGAAACGTCCGCACTAACTAAAGATGTAGATTATTATATATGCCCCTAGAGACTGGCTGCCGGGCATGGGGGTGGGGGTGGGCATTGGACCTTCTAAAGAACCCTCGGTGCCGCCCAGCGTCCAGGTGACTACCCTGTAATGGACAGGTCTAACCCTGATTCCCATGTTTGTTTGCCATCCATCAATGATTTTCTCTAGACTCTGCTTCTTAAAGTTGCCTCCTCATGATGCATGTTTGTTCCTAACCCCACACTGTATTTAAATTGCTCGGTTAATTTGTACCCCTCCCTGCAAGACATGAGTTCCATGAGGGCAGGAAGTCTTGCCCACCTGTGAATTCCCAGCACAGAGAAGAGTACCAGGCATGTGGTGGCACCTTGTTTTTTAAGGAAGGTAGAAGAGACTGAGAATCAGAAGCTCCTGAGGGGTTAACTAGACACCTGAGACTCCTCTGGTTGTCTCTGCTTTTTCCTCATTCTCCACATCCAACCTGCGATAAGTCAACTTTGGTCTCTCTAAACCATTCCCTCCTTCTCATCCCCATGTGCTCTCCTGACTAGTTCAGGCCCTTAATGCAGATCACTTGAACAATTAGCTTGCCCCTTAGTCGGTCACTTTGCTTCCCATGTCCCCCACACACACCACTTTTGGTTCATTATTTCTCTCATTCCATTGTTCTTTTTTGAACATAGGATCTGATCCCGTGATATCCCTGCTTATAAACCTCCAGGGCTTCCTATTCCCTCCAGAATGACCAACCTTCATTCTATGGAGTTTGGGGGACCTGTTTTCACCTTATTTTGGCCTAATCTTCTATCAGGACTCTGACAACCCTATTTTAAAGACATACAAGAAGAATCCAAATTACCCCCCAGAGAATCCATCTGTTTTAATGTTTCTCTTTGTGCATGCTCCTTCCTGCACACGGAATGCTTTCTCTTTGCTCTGTATTTCTGTTCTGTTTAAGGGCCAGCTCAACTGTTACCTTCTCTATGAATCTTCCCTGTCTCTCTAGACAGAGCTCATTGCTACCTCATTTCTCTTCCCGCATTTCTTTGTTTACATCTTTAGAAAATGTTCTTTTCTAATGGTATAATAATCCAGTTGATTATTAGGGTCTTCCCCAAATCTGTGAGTTCCTTAAGGACAAGGACTGCATTGTCTTCCTCTTTAGTTCTTTGGGCCGGAAGCACCTTCCACATAATGAGTGTTTGTAGCAGAAATTGCAAGGTGCCTACCTCAGCATTCCTTCACGATCCAGCTGAAACACTTTCCCATATTCCTTTGTAGCTGGGTGTGTTCACGTCATTAAGTTCAGCACATTAAAATGTAAGTGGAAGTATTATATGAAGTTTCCTGGAAGTCTCCTTAAAATAGAAAGGAAATACCCTTCTTTTCATCTTTACTTCTACCTGGAATGCGGTAGCTGTAGCTTGAACGGCCGTATTGAACAATAAGGGATCTTGGGCCCTTGATGACCAGAAAGGCGCCAGACTAACCCTGGTTTCCCAACTTCAGACTTCCTTTACCCTCAAAAAAAAAAAAAAAATTACTGTTATTAGCTTTTTTTCTGTTATATGCAGCCAAATATAATCCAGAATGATCAGTAGTGAATAAATATTTTTCGAATATGGAGTAACTCCAAAATTATGTGATTTCTATTTTGTCCCAACAAACTTGGAACAAAATTTAGCACTTCATTCCATCAATTTATCATCACAGGTCCTTTGTATTTCTGATGTATCTGTGCGGAGGAAGGTGATCTCCGCGTCTTACTCTTCCGCCATCTTGAAGCTCCTCCCATCATCACAGGTCCTTTGAAACAGTCATTTCTCTGACCTTTTTACTTGAGTTTTGGTCTGTAGTTTTTAATTGTCTTTGCCTATATTTTATTAATTTTGTAAATTTGATTCCAATTTGTTTAAGATGTAGGTGAGATAAAACATAAATAAATCAACTTGCAATTTGAAGTGTGGACAATTCAAGCTGAAAGTCCAAGATGGGGGAGCAGGGGAATTCCCTGGCGGTCCAGTGGTTAGGACTCCTCGCTTTCACTGCCGTGGCCTGGGTTCAATCCCTGGTCGGGGAACTAAGATCCCGCTAGGCATGTGGAGCCACCAAAACAAAACAAACAAACAAAAAACAAGATCAGGGAGCAGTAGAATCACACCTAAATACAAGAAACTCCAAGTTCCTTTCTCCCCCAGCCCCTCCCCCAGGAATTTCCTGGCAGGTTCCCTCCATTCATTGTTTCCCAACATCTTTCACTGTGATACAATATAGACTAGGGCACTCACCCCCAAAGGAAATTTAGTTTTGGTAAATGGGTGTGACAGATACTGGTAGGAAGGCTGAGCAGGGGAGAGAGAACGTGAAGGAAGTTGACTGTTTGTTTGTTTTTAATATTTATTCATTTATTTAGGTTGCTCCGAGTCTTAGTTGTGGCACACAGGATCTTTGCTGTGGCACACGAGACCTTTTAGTTGCGGCATGCGGGCTTCTTGGTTGTGGCATGCATGCAGGATCTAGTTCCCTGACCAGGGATCGAGCCCGGGCCCCTTGCATTGGGAGCTCAGAGTCTTACCCACTGGACCACCAGGGAAGTCCCTAAAGTTGACTGTTAAAAGGTGTACAAATCCAAGAAAAAGGAGCTTGTTATAGGAATGGGGAGCTTGAGACCCAATGACGGGAAGTGACTAGCCAGAGGTCACATGGCTAACAGTTTAGCTATGATTTTTTCAGTTTCAAGCAATAGAAGAGAACTCTGACGACCTTAAGCAAAAGCAGAGAATTCAATAGAATCGATTGGTGTTGCTCTTGGAACCCATGAAAGAGTTCTAGGCACTGTGTATTGACTTCTTACTACAGAGGGTGAGAACTGACTGCCATCCTTCCCCCCTTCACCCTACCCTCTCAATCATCCCAATAGAATAGGTTCCCTTTACTGCACAATTCTATTATCCCCAGAGTTACTAAATGCCTTGTTTTTCATTTGCTTGGTTTTCAGTGTAGTTATTGCTAATTCAATCCCAAACTCCCGACTCCTACCAGAGTGGTATAAATCTCCCAGTGTGTCCATATGTAATGCGTGTTCCATCAGTTTCATCCTCTTGAAGAAATTTCTCCTAGTGCCTTTGAGTTGATCCAGTCTGTATGGGCTGGCTGCTCTTTCAGCCCGCTGTATAGGATGGTCTTGGGGCCTCACTCGGCCATCATCCTGGGGACGTCTTGCTTGCACACATATTTAAGAGTGGGGCACAGAGCAGCTAACTGGAAGCCTCATGTGCGTAATAGGGGGGGCAGGTCAACTGGCGACTTCACTGTAGAGTGATCTGGTGAGGCCTATTCATTGGGAAACCTCTCACAGTACCCATAGGTCTTTCTTGGCTTGGTCAAATTTCCCAGAAAAGTTTCTCCCAGTCTCTTGCCCAGAGGGAATAAGTCTGACTGCCAGCTCTCGTTGCAAAATTGGGGAGAGGGGCTTCCCTGGCGGTCCAGTGGTTAAGACTCTGCGCTTCCACTGCAGGGGACGTGGGTTCTATCCTGGTCAGGGAACTAAGATCCCACATGCTGCATGGCCAGGCCAAAAGAAAAAAGAAAAATGGTGGAAGACAGATGGTCTCCTCATTTAGTATGTAGAATGTCCCTCCTTAAACCTCCTGTCTCCCATAGGACACCTATGCCCTCAACGGTGACTGAGGTGTCGCAGTCCAGAAAACCTGTTTTACCCTTTCCTAGTGGAAGTCTTAGTATCTTCTGCTGGGGTAGGAGGAGGGACGGGAACTCACTAAGGACTGCTGGGGGAGGGTTGGTGGTCTGATTGCTTCTTCAATAGACATTTAATCAGTCCTCCCGTTTTTAAGACCACCTTACTTTGAGTGAGTGGTACCTGGCGCCTCCAATCTCAGGCTTTTTGGGGATTGTCTCTTGGCTTTTCCCACAGCCAGTTTGGGACTCAGCTTTCTCAGGTCTTCTGATTCAGTTATCATTCAACCATCTGCTCTCCAGCTTCCAAAATTCTGTTGCTATGTCTCCTCTCATGTTCCCTGTGTCCTTGTTCCTTTATACCATTTTACAAATTCCTCCACTGCCGTTTTAGTGGATTTCAGGAGGGAAATATTAATTGATTTCTGCCGACTTTTGGTTGTTTTAAATTTATGTAAAGAAATACATTTGATTCTCTCAAACCTTATCTCAAAAACCCTGGGGAACTAAGCATCCGTCAGGTGCCCCTTCTAGACCAACTAATTTTGCCAAGGAGAGCAGAGCACCACGATTGGCCTGGGAGTAGACCCTTGTCCCAACCAGGACCAATAATGTGGCAGGAGGCGGAGTCATGTTTTAGTAACATGGCAACTCCCGTAGTTATGGAGATGGGCAAGGAGAGTCCCTAAGAAAGGGGCTCGAGACCCATAGTTCTTTAGGATCTACTTACAGATAGAAAATAACAGGTTGAAATCTGGGGATCTTTCTATTTCCCCCATCTTGTTGGTCAGTCATGAAGGCAGAAGTCAGAGGGAGAGGACAGGAGAGAAAAATCCCCTCACATCTCCTGAGGTAGGAGCTGAGTGTCCACAGGAAACTTGTGATTCTCTGCTGCTGCTGGATTCGATGAGGGAGAAGTTAGTTTATGCACACAACCTGGGGCAGGCAGAGGGACACTGGGGAGGTCTCTGAGAGGGCACTGAAAAGGAAGGCCAAGGGAGAAACACTGACTTGAGTAAGAAGGCCAAGGCCCACCCCTTGTGCCTGAACCTGGTTCTCTCTTACACACTAGCTGTGCAACACCAGTCCCTGCAAAGTGGTCGTCAAGACTTTCCGGAAGTCTTTCCGGGTGGCTCACAAAGACTTGGGAATCCACGGGCTCCTCTCTGGCATGAGGACTGTTCTGAGTCCCCCACCAGGTATCTTCTGGGACCACTAGGCTCTGGGAGATGCTGGCACTTTGTGATGCTAACACAGCAGAATGTTCTATTGCAGGATGAGGAAAAACCTAGTTCATCCCTACTGTGTGATGTTCACTGGAGGGCCCTAAAGCTACTTATGGCCACACAAATTTGAAAAATAAAAAGTTTTTTCTATTTTTTTATTTCTAGTCTGAGACACACTGTGCCCCTCTCCTCCCTTGACCAGAGTTTTTTTTTAGTGGGCCAAGATGGTCATGAGTTAGTAACTTAGTGGTATTTAGGGATGAGAGTTTTCCCAGAAGTCTGCTCAATCACTCAGGCAAATGAGCTGCCAGAGACACTCATGCATATCCCAGTCCCAGTTTATGCTCCAAATTATGTTATCCCGGTCTCAACATGTTCAATGTGTTTTTGGTGTGTGTTGATTAACGTTAGGGAAAACCAACTAAGGGGGAAACAAGCTCCGCATCTCTGACTCCTCTGTGATTAAAAGTGGATGAGGCTCACTACGTGTGTGTTTAAGGACAGTCCTTTAAAAACTAGGACTAGGGGGCTTCCCTGGTGGTGCAGTGGTTAAGAATCCGACAGCCAATGCAGGGGACACGGGGTCAAGCCTTGGTCTGGGAAGATCCCACATGCCGAGGAGCAACTAAGCCCGTGCACCACAACTACTGAGCCTGCACTCTAGAACCCTTGAGCCACAGCTACCGGAGCCCATGCTCCACAATAAGAGAAGCCACCGCAATGAGAAGCCCACACACCGCAACGAAGAGTAGCCCCCGCTCGCCGCAACTAGAGAAAGCCCGTGGGCAGCGATGAAAACCCAACACAGCCAAAAATAAATTAAAAAAAAAAAAAACTAGGACTAGGACTGCTTTTAGTTGCAGTAACAGAATACCCAACTAGTGGGGCTTAACCCAGGGGTGAGCAAACTATGGTCTGCAGGCCAAATCTAGACTTCACCTGTTTTTGTAGAGTGCAAGAGCTAAGAATGGTTTTTAAACTTTTGAATTATTGAGCAAAAGTCAAAAGAAGAGTAAGACTTTGTGACATGTTAAGATTTTATGAAATCCAAATTTCAGTGTCCCTAATAAAGTCTTATTGGAACACATCCATGCTCATTCCTTTACACGTTGTCTATCACTGTGTTCATGCTATAACAGTCAAGTTGAGTTGTTGTGAGAGACAATGTATGGGCTGCAAAGCTTAAAATATTTATTATCTGGCCCTCAAAGAGGATGCTTATTCCTGGCTTAACCAGAAAAAATATCTGTTATTTATACAAGAAATCTGAACATGGACATTTCCAAGATTTACTTCAGTAGTTCCACAAAGTCCAGGTGCTGAGTTGGTATCTCTAAAATTGTCATGGTCTTCTCCTCATAGTCGCAACGTGGCTCCATTAGCTCCAAGCATCACATAAGATATCATATCCAAAGGCAGGAAACAAGGGAACAAAGGGGAGGCAGAGAAGGGCCTCATTAGCATGCTTCTTAAATTTATCAGAGAATTTTTCCCAAATTCCCCTAAAAAGGCTTCCTCTCAATCTCATTGGCCAGCACTAAGTCATTAGGTCACATGAACTCCCAGCTGCAATGAAAGTGGGTAAGGCCACTGTATAGCTATGAGTGACTCCCATGTACTTGAGCTATGGCTATGGCCAGGTGGTGGATTAGTGGCAGTGGTGTGACAGCCAGTTGTGCACATCTCTTTCCTACTCTGCATTTTGAAGTTGGTTGAAATTGACCATGGTGGGAGTATTTATACCACAAAAATTGGCAAACACTGTAAATCAAGCAGTTTTATCAGCACATCACTGACTAGGGATGTTTTTTATTTTGCTTATGCTTTTCTAAGTTTTCTACAATGAACATGAAGTTTATAATCAGGAAAAAAAAGTTTGCTTTTAAAACAAAAGAGCCTTACCTTATATGATATTAAAAAAATTAACTGAAAATGGATGAAAGACCTAAATGTAAAAGCTGAAACTATAAGACTCTTAGAAGAAAACAGAGGGTAAAACTTCATGATGTTGGATTTGATAATGATTGCTTAGATGTAACAGCAAATACACAGACAACAAAAGTAAAATATATATAAATTAGACTACACCAAAATTTAAAATTTCTGTTTATTAAAGACACAGTCAACAGAATGAAAAAGCAACCCATGGAATGGGAGAAAATATTTGCGAATCAGGTATCTGATAAAGGGTTGGTATCCAGTATATAAAGAACTACAGAGAAGCAAGAAGAATGACAATCTTGCAGTCTGTGGAACAAAAACCACATTCACAGAAAGATAGACAAGATGAAAAGGCAGAGGGCTACGTACCACATGAAGGAACAAGATAAAACCCCAGAAAAACAACTAAATGAAGTGGAGATAGGCAACCTTCCAGAAAAAGAATTCAGAATAATGATAGTGAAGATGATCCAAGACCTCGGAAAAAGAATGGAGGCAAAGATCAAGAAGATGCAAGAAATGTTTAACAAAGACCTAGAAAAATTAAAGAACAAACAAACAGAGATGAACAATACAATAACTGAAATGAAAACTACACTAGAAGGAATCAATAGCAGAATAACTGAGGCAGAATAACAGATAAATGACCTGGAAGGAATTCACTGCTGTGGAACAGAAAAAGAAAAAAGAATGAAAAGAATGAAGACAGGGCTTCCCTGGTGGCGCAGTGGTTGAGAGTTCACCTGCCGATTCAGGGTACATGGGTTCATGCCCCGGTCTGGGAGGATCCCACATGCTGCGGAGTGGTTGGACCCACGAGCCATGGCCGCTGGGCCTGTGCATCCGGAGCCTGTGCTCTGCAGCGGGAGAGGCCACAGCAGTGAGAGGCCTGTGTACCGCAAAAAAAAAAAAAAAAAAAAAGAATGAAGACAGCCTAAGAGACCTCTGGGACAACATTAAATGCAACAACATTTGCATTATAGGGGTCCCAGAAGGAGAAGAGAGAGAGAAAGGACCTGAGAAAATATTTGAAGAGATTATGGTTGAAAACTTCCCTAACATGGGAAGGAAATAGCCATCCAAGTCCAGGAAACACAGAGAGTCGCATACAGGATAAACCCAAGGAGAAACACGCCAAGACATGTTGTAATCAAATTGGCAAAAATTAAAGACAAAGAAAAATTATGAAAAGCAGCAAGGGAAAAACAACAAAGAGCATACAAGGGAACTCCCATAAGGGTAACAGCTGATTTCTCAGCAGAAACTCTACAAGCCAGAAGTGAATGGCATGATATACTGAAAGTGATGAAAGGGAAGAATCTGCAACCAAGATTACTCTACCCAGCAAGGATCTCATTCAGATTCGATGGAGAAATCAAAAGCTTTACAGACAGGCAAAAGCTAAGAGAATACAGCACCACCAAACCAGCTCTACAACAAATGCTAAAGGGACTTCTCTAAGTGGGAAACACAAGAGAAGAAAAGGACCTACGAAAACAAACCCCAAACAATTAAGAAAATGATCATAGGAACATACATACCGATAATTACCCTAAACGTGAATGGATTAAATGCTCCAACCAAAAGACACAGGCTTGCTGAATGGATACAAAAACAAGACCCATATATATGCTGTCTACAAGAGACCCACTTCAGACCTAGGGACACATTCAGACTGAAAGTGAGGGAATGGCAAAAGATATTCCATGCAAATGGAAATCAAAAGAAAGCTGGAGTTACAATACTCATAGCAGATAAAATAGACTTTAAAATAAAGAATGTTACAAGAGACAAGGAAGGACACTACATAATGATCAGGGGATCAATCCAAGAAGAAGCTAGAACAATTATAAATATATATGCACCCAACATAGGAGCACCTCAATACATAAGGCAACTGCTAACAGCTATAAAAGAGGAAATCGACAGTAACACAATAATAGTGGGGGACTTTAACACCTCACTTACACCAATGGACAGATCATCCAAAATGAAAATAAATAAGGAAACAGAAGCTTTAAATGACACAATAGACCAGATAGATTTAATTGATATATATAGGACATTCCATCCAAAAACAGCAGACTACACTTTCTTCTCAAGTGCGCACGGAACATTCTGCAGGATAAATCACATCTTGGGTCACAAATCAAGCCTCAGTAAATTTAAGAAAATTGAAATCGTATCAAGCATCTTTTCTGACCGCAAGGCTATGAGATTAGAAATGAATTACAGGGAAAAAACGTAAAAAACACAAACACATGGAGGCTAAACAATACGTTACTAAGTAACCAAGAAATCACTGAAGAAATCAAAGAGGAAATCAAAAACTACCTAGAGACAAATGACAATGAAAACACGATGATCCAAAACCTATGGGATGCAACAAAAGCAGTTCTAAGAGGGAAGTTCATAGCTATACAAGCCTACCTCAAGAAACAAGAAAAACCTCAAGTAAACAATCTAACCTTACACCTAAAGGAACTAGAGAAAGAAGAACAAACAAAACCCAAAGTTAGCAGAAGGAAAGAAATCATAAAGATCAGAGCAGAAATAAATGAAATAGAAACAAAGAAAACAATGGCAAAGATCAATAAAACTAAAAGAAGGTTCTTTGAGAAGATAAACAAAATTGATAAACCATTAGCCAGACTCATCAAGAAAAAGAGGGAGAGGACTCAAATCAATAAAATTAGAAATGAAAAAGAAGTTACAACAGACACTGCAGAAATACAAAGCATCCTAAGAGACTACTACAACCAACTCTATGCCAATAAAATGGACAACGTGGAAGAAATGGACAAATTCTTACAAAGGTATAACCTTCCAAGTCTGAACCAGGAAGAAATAGAAAATATGAACAGACCAATCACAGGTAATGAAATTGAAACTGTGATTAAAAATCTTCCAACAAGGGCTTCCCTGGTGGCACATGGTTGAGAGTCCGTCTGCCAATGCAGGGGACACGGGTTCGTGCCCCAGTCTGGGAAGATCCCATGTGCCGTGGAGCGGCTGGGCCCGTGAGCCATGGCTGCTGAGCCTGTGCATCCGGAGCCTGTGCTCCGCAACGGGAGAGGCCACAACAGTGAGAGGCCTGCGTACTGCAAAAAAAAAAAAAAAAAACAACTTCCAACAAACAAAAGTCCAGGACCAGATGGCTTCACAGGTGAATTCTATCAAACATTTAGATAAGAGCTAACACCTATCCTTCTCAAACTCTTCCAAAAAATTGTGGAGGAAGGCACACTTCCAAACTCATTCTATGAGACCACCATCACCCTGATACCAAAGCCAAAGACACTACAAAAAAAGAAAACTACAGACCAATCTCACTGATGAATATAGATGCAAAAATCCTCAACAAAATACCAGCAAACAGAATCCAACAACACATTAAAAGGATCATACACCATGATCAAGTGGGATTTATCCGAGGGATGCAAGGATTCTTCAATATATGCAAATCAGTCAATGTGATACACCATATTAACAAATAGAAGAAGAAAAACCATATGATCATCTCAATAGATGCAGAAAAAGCTTTGGACAAAATTCAACACCCATTTATGATAAAAACTCTCCAGAAAGTGGGCATAGAGGGAACCTACCTCAACATAATGAAGGTTTGTCATATATGACAAACCCACAGCAAGCATCATTCTCAATGGTGAAAAACTGAAAGCATTTCCTCTAAGATCAGGAACAAGACAAGGATGTCCACTCTCGCCACTATTATTCAACATAGTTTTGGAAGTCCTAGCCACGGCAATCAGAGAAGAAAAAGAAAGGAAAGGAATACAAATTGGAAAAAAAGAAGTAAAACTGTCATTGTTTGCAGATGACATGATACTATACATAGAGAATCCTAAAGATGCCACCAAAAAACTACTAGAGCTAATCAATGAATCTGGTAAAGTTGCAGGATACAAAATTAATGTACAGAAATCTCTTGCATTCTTATACACTAATGATGAGAAATCTGAAAGAGAAATTAAGGAAACACCCCATTTACCATTGCAACAAAAAGAATAAAATACCTAGGAATAAACCTACCTAGGGAGACAAAAAGACCTGCATGCAGAAAACTATAAGACACTGATGAAAGAAATTAAAGATAATACCAACAGATGGAGAGATATACCATGTTCTAGGATTGGAAGAATCGCTATTGTGAAAATGACTATGCTACCCAAAGCAATCTACAGATTCAGTGCAATCCCTATCAAATTACCAATGGCATTTTTTACAGAACTAGAACCAAAAAATCTTAAAATTTGTATGGAGACACAAAAGACCCCAAATAGCCAAAGCAGTCTTGAGGGAGAAAAACAGAGCTGGAGGAATCAGACTCCCTGACTTCAGGCTATACTATAAAGCTACAGTAATCAAGACAATATGGTACTGGCACAAAAACAGAAACATAGATCAATGGAACAAGATAGAAAGCCCAGAAATAAGCCCACGCACGTATGGTCAAGTAATCTATGACAAAGGAGGCAAGGATATACAATGGAGAATAGACAGTCTCTTCAATAAGTGGTGCTGGGAAAACTGGACAGCTACATGTAAAAGAATGAAATTAGAACACTCCCTAACACCATACACAAAAAGAAACTCAAAATGGATTAGAGACCTAAATGTAAGACTGGACACTATAAAACTCTTAGAGGAAAACATAGGAAGAACACTCTACGACATATATCACAGCAAGATCTTTTTCGATCCACCTCCTAGAGTAATGGAAATAAAAACAAAAATAAACAAATGGGGCCTAATGAAACTTCAAAGCTTTTGCACAGCAAAGGAAACCATAAACAAGACGAAAAGACAACCCTCAGTATGGGAGAAAACATTTGCAAATGAATCAATGGACAAAGGATTAATCTCCAAAATATATAAACAGCTCATGCAGCTCAATATTAAAAAAACAAACAACCCAATCCAAAAATGGGCAGAAGACCCAAATAGATATTTCTCCAAAGAAGACACATAGATGGCCAAGAAGCACATGAAAAGCTGCTCAACATCACTAATTATTAGAGAAATGCAAATCAAAACTACAATGAGATATCACCTCACACCAGTTAGAAAGGGCATAATCAGAAAATCTACACACAACAAATGCTGGACAGGGTGTGGAGAAAAGGGAACCCTCTTTCACTGTTGGTGGGAATGTAAATTGATACAACCACTATGGAGAACAGTATGGAGGTTCCTTAAAAAACTAAAAATAGAATTGCCATATGATCCAGCAATCCCACTACTGGGCATATACCCAGAGAAAACCATAATTCAAAAAGACACATGCACCCCAATGTTCATTGCAGCACTATTTACAATAGCCGGGTCATGGAAGTAACCTAAATGCCCATCGACAGACGAATGGATAAAGAAGTTGTGGTACATATGTACAAGGGAATAGTAGTCATAAAAAGGAACAAAATTGGGTCGTTTGTAGAGACGTGGATGGATCTGGAGACTGTCATACAGAGTGAAGTAAGTCAGAAAGAGAAAAACAAATATCATTTATTAACGCATATATGTGGAACCTAGAAAAATGGTACAGATGAACCAGTTTGCAGGGCTGAAAATGAGACACAGATGTAGAGAACAAACGTATGGACACCAAGCGGGGAAAGCGGCGGGGGGTGGGGGGGTGGTGTGATGAATTGGGAGACTGGGATTGACATGTATACTCTGATGTGTATAAAATTGATGACTAATAAGAACCTGCTGTATAAAAAAATAAATAAAATTCAATTCAAAAATTTAAATAAAGAACTACAATTTGACAAAAAAATAGAACCAACAACTCCATTAAAAAATGGACCTAGGACTTGAATAAACCATTTTTTCAAAGGCGATATACAAATGACTAATAAACACATGAAAAGATGCTCAGTATCACTGGGGATGTGATTAGGGAAATGCAGACCAAAATCACAGTGAGATACCACTTCATAGCCATTAGGATGGCTACTATTAAAACAAAACAAAACAGGAATTCCCTGGTGGTCCAGTGGTTAGGGCTCCGCACTTTCACTGCCAAGATCCCACGTTTGATCTCTGGTCAGGGAACTAAGATCCCACATGCCTCGCAGTATGGCCAAAAATAAATAAATAAATAAATATTAAAATGAAATAAAACAAAACAAAGTAAGTGTCGTTGAGGGTGTGGAGAAATTGGAATCCCTGTACGCTGTTGATGGGAATATAAAATAGTGCATCCACTATAAAAAGCAGTATGTGGTTCCTCAAATTATTTAAAATAGAATTAGCATATGATACAGCAATTCCACTTCTGGGTGTATATCCAAAAGAATTGAAAGCAGAGTCTTGAAAAGATATCTGTGCATCCATGTTCATAGCAGCATTGTTCACAAGAGTCAAAAGATGGAAGCAACCCAAGTGTCCGCTGATGGATAAACAAAATATGATGTGTTCATGCCTGCAATGGAATATTACTCAGCGTTACAATGGAAGGAAATTCTGACACATGCTACAACATGGATGAATCCTGAAGACATTATGCTAAGTGTTATAAGCCTGTTACACAAATGTATGATTCCATTTATATGAGGTTCCTGGAGTAGTCAACTTCATAGAGACAGAGAAGAATGGTGGTTGCCAGGGACTGGGGGGAGGGGAGAAAGGGGAGCTGTTGTTCAACGGGTACTGAATTTCAGTTTTGCAAGATGAAAAGAGTTCTGGAAATTAGTTGCATAACAATGTGAATGCACTTAACACTACGGAAGTGTACACTTTAAAAACGGCTAAGATGGTAAATTTTACGTTACATGTATTTCACCACAATTAAAAATAAATTTTTTTTTCTGGAGACAGTGTCTAGAGGCATTTAGAAGGGTCTGGCATTTGACATATAGGCTATCCTACAAAACTATTACTCCTGGTAATAGAATTGTTTACCTTTATACCAAAAAGGTTAGGAAAGCACCAGATCTGCCAGTGACATGTGCCCAGGCTGACTTCGAGAAGTTCGTGCTCTGAGACCTAAACTTCTTTTGAGGTTGCCTAAAATGAAAAAGTATGTCAGCAGGGCTTACAGTGGTTTCAAGTCTGACAGGATCAAGCGTGCTTTCCTTACCGAGGAGCAGAAAATTGGGGAAGTGTTGAAGGACAGAGCACAAGCACAGTTAGTAAGCTAAATTTTAAAAAGTAAAGCTCTTTTGAATAATTTTTTTTTAATTTAAGGGTAATTTAAGGTTGAGGTGGGAAGTGGAGTTAAAGGAAAAATATTCTGAGTCCGGGTGAATCCGGACTCTAAGACAGATTGACTTGAGAAGCAGCTGAAGACATCAGCTGGTAACTCAGGCTGGACAGTAAAGCCCCTGCAGGCCAGGAGCTGGATTTCTGGCTCTTCGGGTTAGAAACAGCAGCAAAGACAGTCCTGCCTGCTTCGAATTAGGGAGATCCTTTATCACACAATAAAGCATGCCAGGTTAGAATGACCAAATTATGGTATATTTTAAATGTTCACCTGTAACTAGTACTTTAACATAAGAGATACAATAAAATATAATTGTGTGATTCACAGAATTTTAATGAAATATGACTCCATTGTGCAGCAAGTCCAGTCAGTAAGCCACACATTTAAATCTGATAAATGTCTTTTTTTTCATTTCTCTCAGGGCCTCTCTGTGACTGTATATATAATCCTATTTGGAAATAACATCAAGAGTCTAAATTTGAGACCCATTATGAAAGTGAGGCCCAGACTAGCTGCCCTCCTGGCCGGGCGCCCTATACCCCACCCCATGATAGGCCAGCAGGGAAGCCACTGGGGATCTGAGGATCTGGCTAGAGTGATTCCTTCTCCTGGAAATTATTATTTGGCCATGCCACGAGGCGTGTGGGATCTTAGTTCCCTGACCAGGGAGCGAATCCATGCCCGCTATACTGGGAGCATGGAATCCTAACCACTGGACCGCCAGGGAATTCCCTCCTGAGAATTATTTTTGCTTCATGGGTGGACAGAGATGTTTCCAGATGTCTAATCCTCAGTCTTCTGCTCTTTTCTCTCTACACAGATTCAGCCATTCCATCTATGTGGTTGCCTCCAAAGCCCCCCGCCCCGCCTGACCTTTCTGGTGACTCTAGACCCACACATCCACCTGCTTGAGGGAAAGTTCCACGTTGCTGTCAGACCAATGCTGGCCCCAGAGTTCAACGCTCCAAACTGACCTCATCGTTCTTCCAGGCTTGAAACCTAGGATCTATTTTCCACTCCTGCCTCTCCCTTGGCACAGTTAATCCCCACAGCGGAGTCACCCGCTGCTGCTAGTGGCTTTCACACTCGTCACATTGTAAATAGCTGTGAGACGCAGTGGGTATGTGACCTGTCACACAGACCAGGCAGAATGGGTCCCCACCTGGAAGAGGCTGGCGTCAGTATAGAAGTCCATTATAAACATCAAAAGTGGTGTGTGGGGCTTCCCTCGTGGCGCAGTGGTTGAGAGTCCGCCTGCCGATGTAGGGGACACGGGTTCGTGCCCCGGTCCGGGAGGATCCCACGTGCCGCGGAGCGGCTGGGCCCGTGGGCCATGGCCGCTGGGCCTGCGTGTCTGGAGCCTGTGCTCCGCGATGGGAGAGGCCGCAACGGTGAGAGGTCCGCGTACCGCAAAAAAAAAAAAAAAAAAAAAAAAAAAAAAAAAATGGTGTGTGGTGCTTCCCTGGTGGCGCAGTGGTTAAGAACCTGCCTGCCAATGCAGGGGACACGGGTTCGATCCCTGGTCCGGGAAGATCCCACATGCCGCGGAGCAACTAAGCCCATGCACCACAACTACTGAGCCTGCGCTCTAGAGCCCACGAGCCACAACTGCTGGAGCCCGTGCGCCTAGAACCGTGCTCTGCACCAAGAGAAGCCACCGCAATGAGAAGTCCATGCACCGCAACGAAAAGTAGCCCCCGCTCGCCACAACTAGAGAAAGCCTGTGCGCAGCAACGAAGACCCAACGCAGCCAAAAAATAATAATAAATAAATAAAAGTGGTGTGTGACCGTGCGGGGGACAAGGGGGTGAGGGCAGGGGAGATGGGAGGAGGCAGAGATATGGTCAAGGTCTATGTCAGATCACCAGGGTAAGAGGGGTCAACAAGCAGGGCAAGCATAAGAATTGACGTCGTGAGCCAGGAGCAGACCTGGGAGCTGAGTTGACGGGGCTCATAGGACAGAGCATGGGAGCTCTCACTGGTTTATAGGGATGGAGTTTGCTTTGGGGGGTCAGAGGTGGGTTCCCCTTGGAGAGGCCCAGGCCTGCATTTTCTCAGCTGTGTTGTGGCCCTGGGCTCGTGGAACCATGTACACCTATCAATTCCCTCCTTTCCATCCTCCTGACCACACCCCAGCCCAGAGGGATTCCTTACTTGCCTGAAAGTTGGGAACGATCTGGTCTCTCTGCCTGGCATCAGACCATTATGCATTGCAGCCTCTGGAGAAGGAGCAACCAACATCCACTGCACACCCGCTGAGGCCTTTTGTGTATTTTATCACATTCATCCCGGCAGCAAGACATGATGGTGACATCTGACATTTGTTCCCTACCTCTGGTTTGTGTTTTATTTTCACAAACACGAACTCATTTGACCCTGTGGCAACCCAGTGAAGTGGTCAGAGCCCTATTTGGTGGATGAGAAAACTGGAGCCAGAGGGATTAAACTGACCACCCAAAGGCACCCAGGTCCTTGTTACTCAAAGTATAGTCCATCAGTATCACCTGGGGGCTTGTTAGAAACACAGGATCTTGGGCCCACCCAGGCCACAAAACCAGAATCAGCATTTTAACAGGAGCCTTCCCCGCCCGACCCGCCAGGGATTCGCTGGCCTGAGCAGTTGTTGGAGGAGAAACCAGCCTTACACGGCTAAGTCCACTCCAGTCCACAATGTTTGACACAAATACCCGAAGGTTACATGCAACTCTCTGGGTCAAGCTTGGCCACCGGCTGGGAGTGAAATTGACCAAGTCGGGGATTGGATGGTGGGAGAAGAGGGGAAGAGGGATGTCAAGCTGAGGGGCGTTTGTGGAGGTTTTGCTGGGTGCCCGTGGCTATGGTTCCAGGCACACATGGCGAGGAGGCCCCGGAGCTGAGTGCAGCTGGGGAGCGAGACACAGGAGCCCATCAGAGCAGATTGCAACCCAGCACACAGGGGTGAGCTAAGTGGTGCGGCCGCACGGTTAGTGCTGGAGAAAGGGCCGGTCCATCGGGAGTGGAGGGTCTTCCTGAGCAGAGGCAGAAGGAAGGCAGGAGGAGGCAAGTAGGCCTGGAGTGTGGTGGGCCCTTCAGACCAGGTGAGGGAGTGCAAGTTCGGTCTGGTGGGCAGTGTCTTTGGAGGGTCTTGGCCTGAGAGTGTCTTACTCACTTCTGTACCTTTTGTTACCCTCACCAGTCTCCCCTTCTCAGGGAAACTTCTGTGTTTACCATCCCTCTTAGGACCTTGCAGCTGGTAGAACTGCTCCCTGCCAATTCTCAGCATCCGAATTTACATCCACCAGGTCCCCTTCCCTCTTTCTGAGTCTTGAGAAGACCACCACTTGTTACCCAGTCACTCAGCCACTCACCTTGGGAGTGATCCCTGACTCCTCCCTTTCTTATGACGTCCACATTCAGTTCGATTGCCTCTGCTCTGAATTATCTCTGATAAGAACCCTTTATCCAAGAAGATGTGACACATATATACAATGGAATATTACTCAGCCATAAAAAGAAACGAAATTGAGTTATTTGTAGTGAGGTGGATGGACCTAG
The DNA here is from genome assembly GCF_937001465.1 of Orcinus orca. NCBI lineage: Eukaryota > Metazoa > Chordata > Mammalia > Artiodactyla > Delphinidae > Orcinus > Orcinus orca. The sequence continues at coordinate 14,454,681 of NC_064571.1, forward strand.
AGTCTGTCATACAGAGTGAAGTAAGTCAGAAAGAGAAAAACAAATACCGTATGCTAACACATATATATGGAATCTAAAAAAAAAAAAAAGGTTCTGATGAACCTAGGGGCAGGACAGGAATAAAGACGCAGGCATAGGGAAAGGACTTGAGGACACGGGGAGAGGGAAGGGTAAGATGGGATAAGTGAGAGAGTGGCATGGACCTATATACACTACCAAATGTAAAATAGATAGCTAGTGGGAAACAGCTGCATAGCACAGGAGATCAGCTCTGTGCTTTGTGTCCACCTCGAGGGGTGGGATAGGGAGGGTGGGAGGGAGACGCAAGAGGGAGGGGATATAGGGATATATGTATACGTATAGCTGATTCACTTTGTTATATAGCAGCAACTAACACAACATTGTAAAGCAATTATACGCCAATAAAGATGTTTAAAAAAAAAAAAGAACCCTTTATCCGTAAAGGGTTTCCTTACCTCCAGTATCCCCACTCCACACACAGGAGTCTTGGAGGTTTCCTTTGATGAGCCCAAATTCTGCAGCCTCAGCTATTGTTCATAGCTCTCCACACCTTCCTCCCACCTGACTCTACCTCTCACTTTCCCCAGGGTTCCTGTTGAGACAGTCACCGGCCTGGGGAGACCTCCTGTCTTTGCGTCTTCTATCCAAAGCCTGCCTCTCTTTCTATGCCTATTACATGCCTTCACTTCTTTTATGTTGGGCTTAGAACCAGGGATTTGTGATGAGTTGCCCCAATGTTCATGATGATTTCTGTTATGCACAAATGTCCTAGAAGAGACTGGAATAAAGTAACAACATAGCAACCACATGGTCTCTGGATTCTGGACAATTGGTACCTTTTATTTTCTACTTTTAAAAAATATTTTCTAGGCTGGGCATGTATTATGCTATAATTATACAAAGAACATAAACTTTATTACGTTTTCGAAAGAATGGATTGAAGCTAGGGAAAGGCTGAAGGGCAGGATACGGTTCAGGAAGGTGGTGGTTGGACGAATCCGGGTGATTGGCTTTGGTAGAAAGTTCAGTAGTTACATTTGTGGTTAATTCAGACTTGGACTCCAGACCCAGCCTTGCCCCAACCCCTACTCTGTGACCTTGGGCAAATTATTTAACCCTCTGAGTCTCTACATTTGCTCGTTGACCTTGGGCAACTAATTTACCCTCTCTAAGCCTGATTCATTCAACAACTTTAATAACTGTGGAACTCTTGTGCCAGGCACTGTTCTAGATGCTGGAGTCGCAGTACACAGTTCAAATTCTCCTCCTTCATGGAGTTTTATATTCTAGAGGAGAGAGGCGGGTAATAAACAACCAAGAAATATGTAATATTTTATTTTTATATGTGTACACACACACACACACACACACACGATATGCCAGGTGGTGATAAGTGCTATAAAAAAAAAAAAATACAGGGGCTTCCCTGGTGGCACAGTGGTTGAGAATCTGCCTGCTAATGCAGGGGACATGGGTTCGAGCCCTGGTCTGGGAAGAGCCCACATGCCGCGGAGCAGCTAGGCCCGTGTGCCACAACTACTGAGCCTGCGCGTCTGGAGCCTGTGCTCTGCAACAAGAGAGGCCGCGATAGTGAGAGGCCCGCGCACCGCGATGAAGAGTGGCCCTCGCTTGCCACAACTAGAGAAAGCCCTCCCACAGAAACGAAGACCGAACACAGAAAAAATAAATTAATTAATTTTAAAAAATATACAAAAAGGAGGGATCTAAAATGTGGACTGTGGGAGAGTTGGCCATCTTAATTCAGGTGGTCTGGGAGGGCTCACTGAGGAGGTGACATCTGAGCGGAGACCAGAAGGAAATGAGAGAGCCAGCTCCGTGAGTGCTGCGGCGAGAGAATTCCAGGCCAAAAGGACAGCAGTGCACAGGCCTCAGGGCAGGAGCAGGCTGGGGTGTCTGAGGAGCAGCAAGAAGGCCAGCGTGGCGCGGGCAGAGAGGGGGAGGGGCAGGAGGCGAAAGCAGGGAGGTGGCAGTGAGCCAGATGACGTGGAGCCTGGTAGGCCGTGGTCAAGACATCAGTGGGTAGGAATATGGCAGCAGGGGCAAGTGGATGTATTTTGGAGGTACAGCCAGGGGGATTTACTGACATATTGACTGTGGAGTGTGAGTAAAAGAAACACATCAAGGGGGCTTCCCTGGTGGCGCAGTGGTTAAGAATCTGCCTGCCAACGCAGGGGACACTGGTTCGAGCCCTGGTCTGGGAAGATCCCACATGCCGCGGAGCGGCTAAGCCCATGCGCCACAACTACTGAGCCTGCGCATCTGGAGCCTGTGCTCCGCAACAGGAGAGGCCGCGACAGTGAGAGGCCTGCGCACCATAATCAAGAGGGGCCCCGCTCGCCGCAACTGGAGAAAGCCCTCGCACAGAAACGAAGACCCAACACAGCCAAAAAATAAATAAATAAATTTATTTTTTTAAAAAAAGAAACACATCAAGTCTTAAACTGGTTTTGGTCTGAGCACAAGAAGAATGAAGGTGCCATGTAGCCGTTTTCTGAGCTAGAGAAGGCTGCGGCAGGAGCAGGTTCAGTGGCGAATAGAAGTTTGTTTTTGGAGATTATATTGGCCACGTCTGTCATGGTCATGGCTATGACATCCAGGTCAAGGTCTTGAGTAGGCCGTTGGGTGTTCAAGCCTAGAGTTCAAGGGAGAGGCCAGGGCTAAAGATATAAATTTAGGAGCTGTCAGCATAGAGAGATGAACCTTAAATCTCTGGATGAGGTCATCTGGGTGTGAATAAGGACAGAGATGGGTAGAAGAACTGAGTACTGGGCCCTCCAATGTTTAGATGTCAGGAAGGTGAACAGGAACCAGAAAAATATACAGAGAAGGAGGGGCCAGTGATACAAATGGGAAACCATGAAAGAGTGAAGGCCCAGAGGCCAAGTGAGAGCATGTTCACTAGCTGTGAACCCTTGTGATGTAATTGCTCATATATATATATATTTTTTTTTTGCGGTACGCAGGCCTCTCACTCTTGTGGCCTCTCCCACTGCGGACTACAGGCTCCAGATGCGCAGGCTCAGTGGCCATGGCTCACGGGCCCAGCCACTCCGCGGCATGTGGGATCTTCCCGGACCGGGGCACGAACCCGTGTCCCCTGCATCGGCAGGGGGACTCTCAACCACTGCGCCACCAGGGAAGCCCCTGTTGCTCATACTATTGACAAAGGCCTACTATATACGTGGGTGATTCTACTAGCACCTTGTAACAGTTTCTCGGAGGAGTGGTGTCATTATGGCTAGATGAAAGAAAGGCCACCATTTTTAATGGTCAGTGGTTGAACACACCAATTCCATTCCATTTAATTCAGCAGTCATCCCTTACTCCCAGCCAGGTTCCCCCAGACCTCCCACAGCCATTGTGATGGAAATCCAGAGAAAGGGAGGCACTGGAGGGTGGTAGACTTGGCGGGAGGCCATGGTTGGAATTCCAGGAAGGCAGCTAGGACCTGAGATCCCACGATAGAGCTTTGGTCCCTGGGGAGCCTGGTGAGAATCAGGTGAGATCTGGGCCCAGACCAAGTACCCTGGCCCATCAGGATGGTGACGCCTCGAGCCAGAATGAGGAAGCAGGAAGGGGAGGCAGTTCTCGGAGCAGATGAGTCCTTTTGTGAGTACATTGATTTTTAGGTGGAGCCTCCAGATTCCTTCTCTGTGACCCCTGACCTGCCATACCTTGGATTCACCATTTCCTCGCCCATGATTAGGAATCCCCTCTCTGATTCCAGCCCCCTTACCTCCACCTGTCTATCTCCCTCCAGCAGCACGGCCTTCCAATCCTTTTAAGTCAGCAGCCCCTCTGGTCCACGGGCCTCTCTGCCACCCCGCCTCCCAGGAGTCCCTCACTCCGCTGGCGTCCTCACATCCACCCTAGAGCTGAGCCTGAGTTCACAGAATAGCCGTGGCAGATACTGTCTGTTCTCTGAAATAAATAAAGTCTCCCCTTGTTCCTGCTGCATCACTAAACAGGCACAGCTCATACCTTCTGAAGCCACTGTCCCTTCTTTTACCCTTCTTTCTGAGCACTGAATCCCTCTGGGCACTCTGTGACCTTCAGAGAGAGACCTGCTTTACCAAAGTGAGCCTTTACATGAAAGACAGACGGGAGGATGGACCAGGGCTCATCCCAGAGAAAGCCCAAGGATCACAGGGGTGGCGTGAGGAGGAATCAGGAGAGATGATCACAAAGGAAGTCACCTGTCTCCGGCAGGAGAAACGTGCGCTGCATTTCACGGAGGGACAGTCTCTTTTTGTCCTCCAGTTGTAATCTGTAACACTCTGTACAGTTCATGGGCAGGGAACAGAATATTTTGTCTCAGGATGATTCCACCCCTGGGGAGCCAGCCCACGGCCTTGGCCTTGTGAGCAGGGGCATTAACTGAGCCAACTGTGTAAGAGAAAAGTCAGGAGGCCCGGGGCCTGTGGGGCAGGGAGAGTGGCGGGCAGGGATGTGTGTGTGTCCAGGTACAGACTTCATGGCCTTGGGGGGCCCCTGCAGGAACACCACACCCTCTGCCTCTCTCACTTGATTCAGGTGACATTGTTGGTAGCTGCTGAGAGCACGCAGGGCCCAGCTCGGAGTCCAGCTTGGAGGGCAGAAGAAGAAGAGTCTTCGCCCCTGCCCTCGTGACGTCCATGGTCTAGTTGTGACAATGAGATATTCAGGCACTCAGGGTTGCTTGCAAGACAAAGGGAAGATGTTAGGGAGGTGGGGTGATGGTAGAGGAAAACTGGGGTGCCCCGGATTTGCTGCATGACCTTGAGTCTCCTGAGCATCTGGGCCCTTCAGCTTCCCTCTCTAAGAAACAAGGCCAAGCCCGTCTGCCCTTCTTCACCTCTGTCTTGGGCATCCACGAGGTACGGGTGGAGGGTGGAGAAGGGGAGACAGCTGGAATGTGAGTCCCTGTGGAAGTTTCTCTCTGGTCACCTCCTGTCTTGTTCTCAAGGACTGTTCAAAGCAGAGGAATTGACATACTCTGTAATGACCTATCTGGGAACAGAATCTAAAAAAACAGTGGAGGGGAATTCCCTGGTGGTCCAGTGGTTAGGACTCGATGCTTTCACTGCCATGGCCCAGGTTCAATCCCTGGTCAGGGAACTAAGATCCCACAAGCCAAAAATATAAATAAAATAAAAATAAAAAGGAGTAGATATATGTATAACTGATTCACTTTGCCGTACAGCAGAAACTAACACAACATTGTATACAACAACTATACTCCAATAAAAATTAATTAAAAAAAAAAAAGCCGGGAAATTGATCCTTCCTCATCCTAAGTAGAAAAGTTCAGCAAGATGTGACCTTGCAGGGTGAGCTCCGATAATCAAATATCCAATGGGTAATCTAGCCTATCTCCAGAAAGATACATAAAGAACTGGTAACACTGCTTTTTCTTCTGGGGAGAACAAGGCAGCTGAGTAAAAGGGGTGGGAGGACCTTGTTTTTCTCTGGATTATACCCCTCTATGCTGTTTTCATGTAATACCAAGTGATTGTAATATCTAATAAAAGATAAATATACTTCAGACTTGAAAGTGATTGTCGCGGTTCCAGGAATTGGTTCGAGGTTGGGGCAGAACCAGGAGCTGGCTTTGCGTGTGGTTTTCTCCTTTAGCTCCCCCTTCTCTGCCCACGAGGGGTGGGTGAAGGGATGGGACAGCAGACAAATGGAGAGCCCTGCAGGCCAGGTCTCAGGTGGCCCCTGGAACCGGGTGTCTCATCGCTGAAGCCTTCCACCAAGAAGGGCACACATTCTCCCTCTTCCCCTCCGGCTTCATCACAGATCTGAGTCCAGGAGAGACAGGTGCGGTTGGCACAGGCTGTCCTCCAGCACAGGACACTCTGTGCTCACCGCCCGCCAACTGCGCAGCCTGAGTGCACCGGCCTCAGAAGTTCTGTCAGCAGCAAGAGCTACCAGGAGGGTGGGGAGGGTCATGAAGCTGTGTGTGTGTGTGGCCACCCAGGGAGGTCAGGCATGGCTGAGGGGAGAGCGCAGGCCAAGGTAGGAGGGGGCAGATGACAAAGACAGCTTCATTCAACCCTGGCATCAACAGGGAAGCTGGAGATGGCCACTGCCACTGCTCCTGGGCCAAACCTGGAGGGCCTGGTCCAGCATCCCCAGCCCAGCAGGTGCCCGAGGCCAGCGTGGCCGGTGAGCCTCGGTCTGAGTGAGCCGCTGAGGCACAGGAACTGCAACTCCCATGTTGCCCTCCCTGCAGAGGGAGGTCTCCAGGCCCTTCCCAGGCAAGCCTGGCCCCAGCGTGCCTCTACCCCAGACCCACAAGCCCTGTTCTCCCAGCCTCCCCATCTGCTCTTCCTTTACCTGAAAATAGTCCCTCTGTCTAAACTGGGTCTCCAGTGACAAGCAAGCCTGCTTCCTGATCGGGGGCACGCCCGGGTGACAGGACCAAGGCAGCACGAGGATGTGGGGAGACCCTGTGGGCGTGGCTCCTGGCTCTGCCACATAACTCTCTAGGCCTCAGCTTCTTCAATTCAGGCCTTCCTACGTCACAGCATCGTCACCAGGATCCCTTGAGGCACTAATTCATCCTGAAAGCACTTTGTAAAACGAGGCCTGCATGTCATCCGTTATTACACGCTAGGTTATCACACATCAGGTGATTGTCACCACGCTCGTAGCAAATGGGTGCTCATCCTAAATGGACGCTGAATGAAGCCTCATCCTGAGCTGATGATGCCTCGAGGGTCCCTGAGAGGGTGGCAGGGCCCTGGCGTTCCTCCCGTGGGCCTGGGCACTGAAAGTGAGAGATGACAGCAGGAAGGGGAAAGTCCACCCTTCTAAAGGGATAAGGGACTTCCCTGGCGGTCCACTGGTTAAGACTCCACGCTTCCACTACAGGTGACAGGGGTTCGATCCCTGGTAGGGGAAGTTCCGCATGCCACGTGGTGCGGCCACAAAGAAAACCAAAAAAACCCCAAAACCCATAAAGGGATCAGGAGGTCTGGAGACAAAGTGGGCTGGCATGGACAGAACCTGAGGACCAAGGGGTGCCCAGGCCCTCTCTTCCCACTGGGCAGCTCCATGGGAGGCGGGGCTCCGGGTCCCAGCGCTGTTCACAGGTCGCCCGTGCAGGGGAGCAGGGCTGACTCAGAAATGCTTAGCGCTACCCTAGCCCCGGGCAGGGCCTGCTCCCAGATCCTTAGGTGGCCCTGCTCTGCTGGCAGAAGAAGGGAGCTGGAGACCTAGGAGGGCTAGAGCAGGGGGAAACGAACGGGTGTGTTTTCTAGGGAGGGGTGGGGCACAGGAAGCTCCACGTGCCAGGAACAGGCTGAGCTCACTCACCCCTGGCCTTGCATCAGCTGCAGAGCTGGCAGCCAGGCCCTGGGAATTAGGCAGGAGGCTCCCAGGAGCCTCCTGGCCTTGCCTTTTGCTCTCAGGGAGAGGGTGACAAGGAGGAACAGGCAGCCTGGGTCTCCTCAGGCCCTCCGCTTCCAGGTCACCCAGCTGCCCCAGCTCCCAGCTTCCCGGGCCAAGAACGGCCCATGTGATCAAGGGCGGGCACAGTTCAGGGCCCTAGGGGCTCTCCCTGCCTGCCCAAGGTCTCCTTGCTGGAAGGCTTCCTAGAGTTGGTGGCATCTCCCAAGTAGATCTGGGGACTTTGGGGCTGGTTCCTCTCTGGCCTCTGACATCACCACGTTAAAAATGACCCTCTACCAACAGCAGCAGGTGCTACAGACAAGGTCAGGATATGTGTATTTCAGTGTGGCCTTCCACCTCGCGCTTGATCTGTTAATGATTCATCTCAGGTTGAATGAGACAGGAATTTCACAGAGGGACTCCTGGTTCTGTTGTTCTCCCCAGGCCCAGCCACAGTGTTTGGGATTTAAAGCATCCCTGACAGCTGCTGACACCTCTTCTGTCCCTGGATTCTCTTGGGGTGCAAAAGTGTACTGGGGGATGGGGGGGCGGAGTCTGGTTTTTTTTTTATTTTTTTGGCCACACCACCTGGCTTGTGGGATCTTAGTTCCCCCGACCAGGGATTGAACCTGTACTCCCTGCAGTGAAAGCACAGAGTCCTACCCACTGGACCGCCAGGGAAGTCCCAGGAGTCTGTTCTAAATGTAAGTGCAATGACAGCTCCACTTCATCTCCCCGATTCCCAGAGCTTCTCAATAAGGGCCTGTGGAGTTTAGGGGTCCTCCTGAGGGTCTTCATCAGCTCTCCAGCTCTCCTACTAGCCTCCTGCTCCTAGCCCATCTGGGGCTGATGTCTGGGGTGTCCAGAGAGCTGAGCTGAGGGCTGTGGACAAAGGAAAGGTGACTTGTGAAGGGGGCCAGAGCAGAGTGACAGACCAGAGCAGGAACATAAGGGCTTGTGGGGGACCTGGATCAGCCCTAACTTAGCGCTTCTGGCCTCCTGTGGACTTGGTTTCTAAGTCTCTCTCCCTCAGTGCCTTTCCATCTCCAGGCCTTATCCCCAGCTGAGGTGGTGCTAGAGAAAAAAATGTACATGCCTGCCCCTGCCACCCTCCGTCCCCCCAATCACAGACCCCTCTCCCCTCCCTGGGCCTTAATCTCATCTACAGCATGAGGACACAGGACAAGATGGCTCCCCAGCTCAGGGGTCCTAGGAGTCTATGACATCAGCCTTCAGCCAGAACTTGGTCTGCTTTCGTGTTTTCCCCCTGCTCAGCCCCTGCATCGGTGCTTGTTCTTGAGTTTTTGCTCCTCAGCAATGACCTTCTGTCCTTCTAGCTTCCAGGTCTGCTTGGAGGCTGGGCTTGATCCCCTCATTATCTCGGGACAAACGTTTGGCTCTTCGAGACCCACGTTTGCCTTTTATAAATTGTATCTCCTGGGTTATCATTTAGTCGAGTGCACTGCAGCCTGGGCACTTCTCCCCAAGGGGCACAAGGAGAGCTCAGCGGGACGGCGAACCTTGTGGGGCTGAGCAGGGAGGGGCTGGCGGGGAGCTGCGCGGGGGGAGATAGAGAGGAGTGGGGAGGCAGCCCAGGTGGTGACAGAGACACGATCCCAGGCAGTGTGTACATGGCCCTGGGCCCTGGAGAGCTCGGGTGACTGGACAAGCCCTGGGAGGTTACCTAGGCCAACCACCCTGTTTCTCCCACCCCATTTTATTTATTTTATTTATTTTTGCAGTACGCGAGCCTCTCACTGTTGTGGCCTCCCCCGTCGCGGAGCACAGGCTCTGGACGCGCAGGCTCAGCGGCCATGGCTCACGGGCCTAGCCGCTCCGCGGCATGCGGGATCCTCCCAGACCGGGGCACGAACCCGCATACCTTGCATCGGCAGGCGGACTCTCAACCACTGCATCACCAGGGAAGCCCTCCCACCCCATTTTAAAGATGAGGCCCAGCAAAATCTAGTGAACTGAAAGAAAATATAATTTAATCCCCCAAAGAAGGAGGAACTTGGTTTCTCTTTAAAGGATGGCCCATTAAATGGAATCATTTTGCTTCAGGAAGAGCTCACTTCTCAGGTGGTGTTTTTCTCCTTTTGTGTCACCGACGGGTGACATCCGCATTGTGGTCCATGGCTGTCTGAAGACCAGACTCTACGTCCCTGAAATCCTTCTGCTCCCAACGCCCCTCTCTCCCCTTAACTAGATTTGCACAGTAAGGAAACATCTGGGACAACTGAGATTAAAAGCACTTCAAGGGCCTCCCTGGTGGCTCACCCTCATAACGGAGGCCTCCTGGTGTCATCCGGACCCAGCGCCCCTCCACCAACTTCTCCAGACTTCTCTCTTACCGCTGTCCCTCACACTCAGGAAGGCAAGAGACAACAACAGTACAGCCGTGCCTGTATGTGGCTATTTGAATTTAAATTAATTGAAAATTGATGACATTATTGTTAAAAATTCAGTTCCTTGGTCACACTAGTCACATTTCAAGTGCCCTTGGGGCTAATGGCTACTGTACTGAACGATGCAGATACAGAACGTTCCTATCATCACAGAACGTTCTATTGGGACGCACTGGGTTAGATTTTTCTCTTACAAAGGAAGCCCTGATCAAGGAACGCTATGCGTTTTAGAGGGATCCAGGGTAGACTTGACCTATTCAGTGACTCTTCCAAGAAATATTGGCACCTACTCTATTCCAGGCCCTGGATACACAATAGTGGGCAGTTGTAGCAGTTGGTCCTTTGGAGTGAAAAAGCAACTGCTCTCAGATGTGTTAAGTGCCTGAGCCCAGGCTGGGGCAGTCGGGAAGGTTTCCTGGAGAAGGGGACATGTAAGCACAGACCTGCAGTCTGAGGAGGCACTAGTGAGGCTGAGTTGCTCTCCAGACCATGTTCTTTTTGGCCCTCTGGGTCCCTTATCACAGACTGTCCCCACTGCCTGGACTACTCCTCTCCTTTTTCGCCAGGGAGGGAAGGAATGAGACTAGTCCCCTTAAAGTCAGTGCCCCAGCTGGGACTAAGCAGAGTCCCTGTTGAGCCACTAACTCCCGCGCTCTGCGCTGTGGCCTCTACTTCACCTCCCACAGGCCACGTGGCTTCAGCGCTACATAAATTCAGTACTCGGTAAAAACAGGCTCTAGGGTGGAGGGCTCCTCCAGAGGAGTCAAACCTCGACGTCTGGTGGGGGATGCAGGAGTCTGACTGTCTGCATTACCAAACTCAGGTTCTGCGCCAATAATTTGAGAGGCAGGCGTCAGTAGAAAGGAAAGTTACTTTAATTAGAAAAGCCGGCAATCTGGGGAGAAGGTGGATTCATGTCCAGAGACCAACTCTAAAGATTCCGCTCAGCCATGACATTTTTTAACGGGAAAAATGAGGGGGAAGAATCTCAGTGAATCATCGAGGCAGGAGGTTGGGTTCTGCATCATTCTCCGTTGAGTGCAGACTGGCTGGCTCTTCAGGTGTGATCTTGCCTGTGTGATCTGCCTGCAGGATTGCTAAGGGGGCAATTGCGGATAGACAGTCATTTTTTAACTGCTTAATTCTTTATTCTTACTTCTTTTAGTTTAGAAAAAGAATCAACAAGTTAGACAAGGCATGGTGTGCATTCAGGAGAGATCAGAAGTTCGTTTCAACTGCTTAGTGATCTCATTCCTATAATTAGGTTCTTTTAAGGTTAGAGGGGAACAGAAATGGGCAAACAGGAAAGGGACGAAAGAGCTACTTTCAATTCCCCACTGTCAAATATCATTCCATTTCTACGGGACTACGGGCGACGGTCCATCTTCTGTAACTTCTTCACGCTGACAGAGGGCACAGTATTCTCAAAATGGAAGATGTCAGCCTGGGTCTGTAGCATCTCTTTGCTGACAGTTTTACTTGCCCGCTTACATATACGGGCAGAGCAAGCTACAATCATTTTGACGCCCACAAAGATATAGAACATTATGAGCAATAATGTTAATCCTGTTCTCTTCAGGCCAGTTCTTGGAATTGTACTAGCCATAGATTCAGTACTGCTCAAGACGGAGCAGCTTATGTCATGGCTACAGTATGGTCATCATACAGTTAGCATTCTTCCTCTGGTGGCAGTTACAGTATCTGTAAAACAACTCAGGAATGTGCATCCAACACTGAGTCTATGACACTGTTGTCGTAATCATTAACTGCTTGGTTTAGTCCTGGGTTGCGTGCGGGGAGAACTGCAGGGTTCTAATCAATTCCATATGTACCCTGAGGCCCTCCCCAAGGTGGCCCCCCACATTCTCCAGCCCTGAGTTCCTACCTGAGTCAGCCTGGGGAAAGTGTAGAGTGGTCACTCCCATCCACCGCCTAGAGGGAGCCAGGGCTGGCTAACCGAGCAGAGGGAGGCTGTCTTGGGGCCCCATCCCCACATACGGTGCACAGCAGTGCCCACCCTGCTCTTCTTCCTGGTGCCCTGCTGTGTGAACACTGAAAGCGGCAGTTCGTTGACTGGAATTCACATGCATGTTCACTTGGGAAAGAAGGACCAGAGTGCAGCCCATTAGGCCCTGCACTGTCCTCCCCTTCCACATGGACGGCTTCACTCAAGCTTCCCAACCATAGGATAACTCGTAGGGACAATTATCTTCACCTCTATTACAGGAATTAAGGTCGGGAGAGGGTAATTTGCCAGAGCCGGCAGTGGTGAAGGCAACCATCAACGCTCTCACCCTAGCCTGGACCCCATAGCGTCCACCCAGCCTCGTGTTTGCATTTCACCGCTTGCCCGCGGGGCCACCCTCCCTCACCACCTCCCCGGGGCTCCCTTGCTCCCACCCCGGCGCCCAGGGCCTCAGGGGGATCGGGAGCCTCCCCGCCCGGCCTGTGCGCGCAGGATCTGTCGGGTCAGAGCCGGGACCCCGGCCAGGGGCAGGAGTCGGAACCCTCCGTGCCAGCCCGAGCGGCGGCAGCCGCTGAGCCGCCCTTTGTTTCGCGACTTCTGCGGAGTCACGGTCACATGCGCTTCCGGCACGGGGTGTTCCGGGCGCCGCGCCAGGGCCCGGGGACGCCCCCGCCCCTCGGCCCAGCCCGCGCGGGGCCGCCCTCCTCCGCTCTCCCGCCTGCCCCGCCCGCCCCGCCCGCCCGCGGGCCAGCGGCCTATCTCCGAGCCCCCAGCCCTGAAGCCTCCCTCCCCGGCCGCGCCGGTCGCGCAGCTGTGCTCCGATGGCCTCTCGTCTTCTCTGAACTCCGCGTGGAGCCTTCCATAGCGGCCTGGCGCGTTCAATACCCAGATATTAACGGGGGTCCGCCCGTCTCCCCTACTCCAGACACCAAGGGCGCAAAATCAGGCGCCTCTCTCCCCGATGGATCGCTGTGCGGTAAATGAGTGGTGGTCAAGTACCGAACTCCATTCTTGTCGTTTCATGGGGTGGCCGTGCAACACCAAGCCTCTCTCCTCCCCCACCCCGATTCCCACAAACAGAAGGAAACAAAACTGAGCCACCCGGGGCGGCCACAACAGACCATCTAAGGGCCAAGGCCCCAGTCAGGGGCAGAAATGGGGCTGGCTCCTCTGTCCTGGCCTGGCCACCACTGCTCCGGCGCTCCCGGGCCCAGGCTGTGCCCTGGGGCACTTGCGAACCTTGGCGCCTCATGGAGGCCATCTCTGCTTCACTCAACGGAATTCAAGAATTCATTCAACAGATACTTATTGAAAGCAAACTTATGTTCAGGGCGACCAAGTTCCTTCCGGATGCCAGCCCCGTGTTCAGCCTCCTCCAGAATGTGAGAGGATTCCCTTTGTGTAGCAGCAGTGCCCTTACTACCCCCCTGAGGCTCAGCTTCCCAGAGGAGGCCTTCATTCAGAGCAGCTCGGGAGGCCATGCCTGGGGGCCGGGAATGGAGGCCCTGCCTGTCCCGTGCTTCCCAGTCTTGGAGGTGCAGCAGGGAGTGGCAGTGCCAGGCTCTGGGTGAGCATGGGGTGGGATCTTAGGGACCCTTTCTGTCTCTGGGCGACCCTTCCCAATGCCTCTCAGAGAGGCCTGCAGGGACTGGGGCACGGGATGGGGGAGCGGGCGCTGGCGGGGTGGAGACCTGGGAGAGGAGAGGGAGACAGCCCGAGGAGCAAACTGTGGAACCGGAGGCCGGGGTGCACGTGCGCTGTGGCGTCAGGGCTTGGTGGGGAAGAGCAGGCAGGTGAGCTGCCGGCTGCCGCTGTGTCTGTCCACGAGTGGTAGGGGGTGCTGCAGGTAGTGCTGGACGAGGCGGCCACGGAGGAGAAGAGCTGGACGGGGAAGCAGGGCATCCGTGAGCCTCATGCAGGGAGAAACTTCCTGAGGGAGCTGGGGGGCTCTGGCAAGGGAGCTTGTTGACATTTTTCTAAATATTTTCCTTCCTGTTTGCCCCATGAAGCCCCACTGCATTTTGTTGCCCAATTCCAGGCCTTTCCTGGGATGGCGCCCGTGCGCATGTTGTTGGCCGGACTCCTATTTCCCAGGCCAGATGAAATAACTTTGAGGCCTCTGCCCGGGTCCTTCCGTGTGGGGAGCTGAGTGGTGACTGTCTCTAGTTTGCAGCCTAGCAAGTGCTGGGTGCAAAGTTGAGTCCTTGGTACAGACACGAATCTGGACTACCTGGGCCCTGCCCTCCTCCCAGCTGGGTTCATACAAATGCCCCCACCTGGGCCCCATGCAGACCGGGCTCTTCACGAGGGGGTCTCCCCCAGAGCAGACTGGGCCTCTTCTCAAAGTGCCGGCTTCTGGGAAGGAGTTCTGGGCGCTGGCCACTGAGATTTCCACCCACTCCAGAAAAAGGCAAAAAAGGGGGGTCTTCCCCAGGGCAGTGTTCCCGGCTGGGCCCAAGGGCTGCTCTGCTGTGTCTTGCCCTTCAGCCCCTACCTCTTGCAGTACCCACCTCCTCGTGGTTCCTGCCTTCCTGGCCCAGGGCGTAGTGGCGCCCGCCATCCAGCCGGCGGATGGGAATGTTGAAGACCCGGCCGTGGAGAAGTACTGCCAGGGTGAAGGGCTGAGAACCACGAGGGCCTGAGCTGGGGCGCACGGTGTAGGACCCGTCCTGGGGCGGAGAGCCCATCGTCAACCTCACCTTCCAGCTATAGCCCTGACTCCGACCCCTGTCCGGCTGCTCCTGCCGGCTCAGCCAGCCTCAGTCCTTGGGCAGAAACGGTTTCCCAAGAAGGCGCAGGGGGCCTGAGGTGCCCCACCTTTTGGCGTCGGAGCAGGGCACTCTCAACAGCATGGCGGTCACAGTTCCCTGAGTACCAAGGCTGGCCCAGCAGATCGCCTTCCTGTACATACACACACAGCGGCTCAGCGATGTGCCAGGGCACCGGATCGGGGGTGGGAAGCAGAGAACCCCCGGGTTGCAGTTATTCGTGCTCATGGCCACTCGAGCAGAACAAGGATGTGTCCGCGCCTGGAGCTGCACACACGTGTTCAGTGGTGGACACCCACCCGAGAGGGCTTCTGGGTAGGACTCGGGCTCTGCTCCCATGGGCCTCCCCCACCAGCCCTCTCCCAGCCCCTCCTCACCTCGGCAGCTGAGGCATTCTGGGTGGCAGCTACAGAGCAAAGAGAGGCTATCCTTCCTGCCGGAAGAAGCAGATTATAGCCCTGGGGCTGAGAGGGGATTAGGCCAAGGAGGCTTGGGGCCCAGCTGCGAAGGTTGGGGAGGTCACAGAGGGCGTGCAAAGGCCTGAAGCCCAAAGCGGGACACCCAGTGCTTCACTCCCCCCGCCCCAGGGCTCTGGTAGGACCCACCGGCTAGGCCACGTGTGACCTCCAAGTGAGGAGTGATTTTAAGGTACAGGTTGGGAGCTTCCTGATTTGGTGCAGATCCTGGAGAATGCCCAGGGGGTCCTCTGAGACCTGCTCTCCGCTGGAGTCAGAGCTGCAGGGACCCCCTCAGTGAAGCGGGGTGCGAGGGGCTGGGAGGCAGTCTGAAGCCTGCAGGGGAGGCCCTGCCAGAGGGCTTGGGTTCATGCTGACAATGGCGGTACTCACCTTTAGAGGTGGCATTCGACGCTCCCTGGCACACAGGATGCTGGGTCAGAAGAGCTTGGCCCTGCAGCCCTGCTCCTTTGGGCTGGAAGTCCTACCCTGAGCCTCCCTCTCTCCCTCCCTGCTCAGCCCACCACCAGCCCAAACCCCCAGCCTCTTACATTCCGAGCTTCCTGGGGGGCTGTGGTGGGCCTGTGGGGAGCGAATTGGGGAACAGAGCTCAGGGGCTTTACCTCCTTCAAAAGAAAAAGTCCAGTGACCCGATCCTGGAGATCCCAGGGTCAGGGCTGGGAAGCCTGGGTAGGCCCTTCAGGCCCCCAGCACACACCTGCGGCACTCACCTGGGCCCCACTGATGTCCTTGGTAGAGGGACTGGGGGCCTCAGGACTTGGGAGCTCAGAGTCTGAGGCAAGGCCGGGACTAAAACAGAGAGGGCAGGCTGAGCTGAGCACCAAGCGGGGAAATCCGGGTGACCGGGGCGGGGCAGGGGACAGCTTCTCTGCAGCCTGACTTTTGGGGAGCCCTTCCAACCAGGCAGAGCACTGTCCTGGCTGCAACAGCTGGGAAGCGCACCCCCACCGACCAAGCCCTTGCTCTAAGGGGGTCCCCTCCTTGTCAGGCACTGTGTGGGGCAGCCCGGACCAGAGGCGTCCATGTGGGTGTCTGAAAGCAGATGTGTGATGGTAGAGGTGCTGAGAGAGGACAAGGGCAGGAGATGGAGCCAGGAGACTGCATCGTGCTGCCTGTGGGCAGCAGAGGGCCTCAGGGCGGGACGGGGCGGGGTGGACGGAGGGAGGGAGGGGTTCACCTGGACTGGGCTCACAATCTAGGTAAATGTCCTCCTCGGGCTTCTTTGCTGGGCCCGGCACCTAGGGTAGGAAGGGGCGTATGAGACCCAGGGTTTGACCAGTGAGTGGGAGGGAGGACGAAGCCATCACTTGGGGGAGCTACTGGCACCTCACCCCCCACCCCCTCCGCGCCGCCCACAAGGTGGACCTGGAATGATTGAAAATGCTCCTTTGCCCGGAATGGGGCGCCCATGAGCACCTCCCCCGTCCTGTGCTCAGAGTGAGCGAGCACCCAAGGGGAGCTCTGAGCGAGGCCCTCCCCAGAAGGACACTGGCGGACGCCCTGCCGGGGCCTGTGGCAGAGGGGGAGAGGCTCGGCTTCGGGCCTTTTCCCTGGATTTAGGGATATTTCCTGGCCCTCCCAGCTCACCCACCACCACCACCACCACCACCACCAACTTCCTAGCCAGAATCCTAGAGTGGGGGGCCACTCACTGCCCGGTCTGGTGCACCCAGCTCTGGGAGGAGAAGGAGAGACCCACCAGCCAGCAGCAGCAGGGAGAAAGAAACTCAGTGAAACTTAGGCTGGAAGAGTGGTGTATCCTTGTAACTTCTCTGAGGGGATCCTCAGAGCCAGCTGTGAAGTCCCAGGAGAAAGCCATCCTCACCCCCGATCGCCTTACTTCACACCCCCGGGGTGCCCCCCGCCTGACCCAGAGACCTCAGCAGGTGCAGCAGGGGCCCCGGAGTCAGGGACTCTGTGACCTCAGGCAAAGCATTACGTGTCTCGGGGCCTCAGTCTCCTCCCCAACTGCTTGCCTGGCGGTGGGGGGCGGGGGGGATTGGCAGGTAAAAATGAGGAACAGCTGTGGCGGATGCAGCGACCGGACAAAGCATGAGATCAATGTAAGGCCAGCTCAACTTTCCCCCAGCCCCGACCTCATGGAGGTCAGGATTCCCCTTCTCGGGGTGGGGAGTAGGTGGGCCTCGGAAGGAGAGAGGACATCCTCATTACCTCGCCTCCCAAAGGGCCAGCTCTGCTTTGTGGCCTCCGGCGGGCTCCATGCTGCCTTGGGCTGTGGGCACAATGCGGTGGCGTGAGGGAAAATCGGGTGGGGGGTTATGGAGGGGAGCTGCGGCATTGGGAGGGCAAGGCTGGCCGGGGTGGGAGGCAAAGGGACTACGTATATCTGTGTAGCTTGAAAAACACTACAACACAAGCGTTAATGTGCAAAGGAGGCGACTCTCCTCTTTGCCTCTATTCTGTGGCTCTTTCTTTGGTGTGAATCTCTCCCAGTTTTACTTTTTATTCCAATAAAATATACGATGAAAGTGGTAGCTCTCAAAGCCCACGAACGGGATCCTGGCGGGGGTGAGCGCTGGCAGCGGCTGGCAGCCGAGTGAGGGATTTCTCCCCTCTGTAGGCAGGGAGGGCTGCACAGGCTTTAGGGTCCGGGAGGGGCAGCGGAGCTTCAACCCCCCCTCACCCCCACCCCACCCCCGCTCCCCTCTCCCGGCTCAGGCGAGAAGGGTGAGTCTTTGGTGATGCTGATGGGGAGGGTGCAAGGACCAGGCCAGGCAGGTGGGAGGAGCGACTGTTAACAGGGCTCTGGCTTCTGACGCAGCTAATTTTTCAGGGGCCTCCTGAATGCAGACGTGGGGGAATCTTGCAAATGAGATGCCTCTTAGATTTACTCACTGGGAAATGGTAGCCTGGGGTGGGGCAGGTGGGGAGGCTGTTCATCATCTCGGGCTGGGGCTGCGGTGGCGGTGGTGGCGGTGGTGGTGGTGACATGGGAGGGCCCAGGGGGCCAGAGTGATCTGGAAAAGACCCCTGAGCATTGTGACCCGGTGGGCTCCTCCCACGTAGGTTCCAAATTTCCTCCTGCCCCCCACCCAGCCTCTGTTCCCTCCTCCCTCCCTCACTCCCCTCTGTGCTCTCTGGCTTCCCGACAGCCCCGTCTCCATGGCAACTGGAGGCGGCCAGCTTCCCTGCCCCCACCTGGCCGAGCCTGGGAGCTGTCGGGGTGGGATGCCAGCAGCAGCCGGGGCTCTCCTGGCATCCCTACCCTTGCTCCGAGTTGTGCTAGGATCTCAGAGGGGGAACGCCAGGCCCCAGGGACCCTGTCAGGCCTCCTGCTTTCCCATTGTTGCCTTGGTTACACTGCCCCTCCAGGCTCCTCTCCCCTTCCCACTCATCCTCCTTCCCTTCTCCCCTCCCTCCCTCCCTCCCTCCCTTCCTCCATCCCTCTCTCTCTGCCCAGCCAAGAGGCCTCAGTGACTGCCAGCTGAGGCCTCCCCTCGCTGCCCCAGGCCAGACAGAGGGAGACGAGGCAAGGCCTGGGCCCTCTTCCCTTGTGGGGACCCTCCCATCCTGCCTGGCCACCTGACCTCCCTGCCTCAACTTCCCAGCCCTCACCCAAGTACAAAGAGTCCTCCTGAGTGCCAGGAAGGTGGGCGGGGGCTGGGTGGCGGAGCAGAGCCTCACAGGGGAGCAGCTCATATTTATCCTCCTCTTCTTCCTCCTCCTCCTGGGCTTCTGGGAAGGGATGCTGAGCACAGGGAGGACGGAAGAGATGCAGGAGCCGTGGTGGCCGCTGCCTCCCCCCACCCCCACCCCGGCTCCGCAGCTGAACTTACCCTGCGTCTCCAGGTCCCTGAGGCAGACAGAGGAGATGGGCAGGGGTCATCTTTTCTCCAAGCAGGGGAGTCTGGATGGGAGACTGGTGAGACTGTCCTCATTTCCTCGTGGCCCAGTCCCTCTCTAGCACAATGACTTACTCTCTCTCCAAAATATAATAAACCATCTGCACTCTTACAGTGGCCTCAAAGGAACCATTCATGGTGGGCCTTTCCAACACTGCAGCAAGACCAGTGAGGCGTTTTGGAGACAGGGGGGTCTCACAGCCTGTTCCACCTAAGCCAGTCCCCTACCCCATGCATCCCTAATTCTGACCGAGACAGGTGGAAGAGCTAGGGCCCAGTGACTTAGCAGCACCGGACTATAATGGGCAGGAGGTGTCCAGAGTCCTCAGGGGAGACTCGACTTGCAGGGGCTCCTACGCATCTTGGGGGTGGAAGGTGTGGCCCCAACCTGCAATCAGACTCCAGTCAGCTCTGCCCAAGGGGCCCTGCGTTTGTGCCAGCCAGACCACGCACAACCCTGGGACATTCACATCCATGACGGTATGAATGGCGTCCCCTGGAGTTGTGTGACGGCAGCCTGGGACCAGGGCAGCAGAGGAAGAGTCTGGGGGCAGAGCTAGTGCCTGTGGGAAGCTGGCAGTGGGGGAGCCCTAGTGTTTCCAGGGGGTGGAGGTGCATGAATAGTCTCACTGGGCATGGAGGGCCCAGGCAGAACCAGCACCGCTCTAAGGATGCTTGTGCCCAGGAAAGGGACAGCGAGGTGGAAACGAGAGAGGAGGGCAGAGGAAAGAGAGGAGCCCAAGGACTCACCTGGCCTTGCTCCTGCTGAGCTTGTCCTGGAAAGAGTCAGGGAGGAAAATAAGGGGGTGGTCAGTTCAGGTGGGATGTCTCTCCCTGCCCGGAGTCCTGGGCCCCAGGGGTGGGCAGGTCTGTGCACCTGGGGCTGCCCCCAGAACCAAGTCTCACCATGGCCAAGGTAAAGGAGCTATGCCTCCCCAGGGTCCAGGTTCTGCCACAAATGGCCTGGGGACAGGGGCCCTATTGTTCCCATCATTTGCTTCGTGCAAGCACCAGGAAGGTGGGCCTGCTGTGGCCTCCAGCCCCAGACCAACTTCGTCCATGCCACTCCCAGGGCCCAGCCCTAGCTCCCCCACCACTGCATCCCACAGCTGCAGCTCCTGCCCCCTGCCCCACGGGAGGAAGAGCTCCCTCCTCAATGCCCAGGCCCGCAAGGCTGGACCAAGGGCCCAAAAGCTTCCTGGTCAATGTCGCCTCTTCTCAGAGACTCAGACTCTACTCAGGATGAGCCAGACCAAGCCCTTTCCCAGTTCGCAGAAGACAGGGTATTAATGGCAGATCCAATTAAAAACAGGAGACCATCCCTGCAGACACTTTTCTTAAATCCTTTGTGCCTGCTGTCATTTGCTGGTGAGTGATGATCAATGATCAAGGAGATGGAGGTGAGTGAAAAGCTCAGAAATACACACTTATATTGAGTCTGACAGCTTCCTTTCTTGGTGGATGTAGTTATTCCTTCAGTAGGTAGTTATGGAACATCCACTATACACCAGGCACTGTTCCAGGTGCCGAAGGTGCTGTAGGAAAGTTAAACAGGCAGGCATTACACATGAATTTCCTCACTGGATTCTCACAATAGCTTCATGATGCAGGTCCTAATTTTATCCCTGCTTTGCAGACGAGGAGAATGAATGTATTAGTCAGCTCGGGCTGCCATCACAGAGTACCACAGGCTGGGTGGCTTAACAGAAATTTATTTTCTCACTGCTCTGGAGGCTAGAAGTCCAAAATCAAGGTGCTGTCAGGGCTGGTTTCTGGCGAGAGCTCTCTTCCTGGCCTGCAGATGGTCAGCTCCTTGCTGTGTCCTCATATGGCCTTTCTTCTGTGCATGCAGGGAGAGAGAGAATTCTGGACAGAGAGAGATTTCTGATCTCTTCTAATAAGGATACCAGTCCTATTGAATCAGGGCCCCACCCTTATGACTTCATTTAACCTTAATTACCTTCTTAAAGGCCCCATCTCCAAATATAGTCACACTGGGGGCTAGGGCTTCAACATATGAATTTGGAGGGAGACACAATTCAGTCCAGAGCACTGAGACTCTGAGAAATGGAGTGACTTTCCCAAGGTCATACAATTAGTAAGTGTTGGAGGTGGAATTCAATCCAAGGTTTGCACAACCCACAGCCTGTGCACTAACCACTGAGCTGCCTGTACCTCATCTAGGATTGGGTCCTGACCCCCCTTTCCTGTGATGGAATTAGAAACATCAGTAATCACTGGTTTCCTTAGGGAGCCCATAACTTCCCGGTGCTCTGTTACCCGAGTGAATTTTGGAACTCTGACTTCTGAGAAGTGTTGAGGCAAAAAGAAAGGGCAGGGCCTGGTGTCTGACTCTGTTTAGACCAGGGAATGAGGGAACACAGAAGAGGATCATGAATATAAGATCCTTCTAGGACACTGTAACTTTCCTGTGGTTATCATTTTGGTGATGTCCTGGCTGTTGGCACAAAGGAAGAATGAAGGCCATGAACTTGCATCTTTGGAGACCATGGGGCTGGGGGAACTGGGGACAGGGTCCAGGGTTGGAGCTGGCCACAGTCTTCAAAGGCCACATGATTCCTGAGACCTGCAGGCAAACGGACACTTAAGAAGCTATGAACTCAGCCATAAAAAAAAAAAAAGAAAGAATGTCATTTACAGCAACGAAGATGGACCTAAAGATTATCATATTAAGTGAAGTAAGTCAGACAGAGAAAGACAAATATCATATAATGTCATTTATATGTGGAATCTAAAAAATAGTACAAATTGGGAGTTCCCTGGCGGCCTAGTGGTTAGGATTCCGGGCTTTCACTGCTGTGGCCTGGGTTCAATCGTGGCATGGCCAAAAACAGAAACAGAAAAAAATCTTTAAATAAATAAATAAAACTTAAAAATAGTATAAATGGGGCTTCCCTGGTGGCGCAGTGGTTGGGAATCCGCCTGCCAATGCAGGGGACGTGGGTTTGTGCCCTGGTCCGGGAAGATCCCACATGCTGTGGAGCAGCTGGGCCCGTGAGCCATGGCCACTGAGCCTGCGCGTCCGGAGCCTGTGCTCTGCAACGGGAGAGGCTACAACAGTGAGACTACAAGTGAACTTATTTACAAAACAGAAACAGAGTCATAGACATAGAAAACAAACTTATGATTACCAAAAGGGAAAGAGGGGAGAGGGATAAATTGGGAGTATGGGATTAACATATACACACTACCATATATAAGAGAAACAACAAGAATTTACTGTATAGCACAAGGAACTATATTCGATATCTTGTAATAAACTATAATGGAAAAGAATCCCCTAAAAACTATATATACATACATGCACACACATATATATGACCAAATCACTTTGCTGTACACCTGAAACTAACACAATATTGTAAATCAACTATTTTTCAATAAAAAAGAAGCTATGGGGACTTCTCTGGTGGCAAAGTGGTTAAGAATCCACCTGCCAATGCAGGGAACACAGGTTCGAGCCCTGGTCCGGGAAGATCCCACATGCCACGGAGCAACTAAACCTGTGCGCCACAGCTACTGAGCCCGCGTGTCACAACTACTGAAGCCCGCGCGCCTAGAGCCCATGCTCCGCAACAAGAGAAGCCACTGCAATGAGAAGCCTGCGCACCGCAACGAAGAGTAGCCCCCACTCACAGCAACTAGAGAAAGACCGCGCACAGCAACAAAGACCCAAAACAGCCAAAAATAAATAAACAAATTTATTTTAAAAAAAAAAGAAGCTATGAAAAGTCATTGGGGTGGCTTAAGGGGGCCCATTTGGTGTCATGGGAAAAACTGTACAAAGAAAAACAAAGAATCCAGGCTTGGCGTCAGGGACAAGAATCTCCTCCCGACCTCCACTCCCCAGCTGACCTTTGTTCCACATTTGGGCCATAAGGCAGGGGGCAACTTCCCTCACCAAGGGGACCTGCTGTCAAAGTCAGCAAGACGCTCTAGACACCACCCCACTGCAAACTCCAAACTGAGTGGGTTTCCCAGTCCAGACTGCCCTTGCCACAGCCACCTCCTCCTTCTGTTCAGGGCTTTGCATAGGTAAATGCCAGGGCCTGGGTGAGGGAAAGAGCCCCAGGCAGAGGGTGGAATCCATGCCTTCTGGGTGGGGGCACTGACCTGGGCAGATCAGGGAGAAGGGGATGGAAGGAGGCTTCCTCACAGCTTTGTGTCACCGCAGCCAGCCCTGTAGCACCGTGCTTCCTGCTGATGGCACAGGCAGATTTGGACAACCTCTTTCTCCATCTTTGGCACAGGACTGTTTTCTGTACAATCATAGCTATTCCCTCGGGATGAATTCCTAGAAATGGAATTACTGGAAACTCACATTTCAAAGGTTCCATTGCCCCACTGTCTGGCAGCACCTGAGTGCCAGTTTTATGGTCCTTCCATAGCACAGTGATTCTCCACATTTTCCAGATCTCAGCTGCTGATCTCCAGTAAGAACAGGCCATCGTTTTCAGGCCCAACACAGTCTAAACCCACCCTAAGAAAACAAACAGCTCTCTAGAGCAGTGTTCCCCCACTTGCATGATCACAAGAATCAACTGGAGGGCTTGTTAAAAGTCTTAGACTCCCAGACCCTCCCTGAGAGCTTAAGAATGGGATGTTCCAGGAGGGAAGTGGGAATCTATATTACTTTAAACAAGCATCCTAGATCAATCTTATGATCAGTCAAGTTTGAGAAACGCGGCTCTAAGGGAAACGTTCTGAGAAGATGCGACTCCTAGGACATCTTTAGAATCACACTCAGTCTTTAGCTCATGGGGAACATGGGGGTGGCCAGCAGAGAAGAAACATGACACAGACCCTACCCTCCAGGGGACCCTCCGAGTGATGGAGAGGCCCCAGGAGACATTCAATCTCTCTGTGCTGCGTCTCCCCCTGTGTAAGTGGGGGTGGGAACAAGGCACTCCTTGCGGTGGAGGCGCTTCTGTTGAATGAGATGAAACACGTGAAACACACAGCACATGTGCGGTAAATATCAGCTCTTCCTGAGTAGGTGGTACCACGGTCCACGGAGTTGTTGCCAGCAGACAGGGAAGGTGGCCAAGGCTGGCGGGGGTCCCCGGTGTGAGCGACGTGGGAAGCATTGTGAACAGGAGGGGGTGATTTCTGAGGACCTGATGGAGGACAGGTAAGCAGGCTGTGGCCAGAGGTCTCAGAGGTGGGAGAGTGCAGGCTGCGGAGCAGGGGATGCTGAGGTGTGGTGGCTGGACCCCTAGAGGCTGAAGGTCTGCCATTCCCACTGGCTGTGGATCACTTCCTGTGTTTGGGGCCACTTCCACCGTATGAATCCTTGCCTCCATTCACAGAAGCCAGATGAGGCCTTCCCAGCCTCTCTTACGGCTGGGGTGCAGGCATTCTGCCAGTCAGATGCCCCCATGCTGGGCTTTGTATCCAAAGCAGGCACCAAGAGGCATCCATCCGGGACTTCCCTCATGGCGCAGTGGTTAAGAATCCGCCTACCAATGCAGGGAACACGGTTCGATCCCTGGTCCGGGAAGATCCCACATGCCGCAGAGCAAATAAGCCCGTGCGCCACAACTACTGAGCCTGCATGCCACAACTACTGAAGCCCACGCGCCTAGAGCCCGTGCTCCGCAACAAGGGAAGCCACCGCAATGAGAAGCCCATGCACCACAACAAAGAGTGGCCCCCATTCGCCGCAACTAGAGAAAGCCCGTGCGTAGCAATGAAGAACCAAAGCAGCCAAAAATTAAATAAATAAAATAAAATAAATACATTTATTTTTAAAAAAAGATGAAGAGACTCTGTCTCTTATAAAAAAAAAAAAAGAAAGAGGCATCCACCCTAGGGAAGAGGTGACAGCTATATCCTGTTTCCAGAGGCCAGGGAGGCTGAGATCCCAAGTGGTACCACCCAGGGCCAGGATCAATAGTGTTGGCCCAGAGGTGCCTCCACTAGGCCAGCTTGGCTGTGGCCTTTGAGACGTTGTTCCTGGCTGGTTCTCTGGTTCTCCTGGAGATGTGGCGAGCTACAGAATATTTTTAATAAATTATTTTCCAGCCTAAACTAGCTAAGGTTGGTTTCTCTTACTTCCAGTGAAGAAATCTAACTTAGGGACACAGCATCAGTGGGATCACCACATGGATACCAAGAAGCCCAAACTGTGAGGCCAGGTACAGGTGTCTCATGGGAAAGTGGGATCAGGTAGAAATGAGTATCATAGCTTTACATTTCTATACTCTTGGGCCTTTTATATGACAAGCATTAATTAATTTTATAATTTAAAAATATCGGTCAGTACCGATTAAAAGATAAAAAGAAGAAGGAAAGAAGAGAAAGAAGGAGGGATGACCTGGATTTCAACCACGAGGAAGCACCAAGAGAAGGACAGCCTAGGAGAAGGTAGGGCCCTGGGAGTGGGGGTCAGGGCCAGGGGGAGTTCCGGGGTGTGGGCTGGGGCCACCACAGGACAGCCAGGTCCCCTAAGCCAGGGAAGTAGGGGGAAGAGTGGGGGAAAAAAAAAAAGAAGCATGCTGTTAAGACAAGGATTCTTCTCCGGGGAGAATGGGAATCCATCGGGGCAAGTGGCAGGGGTGGGGTCGAAAGAGGGAAGGAGAACTTTCTGACCATGAGTTCGGGCCTCAGAGGATGGGGAGGGGAGAGCAGGTCCTGTGAGGGGTGAGGGAGAATGAATGAGTCCTCAGGCTATTTTGACCTGAGCAAGCAGTCAAGTTAGAGGCCCAAGAAGCTCCTCGGGAGGGGCCTGAGGCCAACTGAACTGTCTGTGGCTGGGTTAAATTTAACGTCGGGGACCATCTTGAAGGAAGGTGGTGGAGAGGAGGGAGAGAAGGGGCCCTCCAGTGCTGAGAAGCGGAGGGCAATGTTGGAGCTGCTTTACCACAAGCTGGCAGAGGTCCCTCCTCCTCCCCGCCGCTGCTGCCCTCGCAGGCCTGCTGACTCAGCTTACTCCGGTGGCAGCTGTGACACGCGACAGAGGGCTGAGGCATGGACAACACAGACCAGCCTCCTAAGAGGGGTCTCTGGCCCCTGTCCCCCCCAGTGCACGATCATGGATTGCTGCAGCTTCAGAGGTTTGTGACAGACTCTCCTTCCATCTCTCTGAAAGTAGATACAAAACTCGGTGTGTGGTTTGTGTTTTTCTGGGGGGCAGTGCACGAGATTTCTACAGATTCGCCAAGGGTTAGGGTCGGGGCTGAGGCTGGTTTTCCCTGGCCTCTAGGGTACAGTGCACAAGCCGGCACTGCCCTGGTCCCCTCTGCCCCTGCTGGGGTGCTCCGTCTCTGTCCCACACACCCTGCCCTTCCCTGTTCGGGAACTTGCTCACAACAGGTTTGTTCAAGATGTAGCTCTGCCTGGAATCCTTGCGTGGCCCTCCCCACCATGGCTCCTTGAATGGAGACAAAGGCTTCTTGTTGCCTGGTAAGATCAGCCCTACCTACCTCTCCAGCCCCAGCCCTTCCATTTTCTCCCCACAGACTCACTCACACTCACCTTCTCTCTGTGGTTCCACCATGACTAGGCCCAGTTGGCCCATTCTGCACTCTGTTGACTTAAGGAAATTTCAGGTGGAAGGAATTTAGATATTTATTGTCCTTACAGAATATGACAGAGAGAAAGCACTCTTAAGTATAGCAAAACACGGAAATTCCCTGGTGGTCCAGTGGTTAGGACTCTGCACTCTCACTGCTGAGGGCCTGGGTTCAATCCCTGGTCGGGGAACTAAAATCCTACAAGCCACGTGGTACAGCCAAAAAAAAGAGAAAAGTATAGCAAAACACAGTAAAAAAAAAAAAAAAAAAAAAGAGAGAGAGAAGAAAAGAAAGAAAAAAGGACTCTCTTATAGGTATGTTATACTTTAAGATTTTTTTTTTTTTTTGGCGGTACGCGGGCCTCTCACTGCCGTGGCCTCTCCCGTTGCGGAGCACAGGCTCCGGACGCGCAGGCTCAGTGGCCATGGCTCACGGGCCCAGCTGCTCCACAGCATGTGGGATCCTCCCGGACCGGGGCACAAACCCGTGTTCCCTGCATCGGCAGGCGGACTCTCAACCACTGCGCCACCAGGGAAGCCCTACTTTAAGAATTTTAACCAAGCCCCACAAAGTCCACTCTCATCGACTCTGCAACTGGCAATCTTCACAGATGGTGCAAGCACCTTGTCCCCCCCAGACCCCAGCCCTCTCCCTCCACCTCAACTCCTTATCTTGCAGATCACCAGAGCTCCTTTAGGTGTCTTTAAATGTGATGCATCAGCCCACTGCTGAGATTCTGCCCTTGGGAGAACCCAACAGATGTCCCAGTAGCAGGAAGCCTGGGTAAGATGGGGGCAGGATGGCTGCAAACACTTATGATAGTTCCTGGCTCTGTTCATCTCTTTCTAGTCTCAAACAGTCTCCTTACCTGGGGGCTGTGCACTTGCCTTTCTTCTGCAGGAACACTCCCGCCCCTTGCCTCCCTCTTCCTTCAGGCCACAGCTGAAGTCACCCTCAGCAGGGGTCCCAGACCACTGCAGTCTGTCCCCACACACTCTCTGGGCTCCCACCGTAATTAAATCTATGGGTACATTTCAGGGCTAGACTGTGGACTCCCACTCAGCTGTAAGAGCTCTCAATGGGTAGCAACTGTGTCTGTCCAGTTCACTGCCAAATCCCAAGTGCCCGGCCCACAGCTTGGCACAGAACAGGCTCTCAAAAAATATTTGCTGTAGCTGCACATTCAAACCTTACTCATTCTTCACCGCCTGCTCAAAGACCCCACCTCCCGCCAAACAGCCTCCGTCTCTCTCCTCTGAAAGTCCCATGGCTTGCTCCTAACCCCCGCGCCTAGGCTGAGCAGTGTCCTGAGGCCCTTTCCCTGTTTATCTGCTTCTCTAAATGCAAATGGTTACCAAGGACTCTCCTCTGGGTACCTTTGACCCTGCCCTCACTCTACTGGATCCTTTCCTCTATTTACCTTAATGAGTGGAGTGGGGGGCATCTATTCTTCCCCCCCACTCTCCCTGCACTCCACCCCACCCCACCGCGCCCCCGCCTTGGCCAGATGTAGTATGGCCCTGCTTAGGCTTCTTCCTTCTTCAGCTCATATCCGGAGAGCCAGGCATCCCCTGTTGCCATTGCTTCCTTGTTCCTTTCTCTCAGGACTGATGAGCAGAAAGAGTATGGACAACAGCCCTGCCTTCTACCCTCCCCCTAGGAGAGACCTGGCGCTGCCACTCACGGATGTGTCTTCATCTGCACATCCTTCCTTGATAGGTGTGGAGAGCCCTGAGATCACCCTCCCCACCTTTACCAACGGAAGAGCTGAGACCAGAGTGGAGGTGGATGCTGGGCCTTGGGCCAGAGCCATCTAATTATGTACACAAGACCAAAGCCCTCAGTGCGTCCCACCCCGTCGTCCCGGCGGCTCTACGGACCTGAGCGGTTGTTCCATCGCAAAGGGCGGCCCCTGGTGGTGAGAAGAAGCGTGGTGGCCTGTCCCTCACCCCCTAGACTGGCTGCCAGAGGAAAGGGTGTGGCCTGCAGGACCACCGGCAAGGGCTTCATCCAGTTGTCGGTGCAAGAAAAAATCAGCAGAAATCTGTGAAGTCCTACGCAAATGAAAGATTAGAAAAATATGTACAAACAGTATTCAAAACCTTAAAGATAACTTCAACTATAATTCCACTATAGGTGGAAGGTGTTACTAAAACAATGAATTTGTTTATGGTTTTTAAATGCCAGTTTAAACAAACTTTTATTGAAAGCATTCGTGCGCTAAGGCTATCTCTCCCCAAATGGGAATCTTGCTGTTGCCTCAGGATGTGTAACCAGTATAGGTGCAGGTACTTTCAAGTATAGAATATATATGTTCCTGAGTCGCTCCCAAGGCCCTGAGGGGGAAAGAACCCAACTTTTGGGGCACCTTACCCTTAGACACATTTTCCGTCATGACTTCATAACACTGCCCTGTTACTTTAACTGCACCCTGCTGGCTGGATCTTCAGGAAGCAGGGATAGGCATTAAATGGCTTTGGCATATCCTTGGGCAAGTCACACAGGCTCTTACTGATTCAAGAGTCTGGTGCTAAGTCCTGGAATGCAGGAGAGAATGGGCTCTTATAAAGACTGCACTGATGGGGCAAGGGCTGTCTCCAAGTTTCTATGGTAACTATCTCTCGTCTCTAGGGGCAGAGGGGCTACTTAACAAAAAGCTGGTTGTCTGGTTACTGAACCCAGGTTTGGCTGCTCCCTATTCAGAAGCCAATAATTTGAGAGGCAAGTGTCAGTAGAAAGGAAAGGTGCTTTAACCAGAAGAGTGGGCAATCTGGGGAGAAAGTAGACTCGTGTCCAGAGACCAACTCCAAAGATTCTGCTCAGTCATGACAGTTTTTAAAGGGAAAAATGAGGGGGAAGAATCTCAGTGAATCATCGAGGCAGGAGGTTGGGTTCTGCATCATTCTCCATTGAGTGCAGACTGGCTGACTCTTCAGGTGTGATCTTGCCTGTGTGATCTGCCTGCAGGATTGCTAAGGGGGCAATTGTGGAGAGAGAGCTAGTCATTTTTTAACTGCTTAATTTTTTATTCTTCTTATCTAGGAAAAGACTCAACAGGTTAGAGCATAAGTCAGGAGTTAGTTTCAATTGCCTAGTGAACTCACTCCTGTAATTAGGTTCTTTTAAGGAACAGAAATGGGCAAACAGGAAAGGGGCAAAAATGCTTTCAGTCTTTTTTTTTAAAATTTTAATTTAATATTGGAGTATAGTTGATTAACAATGTTGTATTAATTTCAGGTACAGCAAAGTGATTCAGTTATACATATACATGTATCTGTTCCTTTTCAAATTCTTCTCCTATTTAGATTATTACAGACTATAGAGCAGAGTTCCCTGTGCTCTACAGTAGGTCCTTGTTGGTTATCTATTTTATATAGACCAGTGTGTACATGTCAATCCCAATCTCCCAGTCTATACCAGTGTGTACATGTCAATCCCAATCTCCCAATCTGTCCTCCCAACCACCCTTCCCCACTGTTTTCAGTCTTAACAGAAATACTTGGAAAACCAAGCCTCTGAGAACTTCCCAGGCAGCAATGGACATGCTTAGAGACCACCTAACCAGTACATATGACCCCTACTCCAGTTACCAAAGGGAATCTGGGCGTTCTACTTTGAATATCCTTTCTAGAGTTGTTTCTAATTTTTCCAAGATTAAATTTAGGAATATATCTAGGAAGCAGCTGGTCTCCACCCAACTACAGAAGAATAAACTCTCACTGACATTACAGGGTCGTGGCTATACCGTCATAAACTAAGTATTTTCCTATCTACCTTGATGATCAGGGTCACAGCAGTATATGGCCAGATCAGAAAGTGTAAACTCTGAAAATGGGGCTGGAGACGGAAAGGCCAATGTGTTGCTGGCCACTGTGGTGTCACTGCTCCTGATACAGGTGTAACCTGAATCCTCACTTGGGAGCCAGAAATCAGCTGAGAAGAGGCTTCAGGAGAGAGACTGCCCTGGCCCCGGAAGGTGGGTGAAGTGGGGCCTCAGCACTGCTCATCCCACCAGACAGGCTGGACCCTTGAGCTCCTGACTGGCACTGAAGGGCTTGGGTAAGTCCCTGCTGTAGTGTCTCAGTGGATACTTACGCGACCCGGGAAGTTAGGACAAGAGTCCTGGCGCTTGACGCTGAGGTGTGAGCACTTTGAGAGCCAGCATACTGAATGAGAGTGCCCTGGTTATTACTTCCGGTCGGCGCCTCACTGTTACCTGGCTCTGCCATATAAAGCTGACGCCTGGGCGCAGGGCGCTGAGAGCGGTCACACAGCGTGGACCGAACATCCTGACCTATACCCCAGAACTCGAAGGACCCTGGCCTTCCCTGGGCTTCTCCAGGAGACCTGCAGGCCACACAGAGACCCCAACAGGCTTAGTCCTGCCTCAAGGTCCGGGCTGCTCCTCGCTCCAGGAAAAGGGAGTTCGCTCCAGGCGATGGAGGAGAGGGTCAAGGAGGCAGACTCTGCGTCCCTCCAAGGCAGCTGGCCCAAGCGTCCACCGGCCATCCCCTTCCCCGGCAGTCCCAGCCTGGAAGGGAGGGCGGGGCTCTGGATCGCTGAGAAGTGCTCGGGCCGGCGACCCCACGGTGGAGCAGTGTGTGCGGGGGCCGGGAGCCAGCCTGCGGGGAAAGAAGGGCCCTCTTCCCCACAGCAGGGGAGCCCACACCCCGCACCGGTAAGCCCACCTCGCCAGACGCTGACTTCCGGTCGTGAGCACCACCCTCCCCGAAGCCCCGCCCCGCACCCACTGCCTGCTGGGATCTGTAGTTCGTGGGTGAGGGACCAACGCGGCCGGTGCGCGCGTTTGTGTCTGTGTGTTTGTGTGTCTGTGAGTGTGTTTCGAGGTCCGCTGTGGCGTCTCTGTCCTCCTAATCTCTCCCCCGAGGACCCACTGGTCCCGGGCTTGGCGCAGGGATCGCAGGCCACCGCTCCCGAGGTCCCGCCCCGCGGCCCACGCTTGCTGGGATTTGTAGTTCGCGCCTGGGTGGGGCCGCAGGTCGGGAGTCCCACCTGGGCCCGGCGTGGTACCATCCTTATTCCTGCTTTTTCCCGCGTGCCCTGGATCTGGACAGTAGACATGGCGCGGTGTCGCAACTCCAGCCGAGCTCCCCCTGGCCCTTCTCCCGGTCCGCCGCCCCCGCGATGTATATGCCGGCGCCTGGAGGACAAGACGCTAGATGCTAAACTGAGGCACGAAGATGGGCGCGCTCTGGCCGGGTAGGAAGGTAGGGAAAGCCAGAGTGAGGACTTGGCCTGGGAGGCCCAGCCCAGGCCTGCTGGGCAAGGCTGGACTAGGCGACAGTCCAGGGCCCTTTCAGTTCTTAAGAGTCTGCGATCAATGGTGTCTCAAAATGATGACCAGACCCGCCCAGGACTGGCTGGACACATTAGAGGTGATTACCCTATAGAGCTGACAGATAACATTTTTGTCAAATTTAGCAACCCTACAGAAGGAGGCCAGGGAGGGAAAAGGACTCTTTTGACCACGAAAACCAAGAAATGGAGCGACACTGGCCCACGGGTTTGCTTTGAGGATCAAGTTGGGGGTAGGGGCTGTGTGTGGAGGGGGTGTTTTGTAAACTGTAAAGCCCCGGGCATGGGTGAGGTGTTATCTGAACTCTGAAGCACTGGAGCAAAGGTGCTGGGCCTTCAGGAGCCACACTTTAAAGGAGAAGTTACACTTACTGTAGTTAAGTAAGATGTCCCATTAGGAGAAGCTGGGTCGTAGGTACGTGGAACCTCTCTATACAATTTTTTTAAGTGGGGTGCAAATGGGCCGAGCCAGGACTTAACCATTTATAGGTTACAGAGCCCTTTCATTTGTTGACAGCCTTATTGAATGTGCAATTCAGTGTTTTTAAATATATTCTCAGTTATGCAATTGTCACCACAAACTAATTTGAGAACATTTTCATCACCCCTAAAAGAAACCTGTACTGATTAGCAGTCACCCCCTAAAGTCCGCATCCCCTCGGACCCTAGGCAACCACTGATCTACGTCCTGTTTCTACAGGTTTGCCTATTCTGGACATTTCACATAAATGAAATCATATATGTGGTCTTTTGTGTGTGGCTTCTTTCACTTAGCATGGTAGTTTAAAAATTCAGGTTGTAGCATGTATCAGTACCCTGTACTACTTTTTTTTTTTTTTTTTTGCGGTACGCGGGCCTCTCACCGCCGTGGCCTCTCCCGTTGCGGAGCACAGGCTCCGGACGCGCAGGCTCAGCGGCCACGGCTCACGGGCCCAGCCGCTCCGCGGCATTGTGGGATCTTCCCGGACCGGGGCACGAACCCGTGTCCCCTGCATCGGCAGGCGGACTCTCAACCACTGCGCCACCAGGGAAGCCCTGTACTATTTTTATAAATAAAACTTTTTTAAAAATTTTAAATCCCAGTATCTAGAGGATGAGCAGGGGTAGCCCCTTATGTGTGAAGGACTCAGAGCTGGCACTAGCATTCAACGCCGAGAGCAGGATGGGCCTTAGGAGAGGAGGCGGGAGAGCAGTGATGTACAGTGATAGTTGGGAGGGGAGGCCGGGGGTTCTACCACCTCGCTCTGCATTTACTAAGGGAGTCCCGGAGCACGTTATTTTGACCCCACTTGGCCTCCATTTTCTCATCTGTAAAATGAGGATAATAAGAGGGCAAATGGGAGGATTAAATGAGAAAATCATATGAAGGACAGTGCCTGGCATACAGTGCCAACACTCAAGAGTGTTAGCTCTTATCATGAACTTACAATGGCGTGAGGACCCAATGTGACCCTGGCCTTGAGGGGGTAAACCTGTCCTCTCGTGTCCTCCCTGGGGACCAGTCCCTCCTGCCCCAGTCACTCGGTACCCTCCCCGCCACCACAATACTCCACCAGAGCTTCTCCTGGCCCGCTCATTCATGCTGTACTGGACAGTCCTATTTTCCCAACAGGTCACCAAGGAATTCTGGGGTGTCACCATCCAGGACGCCTCTGAGCACCCAGCAGTGATTGAAAAGAAACTTTCTAATCATGAGCTTTATTCAGAAAATATGGCCATCCAGACCCCCAGCTCTTCCTCAGAGAAGCTGAAATGATTTAGAAAAATTCACTGCAGATCAAACTTAAAGCCTAGCAGTGGGCTCTCCTGGTGGAGCAGTGGTTAAGAATCGGCCTGCTAATGCAGGGGACATGGGTTCAAGCCGTGGTCTGGGAAGATCCCACATGCCGCAGAGCAACTGAGCCGGTGCGCCACAATTACTGAGCCTGCGCTCTGGAGCCCGCGAGCCACGACTACTGAAGCCCGCACACCTAGAGCCCGTGCTCCACAACAAGAGAAGCCACCGCAATGAGAAGCCCTTGCACTGCAACAAAGAGCAGCCCCTGCTCGCCACAACTAGAGAAAGCCTGCGCACAGCTACGAAGACCCAATGGAGCCAAGAGTAAATGAAATAAAATAAAATAAATTCATTAAAAAAAAATAAAAGACTCGCAGCATCCTGAGTTAGTGCCTTCAAAGGAATATTCTGGGGGAGCTGTGATATTGGAATTTTCAGGTATTGCAACAGATCCCTGCCATCCCGCCACTGCCCCGCCCCGCCCAGGCTGAGGAAATGCAACAGGTCAGCCTGATCTGCCCCTCTGGATTGGAGTCAGAGGAGCCAGAAGGGACTCCTCGTCTAGTGCTGCATTTTACAGATGGGAAGCAGGCTCAGAGAGGGCCATATGGCAGGGTAGTTAGAGAAGCCAGGTTGGGAACTCACTTAGGGAGAATCCTTTGCAATTTCAGGAAATTCTTAGCCCCGGAAATCAGTCCATAGCCTGGGTCTATGGGCACAGAACCAGAAAGCTGGCCATCTTGGGCGGCTGCAGACCTTGGCCAGAGCCCAAGTAGCCAAAGCCTGGAAGTCAGTCTCCGATGCCTTCCTCTCCTGGTTTATTTTAGCCAGATGTTTGTTTTAGAAGTAGGAGTTTATTAATCATAATGGCAGGCTGCACGTGTCTAGGCCTTTATTCTTTTCAAAGAGTCTCCCATAGGTCATCTCATTGGATCCCCACAAGCCCTCAAGGTAGGAGGGCTGGGGTAATTGTCCTTGCTTCACACGTGAGGAACCTGTGGTTCAGAAGGTTTAAGTGACTTTCCCAAGGTGACAGAGGTTAGGGCACTGCTAGAATTTGAGGAGTTTGCTCTCTGTTAATTCAGTAAAAAAAAAAAAAAAAATTTTTTTTTGGAGTGTCTCTTACCTGCTGAATGCTCTGCTGGGTGGTGGGGTCACAAGGATGACCTGATATGGTCCCTGGGCTGGAGGAGCTAACAGTGTGATGGGGAAGGCACACGTGGCAGATGAGAGAAAGGGGTGGTGAGGGGACTTTCTGGGGTGGTAGAAGTGTTTTATATCTCGGTAGGGATGTGGGTTGCATGGGTGTTTGCATATGTGAAGACGCATTCAAACGCACACTTACGATTTGTGATTTTCACTGTAAATTTTACCTTAAAAATGCAGAAAGTGGAAATGCTCTGCCTAGCATAGCATAGCATAGCATACACTATGCCTAGTAGGGTCCTGGTGGGGCTCAGCTGTCCAGAAGCGGGCCAGGGGTTGACTAGGTGGCCCATGGATATAATTCCATCTTTGCTCCCAGGGTATGGCTGAAAAGTTTTCCCACGGAGTCTGAAGACTCAGATGGCCCAGTGGCCTGATGCCCAGAGCACCCAGGGAGGACTAAGGAGGAGGTCAGGGATTACTGCACATTTCGAGGAGGGATATTTAGGCTGAGTCTGTAGGTGACCAGTTGGTCAGAGGAGGGTGGACACGTGGGGCGGTTTCTAAGCATTACTCAGGAATGGAGTGTAGTCGCTCAGTGTTGTCCAGGTGGAAAGGAGTAGAACCAGGCTTTAAATTGCTTCCCTTACCCCAGGCCCCATCAGTGGGCCTTGGAGAAAGTCATGCTGGTTGGAATTTTCCAAGCTGCTTCCCAAGAAAGGAAAAGTCCTCTTACCACTGCATCAAGGGGCCACGTCCTAATCCTGATGCCTCTTGTCAGCTGACATTTGCCGGGGTTTGCCTCCTGTGCAGGGCTCTCTCCATTCAGAAGCAAAAATGGAAGTGTGGACCACTTGCTGTCCTCACTTCCGGAAGGCCTAGCCTCTGGGCGGAGACACTGGCTGGCCTGTTTTCCTCTGAATAAAGACAAGAAGGGTGGGACTTCCTTGGTGGTGCAGTGGTTAAGAATCCGCCTGCCAATGAAGGGGACATAGGTTTGATCCCTGGTCTGGGAAGATCCCACATGCCGCGGAGCAACTAAGCCCGTGCGCCACAACTACTGAAGCCCGCACGCCTGGAGCCCGTACTCCGCAACAAGAGAAGCCACTGCAGTGAGAAGCATGTGCACTGCAAGGAAGAGTAGCCCCTGCTCGCCACAGCTACTGCTCACCACAACTAGAGAAAGCCGGTGTGCAGCAACGAAGACCCAATGCAGCCAAAAAAAATTAAAAATAAAGAATAATAATAAAAAAACCGAGAAGGGTGAGGAGTTCCAGTTCTAGCACCGGCTTTGAGGCCAGACCAGCCTAGATTAGAATCCTGGTTCTGCTACTGAACTAGCAGTGTGACCCTGGACAAGTTACCTACCCTCTCTGAGCCTCCGGGAGACTTCATCTATTAAGCGGCATAATGACAAATAGTTGTGAAGACTGAACGAAGTCACGTTTACAGCACTGAGTACATAGTAAGCACTTAAGGAAGAGTAGCTGTTACAGCTTAATCCAGGCCAAAAATCTTAACAGTTGAGTGGGTTGTGAATGCTGCCTTGCTCTCGCCAAGTTTTCTGCAGAGTACTGTTGTTAGTTTCCCGAATACCCGCCCCACTTCTAGGTTCGTTTCAGAGCCGAGTCTCCCCCATGGCTGGGGTGGTGGGGGGAGGGGGAGACGACTATTGCGAGGGGCGGGCTCAGCAGCGGCCCCAGCCAGCTCGGGCCCCTCCCTCTGATTCACTCTGGGCGGCTTTTTTAGCCGCTCACGTCGGGGGCGGGAGCGGGGAGGGGAGGCAGGGCAGGGCAGGGCGGCAGAGACAGTGGCCGGAGCAAGTCAGCAGGGCGCAGGCAGGCAAGTAGCGCTTGGGGTCTGACCACTCGGCGCCTGGGCTCCCCCTGTAGGGGTCGGAGGGGCTCAGCTGGTCGCGGGCCCCCTCGTCTGCGCGCCCGGCTCCCCCTTCTTCTCTTAGGGGCGCAGCCGCGTGTCTAGTCAGGTCTCCTCGTTTCCCGTAAGGAGGGGCGGGAGGGGGTGAGTCAGTGCTAAAGAGATGCTTTATCTTCCTACATTTGGGATAAATTGAGCGTACCTGCTGGGGAGACCGGAGAGGGAGGAAAAATGAGCCTGTTAAAAAACAGCTTTTAGAGTCTGGTTACCAGATAATGTGATTAATAACGTTAGTTATTGTTAGAGTTCCAAGGCGCTAGAAAGTCCTAGACTCATTTAACTGACCTGCTCTTCTGTTTCGCTGTTAGTTTGCAAACGTCTCCCCCGCCCCCCCGTACCCCCCCCTTGGTGATGGGGACACCTTTTTAGCCAGGTGAGGCTCCAGTGTGGAGAGAGAGCAGTGACTCCCATTCATGCTTGTGCCCTGCGGAGTCCAGAGTCCTAGAGCCACCCGGGTTTTGCCCCAGTGCAGACCAGAATCGACGAACCTCGCTGGGGCGGGGTGGGGCAGGGCGAGGGCGAGGGCGGGGCGCGGAGAGATGATCTGGGGTTTAACTTTCCATCCCTTCCCTCTGCTAAACCATGAAGGGAGAGGGAATTCAGGCATTGCTTCGGGAGGTGCTGGGGTCCCATGGTAAATTCAGTGTTGGCAAGAGAAATCCATGTAGGTTTATTGAGCGTCTATAATTTGCTCATTAATTATACCATTTCATTTAATCTTCACTTTTGTCTTCATGCCCCTTTTACAGTTAGGGCACAGGGAGGCTCCAGGAAGTTAAGTCACTTGCAGGAGGAAGCAGAGCCAGTAAGTAGCCAAACTGTCCAACTCTTTCCATTCTGCCACGTTATCTGCCCAACCAATGGCTCTCGTGAGGACAAGACCCTCTTTTTAAGGCCATGGAGACACTCAGGTGCCAGCTAGCGTTTGTGTTCTTTGAAGAAGACATTCAACTTATCTCGTTCTGGTCCAGAAGTTCTAACACATGCATTGATTCGGTTCCACTGCTGCCCCCTGGGTGGGGCCTGACCCTGAAGGCTGAGCCTTGTCTCTAACTAGCCTGTTGATCAACCCTGGGCCAGGCCTGGCCTGTGTCCAGCACAGGTGGGACAGATTTCTGGACTCCGCTGCATCCTCTTGCACGGATTCCACAGGGCATGGAAGCTTCCCGTGCTCTGTCTCGTGCTCCCTGTGTAATCACAGGCAAGTCACTTGTGCTCTCAAGGCCTCCATATTCTCCTCTGGAAAGCGGACAAACGAGTTGGACCAGACTAGCTCCAGGGCCTTACGATGTGATGGAGGCAAGATGGCCCCTGGGTTGAGCCAGAACCAGGCTTATTTTTATTGCTGTCCCTCAGAGCACCCTGGGCCGAGACTGTGTGACAGTCAACATCTGGTGAGTGAGAAGCTGAGCAAGGGTAGATCTGAGAGGCATCCAGCATGCGGGACACAGCAAAGAATGTTTTCCCGGCCTCAGCCACTCCCCGGGAACAGAGATTTAACAACGGCAACAAAAAAGATCAAATGTATGCATTCAGGCGAGGAGGAAGGCAAGTCGAGAAGGAGGAAAAAGTGGTTCAGAGCCAGTGACCCTACCCAGGAAATGTGACTAACCCACCAGAGGCTGGGGCCAGGCAGACGTGCCTGCCTCAGGCCAGTGAGCGGGGAACGTAGGCAGTCTTGGCTTTCCTGTGGTTTCCCTCGCAGGTCCCAGACTCAGAGCTGCCAGCCCTGGCTTGCAGCCGGTGGAGCCCACTGTGATGGGACTCCAAGCTGGCGTCGCCTCCACCTCCCAATGGGGGTGTCTGAGGAGCCAGCCTGGCCGCACTCCCTGCTAGTCCCCTATGTCGATCTCCTCCGTCAGGGACTGCCTGCCCGCCCAGCACAGTCTACCCTTTCCTGCCCTCGGCACCAGCTGGGGAAGGAGGCCAGGGGTGGGGTCGATGGGTGGGAATATCAGGAGATAGCAGAGGGAAGGGAGAGGCTGTGGTGTGTGTGTGTGTGTGGGGGGGGGCTGGCTGGAAGGAAGCAGAGCCTGAAAAGCAGAAGTGGGAGGAAGCAGAGCTGCGTGGAGAGGTGAAAGTGGAGGGAGGCTCGGCGGGGGATGGGCTGGCCGGGACTCTCTTAGGTGGGCAGGCGAGGGCAGAAACAGAGGCTCACGTTTCTGGAAGCCGCTTTGTCCAGGACTGGTGTACCCCACCTGCCGTCCTTTCCAGTCACTGGAGCCTCAACTGCCCGGGCAACGGGTGGATTGGGCTCCGCATACGGACAAGGAACTCCTGGGCCGGGGCTTGTCCTGGCTTGTGGTGCCCAACCTCCTGACAGAGGCCACCGCACTGAGTGACCGGACACCTGAAGGTCCTCAGCCAGCCTGGAGGTGCATTCAGATTTGAGGATACTTGTTCCTAAGACAGGATGGTGGCGTGATGGTAGATAGGTGGGCTGGAATGGCTGGGGTGGGGGTGGGCAGGTCTCACATTTGAATTTAAACTGTGTGGCACGGTCCGTTTTTTTTTTTCTGACCAGGATCGAAGCCGTGCCCTGTGCAGTGGAAGCGTGGAGTCTTAACCACTGGTGGCACGGTCCATTATTTTGCAAATTCAAGAAGACCCCAGCCCACGGTCCAGCCAGCTGCCTGGGGTAGGGTAGGGGTGGGTGCGGGAGCGAAGGTGGAGCCAGGAAAGGGTAGGAGTCCTGCTTGGTGTCAAGGGAGAGAACACTGGCCGAAGAGCTTCCAGGCAAGGCCTCTGGACCCAGCAGCTCCTGCAGATGTCCAGGTTCCAGGCTGGGAGGAGCTGGTGTCATTTCAAGTGCTGACACTCACCCCTTTCTCTTTCTAGGGGAGAAGGGTAGGGGTTGTTGCATTTCACACCTAAGGGCAAACCGGGACTGTGCGGTGAAGGGACCTGTTGGGAATCAGTGGACTTGGCATCTGAGGAAGGCACAGATAGCGGGGAGGACCTGTCATTCTGACAGCTGGCAAGCACTGCCGCAAAGGTCTGCATAACTGACCCCCCCACTTCACAGTGTGTCCTCAAAGCCCGGCTCCTTCCTGAGTCAGGACCTTGGGACAGCCAGCAGGGCAAACATCCTGCCCCTACCCCTAGCCTCTGCTTTCTGCCTCTAGGGCTGCTCCTGCCTGTTGATTTTCCTGTGCTATCTCTTTTTTTTTTTTTAATTTATTTATTTATATTTATTATTTTCTTGGCTGCATTGGGTCCTCGTTGCAGCACGCAGGCTTTCTCTAGTTGCGGTGAGCAGGGCTACGCTTCGTTGCGGTGGGCAGGCTTCTCATTGCGGTGGCTTCTCTTGTTGCGGAGCACGGGCTCTAGGCGCGCAGGCTTCAGAAGTTGTGGCATGTGGGCTCAGTAGTTGTGGCTCGCAGGCTCTAGAGCTCAGGCTCAGTAATTGTGGTGCACTGGCTTAGCGGCTCCACAGCATGTGGGATCTTCCTGGGCCAGGGCTCGAACCCGTGTCCCCTGCACTGGCAGGTGGATTCTTAACCACTGCGCCACCAGCGAAGCCCTCCTGTGCTACCTCTTAGGCTCCATCTGGTCTAATAACTGGAGAAAGTCCAGTTAATCGAATACATTCTCTGAGCACCTGCAGGGTTCCAGGCACAGTGTAAGGTTCCAGCTCGATCCAAAAGGGCAAAATATGCCTCCTCCTCAAAAGGCCTTTATAGTCTAGTTGGGGAGATGGCCAGGCCCATAACCCAGCACACTGTGGCAGAGTGGGAAAGCGTAAAGGCTTTAACGTAAGAGGGACAGAAGCAGCTGCCTTTTGAGGTGGTGAGTTCCCCATCACTGGAAGTGGTGGAGAAGAGGATGGTGAGGGATGTAGGGGTTGGGAGGCAGATGTGGAAGAGGATTAACTAGGTACTAAGCCTCCTTCTAATGCCAGCATCTGTGATTCTGTGACATTCCCCACGTAGGGTAGGTTGGCTGCGGTCCCTTGCATGTGATGGCTTCCTGCTTCTCCACCCCCATCAGCTAGACCTTGAGACTCGCATGGGCTGTTCTTTATTTCTGTGCCCTTCCGCCCTCATTTTGCCCAGTGCCAAGCTCCCAATATAGACCCTGAATGGAATT
The DNA here is from genome assembly GCF_937001465.1 of Orcinus orca. Taxonomy (NCBI): domain Eukaryota; kingdom Metazoa; phylum Chordata; class Mammalia; order Artiodactyla; family Delphinidae; genus Orcinus; species Orcinus orca. Next base: position 14,495,379 of record NC_064571.1, read on the forward strand.
GAATAGACCCTGTTGTGGGCTGCTTAAGGAATGCAGGAGTACCGGGCATGTCCCCTGCTCTGGTTGAGCGGTCAGGTCATGCTCCAAGACAGCCTGTAAGCAGGAAATGAAGGGTGTGCTCCTAGGTGAGAGGGCTGGGAGAACTCCCAGAGAAGGCCGAGGCCACCCAGTGTCCTAGAAGCCTCCTCAGATGGCTGCGGCTTGAAATGGGCCCAGAGGGGTGGTGGGGCTTGGATGGATGTGAGGTGGAGCTTCACACTGAGGAAGCTGAGGAGCTGTGGGCTTGGGCAGAGGAGCTGGAGGGAGAGGAGTGACAGGCCGATGGCAGTGGGCGCTTGCGGGGCAGAACTGTGAGCAGAAGGCTGGTGGGCATCTTTACAGTCATCTGGAACTTCTCCAGCACTGACATCCGGGCTCCACCCTGGAGAGTCTGGTTTTTATTTTTAAAGAATCAATTTTATTTACTTATTTATTTCTGGCTGCGTTGGGTCTTCGTTGCTGCGCGCGGGCTTTTCTCTAGTTGCGGCGAGCGGGGGCCGCTCTTTGTTGCGGTGCGCGGGCTTCTCACTGCGGTGGCTTCTCTTGTTGCGGAGCACGGGCTCTAGGCACGTGGGCTTCAGTAGTTGAGGCACGCGGTCTCAGTAGTTGTGGCGCACGGGCTTAGTTGCTCCACGGCCTGTGGGATCTTCCCGGACCAGGGCTCAAACCCGTGTCCCCTGCATTGGCAGGCGGATTCTTAACCACTGCGCCACCAGGGAAGCCCCGAGAGTCTGGTTTTAACTGGCCTTGGCATTGGGATTTTTTTAAAGCCCCCAGATGACTCTGATATGCAGACAGGTGTGAGATGCTGGTCTGGACAGAGTTAACTGGCAGCATAAGAACCACCTAGAACATAGTTCAAAATGCAGATGCCCATCCTCACTCCAGACCCGTGGAATCAAAATCTTCAGGCTTGGGCCTCGATGTTTTTATAAGATCCCAAGGTAATTCTAACCGGCGGCCGGGCTGGAAAGCCAAAGTGATGAGGGTCAGGCCGCCAACCCCTCTCACCTAAACATTGCACTGGTTCTTGGAGGCCTGTAGCCCCGCAAGTGGGCTGCCTGCTTTTGAGTTATGGCCTGAGCTCTCAGGTCGGGACACAGAACAAAAAAATATGGGAATTCTCTGGCAGTCCAGTGGTTAGGACGCCACGCTTCCACTGCAGGGGCGCGGTTCGATCGGTGGATGGGGAACTAAGATCCTGCATGCCGTGTGACACGGCAAAAAAAAAAAAAAACGGTAGACAGCTGACAGTTGGCCCACTTGTTCACGCCATCTCTGTCCACGAGCTCTCCTCCCTGGCTTGGTCTTGGGGGTGGCCACGTCACCACTTCAGGCCTGAGTCGCAGGCTGAGCTGTCCGTTACAGGGGATGTGGGCACAACATGTGACCCTATGTGGGATGGAGAACCATTAAAGGTTCCCTCCTCCAAGCCTCCCCCTCGCTGCCTCCCCTCTACCTTGGGGAAGTGTTGTTCAGCTATGTTTTAAGTTAGGAAGGAAAAGGAAAGTCAGTTTCACCTGGTATTTTACACCCATGGCCACTGCTCCTGTTTCCCCATCTGTTTCCTACTCAGACTCAACATCCTCTGCTCTCCCGTCCATCCCCCAAAGATTGCCCTTTGCCCTTCCTGCTTCCCCAGGCCCCAAGAGTCTCCTAATGGTGCCTTTTAACCCTGAAGTTCCCCAGGTCCTTCCCTTGCACCACTGGGGCTCTCTGTTAGCGGCACAGCATGAACTGGGTGGCAGTGCTTGCTGGTGTGGGCTCTGCATTTGCAGCCAAAGAAAGAAACCCTCTAGTCATGGGAACGTAGGAAAGAGTGAGTGAAGCCATGGCTACTACACTTGTGAAATTTTTTAAAAGATACTATTTTTTAAAAATGCTTGCCTTTAGCACTTTGTTTTTTCCCTGAATAACTTCTGTCCAAAAAAGGTTGCTCTTACTGACCTACAGAATAAAGATGATATTCATCATCCTGGCATTTGAGGGGAGCTGGGCATACAGAAGTGATACCTGAGGCACAGACGTAGAGAACAAACGTAGGGACACCAAGGGGGAAGGGGCGGTGAGATGAATTGGGAGATTGGGATGGACGTATATACACTATTGATACTATGTGTAAAATAGATAACTAATGAGAACCTACTGTATAGCACAGGGAACTCTACTCAATGCTCTGTGGTAACGTAAATGGGAAGGAAATCCAAGAAAGAGGGGATATGTGTATACGAATACCTGATTTCACTTTGCTGTACAGTAGTTACTAACACAACATTGTAAAGCAACTATATGCCAGTACGAATTAATCAAAAAAAAAAAAAAAAAAAAGAAGTGATAGCTGATGCCTGGGAACGGGGGGCGGGGGTGGAAATTCCCTAGGGAGGGAGTTTAGTATTAGAGAAGGCACTAAGTCTAATGATAGCTGTAGCTTTTTTTGTTTTTCTGAGATTTTTTTGTTTGCTTTTGGTAGATGCCTTTTATCAGGTTAAGGAAGTTCCCTTCTATTCCTAGTTTGCTAAAAGCTTTTTTTTTTTTTAATCAAAAATGGATATAGAATTTTTCTAAATAATTTTTCTGTATCTACTGAGATGATTTTATGTTTGTTCATATGGCTTGATAATAGGGTGGATTACATTGATTTTCAGATGTTAAACCTACTTTGCATTCCTGGAGTAAACCCTGTTTAGTCATGATGTTTTATCTTTTTATATATTTCTGAACTCCATATGCTAAAATTTTGTTAATATTTTTTTTCTGTGTTCATGAGGGATCTTGGTCTAATTTTCTTTTCTATAATATATTTATCTGGTTTTGTTATATCAGGAAAATGGTGGCAGCATGGGATGAGTTGGGAAGTGCTCTCTTGTTTTCTAGAAGAGTTTGTGTAGAATTGGTATTATGCCTTCCTTAAGTTTTTGGTAGAATTTATCTGGACTTGGAATTGTTTGGAGGCGGGGGAGTTTTTAAGTACAATTTCAATTTCTTTAATAGATATTAGATGGTCATCTCTTTTGTTTCTGTGTTGGAAATTTGCATCTTTTCTTAATCAGTTTGTCTAAAGGGTCATCAATTTTATTGATTTGTCCAAAAACCAGCTTCACTGATTTTCTCTATTGTTTTGGTTTTTGGTTTATTGATTTTAAGTCATTGACTTTAGACTTTTCAAATATAAGCAGTTATTGCTTAGAGAGATGTATCCCAGCCTCATGCAATGCCCAGAGTTAGGAGTCTGGAAGCAGGAGAGGTCACAGCAAGGGGAAGACACTGGCCCAGGGCCAGAGACTCCTAGTGCTTTTTACTAGTCACTGCGTGATTTGGGACTTAGACTCTCTGAGCCTGAGTTTCTTTGCCCGCATAATGGAGCCAGGGATAATCTCCTCTTGAGCTGTTGGAGACGAATTAGTTGAGTATGAAAGCACTTGGCCACCCGGAAGGACCTCCCCAGACCAGTGTGAAGGCTGGTTGTCATGGGGCTTCCCTGGTGGCACAGTGGTTGAGAGTCCGCCTGCCGATGCAGGGGACACGGGTTCGTGCCCCGGTCCGGGAAGATCCCACATGCTGCAGAGCAGCTGGGCCCGTGAGCCATGGCCGCTGAGCCTGCGCATCCGGAGCCTGTGCTCTGCCAACGGGAGAGGCCACAACAGTGAGAGGCCCGTGTACCGCAAAAAAAAAAAAAAGAAAGGCTGGTTGTCTTGACATTTGTAATAATAATGGCTTCTTCTGTCTTTCCAGATCCGGAGACAGCATGTACTCACCCATCCCCCAGAGGTAGGCTATGCACCCCGTTCCCCTCACCCCTCCCCTCTTCTCTTCCGAGGGCTGCCCCTCCTCACCCCCACACCGCAGTCCCCAGGCCTGCCCAGGTCTCTCTGCTCATCTCCTCCACCACCTGTGGGCCTCGGCCACCACCAACCCTCCCCCCTCCCGCAGTGGCTCTCCGTTCCCAGCCTCGGTGCAGGATCCCGGCCTGCACGTATGGCGGGTGGAGAAGCTGAAGCCGGTTCCCGTGGCCCCTGAGAACCAGGGCATCTTCTTCTCGGGAGACTCCTACCTAGTGCTGCACAATGGCCCGGAAGAGCTCTCCCACCTGCACCTGTGGATAGGTAAGTAAGAGAGGGCTGGGGGGACTGGTGGGAGGACTGGCCCGGGCAGGGGTTGGGACTGGCAAGGGTCTCACGGGCTGTGCCCTGCCACTTCCCACTCGCCCCAGGCCAGCAGTCGTCCCGGGATGAGCAGGGGGCCTGCGCCGTGCTGGCCGTGCACCTCAACACCCTGCTTGGGGAGCGGCCTGTGCAGCACCGAGAGGTACAGGGCAATGAGTCCGACCTCTTCATGAGCTACTTCCCACGTGGCCTTAAGTACCAGGTTAGAGCCCACCTCCCGTACCCCAACCTGCGGCTGCTCTCAGAGTCGGGACCCCTTCCAGCTGGCCCTTACCCTGCAAAAGTCCCAGACCCACACGGGGCTGGGTCCTCCCCACCTTTCTGCCTGCCTCCCAGTGGGATGGGGTGTGGAGTGCTCGGGCCTCCATTCAGGCTGGCCATCTGGGCTGCAGGAAGGCGGCGTGGAGTCAGCATTTCACAAGACGTCGCCAGGGGCCACCCCAGCTGCCATCAGGAAACTCTACCAGGTGAAGGGCAAGAAGAACATCCGTGCCACCGAGCGGGCACTGAGCTGGGACAGCTTCAACACAGGGGACTGCTTCATCCTGGACCTGGGCCAGGTGGGTAGGCAGGGTTGACTGAGCACCCACCTGTGTTGGCAGTGTGTGTGTATGTGTGTGTGGGTGTGTGTGTGTGCGCGTGTGTGTGTTTTGGCCGTGTCTTGAGGCTTCTGGGATCTTAGTTCCCCAACCAGGATTGAACCTGGGGCCACAGCAGTGAAAGCGCTGAGTCTTAACCACTGGACCCCCAGGGAACTCCCTGGCATTGTGGGGTTTTTTTTTTAGGCAGAGGTCTTCTTAGAAGCCCATATGATTTAAATTTATTTATTTATTTATTTATGGCTGTGTTGGGTCTTCGTTTCTGTGCGAGGGCTTTCTCTAGTTGCGGCGAGTGAGGGCCATTCTTCATCGCCGTGCACGGGCCTCTCACTGTCATGGCCTCTCTTGTTGTGGAGCACAGGCTCCAGACGTGCAGGCTCAGTAGTTGTGGCTCACGGGCCTAGCTGCTGCACTGCATGTGGGATCCTCCCAGACCAGGGCTTGAACCCGTGTTCCCTGTACTGGCAGGCAGATTCTCAACCACTGTGCCACCAGGGAAGCCCCAGCATTGTGTTTTAAAAGGTCAGGGACCAGGAGGCCAGGGCAAAGGGAGAGGGGCTGAGAAGCTATAAGCCCATTCCAAGTGGGGTCACTGCAGCCATTACAAGACATCCCTGTATTTCTTAGGACAGAAACCTCCCTCTGCTGTCTGGCCATCGCCTCTAACACTGGAGCCTACTCTCTCCTACTCCTGGAGCCTTTGTAGCTCCGAGTTAAGCCACCTCCCAGCCCATGCGTTAATCACTTCGCTCATCCCTTCCCTCCGTGAATCTATGTGTCTGCTCTGGGGACCACAAATTGCTCACCCAGGGCAGGCAGCCAAGACGGGCCTGTCACTGGCTGTAACCCATGGCAGGAGATGATGAGGGCCCTCTTAGGGGCAGTGGCCTGTGCTGGGGGAGCTGGGGGCAGGGAGAGGCCTTCTAGCCCAAGCCCAAGCCGTTGTCCCAGGGAGGCGCCATTTGACTGGACCCTCACGGAGGGGAAATGCCCTTCCAGGCGAAGATGATGGGTAAGCCTAGGCACTGAGACAGATAAGGGTGCAGACATGCATGTGGACAGCAGGGAAAGATGTAGCCTGACCGGGACCCAGGGTGGGAACAGGAGCGGCGGGAGTGGAAATTGCTAAGGAGCTGAGATCCAGGGCGGGAGGAGATTGATTCTCTGAGGGTCTGGACCGCATCTGTCGTGCTAAAGATTTGGGACAGGAAGAGCAACCCAGATGCTCTTTGGAAGGAGGACTGGAAGCAGTGAGATATAGAGGCAGGGGACCCGCTCAGGAGGGGTGATGAGGGCCGTGCCTGGCGGGGGTGCAGAGGTGTGTGAGATACTGGGCCCAGGGATGTCATTCACCCATTCATTCATTCAATAAGTGTTTATTGTAGGCCTAAAGATGTGCCCATTTCTGTTTTGGCACTGGGCATACAGCAGTGGGCCAAGCCAAACAAAACAAAACACTCATGCCCTAAGGAGGCTTACTTTCTAGTCAGGAAGATAGATTATAAACAAGATAAAGATGTTTCAATATATGACCCAAGTAATGTGGAGAAAGATGCGGGGCAGAGAATCGCTCTTGCCAAAGACTGTCATTCCCGTGCCCAGAGAGGCCTTGGTTCCCCTCTGCCTTCCTTTTTTTTTTTTTTATGGTACGCGGACCTCTCACCGTTGTGGCCTCTCCCGTTGCGGAGCACAGGCTCCGGACGCGCAGGCCCAGCCGCTCCGCGGCATGTGGGATCTTCCCGGACCGGGGCACGAACCCGTGTCCCCTGCATTGGCAGGCGGACTCTCAACCACTGCGCCACCAGGGAAGCCCCCCCTCTGCCTTCTTGATTGTCTTCGATCGTCTTGCCTCAGAGGGCAGTTCTGCGGACCCTGTGAAGGGCAGGATGCAGGCAGTTGGCTCTAACCCGTGCCTCCCCACTTCCCTCCAGAACATCTTCACCTGGTGTGGTGCAAAGTCCAACATCCTGGAGCGTAACAAGGCACGGGACCTGGCGCTGGCCATTCGGGACAGCGAGCGGCAGGGCAAGGCCCAGGTGGAGATCGTCACCGATGGAGAGGAGCCTGTCGACATGATCCAGGTTGAGAGATGTGGGGAGGGTAGCTCTGCTTGGAAGCCACCGAGAGGGGCAGTGATCAGCTGGGGGCACGAGGGTGATGGGTGGAGGGCTGTGAGGGCATCTGCGGTGCTGCTCAGGGCTTGGTGGGATTCAGAGTCAAGTACCCCTCGGGATGGAGGGACTGGTGGCCGGGCAGGAGGACCTAGCCCTCCCCACCTCTGCCCGGCGCCCTTGTGCAGACAGAGTTTGTCCCACTGGGGCGGTGGCCCTGGCTGTGATGGGTTGGGAAGGTCCAGGCTGAGTGCCCAGGAATCCCTGGAAACGTGGCCTGCCCTGACCCCTGCAGGTCCTGGGCCCCAAGCCCGCTCTGAAGGAGGGCAACCCTGAGGAAGACCTCACAGCTGACCAGACAAACGCCCAGGCTGCGGCTCTGTATAAGGTGGGCGCCCCGGGCCTGCCCTAGGACCAGGCGGGGTACGAGCCTGGGTGCTTGTGGGGCTGAAAGGAGGGGAGAAAGCAGTGGGAGGCTGGGCCAGGCACCAGGGTGGTTTATCCAGGGCTTGGAGCGAGGGTAGGATGGGAAGTGAACGGGTGCTGGAGGAGATGAATGCCACTTCGCTTCCGGCCCGTTCTTGGAGAAGGAGGTTTGAAACAAGCCCACGCTGAGCTTTACTTTGTGGGATTCTTTACCTTCACTCGTAATTGGGAGTCTACTTAACTTCCATGAATTCTGGGGCACTGTGAGGCGGTGGTTGCGCCTGAAGTAGGGCTGGGGGTCGCCCAGGATTTGCCTGTCCTGTTTCCTCCACCTCCGGTCTGCTGCGTGGCCTGGGGCGGTGGGTGGAGCCGCAGCGGGGAGGAGGTGACACGGCACTGCCCATCCTCCCCCAGGTCTCTGATGCCACTGGACAGATGAGCCTGACCAAGGTGGCCGACTCCAGCCCCTTTGCCCTCGAGATGCTGATACCCGATGACTGCTTTGTGCTGGACAACGGGCTCTGCAGCAAGATCTACATCTGGAAGGGTACGTGTGGCTTCTGCAGCCCAGCCTGAGACCCCTGCAGCCGCTGACCGGGCAAGGCTTCCCGCGGGAGGGCTCAGCCGACCCAGAGACGGCTGACTCAGGGAGCCTCCGCGGCTGTGGGTTTTCTCAGGGTTTCCTGCGCCCAGCCCAGGCAAGGGTTCTGCACTTTTAGCCTGCCTCCGAATCACCCGAGGGCCTGTTAACACCCATAGCTGGAAGCCACCCCTGAGATTCTGATGCACGAGGTCTGTACCAGAGCCTGAGAATTCGCACATCTAACCAGCTCCCAGGCCTTGCTGCTGGTCCAGGGACTGCGTGTTGAGGGCCACTGTCACAGAGTTCTCCTAGGCCTTTGGCTGCTAGGACCTCTGATTCTGCCATTCTGCCTTGGGGTGTGAGAGATCGATTTTAGATATGAAATCCCACCTTTTGCAGTGGGTAGAGAACTGGTAGAACTTGTTTTTCCAAGAGATTGGGTTGGCTGGGAATGAAATACTGTTGTGTGGAAGCCTGTTTGCTAGATCCAACTCTGAAAATGTAACAAACCTCTGAGTCTCTGAGCGGTACTGGGAACCTCCTCACTTCTCTGTGCTTGTCTTTTTTCTTGAACGTGTCTCACCTCCCTGCCCACATTATAAAGCTCTTGAAAGCAGGAACCATATGGTCTCTAGTGTCCTGACGAGATAGCATGTGCTCAAGAAATATTTGTGGGGTCAACCAAGGCCAAGAGAAGTTCCCAGCCAGGAGGATGGAGAAACGTTAGGTGTTCTAACTTGGCAGTTACTAGGCAGGAACACTCTTGCCTCAGGGAAGGGCCAGGAGTGGCAAGCAGTAGGGCAGTTTTCTAAGAAGTAAGGCGGTCGGGTGGGGGAGCATTGTGCTTCTGGGGCTGACTTTTCCCTCCTGCCTCTGGGTACCTTCCCACAGACCCAATGGGGTGGGCGTGGTGCTCCCAGATGCCCACGGAAGTGTATTTAACCCCAAGCAAAGAACCAAGACACTGGGACTTCCCTGGTGGTCCGGTGGCTAAGACTCCGCGCTCCCAATGCAGGGGACCCAGGTTCGCTCCTGGGGCAGGGAGCTAGATCCCGCACGCGCAACTACAGAGCCCGCACGCAGCAACGAAGATATCCAGCCAAACAAATGCATATTTAAAAAAAAAAAAAAAGAACCGAGAAACCAGTGGAGAAACAGGAAACTTGGGAGCAAGGAAGAGAAGTATTTCGTAATCACAAAGGAAGGATGCAGCACATTAATTTCAGACACGTTGTCGCTAACTAGATTTTCATAGCCTGGCTGGAGAGCCAGCCACAGTTCACAACATTGTCTCTCTGGAAAAGCACCTCCAGCTGGAGCGCAGTTTGGTTAAAGGGACTGCCTGCAGGCAGGAAGGGAGGACGCTGCTCTCCCTTTTTATCGGCTCTTAGTTGGCATAACTATTAGGCCGATGTTGGCATCTGGCTTTGTGGGAGTAAGATTACAGTCAATCACATCCTTTTTTTTGTCCAGTTGCATTTTGCAAAACAACAGTTGATAACAGTGCAGTTGACAGACTCAAAAGGCGAGGGGCCCTGGAGTGGGAGAGAGGGGCCTGAGAGTCTGATGCCAGGGAAACATTAGTTCTCCCTGAATATCCCTAGGGCCCTGGCCCTAGCAGAAGGCTTTGATGATTGGAGCGGGCAGAGGGCAGTTTTCATCTGGGGCTGCCAGGTTGGGAGGGGCTAACCTCCCCCCTCCAAAGAGCCCCCTGAGTGTTCTTAGTGCCTCCTGGTCCATTTATTTTAAAAGGAGCCAGCTATTCTCTGAACTCCCTTAAGTCTCCTTGAGAGAAGTGGGGTGTGGGCTTCTCTTTTACAAAATCTCCTCCTGGGAATTCACTGGTGGTCCCGTGGTTAGGATTCTGGGCTTTCACTGCTGGGGGCCCTAGTTCGATCCCTGGCCGGGGAACTTAAGATCCTGCAAGCCTCGCGGAGCGGCCAAGAAATTAAAAAAAGGTCTCCTCCCTACGATCCAGGGCGCAAAGCTAACGAGAAGGAACGGCAGGCGGCCCTGCAAGTGGCTGAGGACTTCATCGCCCGCATGCGGTATGCCCCAAACACTCAGGTGAGGAGCCTCCCTTCCCCCCAGCACCCTCCTCCTGGGGCTCTTCCCTGGCCTCCTGCCTCTCAGACTGGACAAGAAGGGCGGGAAAGCCTGGGGCACAGTCGGAAGCAGTCAGGCCTCCCTCCCAGACCCACCCAGCGGGAAAGCCCTTCTCAATCCTTCCAAGTTTTACAATACATGATATTTTCTAAGAGGGTGTTTGGGCAGTGCTCCCCCGGGAGCCCAGCAAGTCGGGTGCACCTCTGGGGCTTGTGCATCTCCTCTGGGCCGAGGTCCCTAGCTGGTTCTGCCCCTGCTCATCCCAGCTCGGCGACACCACAGGTCAACCTGATGGGACCTGATAAGGCTCATGTATAATTGGTGCCTCTGTGAAACCGCACCTGAGTCCTCGAAGCAATCTGTTTTCTCAGCCCGCGTCCCTGTAATCTTTCTCGTCTCCTGGCTTATCTGGGGAAGCTTCCCTGGCCTGCATGGCATATGGACTTGGGCCTGGTGCCCATCACCCTCCTCCCTGGCTCCGGCCCTCCCCGGCAGAGGCAGAGGTGGCAACCTTGTGAGCCCGACTCCTCCCCTGCTGATCCCACAGGTGGAGATTCTGCCTCAGGGCCGCGAGAGTCCCATCTTCAAGCAATTCTTCAAGGACTGGAAATGAGGGCGGGCGTCTCCCTGCCCCCACCTGCTGCCCGCTTGCTTCTCCTCCAGCTTCCCGGTCAGTGCCGAGGTGCCCCCCGCGGATGATCAATAAAGGAGACCAGTGCCCTCTGCCTGCACTGCCTGCCTTGGGCTAATTCTTCCCGCTCCACCTAGTCATGCTGGGCGGAGTAGGACCCAGGGGACAATTCCACCACCCGTGAGAGGCCAGAGCTGGCTTTGCGTGATGAGGCAGAGGGGCCAGGAGTCCCAGTGGGCCTGGCAGGCACTGCTGTGAACCCAATAGGGAGGTGGCACAGGGCCAGGGCTCAGGATCACTTTCAGCCCGAGGTTCGGTTCAGTCTCACATTCCCGACCGGGAGAAAGTTGTGGCGGTGGGTATGGGATTCATCTCCATTCAAGCCAGTATTTCCTCAGGGGCCCCAATAATCCGCTGCAAGGCAGCTTCCAAAGGATGTGTGCTCACCAAGCAAGAGCACAGCTCTGCACCTCTGTGCGGGAGGCTGGCGTGTCACGTCGTTGCGTCGGGTATTCGGCTGATGAGCTCAGGGCCACGTGGGGCCGTGGGAAAAGCACCCGACTAGTGTCCGAGGGTCATGGGGTCTGGTTCTCACCTGCCTCTGTTTGAGCCTGGGCAAGTTGCTTTTCCTCCTCTGGGCCCTAGTTCATTCTCTTGTGTAACGGGGTAGTGGCTGGAAAAGCAGAGAGGCTAGGTAGCTAAATGGGCAGAGAATGGAGTAGCCCCAAAGCCGTCCCACCCTGGGGGACATGACCTGGCCGGGGTGGGGGGCGTGGTATGAGCAAGGCGGGAGCTGCGTAAGCCCAGACCAGAAGGACCGGAGTCCACGAGGCCTGGCAGGGTTGCAGCCGTCCTGACCCACTCTCACCCCGGGCCCTCCAGGCTAAATGGCTTCTGAGCTCTGACATGCTGGATCTTCCGTCCCAAACAGAAATTCTGATCAAGTTCATCTCAGTGATTTTTGTGCTGAGAAGCATAGAGAAATCAGCTCCCTGTGCATCCCCCTGCTGTTTTCTCCACACAGAGATATCCCGGGAGTCCACTGGACAGCCTCTGCAAAGAGCGTGTGCCAGGGATGACTTTTTAAAGGGGAAAGAGTAAGGGTTGTACCAAATCCATGGTTCTGACCTTTTTAGGGTTGTGAAGCATTTTAAGTCTCTCATGAAAGGCCTTGGAAGGCCTTTCCCAAGAAAAATGCATAGATTAAGATTTTTGCATCTACTTTCAGAGCATTTAGACGTCCCCCCCAGCCAATCCATCAACTGAACTGCAACTTAATCCCTGGAATGTTATTGCAAATGTTCCCAGGTCCGAAGTTGTCCGGAGAGCATCCCACCAAGAGTGATGTGGGACAGGCTTCTGCAGAGGCCATTGGCCTCCCCTCCAGCTAGAGGCCCACGAATGCTGGTCCCGACTGTGCTGTGGGCTGAGCACTCACGGTCGAGGTCTGCTGAGCTGGCCTCAAGGTCTGAGCGAGGGAAAGGAATCTGCAGGAAAGGAACCGTTGAACTTGACATTCTGAAGTGGAGGCTGGGCTGCGTTCTAACCCCACCAGGCCCAGTAATCTTGCTGCCATCTCTGCTGGTCAGCTAAGCGCCTCGTCAGGACGAAGGAGGTAGAGGATTAGTTTAGGTCAAAGGCGACACAAGGCAAGCAGCAGGGTCCATTACCAGCCCCGCCCTTGAGGCAGCCTGCTGACAGGAGTCCCTTGCATACTTGGGTGGCCATCTGTCGTCTCCACCTCTGTGATGGGCCTCCCCCTGCATGGGGCAGACTTGGAGAGGCCTGCGGGGCTGGACAGTTGTCTTCCGTGACTCCACTTGAGGGAGGTCAGAGGACGGGAGAGCAGCCTAGTGGGGCTCTCACCTGCCCCCTGTTCCCCAGCGCCAAAGCCCTGGAGGCCCTTTTGTGAGTGAAGCGACAACAGCTAGCTACCCCAGAGGTAAATAGAGGACAAACACCAGCCAACTTCAACAAGAGCCAGGGCCGCCTTGCCCACTGGTTAGAGCGTGCAGAGACTCCGGGTCTGTAAGTGCAGCAGGGTGAGGCTGGACAGTGTATGAACTTGGCGGGAGTGTGGCCAGGGCACAGCAGCCTCTCCTGGGCCCGTGACCAGCACCAGAGACAACCAGGACGTCACCCGGCCGAGTGCCTGGCTCTAAAGGGGACCCTGGGATAACAGGGCCACAGGAAGGCACAAAGCTTGTCTGGAAGGAAAACACTTGAGACTCTTAACCCAGAAGAATTCTTTTATTTAAAAACTGCTGGTACGTGAATTTCCTCCTTCCCTCGCCCAGGCCAGAGAACCATCCCTGATGGGACCTGCACAGCCTCCACGGGGGGAGCCCAGCTGGTGGGCGGTTAGGATGGGCGGCAGCAGACACCTAGCCCAGTGCCTGGCTCTGTGTCACAAGCAGTGGGGAGGAGGGATGGGGAGAGGTGAGGGTGGGATAAGTGCAAGGCCAGAGACCCCAGGGGATGGAGAGGAAGGCAGGCCCGTGTGCACTCTCTGGTTCATGCTGCCCCCTGTCAGCTGCTGCCACCGCTACCATCTCCCTTCACATTCTAACTACTCAGCCCATGTCTGGTCCCTGTCCCGTGGACCCGAGGCCTGAAAGCCCCGCTGCCAGGAGTCAGAACTCCGGCACCTCTCCTCGGGAATACCTTTGATGTAGGGCTGTGTGGAACACCCAGACGGGGTCTCCCACCTCATGATCTGTCACTGAAATTACCTGGAACCCAACTCTGGAAGCTGTAGCCCAACTAAGATTGTGGCAAAGTTTTCCTTGCTCTGGAGGCAGGTCTGCGGGGAGTGGGTCAAATTTAACAGCCCCTAATGTCTCATGCAGGTGAGGGTCCTTGGCTCCCCAAACAGGCTTCCTACATCCCTTCTGCTAGGACCGCAAGGGGCAGAATGGCGCCAGGGTACACCCTCCGAAAGCCCCTTCAAGGCTTTTGATCCGGGGGCCGCTCACTGGGGTTGGTCAGATCAGCCATGTGCCTTCAGAGGAGTGTGGTGGCAGGTCACACACTCCTGTGAAAGTGAGATCCTTGGAGGGAGGGGCTTGTGGCCCAGCACACTTCCGCGCCCCCAACAGGGAGGCCTGTCCCTTTGACACTCCAGCCAAGTAGATCTCCAGGGTCTTGAGCAGCCGTCTGGGGCTCTTCTTGGCCAACACCTCCAAGTCTGGAACAGAGAGGATTGGGGAGCAGAAGGCTTGTGGGGGCTGTGGAATGCACAACCCAGAGGCTCTGGAGAGGAGGGTGAACGAGTCGTCTAAGATGGAGAGCTCACCAGAGAGGGAGACCCAGGAAACAAATCCGGCCACAGGGACCACATGCTCTACCCTGTCCGGGACAGTCTCAACTTCGAATAGCCAGTCCAACCGTTGGGCCCAGCTTTTGATTCAGAAAATATAGTCACCGGATGTACAGGGCCAGGAAGGGAGAAGAGTGGCGGCAGAGGAAGGAGAGTGGCAGGCTCTTGAGGGTGGGATTGGAGGCCCGGGGAAGCTGGAACTTGAGAAGCCATGAATGGGGGGCGGGGGGAAAGGAAGGCACCCCAAACCAGTCCAGCAACCACCCTGGGGTCCCTGAACCCGGGGACGCCAGGAGTGCAGGAGCTAGGCCTCCCCAGAAGAGGGAGCACACCTCTGAGGACAAAGCCCGAGTCAGAGATGGTCTTGTGCTGCGTCCTCCAGACGTGCGCGAGGCGGAGGAAAGTGGCGGCGTAGAAGCTGTTCACCACCGGGACCACCTTCTGCTGCCGGTTACACTCCCTGCAGGACGAGGGAGGTCACCTGCTCAGCAGTGGACAGAGGCTGACACCTGGGGGCCCTCCCGCCCTGTCCCCAAGGAGCCTTCACATCTGAGGTCAGGGTTGGGGAGGAGAGATGGGCTGCGAGGCTGGTGCATGGGGATCTCTCCAGGTACCCCAGAACCAGCAGGTGAGGGAGAGCTGGGAGGATGAGGCACGCGAGGGTGGGGGGTGGGAGGGAACCAGGCTCTGCTGGCCGGGGAGGGCAGGGTGACCAGCGTGGGGACTCACCTGGAGAGACATCCCTCCCTTAAGGCCTGGATGGTGATGCGGGTGATGTTCACGGACATCAAACAGAAGGGGAATTGCTGGAATGGAGTGGGTACTGGGTCAGTGGCAATCTAGGCTCTCACCTTCTGTGCTTCCCGTCACCCACAACCCGACCTGGCCCGCAGGAGATAACAGTCACAGCCAGAGGCAAGCAGCTGGTATTACTGATGCTTACATTTAATGTTCACAGTAATCTTCCCATTTTACAGAGGAGGAAACTGAGGGTCAGTGACCTTAAATAACTTTCCTAAGGTGTTGGAACCAAGACTCCTACTGAGGTCGATTCACTCCGAAGCTGGTGCACAAACCCCTGTGCTAGTTCTCCAGTCTCTTCAACATCCGATGCATCAGCTCTCCCTGGCCTTCACCGGGCCCGCCCCGTGTGCTGCCTGTGGACCACATCACCCCCTGGGGTTGGATAGACACAAGAGGAGTGAGGCTCAGTTATCTAACCAATTCTATAGGTTCTTAAAATCTCTTCTCCCCTTCTCTGGGCTTCTGGTTATTTGCTCATAAGCTCTTCACCCAAAAGCAGACAGAGAAGGTACAAGTAGGTAGAAAGTCAGCATTGACTTAGGGCGCACCCCATCTCTTAGTAACACAGAAGCCTGAGAATGGGCTGTGCAGGTCCCCCTCCCGAGCGGGGCAGACTGGGTCCAGCACGGCTGCTTTACTAGGAAGAGCCTCCAAATTCCCTATAGCATCCACCTGAATGCTTTCTTTTTGGAGAGGCCAGTTCCTTCCTATTCTTTAACAACAAAAACCCAAGCAAATGAAAAGAGGCTTTCCCCAGGGGATCTGCAAATACTGCATGTTAGTTTCCGCCCTTGAACCCACACAAGGACATCGGCTGAGAGGGACACATAGACCAGTGCGTTCCTTAGCTTAGAACAAGAGCCAAAGTCTATTTATCCCATCTGCCTCCCTTGAGAAGAAAAATCCGTTACATCGTGATGTAGAACTGTGCTGTCCAGTACTCTAGCAACTAGCCAGGTGTAGCTATTTAAATTTTAATTAATTGAAAATTCAGTAAAATTAGAAATTCAACTCCTTAGTCATACCAGCCGTATTTCCTGTGCTCTATAGCCACTCTTGCTTAAGAGCTGCTACGCTGGACAGTGCAGATAGAGAACATTTCCTTCACTGCAAAAAGTTCTAGTGGCCAGCACTGAACTGTAGAAGGTCTTCTGGCTCCACGGGGATTTTTCTCAGGGCCTTCCATGACACCTGGATTCCAGGTCGTGGCCTGGCCACCTGCCAGCTGTGTATACTTAGGAAGGCCACCCGAACTCTGTGAGACTCGGCTCTCCCGTCTCTCAAAACCAAAAAGGAAATAAATTTTAAGTGCTGTGCAGAAAAGAGTGAACACGTCTGAAGAACCTAGGGGCAGGACAGGAATAAAGATGCTGACATAGAGAATGGACTTGAGGACACGGGGAGGCGGAAGGGTAAGGTGGGACGAAGTGAGAGAGTGGCATGGACGTATGTACACTACCACATGTAAAATAGCTAGTGGGAAGCAGCCGCATAGCACAGGGAGATCAGCTCGGTGCTTTGTGACCAGAGGGGTGGGATAGGGAGGGTGGGAGGGAGATGCAAGAGGGAGGAGATATGGGGATATATGTATATGTATAGCTGATTCACCTTGTTATAAAGCAGAAACTAACACACCATTGTAAAGCAATTATACTCCAATAAAGATGTTAAAAAAAAAAAAGTGAACACAGGCCTGAGATTGCCATCCTTAGAAAGGCCTGCTTATAAGGCTGGCATCTGGGAACTTGGATTTTGAGAGGGTTCCCACCATCCCCTCAGGCTGACTATTGTACCCAAACTGTGCAAACCATACGGTTTATGCTGAACACCTGCCTTCGCTCTGATTCTGGAATTTTGGTACGTGCTAGACAGATGGTGCTGCGTGACCAGCCCCCAGTAAAAACCTCGGATACTGAATCTCTGATGAGCCCCCTGGTTGGTAACATTCCACGTGTTACACAATTCGATGCTGTTGGAATTAAGCGCGTCCCGTGTGACTCTACTGGGAGAGGACTCCTGGAAGCCCGCACCTGGTTTCCTATGGATGTTGTCCATGCACTTCTTCCCTTTGCTGATCTTGCTTTTGCTGCAGTAAATCACAGCTGAGAGTACAACTATACACCAAATCCTGGGAGTCCTCCCAGTGGTCCTGGGGACCCCCACACAAGGGCCATGCTCAGTGGAGTCAATTTGCTAATCCTTACAAAAACTCTCCAGGGTAGCTTTTATTTTATTTTTTTATTTTTTATTCTTTTTTTTGCGGTACGCGGGCCTCTCACAGTTGTGGCCTCTCCCGCTGCGGAGCACAGGCTCCGGACGCGCAGGCTCAGCGGCCATGGCTCACAGGCCCAGCCGCTCCGCGGCATGTGGGATCTTCCCGGACCGGGGCACAAACCCATGTCCCCTGTATCGGCAGGCGGACTCTCAACCACTGCGCCACCAGGGTAGCTTTTATTATCCACAGTCTACATTTTCTATTATCCCACAACCTACCTCACAGAGCTGCTCTAAGGAGTAATTTAGATCACATGTGCAAAATGCTAAGTGCAGCACTGGCCTGAGGAGGTGCTAACAAACGTTCATAATTATTATCTGCACCTCAGTGGGTAGCTGAGGTCAGCAGCAATGCATCTCTACCTTCGGGTATTGCCTATTTAATTATAATATTTGTATAATATCATCCCTTCCCTTGCTTCCTTTCAGTCTAAAAATAAATATGGAAACAAGAACATGGTAGCAACATAATTAACAGAGGATCCGAACTTAGTGTTCATTCATTCTCAGGAATATTTTTATAAAAGCCTACTTACTAAAAAGCAGTGAAAACTGGAATTCAGATAGAAATATCTCCTTTCCTTCATCCCCCCAGGTGACTCTGAGGCGGGCTGCTGGCTGTAAGGAGCCCACGGCTGGGCGAGCTGTCAGGTGATGGGGGTCCTCGCCCCAGCTTCACCACTTAGTAGCTGCCCAGTTTTGTATATGCCCAGGAGTGAGATTGCTGGGTCATACGGTAATTCTATTTTTAGTTTTTTAAGGAACCTCCATACTGTTCTCCACAGTGGCTGTATCAATTTACATTCCCACCAACAGGGCAAGAGGGTTCCTTTTTCTCCACACCCTCTCCAGCATTCGTTGTTTGTAGATTTTCTCATGATGCCCATTCTAACTGGTGTGAGGTGATACCTCAGTGTAGTTTTGATTTGCATTTCTCTAATAACTGGTGATGCTGAGCAGCTCTTCGTGTGCCTCTTGGCCATCTGTATGTCTTCTTTGGAGACATGGCTATTTAGGTCTTCTGCCCATTTTTTGATTGGGTTGTTTTTTTAATATTGAGCTGCATGAGCTGTTTATATATTTTGGAGATTAATCCTTTGTTCATTGATTCGTTTGCAAATATTTTCTCCCATTCTGAAGGTTGTCTTTTCATTTTGTTTGTAGTTTCCTTTGCTTGGCAAAAGCTGTTAAGTTTCATTAGGTCCCATTTGTTTACTTTTGTTTTTATTTCCATTACTCTAGGAGGTGGATCGAAAAAGATCTTGCTGTGATTTATGTCAGAGAGTGTTCTTCCTATGTTTTCCTCTAAGAGTTTTATAGTGTCCAGTCTTACATTTAGGTCTCTAATCCATTTTGAGTTTCTTTTTGTGTATGGTGTTAGGGTGTGTTCTAATTTCATTCTTTTACATGTAGCTGTCCAGTTTTCCCAGCACCACTTACTGAAGAGACTGTCTATTCTCCATTGTATATCCTTGCCTCCTTTATCATAGATTACTTGACCATAGGTGCGTGCGTTTATCTCTGGGCTTTCTATCCTGTTCCACTGATCTATATTTCTGTTTTTGTGCCCATTCCATATTGTCTTGATTATTATAGCTTTGTAGTATAGTCTGAAGTCAGGGAGTCTGATTCCTCCAGCTCTGTTTATTTCTCTCAAGACTGCTTTGGCTATTCAGGGTCTTTTGTGTCTTCATACAAATTTTAAGATTTTTTTGTTCTAGTTCTGTAAAAAATGCCATTGGTAATTTGATAGGGATTGCACTGAATCTGTAGATTGCTTTGGGTAGCATAGTCATTTTCACAATAGCGATTATTCCAATCCTAGAACATGGTATATCTCTCCATCTGTTAGTATCATCTTTAATTTCTTTCATCAGTGTCTTATAGTTTTCTGCATACAGGTCTTTTTGTCTCCCTAGGTAGGTTTATTCCTAGGTATTTTATTCTTTTTGTTACAATGGTAAATGGGAGTGTCTCCTTAATTTCTCTTTCAGATTTCTCATCATTAGTGTATAGGAATGCAAGAGATTTCTGTGCATTAATTTTGCACCCTGCAACTTTACCAAATTCATTGATTAGCTTTAGTAGTTTTCTGGTGGCATCTTTAGGATTCTCTATGTAGAGTGTCATGTCATCTGCAAACAGTGACAGTTTTACTTCTTCTTTTCCAATTTGTATTCCTTTTATTTCTTTTTCTTCTCTGATTGCCGTGGCTAGGACTTCCAAAACTATTTTGAATAATAGTGGCGAGAGTGGACATCCTTGTCTTGTTCCTGATCTTAGAGGAAATGCTTTCAGGTTTTCACCATTGAGAATGATGTTTGCTGTGGGTTTGTTGTATATGCCCTTTATTATGTTGAGGTAGGTTCCCTGTATGCCCACTTTCTGGAGAGCTTTTATCATAGAGGGGTGTTGAATTTTGTCAAAAGCTTTTTCTGCATCTACTGAGATGATCACATGGTTTTTCTCCTTCAATTTGTTAATATGGTGTATCACACTGATTGATTTACATATATTGAAGAATCCTTGCATCCCTGGGATAAATCCCACTTGATCATGGTGTAGGATCCTTCTAATGTGTTGTTGGATTCTGTTTGCTAGTATTTTGTTGAGGATCTTTTCATCTATATTCATCAGCGATATTGGTCTGTAATATCTTCATGTTCCTTCGCCAGGAAATGAAGACTTACAAGGATCATCTCTGCCCTACCTTTACGCAGGCTTGTCATGTTGATGGGATGAAATAACAGACGGAAATTGCAAGGAAAGCTATACAAATTGTTGTCTGTTTGTAACTACTGTTGCGAGGGGCTTCCCTTCCTTCCAGCAATCAGCCAGATGCGGCCTGCGTCTCGGCATCTGAACTGTAGCACTCCTCCTCCTCAGGACAGCGTGGGCCATGCACTTTCATGGAGTCCTGGGTTCCCCCAGCATCTGTACTTTCTGGCCAGTTCCCCTTTAGTAGGATGTACCACAGGTACCTGAGACCTCAGCTCTCTCCTTAGAAAAGAGACAGGACTGGCTTCTGGCAGGTCTGAGTCCCCCAACTGTTACTCTGGTCTCCTACGTGCCTCCTGGAAAACTGTATTTTCAAGATCCATAAGGGCTTGAGGTGAAGTTTTCCTTTAAACTTTGGAGTTACTTAAGAGTTCAAGGAATCACAAAGCCGGAAGGGACCTTAGAATCTTTTAGGCCAAATCTCTTATTTCATAAAACAGCAAAGGGAGGCCCAGAGAGGCTAGGTGACTTGCCTCAAATCATAGCTAAGTAATGATACTGCAGATGGAACTAGGATCTAGCTTCCTGACACCTACACCAGCCCTCTTATTTTATTATTTTAAGCTGCTATTCCTTCTTATTGTCTGACAGGCATGTTGTGGAGTAAGTATAAATCCACAATAAATTCCACAGAGGCCAGCAGGTGAAGGGATGAGAAACAGATTGGTCAAAGTGGTCAGGCTGGTCTGGACCCAGATCAAGTACCCAGGGCTTCCTCTCTCGTCTTGCTCTTCCCTCTGCCTGGGACATTCCTCCCTCAGATATCCAATGACCTACCCCCTCACCTCAGTCAAGCCTGTCCTTGAAAACGAATGAGGGATGCTGAACTGGCACTAACCCTCTACCCTGGCTTCCATATTTCTGCAGGAAGATCTTACAAGAGAGCCTTCAAAAACCACAAGAAAGGGAGGCACTGAGGTCAGAGATGATTTCTAGGAAATACTCATTAGCTGGGGGACCTTGGGCAAGCCATTTCCCCTGTCTGGGTCTTCACTGTCTCTACAACAAGGGGCTGGCCCAGTGACTGCTAAGATATGCCTCAACCTCTGGGCCTCCTATAACAAAGCAGCATCGCTACAAGAGACCGCACTGTTTCACAGGCTAACTGGTCCGGTTCTCAAACCTGACCCAGACATCACCTCCCCGCATCGTGAAGAGCACAGAATACGCCCACATTCTCAACTCATGGGTCCTGATATACCTCAAGACCAGATCCTCACGAGGTCCCCTCTTGCCTCCTCCAGTGTCTCCTGGAAGAGATGGGCGTATGTGAAACCGTCAGGTTTAATGGGTACTTTTCCTCAAAATGTAACAGAGATATGCAGTGAACGAAATGAAAAACTGCCCAGGTGGAAGGAACTGTGTGACTATGTGTTTTGTAGTCAAGAAGTTTTAGATTCAAAATGGATCTATCTTACCTTACAACGGCTGTGTGTATATGTGTGGATGTATGTGTTGTGTCTGTGTGTGTGCAGGCGCGAGCGCAGATATGATTTTGAAAACACCACATATAGTTACGTATGCATGTATTATCTATAAGATGTATATAAAATGTATTTTTGCTCACAGAAATCAAAAGTTACTTTGATAACTAACACTCCTTGAATGACCAACGTGCTTAGCACTTTACACGGTTTTTCTGCAACTCAGAATAAGTCTACGGAGTTGGGATTATTTTCTCATGTTACAAAGGAAGAAGCTGAGGTTCTGAGAATTAACTAATATGACCAACAACACAGTTACTGGAACAGTCTGTTTTTGCAGTGCAGGCCGGCCTGACTCCAGCTTGAAGACAAAATGATCTGAAGAAAATGCTGCAGGTCTGACCTTCAGCCACTCATTCTCAGCTCCTCTCCCTCAGGCAGCATCACACCCCCCTTCCTGTTCTCTGTGAAGTGCTGCTGGGGCCTGGGCAGGTTTGCTCACCACTGGAGACCACTCCTTTCGGAGTCAGGAGGGAATCAGTGACACATACATATCTTCCAAGCTCTGGACACTGAGAGGGCCTAGAAGCAGTGAGATCCTAATACCAGTGAGAACACCCAGCACTCAGATCTTGGTTTCCAAATATCATTCTCCAACTAAAGAACAAGAGCTCTTTGGAGAAGTGGTTGATCTCAGGGCTGGGAATCATTCAGGGAAAATACAAGAGCCTAGAGCATCTTTAGGGTCCAGAAAGTAGAAAAGTGCTCAAAAAAGGACAGGGCATGGTGAAAGGGCACAGGTACCACCTGAAAGAGCTTTTTTTTTTTTGAAAGAGCTCTTAAAATGGTAGACATGGGACCTAGAGGGGTGGGATAGGGAGGGTGAGAGGGAGGGAGACGCAAGAGGGAAGAGATATGGGAACATATGTATATGTATAACTGATTCACTTTGTTATAAAGCAGAAACTAACACACCATTGTAAAGCAATTATACTCCAATAAAGATGTAAAACAAAAAAAATGGTCGACATGGGAACAATTCTAGCAACAAAATAAATAATAAAAGTGTTGGGTTATATCCCATAGAATAAAATAAAAATCTGAGTCCCTGTGGATATAAAAAGTACCAGAATCAATAAATAGCAAAGACAATTCTTTCTTACAGAAGAATTCCAATTAATAAATTTAAAAATTAATAAATGTAGGAGGAATGAGGGAAACAAAATCACTATTAGAATCAAGTTTGAGGAAAAACAGGATATTTGCATAGCTTCAAAGTATCTTCCTCCAAGACAGTGATTAATTACAAAGGGGAAAATAGTAACTTTACAGCGTAGAAACCTGGCTGATATCTCCTTAACCATGTGCCCAAGGTTAACTTCACCAGTAATAAGACATGTTGACATGGGTGCTCCTGACATGAGGTACATCACTTCCGTAGTTGTCAAAAACGCATAACCTGGGGCTTCCCTGGTGGCACGGTGGTTAAGAATCGCCTGCAGGGGACACGGGTTCAAGCCCTGGTCCAGGAAGATCCCACATGCTGCGGAGCAACTAAGCCCATGCACCACAGCTACTGAGCCTGTGCTCTAGAGCCCATGCGCCACAACTGCTGAGCCTACGTGTCACAACTACTGAAGCCTGTGCGCCTAGAGCCCGTGTTCCACAACAAGTGAAGCCA
The DNA here is from genome assembly GCF_937001465.1 of Orcinus orca. Lineage (NCBI taxonomy): Eukaryota > Metazoa > Chordata > Mammalia > Artiodactyla > Delphinidae > Orcinus > Orcinus orca. The sequence goes on from NC_064571.1 coordinate 14,518,317, forward strand.
CTGCAATGAGAAGCCCGCGCACCACAAGGAAGAGTAGCCCTCACTCGCTGCTACTAGCGAAAGCCTGCGTGCAGCAACGAAGACCTGATGCAGCCAAAAATAAATAAATAAGTAAATTTATGAAACAAACAAACGCATAACCTCAGTCTGAAATTTATATGGCAGATGGAACCACCCCCACCCTTGCTCTTTCTTTTCCATTTCAGTTGGTGGCCACTCTGTCTTTCCAGCTGCTCAGGCTAAAAATCACCATTGATGCCTCTTTTTCTTACACCTGTACCCAATCCATTCGAAAAATATGCTGGCTCTATTCTCTACAGCCCATACGCTCAAGATTCTACATCCAGAATCGGATCACTTCACAACGCCTCCTCTGAAAATACCCTGGTCCAGATCACCATCATCTCTAACTTGATTACAAAAGCCCTCACCAGAGACTACTCTCAACCCAACGGCTGGCAGGATCCATTTAAGAATGTAAGTTGGATCGTGTCACTCCAGGCTGTTCAAAACCCTCATTTGACTCAGAGTAAAAGCAAACATCCTCATCATAGCCTACCGGGCCCGACACCGTCTGGTGCCCGTTACCCCATCACCTCCTTCCTACTGCCCTCCCTGCCCCTTCTGCTCCAGCTGGCCTCCCTGCCATTCCTGCACATGCCAGACATACACCTCCTTTGGGACGTTTGCTCTAGCTGCCCGCTCTGTACGGAATGCTCTTCCTCCAAATACAAGCTTGGCTAACATCCTCACCTCCTTCAAGGCTTGGTTTAAGTCTCACCCTCTCGTGAGAGCTACCCTAATACCCCATAAAGCTGTAATCCTCCCACATTCTCCTAACCTTGCCTACTTAGCACTTACCACCTTTAACATACTCTATAATTTATTTATGTATTAGGCTGACTGTCTTGTCCTCTCTGCTAGAAGGATCTTTGTCTGTTTTGCTCACTGATGTTGCCCAAACACCAAGAACAATAACTAGCACAGGGAATCCTAAATAAATACGTGTTTAGTACATGAAGGAATTCCAGGCCCCATGAATCTGGGATAGATGAGTGGCAGGAAACAGGTCGAGTATGTTTTCTAAATGGGGGGACCACCACCTTTTACTACAGGGGAAAACCATCAAACCAACCCTGGAGAGCAGGCCTGGACAGAACCTGAGGGCTACGGGAGCCACTTCTGGCCTTTCAGCAAGTCCATGTGTTACCTGACACTTCGAGGCAAACCTTCTTCTCTGGGCAAATAAAGGCTGACCCCCCTCCTCCAGGGTCAGGAGAACCTGCCAATACTGGGAGGGCAGTGAGCTGAGACGCTGGTACCACAGTTGTGTCTAGTGCTTTTGTACATTACCTCATTTAATTTTCCCAACTCTCCAGCTGACGTTTCCAAGATTTCCCCTTTATGGATGAGGAAACCAAGGCCCTGAAGAGTTGAGGCACTTGCTCGAGACACACACTAATGAGTGCTGGAGCTCAGATTCCAGCCAGGTCAGGGTGACAGGGATGCCCACGCCCGGTTTGCCTCAGCTGTCCTGAGGGCCCTCAGCAATTGGAGATCTACCTGTGAAGCTGTCACGGTTACTCAGGAGAGCCCTGTGCCCAGGTCCTAGCCCCTACAGCCCTCTCTGCTGGCTTCCCACCAAAGCCCCACCTGGATATGGTGACGAGACAGGCGGAAGATCTCCTGGGCCATCAGCAAGGTCTTTGAGTCCATCACCAGGTACAGGAGATGCAGGAGGGCAAGGAAGCCTGCTCCTCTCAAGTCTGTGGCTGGATTTGTTCCTAAAACAAAAACCAAGAGGAAATTCAGGGTGCTTAATGAAATCCCTGCTCTGTGAGATTCAATGACTTGGTTACCTTGATCACTGCCCAAGTGGAGAGCCTAGACTTCCCCTGCCTGACTGTAACAAGGTGCCCCCCAGCTCTGCCAAGGCAGTCAAAGAAGCGGGGAGCTGGGACTTTTATCCTTCTCTAGTGCTAAGGAGCCCACCACACCCTTCGTGACATCAGTGGAGGCTACATGGCAACAGCAATGAGGCACCCCTGCCCCACCCAGCCAGTGGTATTAGTGGAGGTCAGGTGGGATACCTGGATTTCTATCCCCACCTGGCAGTAATGAGGTGACATCACCCTTCCCCCACCGCCCAGTGTCAGAGGAGTCCTGCTAAAATAGAAGATTTAAAGATGATCAACACTGTCATTACATAATACCCACAATATCCAGGACACAATAAAAAATCACTCATTACACCAAGAACCAGGAAAACCTCAATTTGAATAAGAAAAGACAATCAACAGATAGCAACACTGAGATCACACACATGTTGGAATTACCTGATAAGGAAGGAATTTATAGCAGCTGTCCTAGGCAGAATAACTGGCACTTCCAGCGATAGCCACGTCCTAATCCCCAGAACCTACAAGTACGTTCTGTTGCACAGCAAGGGGGAATCAAGGTTGCAGTTAGAACGGAGGTTGCTAATCAGGACAGGGAGATTATCCTGGATTATCTGGCTGGGCCCAATGTAGTCAGAAGAATCCTTAAAAGTGAGAGAGGGAGGTAGAAGCACAGAGTCAGAAAGAGAGACGTGAGGACAGAATCAGCTCAGAGAGATGCTGCGTTCCTGGCTCTGAAGGAGGAGGCACGTGGGTGGACTCTAGAAGGTGGAAAAGGCACAGAAATAGATTTCCTCCCAGAGCCTCCAAAAAGGAATGCAGCCCTGCTGCCACCTTGATCTTGCCCCAGTGAGACTGTGTCAGACTTCTGAACTACAGAACTAGAAGATAATAAATCTGTGTTGATTGAAGCCACTAAATTTGTGGTAATTTTCTGCAGCAACAATGGGAAACTACTATAGCAGCTATCATAAAAATGCCTTTGATAAGCAAGTACAAACATTTGAAAAAAATGAAAAAACAGAAAGTCTCAGTAAAGAAATAGCAGATGTAAAGAACCAAACAGAAACTTCAGAAAAATATAATACCTAAAATTAAAAACTCACTGGATGGGCTCAACAGCAGAAAAGAGACCAAAGAGGAAAGAACCAGTGAACTTGAAGATGGAACAATATAAACTGCCCAATCTGATCAATAGAGAGAAAAAACAAAACAAAATAAACAGAGCCTTGAAGACCTCTGAGCTATACAGAGATCCCCCTAAAATGAACAGAGCCTCTGGGACCTGTGGAACAGTAACAGAAGATCTAGCATCTGTGTCATCAGAGTTGTACAAGGGAGGAGAAAGAGCAGGGCTGAAAAAAGTACTCAAAGTAATAACGGGTGAAATTTTACCAAATTTGCCAAAGACATAAACCTACAGATTCAAGAAGCTGAGCAAACCCTTAATAAGATAAGCCCAAAGAAATCCCCACTAAGACATATCAGAGTCAAACTCCTGCAAACAAAAGAAAAAAAACAAACAAAAGAGATCTTGAAAGCTGAGAGAGAAACAACTTCTTATCTAACAAGGAGGAATAATTCAAGTGACAGCAGATTTCTCATCAGAAACCATGGAGGCCAAAAGGAAGTAGCACATTTATTTTCAAGCGCTGAAAGAAAAGACCTGTCAACCTGGAATTCTACATTCAGAGAAATTATCCTTCAGGAGTGAAGGGGAAATCAAGACATTCTCAGATGAGGGAAAGCTAAAGAATCTATTGCCAGCAGACCTACTTTAGAAAATGGCTAAAGGAAGTTCCTGAAACAGAAAGGAAGTGATAAAAGAAGGAACCTTAGAATATCAGAAGAAAGAACAATGGAGAGAGTAAATATATGGGTAAATACAACAGACCTTGCTTCTCCTCTTAAGTTATTTTAATTAATGGTTGAAACAAAAATCATAACACTGATGTCATTCTCAATGTACACAGAGGGAATATTTAGGACAATTATATTATAGATGAAGGAAGGTAAAGGGACTTAAACACATTGTCAGTACCAACAGAGCACCAATTAATTATGAGTATATAAAGTTTCCTTTTTAAATTAAGATATTTTCCTATTCTATACAAATGTAATTTGATACGATTTTGAAAAAATAGTACAGTCCCAAAACAGGTGAAATCATTTTGTTTCACTCAAAAAAATGAAATAATATAAAAAAAAATTGTCATCGATAGTAAAAGAAAAGAATAAAAAGAAAACACTGGATTCTAAATCCTATCACTCCCATGCTTTCTATCTCACTTAGAGGAAATATTTTACACTGGCCTGCAAGGCCCCGAGCGAACTATTCTCCTTCTCCACTTCAGCCACACTCCTTGCTATTTCTCAGAAAGAGGTACACACATTTCACCTCAGGGCCTTTGCATTTGCTGTACCCTCTTCCTGAAATGCTCTGCCCCAGATATCCTGTCTCATGGTGCTGACATGACAGGAAGAGGACTGTCTGGGTTCTCATGCTAGTCCTGGAATAAGGAGTCAGGGAGAAGATGAACCATTCCTCTCTCTTACCCTGAAAGCCCAGATCTTCCCAGTGGTCTCCGTGGAGGGCACAGTCAAACTTGGAGCCGGTCAGCTTCTTATAGATGGTCTGGAGGACTCGGCCATGCATTGGGTCTTGGCTGTCCAGGCCACCTGCCCCAAAACACACCCATGCTCTGTTGGATTGGCCCTCACAGGAGGACTGAGTGCTTCCCAGAGAACGGTACAGCCCAGACAGAGCTGGCCGGTGCTCCAGACACTCTGCTCTCCCCCCAACGTGGTAAATGCAGGAGCCCGGGCTTAGTCTCAGCAACCGGGTAGCAAACTGTGCTCTCTGCCGGACCGCTCATGCGGCGCCTGCCTTGGGGCAGCACCCGTGCACTCACACTGAGCGATGGTCAGGACCAAGTCCCTTTCTTCACGGAGGCCCTGGTGGAGCTTGGGAGGCCCGAAGAGGCAGTGCCGGAGGGCAGCAAGCCCGGTCCTGCGGATCGTGGGCTGGATTCTTTTCTGGGGAGGAAGGTGCAGGCAATAGGCAGAGTGTTGTGATCATTTGCTTTAATTAACTTACCATCAGGCTCAGTACAGGACCGGTCTTGCAGAAAGGAGTGGTTCTCCCACTAACTGGCTGGCCTCTGGGCCAGGGAAATGGGGCAGAAGCTGTGAAGCATCTGTGAATCTCTGGAGACAGGCTCTTCCAGCTCGTAGGCTCTTTGTAAGTAGAGAGAGATGTCCCCAAGCATAGGTGTTATCATCCGGTTGTCTACATTTGGTCCTCTGGGCTTTTCCAGAAATAGCTATGTCACTGACTACCGAGGAAGCTAGAGGTGGCTGGCTATGGGGGCTGGCATCTCACAGATGCCAGGCCAAGTTTCCCAGCAGGGCTGCTTCTACCCTTTGTAAGTCTGTCTCTGTCTCTCTCTGTAAAGGACATAAATATAAAGTCTAACAGCTCTCTCAGCTTCCAAGATAAGACAGTCAGTGGGGGGGGGGGGATTTCTCTGGCAGTCCAGTGGTTAGGATTGCACGCTTGCAATGCAAGGGGCGCTCGTTCAATCCCTGGTCAGGGAACTAAGATCCCGCATGCCATGTGGCACGGCCAAACCAACAAACAAAAAAACAGGCAGTGGGCACTTTTTTGGAGCAGGATACCCCTGAGGGGAGCTGGCGCCTTCTGTCCACACCACAGCAGCAGTGCCTAAACCAGCTCCTGCCGACTTCTCCTTGTTCACAGCCATTGCCGCAGGGCTTAGGATACTCTGATTTCGGCAGCCTCTGGATCTCTGGGTCCTACAAGCCAGTCTGATTCCTATCTTTTTAGCCTCGCTCCTTGAGCCAGGCTTTAGGTTGAAGATCTGAGATCACAGTTCTCTAAACTTACTACTGGTCACCAAGATTCCCCAGAAAGCTTATCAGCTTTTACTCTCCTTCATATTCTTTCTTTTTCCAACCCCACATATTTTTTAAATTCCCAAATAACTTCTTGTTCCTCTAGGGGATGGAAGATTTTCCTGCGGTGGCAGTGAATTACTCAGCTCTCTGGACAGGCTGCCCTGCTTCCCCAAGGAACTCCCTAGCATCTGATTGCAGACCTCCCCATCCCTAGGAGGGGAAAGCAGGGAGCAGCTCCACGGGCCCCTATAAGACAGGGCCACTAGAGTTCTGGGGGCACAGTCCCTGAAAGGCCGCCGGGGCCCACATGACATGTGGGTCCTTGGCCACTTGTGATCCTGCACCCCGAGATTTCTTAGTCGAGACAGAGCCCTCGCCTGGAAAGTTCCATCTTGCTTGCCCAGTGCCCTATCCTGGTGGGGAAGAAACCTGGCTCCTGGGAAGAAAGTGCTTTGCTTGAGACCCCCAAACCTCCCTACTGTCATACCTTGAAGGAAGAGAGGTCCACGGTCTGGAAATGCTGGAGGGCCTCAATGAAAGAGATTAGCTGCCCAGGCTGGTCTGAGCTGGCCCGGCTCCCTGTGGCAAAAGGGAAGACACTCTGGCACTTGTAACAGTAGTCATTCTATCAGCAGACATTTACTGAGGGCCGCCGGTTGTCACCTCTAAGCCCAGCGCTGACTTTCAGCTGTAAACGTCAGACACCTACAGTTACAACCAAGCCTCCTCTGTCAAGGGGGTGGCGTTATCTGCTGGGCTGACTCCCTTTCGGACCCGGCTGTGCAGAGGCTGACTAGGCTAAGCCCTGAAGTGAGTGGAGATAGATCTGCAGGGGCCCCTAATGTCCACTCATCTGTGAGCGGGGGCAAGTCACTGCCTGGAGGAGGTACCCACGCAGGAGCATGCTACAGGTTTGTTTAGGGGCCTTTCCTATCTTCTACTTTGCCCCTTCTCACGCCCTGGATACGAATGATCCCCTATCCAGCCTTCGTCACAGGGTACTGACTCATCAGTCCGCAATACAGGTGATGGCTGATACAGTCCACTCTAACATCTCTTCAGGAGCTCAAGTGGGGTTCAGGCTAGATTTGGGTCCCAGTTCTCCCCTCCCGCAGCTCCATCCAAACCTCCTGAAAGGCACGAGAGACAGAGGCTTCCAGCAGATGGCTTCAGCCCCCAGTTCCAGGGACTTCCTTGTATAGTGAACAGCCTGCTCGACCTGACACAGGGGTCCTGGCTGCCTGCCTCCATCCTCTGCCTGACCTCATCACCCTGCAGACGTTGACCCTGACGAAGGTCCTCCCTGTCTTCTCTCACGGCTGGCAGCCCTCTCCCCAAGGCATTCATCCCCATTCCCTCCAGAGGTCGATGGCATCACCTCTGAATTGGGAAAAGAGGTTTTATCCTATGTCACGTATTGAAAACGAGAAGACCCAGGAATTCTGTATCCTGATCCCAGAGGCACAGAACATTAGCCGCACGGGTGGCTCGTGTGCTTAGCAGCAGCGGGCTGTGAGGAGGCAGCACCGTCCCTGCAGTTACCTGTCTCTGGCTGGATACTGTCCACAGCTTCCCATTCTTCTTGGGCTCGGAGCACCTCTGTATTCATAACTGCAGTAGTGAGAAAAGGAGACCCTCTGAGATCTAGGTGTGTCCGGATTGCTGTCGTAGCCCCTGGCCTTCCCTGCCTGCCTTGGGCCTTGTTGCTACCCTCTGACATGCCAGAGTGAGCTTTCAAAAAGGCAGATCTGACGGCAGCCTGCTGCTCAGAACCCTCCAGGGAGTCTCCGTAATTCTCAAGATGAAACCCCAACTCTTCACAATCAGGAGACTCCTTACCTCTCTGGCTCTGTCCTAGGGCATCCAGAAGTACCTGAAGTCTCTCAACACCCCCCTTGGGTGCCTCTGCACACCCCGCTCCCCCACCTTCAGTTCCAGCCCCTTCTAGCGCAGTTCCATCTCATCCTTCAGCCAATTCCGGTATCACCCTCACCTGGGTGCCTTCTTTAGCCTCTGTAATCTGCGTTAGGAGCTGCTCCATGAGAGACCCCGACACCCCATGCTTACCACCATGTTGCAAACTGTCTTGCCCACTGCACTGGGCGCCACAGGAAGGTAGGGTTCTGAGCGCCTGACACGTGACAGGTGCACAATGAATGTTTTTGTTGTTGTTTGTTTGTTTGTTTTGTTTCTGGCCGTACCTCGCAGCATGCAGGATCTTAGCTCCCCAACCAGGGATCAAACCCGTGCCCCCTGCAGTGGAAGTGCAGAGTCCTAATCACTAGACTGCCAGGGAAGTCCCCACAATGAATGTGTGATGAATGAATGAAAGCACAACAAAAGCGAGGGAAACAGAAGAAAAAAGCAGCAGGACAGGCGCTCTATAACCACCACACAGCCCTCTTCTCCACACCACAGCTGCCACTCTCTGGGCCAAACTGCTGGCAGCATGGCCCATCACTGGCTTTTCCCATTTGCTACGGAGGACACTGGCCGACAGTGGGCAGGATGGAGAGACCTCTGTTTGACACCCAAACTCGTGAGCCTTCTGGCCTGGGTGGTGAGAGCAGGTTAGGACAGCTCCCCTCTGCCTGGCAATCCGGGCTGAGGACGTTCACGTGACAGTGAACTGTTTTGTAAGTATACTTGCAAATTAAAGAAGAAGCTACCCCAAAATCAAAACACTAAAGGATAACGAGGACAAGGAGGCTGCTGGGGAGCCGGAGGGCACAGCTGGCAAAGCACAGCGCAGAGCCAAACAGCTTGTCAACTTTCCATCTCTGTCCCTCACGAGCTGCGCTTCTTCGGGCAGGTCACTTAACCATTGGTAATCACTCTTCCAACTATTGTGAGGAGGACGTAACTCTTCAGATTCTAGGGGAGTGCGTGGCCCAAAGGCCACTCGCTCAATAAACATCAGCTAGTATCACTGACGCAGTTGTGGGCTCGGGTCTGGCAGGGATGTGGACGGTGGGAGCAGATGAGATGGGTCCGGGGTCCTGAATCCTGGACTTCTAGGACATTCAATCTTGCCAGCCCCAGCCCGGGGTAGCAGACTACACCAGGGCTTCCAAACTAGGTAACTTCAACAGAATACAGAACACTCAACCTGGGACAGTGAAGAAAACAAAACTTACTTCCAGCATGCTGAACCCTTGGGAGATGAAAAAGAGGGACAAAGTGGCTAAACAAGAAGAGTGGAGCAGCCATGGATCTCATCACGACGCTGAGAAGCTCCCCACCCTTCACCCCTCATCCACATCCAGCTTCACTGACTTCATGACTTCAGATCATTATGAGCAACTCGATCCATCTTTCACCCCCCACACCTTCACCTGCAAAACGGGTTGATCAAAGGTTGTGAGCCAGGAGCACAAACCTCACAGGCAAGGGTGTGGGAGCTTACTGTGACAGCAAGGTAGTCAAGAGAAAGTCCGAGGTCTCAAGCAGCAACGCAATCTGGTGCCCAAACTGGAGACAAACATCCAACCCGTGTAAGAGCATCTCTCTCCTTTCCTGGTTCCTTTAGGACTCCCACCTCTGAAGATGATCCTGACATAAATACTAGTTTTCCCCTAAACTGACAGAAGAACGAGGAGCCACAGCACGAATCTCCAGGACAACAAACCCAGGTCCCGTTAGTACGGCTCTTTATCGTTTTTCCTTTTGTCAACTGCCTCCTTTATTTAGGCCCTCTTCTACTTATTCGCATAGTAAACGGCACAGCTGATCTAGTCGGCCTATTAGTTTAAATTTGCTGAGAGCAATCTGGGGAAAAAATTGTAGTTATTTAGTATGATTAAGAATATCTGGGGCTTCCCTGGTGGTGCAGTGGTTGAGAGTCCGCCTGCCGATGCAGGGGACACGGGTTCGTGCCCCGGTCCGGGAAGATCCCACATGCCGCAGAGCGGCTGGGCCCGTGAGCCGTGACTGCTGAGCCTGCGCTCCGCAATGGGAGAGGCCACAACAGTGAGAGGCCCGTGCACCACAAAAAAAAAAAGGAATATCTGGCACATAAATGCCAGTTGCACTGAAATAGAAAATACTTTAGCATTTAAGGCAACATCTCTAATAAATGTTAGGTTTGTCACCACATGGTAAAGACAAAATTCAATTAAAAGATACTTTACAGACCTCCATATAGTTTTTCTACATTGGAATATTTTTAACAGACCCCATATTCTTAGAGATTACATTTTCAGTTTACAGAATTTAAAGACAACAATGCACACCAATGAGCGCTCACTATGATTTACATTCTGTGTGCTAAGCACTTTACACTACCTCATTTAATCCTTACACAACTCCTATCATACAGGTTCTGATATAATCCCTGTTTTATAGATGAGGAAAGTGAGAGTCAGAAAGATTAAGTTACTTGCTCAAGGTCATAGGGCTGATGGGTGAAAGAGGCAGGACTTAAGCCAGAGATATCTGGCTCCAGAACTGGTTCTTCTGAATTGGTGAGTGTGCTTTTCTGTGTAATAAATTAGCAAGTGGAATGAGCTTTAAATATAGTATGGGAAGAGCCATGTCAAGCAGATAAAACAGGATAACTTTTCAAAGGCTTTTCACCCACTCTGTCTCATTTCATTATCACAACATCCCTTTGAGGACAAAGGAGGTACTAATATTTCCACTGTAGACACAGAGATTATATAATTTGCCCAAAGGCGCACAGTAAGCTACCAGCAGGGCTTGTGGGGCCAAATTAGAACTCAGGTCTCTAACTTCCCTTGAAGGATGATAACTCTATGAAGTGCTACAGGAGGGGCGTCCCTGGTGGCACAGTGGTTAAGAATCTGCCCGCCAATGCAGGGGACACGAGTTCGAGTCCTGGTCCGGAAAGATCCCACATGCCGCGGAGCAGCTGAGCCTGTGTGCCACAACTACTGAGGCTGCACTCTAGAGCCCGCGAGCCACAACTACTGAGCCCGCATGCCACTACTGAAGCCCGCGCGCCTAGAGCCCGTGCTCTGCAACAAGAGAAGCCACCGCAATGAGAAGCCCGCGTACCGCAACGAAGAGTGGACCCCGCTCACTGCTACTAGAGAAAGCCCACGCGCAGCAATGATGACCCAACGCAGCCAAAAATAAATAAATAAATGTACATATATATATATATATATATATAAAATTCTACAGGAAAAGTAGTGAGAGAAATTCAAATGAGGAAAAGCAGACCCACAGGGAGCTCCGCCTTGAGTCCCACCCAGGCTCCGAGGGGGACTTACCAGCCGGCTCCCAGCCATTATTCGCTTCTGCCGTCAGGGCCCGGAGGATGCCATGGTTCTTCAACTCTGAGATCTGTAGGGGCAGCTGACCCTTAGTGCGAGGGCAGAGTCCACGTCCCCCCACCCACACAAACAAGTCCCACCCGCTGTACTGAGTGTCCTCGAAACTGGAGGCCAGAAGAATCTAGTCTTCCCACATGGGTTGGTTAAAACCAATCTTAAAGAGAAGCACCCGGAAAATGCCAACTATGACGGAGCAGTTGAGTGACGTGAGGACAGGTATGAATATATGCCCTCCTTGGAGAGCAAACAGACAAAAATCCACTCAACTCAACTGAGACAGAGGTGTGCTTGCGGTATTCCCGCTGCACTCTATGTTCTGCCTCATTATAACAAGTATCTTATCAGATAGAGGTTGTTTTGCATGCCTGTGCCCTCCCCACACCCCCATCCAAAGTGTGAGCTACTGGAGGGCAGGGTCTGTGCCATCCTGTGTCCCGGTGCCTGGCACCACATAGCAGCAAGTAACACAAGCTTCTGCTGCCAGGAAGCACTGAGGTGTGGGTGATACGTACAGGAATTCCCCTGAAAGCCAGAAGAGCACTGTTTTCCTTGTCACATGGTGGAGGGTACCCAGCAGACACACCTTCAACCTGCAAGACAAACCAAAGTCAGTCTCCTGGGCACGTAGTAGTCCCTCAAAGATGACAGCTTAAACATCACACCTTTTTCCAATAACACACACACACACAAAATGGATGAACTCCTGAGAAGTCAACTACAAGGAATACTGTAAGGGAAAACTCCTGTTTAATCGGTCTTAAGAAAAACCACGAAAAGCTTAATGTTAATATAATCTTTAAAAAAATTTTTTTTAAATATATTTTATTTATTTATTTTTGGCTGTGTTGGGTCTTCACTGCTGTGTGCGGGCTTTCTCTACTTGTGGCGAGCGGGGTCTACTCTTCGTTGTGTTGTGCGGGCTTCTCGTTGCGGTGGCTTCTCTTGTTGCGGAGCACGGGCTCTAGGTGCGCAGGCTTCAGCAGTTGTGGCACGTGGGCTCAGCAGTTGTGGCTCACGGGCTCTAGAGCGCAGGCTCAGTAGTTGTGGCGCATGCGCTTAGTTGCTCCGCAGCATGTGGGGTCTTCCAGGACCAGGGATCGAACCCGTGTCCCCTGCATTGGCAGGCGGATTCTTAACCGCTGCGCCACCAGGGAAGCCCAATGTTAATATAATATTATACAGATTTCCTTGCTCCGTTCAAGGTCCCAAGGCTCTGAGTAAGTGAAGTTGAGTGTAGCACTTTCCTCACTTTTGGCCTTTCTGCTCAGCCAAACCTTCCCCCTACTGGAGCTTAAAAAACCATCTGACCAACTTTTTGCAACTCATATCACCAATACAGGGCTAATTTTCCTAATATGTTAAAAAAAAAAAAAGATCCTACAAATCAGTAAGGAAAAGAAACAACCCAGTAGAAAAACTGGCAAGGATATGATTTACATAAAAGGAAGCACAAATAGTTCTTAAACGTGAAGAAATGCTCAACCTTACTCATCACAAGAGAAATGTCAAATAAAACTACTCTGAGATAATGTTTTTCACTTATCCTATTATCAAAGATCAAGAAGTGTGTTAACACTGTGCTGGCTAGACGACCAAGAGTTATAAGACACTGGAGAGTGAATTGGCACCACCTCTCTGGCTTGACAATACCTGGCGAAATCACATATGCTGTGCACATTTGGGGCCTGCAATTTCATTCTAGGAATTTATCTAACACATATAGTCATCCATGTACAAATGACATGCTGACAGTGTCATTCATGGTAGTACTGTTTATAAAAAGCTAGAAAAACCCTGACTGTCCACTAATGGACTTTTAATTTTATTTTATTATACTTTATATTTTCCCCCCAGTTTTACTGAGATATAACTGACATACAGCACTGTATGAGTTTAAGGTGTACAGCATAACGATCTGACTTATATACATCATGAAATGATGACTACAATAGGTTTAGTGAACATCCATCATCTCCTATAGATACATCAACAAATAGAAAAAAATTTTTTTTCCTTGTGATGAGAACTCTTAGGATTTACTCTTAATAACTTTCATTTATAATATACAGCAGTGTTACCTTTATCATGTTGTACATTACATTCCTAGTACTTATTTTCTTATAACTGGAAGTTTGTACCTTCTGACCACCTTCATCCAATTCCACCCCCACCTCTAGTAGCCACAAATCTGATCTCTTTTTCTATGAGTTCCTTTGTCTGTTTTTGATTTTTTTATTTTTGGCTGCGTTGGTCTTTGTTGCTGCACGTGGTATTTCTCTAATTGTGGCGAGCGAGGGCTGCTCTTCGTTGCAGTGTGCGGGCTTCTCACTGTGGTGGCTCCTCGCTGCAGAGCACGGTCTCTAGGCACGCAGGCTTCGGTAGTTGTGGCTCGCTGGCTCTAGAGCACAGGCTCAGTAGTTGTGGTGCACGCGGCATGTGGGATCTTCCTGGGCCAGGGATTGAACCCGTGTCGCCTGCATTGGCAGGCGGATTCTTAACCACTGTGCCACCAGAGAAGTCCCTATTTGTTTGTTTTTGGAGTATAATTGACCTACAACACATTGTTAGTTCCTGGTGCACAATACAGTGATTTGATATTTCTATACATTTCAAAATGATCACCATGATAAATCTAGTTGTCACTAATGGACTAATTTTAAAAAAATTAAAGCATATCCACTCAATGAGATCCTATACAGCCATAAAAAAGAGTAAGAAAGTACTTTATGGACAATTTGGAACAATCTTCATGATATATTAAGTGAAAACACAAAGGGCAGAGTATATACACTATTTTGCCATTTGAATTTCTAAAAAACACATAAATATATTTGCTTGTCTTTACAGAGACTATTTCCAGAATTATATCCAAGGAAGTAGTAACTTTGCCTCCATCAGGAAAATTGGGTAGCTGGGGGACAAGGGTGGAAGGTAGTTTTTTCACTATATGTACATCCTCTGTACTTTTGGATTTTGAACCATCTGCAGAATTATTTTCTCTAAAATAAATAAAAGAAAAAATAATAATTAACGGAATTATTGCTTATGTCAAGGCCCGAGAATCCCAGATTGTCCTGTTACTCTAATCCCTTCCACATATTTTTGCCAACTAACACTCCTTAAACACAGCTTTGATTTTTTTGATTTCTTTTTGCCTGGAACACAAGAATGGACACTAAACACACCACAGCTGAGCTAACTCCTCCATAACTGGCCTCACGATGCCTAAGCACTATTGTCTCCCAATTTGATCCAATGAACATATGTGCTGCAGTTCCTCTCACCTCCAACCCCTGGGTCATGTGATTTTCCTCCAGAATCCGCCCCCACCTCCACCTTCTCAGTGTTTTCTGGTCCCTTCAAGATCAGTTCCACCTCCTCGGGGAGGCCGACCTTACCAACTGGGGCTACAATGGTCCCTCACGTCTCTAAGTCCTATAGCCCCTCTGTATGCGGCACAAGGGCCTCTGCAAAAGACCCGTCTCCCCAGTCAGACTGCCGCTTTGAGTGCAGGGACCTTCTCGTATACTTGTTTTATATTTCTTAGACCATTTGCACAGCACTAGGCTCGAGATACATTCTCAAAAATATCTGGTAATTCATCGTGCTGAACAGCTCCCTGGAGAAGTCTGTGTGCTCAGGACTCATCGCATCCTTCCTTTCCCTCTCCGATTCAGTCCTCTCTAGTGTCCAAAGATGGATGTTCTCTGGAAGAACAGTTCATCTATCTTAGAACAGTGACAAAAACCTCCCTGGACTCCCAAAGCACAGGCTTTGTTCCCATTCTGGCCACTGAATCCCACAGGCTCCATTTAAGACTATTTCTGGGCAAGGTAGTGAAAAAGGTAAGGAATGCAGGGTAAGCCACCAGGCTAACACGAAGACATAGCACATTGGGGGACTTCCCTGGTGGTCTGGTGGGTAAGACTCTGTGCTCCCAATGCAGGGGGCCTGGGTTCGATCCCTGGTCAGGGAACTAGATCCTGCATGCTGCAACTAAGACCCAGTGCAGCCGAAAAGAAAAAAAAAAAAGACATAGCACATTGATTCAGGAGTCCTGACAATAACCAGGCCAAAACACGCACTGGAGACAGAAAGGGCCAGTAAGGTAAACAACCCAAATTGATGAAATACACATTTCTTGGGGGATTCTGCCTGAAATTCTCTTCCCACCCAAGCAAATCCAGACCAAAATCCCATAGCCCACTTAGAAAATAAGCTGTCAGGAAAGGCAATTGACCCAGAAGTGACTAGAAGCTTCTTCTAGTAGAACAAAGAGAACTAGAGTGAGGATTCTTCCTACACATTTCTAAAGCTCCACATCCTCTTGATGTATGCTCTATCTTATTACTATTAACAACATAACCCAAACCAACACCTTCTTTCCCAAACAGAGGTGCTTGCTTACCTGTCCCTCTCTTAATTCTTTCTCATCATGGAAAGAGCAAGAGTTTTCATTCATGACTCAAAATCATTTGTTCAAGTGAACTCTGTCCTTGGGCTCAGAAAGGAGTTTAATAAGGTCTGAGATTAGAAGCTCTGGGGAGAGCCCTAGATCCGACTGTTCTACCTTTGCCTTCCTTCTTGGCAACCACTTAGACTAAGAACAAGAAAACAGTCCCTGTGTGCCATCACCAGGGTGCAGGTTTCTGTGAGTCCCTGAGGTTTCCGGAGCATCAGCCCTGAAAAAAAAAAAAAAAAAAATTAAAGAATAAAACTGGTTTCATCATTCAATTATGCCTCTGTTAAGAACTGACTTGAGGGCTTCCCTGGTGGCGCAGTGGTTGAGAGTCCGCCTGCCGATGCAGGGGACACGGGTTCGTGCCCCGGTCCGGGAAGATCCCACATGCCGCGGAGCGGCTGGGCCCGTGAGCCATGGCCGCTGAGCCTGCGCGTCCGGAGCCTGTGCTCCGCAGCGGGAGAGGCCACAACAGTGAGAGGCCCGCGTACCGCAAAAACAAAACAAACAAACAAAAAAAAAAAGAACTGACTTTAAAAATCTTCAAGCAGCTGTAAACATATTCTGAATAAACAGGCTTCATTAGCCAAATGCCTGCCTCTTACTATCCATGTCACTGGATGGAAAGAAGGGGTCCCTGCAGGAGTCCGAGAGCTGGACCATCAGTACCCAGGAGGCAGCACCAGTGTAAGTGGTGGGGATCTGTTTCTGACGATGAAGTTACTGAGATCTGGGGCAGCATCTCAAAGGGGTGAGGCTGCATGGTCTTAGCTTAAGTGCTCAGGCTTTGCTTAGGTCTCAGACGCAGGTTGGGCCTAATACCAGATTCGGTTCCTACGACGGTAGAAACTCAAAATGCAACACTGTGCCTACCCTTCCTCAGTTAGCACCAACATTGTACATGTGGCAGCTGCCTAGCCAGTGTGGCTAGCTCTAAGCCCTTCCTCCCATGAGTCCACCCTAGGAAGAGGGCTGGACAGGCCCACACCTCATCATGGGGGAAGTGGACACCATGGATGTCTGTCACAACAAGAATGTGGATAAGTATGCAGATGACTGGCAGTCGTACCTCACAAACTTGGTTGACTTTTTTTTTTTGGCACGCTGCACGGCTTGCAGGATCTTAGTTCCCTGACCAGGGGTTGAACCCAGGCCCTTGGCAGTGAAAGCGTGAAGTCCTAACCACTGGACCACCAGGGAATTCCCCAGACTTGGCTGACTAAGGACGGAGGGTGGCACTGCCCTGAGGTCAGCCCTCCAGAGAATATGATCTGGGTTCCCTACAAACTGGCTGCCAGTAACAAGATGGACTCTTTGTCAGGGGGCAGGACGCACTGACTGATTCCTAACACCAAGAGCGGGAACACCTCCCGACTCTAGGGCTAGACATTTGGCTCACTGTAATTGAGGGGGAGGGCAGTGCTCCTCAGGAACTAGCTCTCTCTGGGGTCTCAGCATCTGCCTCCCTTTCCTTTCCCTCCTCCTTGACCTCCATGACAGCATATGACCAAACACTCACACACTGGCCAACCTTGCGAAGGTGACAGGCAAGTATGGTGACGGCAATCTCAGGAAGGCTCTTCTGTTACTGGGCTCGAAATGTATCAAGCAGCAGAGATGCATGACCAACTTTACACGCCTGCTGGCGCCTCAGTTCTGGCTGCCGCCCTGCTGGGGGCTTCAATAGGGACAGTTACTCTCTGTAAGAGAGAAAGAAAAGAGCAGAAACCGTCAAACAAGCAAGTACTGGAAATCACAAAGTCACTCCTACCAATATTAGGCGAGTTCCTCACGGCTGGGCCTGAAGAAATGGCCATCCTATAAAGATGGATCCTTTCCAAATTCAGTATTCATGGTGCACCCACTTTACTTTTTTTTTTTTTTTTCTTTTTTTGCGGTACGCGGCCCTCACCGCTGTGGCCTCTCCCGTTGCGGAGCACAGGCTCCGGACGGGCAGGCTCAGCGGCCATGGCTCACGGGCCCAGCCGCTCCACGGAATGTGGGATCTTCCCGGACCGGGGCACGAACCCGTGTCCCCTGCATCGACAGGCGGACTCTCAACCATTGCGCCACCAGGGAAGCCCACCCACTTTACTTTTTTAATTAAAAAAAATTTTTTTAAATTGAAGTAGAGTTGATTTTCAATGTCATGTTAGTTTCAGATGTACAGCACAGTGATTCAATTATATATATAATATATATCTGAATACAGATATTCTTTTTCGAATAGCTTTCCATTATAGGTTATTACAAGATATTGAATATAGTTCCCTGTGCTATACAGTAGGTCCTTGTTTATTTTTATGGTGCACCCACTTTAGGCAATGAGCTACATTAAGGGCAATGATTTTAAGTTTAAGCTTGCTGGAGCTTAAACTCTCTGAATAGGTATTTAATCTAGAAATTGGGTCCACACCTTAAATAAAAATGCGCACACAGGTGTGCCACTTCCTTCATCGGCCTTGTCGCTGGGGCCTCCCCGGCCCTTCCAGCCCCGACCAGGCCTCCGCCGCAGGCATCACCATCCCAGGGGGGCGCCGCAGCCAAAACTACTGGCCAATTTGGGGTCACAAATCCCGGTGCTCGCCGGCTGGGATACGCGTATGTTAACAGAGATCTCAGTCCATCGAGACACCCAGCCAGAGAGGGTGGGACTCCGGACAGCAACTTTCTCGGTGGGGAAAACAGGAAAGCAACTTGCCTCAGGTCATCCAGCGAGACCAAAACCGATGTCTCCGGTCTGCCAGTAAGGAGTCTCTCTCTGTTCTGCAACTCTCAGCCTTGTCTCGCCCCAGAGCGACCATTTCCGCCCCACATTCCTTCTCGTTGGACCCCCGGGTCTCGCCCACTGAGCCCCCGAGTTCCCAGAGCTTTCGCGATTGGGGTGCCTCAGCCCCTCCGGGCCTCCTCCGCGCATGCGCACGGGCCTCCTCCGCGCATGCGCACGGCCCTCCGCGCCTCCAGAGACGTGAGTACGAAGAGCCGCAATGGTCAATCTCCGCCGGAGACTTGGCTTCTGGCCAAAAAGGGTCTGGCTGAGCAGTGCCCAAAGTTGGCAGTGCCTTCCGGGTGCGAGGATAAGCTAACTGGGCGGAGCCGCGGCCGCAGAGCCCGGGCGCAGTCGGAGCGGACAGGTTCCGACGCCGGCGCGATGTGGCTGTTGCTGCTGCCGCTGGCTGCGCTGCTGCTGCTGGCCGTCCTCGGCAAAGTTTGCAAGGGGTTGTTCTCCAGCAGCTCCCCGAACCCCTTCTCCGAGGATGTCAAGCGGCCACCCGCGCCCCTGGTGACCGACAACGAGGCCAGGAAGAAGGTTCTCAAGCAAGGTGAGCGGGAGGGACCCCGGGGTCTGAGGCTGCGCCTGGACATCCTCGCGGGTTAGCGTTCCCCAGATGCAGAGTGATGGGAGGGCTTCTTTGCACGTGGAGGCACCCGCTTTAGAGTCCGCCACTGGCGAGAGCCTTGGTCCCCGCAGGCCCGGGGAATCGTGGCCACACGGGCGCGGGCATCGTCCTCGGCGAGCCAAGTTTTTGGCATAGCCACGCTCAGGCCCTGCCACTTAGTATAGCGGTGGCTAACCGGATAAACAAGAGGTGGCTAACCGGATAAACAAGAGACCCTTCCCCTACTTTGCTTTAAGACCTTAACGTTTTCACTTATCTTCCCCATGGGTTCAGGGACTTGGGAGAGCTGCACAGAAACCTTTATAGGAAATTGCATTTGGCCCATCAAGTGATTTGACTGGTTATGCCTGCTCCCATCTCTTGTTGAAACGAGACTCAACAGGGTGACTCAGGCTCAGAGCTGCTCTTCCATTGACCTGCACTGTCATCTTTAAAAAGTATTTGCGAATTTCCTCTAAGGTTTTAAAGAAAGAGTTCTACTGCTTAAAAAAGAAAAAAGAAAAAAGAATAACCTGTAAAGAGAATAATATGTTGATATCTGAGATCTCTCTCACCTGTTCACTTGTAAATTTTAGTATTCTGTGCAACAAGTCTTGCTACACAGTTGGAGACAGTATTGTTCTAAGTGGAAGGGCTATTAGTTTGAACTTCTGAGATCAGAGTTTTAATTGGACTCTGTCACTAATTTGCTGCGAAAACATTAGCAAGTCACTCCATTTATCTGGATTGGTCTAAAAATGAGATGACTAGTTTAACTGTTGCAACTAACATTTTAAATGACAGTAGAATGGAAAATATCAGAGTGCATAATACATGGTTCTGGTAAGTATTGTGAAACTTCTGTTTCAGGTATTTATATTATATACTAACATATGTTCTGGGATGTGAATATGAAATATATTTTTCACTATAGGTCTTTTAAAAAACATTTGAAAAGTTGAAAGTTTACTGAGTTCCCTAGCAGCTTGAAAAATTCCAAATCTCAGTTCTTCAGGAGTGATCTTTTTTTTAAAAATATATTTATTTATTTATTTATGGCTATGTTAGGTCTTCGTTGTGGTGCATGGGCTTCTCATTGTGGTGGCTTCTCTTGTGGAGCACAGCCTCTAGATGTGTGGGCTTCAGTAGTTGTGGCACGTGGGCTCAGTAGTTGTGGCTTGTGGGCTCTAGAGCACAGGCTCAGTACTTGTGGTGCACAGGCTTGGTTGCTCCGCAGCGTGTGGGACCTTCCCGGACCAGGGCTTGAACCCGTGTCCCCTGAATTGGCAGGTGGATTCTTAACCCCTAGCGCCACCAGGGAAGTCCCTTTAGGAGTGATCTTGAGAGAACAGATCTTGTGTAGGAAGTGCCCATACAGCACCATGGGCTGTCCAGTTTTTTCTTGTTTAGGTGCTTCCTCCTCAACCCCACCTCCACGATTTCTCAGAGCAGCTCTGTCCTGCCTCTGCATCAGGATGTTGAAGAACCATCATCCGACTGGGCTGCTCCACTGCTAACTGCAGACCCTGCATTTTCCAAAGATAACCTGCTTGTGAATGGACCAGTCCATGAGCCAGCAGCCTGCACTGGCCCCCGTCCCCCTCCTTGTTTTCTTTCTTCCCTAGCTCGCTCTCTGTCTGCACTTAGGTTTCTCAGCCTGTATTGCAGCATTGTTTTGTTCCTATGATAGTTTGTGGATTTTTTACTTTCTTTGCAAGTAGGAAAAATCCCCAGCTACATAGTGGCTTTCCTTAAATCAGTTCAGATCAAACCAAATCACTTTGTTTAACCCGCCTGGCTGGTCCTGAATATTTCCCAGGTAAAATGTTTGAGACATTTTAGTCAGGAGCTCCTTGCCAAACTGCTCTAGAGTTTTCTGGCATTGTACAAGCTAGAGAATTCTGCCTTGGTTTCCACATCACTGCTCTTTCACTGCCCCCCAAGAAGCCCCCACCTCCATCTCCTCCATCTGCTGCAGCTTTCTCAGCCAGCCGAGTGCCAGAGAAGCTGGATGTGGTGGTCATAGGCAGTGGCTTTGGGGGCCTGGCGGCAGCGGCGATCCTAACCAAAGCTGGCAAGCGAGTTCTGGTGCTGGAACAACATACCAAGGCGGGAGGCTGTTGTCATACGTTCGGACAGAATGGCCTTGAATTTGACACGGGTAAGGCTTCTGTGGAAAAGGGCTGGGAGCTGGTGGTTTGGAGCAGCCATGGTGGGACGATCCTGGGCATTTCTGTGATTTTGGAGGCCCCGTCTTCTCCCTGGGCACCGCTTTCCTTGTCTGACAGCTGTACCCGCCGGCAGCCGAACTGGGCAGGGATTTGGTGGTTTCTGCTGCAACCCCCCTCTACAGAAAGGGTGGGTACCCCTGACTCAGCCCTGCAGGACAACCTCTTTCACCTTGCTTCCTTGTTGGAGCTTTTCCAGGGCTCGATCCCCATATCCCTATGACACTTTGTTTTTCTGTCTCCCAACAGGAATCCATTATATCGGGCGCATGCAGGAGGGCAGCTTTGGCCGTTTTATCTTGGACCAGATCACTGAGGGGCAGTTGGACTGGGCTCCCACGGCCTCTCCCTTTGACATCATGGTACTAGAAGGGCCCAATGGCCAAAAGGAGTTTCCCATGTACAGTGGGGAGAAAGCCTACGTACAGGGCCTCAAGGAGAAGTTTCCCCAGGAGGAAGCTGCCATCGACAAGTATATAAGGCTGGTTAAGGTAATACGGACATGCTGAGGACCCCCTGCTTATTCCCAGCAAGGCTGACCTTCCTCATTAGCGGAGTGATGGGTAAGGGAGGCAGGAAGGAGGAACAGGCCTGTCTGTCTGGAGCTCAGCCTCCGCTGGAGTCGGCCTCTGTGCCCCGGGGGCCCTCTGTCTCTGGAGCCTGGGCTCCGCAGCTGCCACTCTCACTCTGGCCTCTGGGGGGCGCTCAGCTCTCCTCCCTGACCACGCTGGCCTCCCTGACCACGCTGGCCTCCCTGTGGTCGTATCACCACTTTTTCACTTCATCTGATTGGGATTATTCAAAAGGAATTTGGGCTGGAAACGGAGAAGCAAAAAAGGACTCACCTGAGGGTAGAATGGGAAAAATTCACAGAGTATGGGGTTTTTTGTTTTTTTGTTTATAAATTTATTTACTTTTTTATATTTGGCTGCTTTGGGTCTTCATTGCTGCGCGCGGGCTTTCTCTAGTTGCAGCGAGTTGGGGCTACTCATTGCGGTGCGCGGGCTTCTCATTGCAGTGGCTTCTCTCATTGCGGAGCACGGGCTCTACGCAAGTGGGCTTCAGTAGTTGTGGCATGCGGGCTCAGTAGTTGTGGCTCCCGGGCTTAGTTGCTCCGTGGCATGTGGGATCTTCCCGGACCAGGGATCGAACCCATGTTCCCTGCACTGGCAGGTGGATTCTTAACCACTTTGCCACCAGGGAAGTCCCAAGTACAGAGTTTTAAAATCCAAATTCAGCCAGGTTCAGCGGGGGCTAAGTGTTGCTGGCCCTCGGGCTATGCAGGCTGTTGGAAAGGCGAGTCAGGAGATGAGATCTGTTCCCCCCTGCTCATTCCCTTCCCCAGGTGGTATCCAGAGGAGTCAGTCATGCCATCTTGTTGAAGATCCTCCCGCTGCTCATGGTTCAGGTCCTCAACAAGTATGGGCTGCTCACCCATTTCTCTTCGTTCCTCCATGCATCCACCCAGAGCCTGGCCGAGGTCCTGCGGGAGCTGCCAGCCTCCCCGGAGCTCCAGGCCGTGCTCAGCTACATCTTTCCCACTTATGGTGGGTACTGGCCTTGGGCCCCAGGCAGCTCCTGGCTCTCAGTCTTTCTTCCTGAGCCTGCTTGGCTGACTGAAATGGAAGAGCACACACCCCAGGCCCTCTGGAGCTCATGGAGGAGATGTCTGTCCGCCTCCCTACTGGACACACTGATAAAAATTCCCTTCACCCACACCCTGGATGACTTTCCTTTCCAACCAAAACTGTCCTCCCTGGCAGCATGACAGTTTGCAGGGAGGACATTCCCAGTGGCCCCAAGACCTGTAAGGTTCCCCGTTCCCCACATTTGGATGGAAACAGGCCCTCTGGCTGCCCTGAGCCCCGGGGATCACTTGGATCCTGGGACGCATACCCTCAGACTGCGTGTTTTCCTTTTTTTTTTGGCCATGCCTCACGGCTTGCGGGATCCTAGTTCCCCAACCAGGGATTGAACCCGGGCCCCTGGCAGTGAAAGCACCGAGTCCTAATCCACTGGACCGCCAGGGAATTCCCAAAGGCTGCGTGTTTTCTGATGGGAACCCATATTCCTTTCTGAACGAAGGTACCGCTGCCCCTCCTGCCTCATCACCCCTTCCTTCCTTCTGTAGGCGTGACCGCCAGCCTCACCACCTTTGCCATGCATGCTCTGCTGGTTGACCACTACATAAAAGGGGCCTTTTATCCCCGAGGGGGTTCCAGTGAAATCGCTTTCCACACCATCCCTGTGATTCAGCGGGCCGGGGGTGCTGTCTTGACGAGGGCCCCTGTGCAGAGCATCTTGCTGGACTCAGCTGGGAAAGCCTGCGGTAAGAGCCCTGCATTGTCTTCACAGTCCCTGGCCGGGGTGCGAGAGACCTGGGGTCTCTGGGTGCAGAGCAAAGAAAGCACTGAGGGCAGAAGGTGTAGAAGAACTGACCTCCAAGTCGGGGGTTAAAGCCTGGAATCTGTCCCAGTCTGGGGCTGCCCGGGGATAGCGATTGGCCTGGAAGCAAAAAGGACACGGGAAGGTTAAAGGGTGGCATGGTTCCCAGAGAACAGTATTTCATCATTTATTCAATAGATAAAAATAGTTATCTGGTAATCTAGGACCTCCTGAGTGTAGGGGCTGTGTCTTTTTAATCTTTATGTCTATAGACTTTAGCACATAATAGAGCCCAGTAACTGTTTGTTCAGTGACTGATGGAGTGAGTACGTAACCTGGGTGCTTGTAGGGTGGTGTGGAGGCCGGCAGGATGCCCTGCCTTCAATCTGTAAATGGCAGAGTGGGACCCAGACTCTACCCTGGCTCAGGTGTTTGCTATCACCTGCACAGAGCGTCAAAATCCCACCGTGGATGAACTCTGTGAGGAGAGGCTCTATGCAAGGAAGGACTCTGGTAGACAGAACAGGCCATCCAGGCTGCGGGTGCTTCAGAAGCATCAGCTAAGGGGGCAGAGAGAGGCCTGGGGAAAACGGAGCTGGTGTGACAGTAAATTCACCAGAGGAACCTTTCAAGGAGGAGGTGGTGAGTGGGTAGCCCAGGGCACGCAAAAATCAGGGGAGAAAAGGCCGTCAGCGGTCTCCAAGGGCATGTGTGTAGAGGAGACTGGGAAGTTCCCGGTGGTGAGAGGGGGGTGGCTGTCCGATGTGTGAGACTTTCTCTCATGTTCATGAGCAAGTGCTTCCAGCCGTCAGGGGGTCTGTGGACCAAGGTGGGTTTATCAGTTCAATTAAATTCAGTGGCGGATATATTTATTTGTGTTTTTCACGTGCTAGGTGATAACAGATAAGTAAATCCTAATCTGTAACTCAAGAAGTTTCCAGTCTCACAGGGAAGATGACTGCGCTATAATTAAAGTGCCACATAGAGGCAGGCACCAAGGATGGAGGTGACACAGAGGGTGGTGGAACAGGGAAGCCCTCAGAGGGAGGTCATGAAGGGGGAGAGGAAGCTAGCCAGAGGGGAGGGGTGGTTATTCCAGGCAGGGGGAACAGAATGTGCAGAGGCACAGAGGTATGAAAGAGCTGAGTATTTTTAGGCATCTGAAAATGTTAGGTTGAATCATAAGAGACTGCCACATTTATAGGTTAAAAAAACGGTTGACTGTCAGCTATTTCATACAGTCCTACCTAATAGTTTAGTGAGAATGGCCAGAGATGAGGCTGGACGCACGAAAGGGACCACATCAGGGAAGGCTGAGACAAGACCTTGGAGTTTAAGTAGAGGTTGAGGTGTCTTTGGAGGATTTTGAAAAGAGCAAGTTGGGACGGGAAGTCTGGCAGCTGTGAAGAAGGGTCTAGGATTCCAGTGAAGGCCTTCAGCCCATGGGCTCTTTCAGGGTTCGTGTGAAGGTTGGTGGGTTGCTCAAGAGAAGCGCACCCACGCAGGGTGGGGAGAGAGGTAGGAAGCCAGGGCGGGGACCGTGAGCCAAGAGGGCAGCGCTTCAGGATGGTTCCCTCACTTTGCAGTTTGGCCTGGGGCCTGCCCGCTCGGGGTCAATGTGGGAGAGATCTGGGGGTGGGGAATAGGGACCTTTCTCGTCCTCCTGGAGCTTACAGAACCTCAGCCAAGCTCTTTTGCCTGCAGGTGTCACTGTGAAGAAGGGTCAGGAGCTGGTGAGCATCTATTGCCCCGTCGTGATCTCCAACGCAGGAGTATTCAACACCTATGAGTACCTGTTGCCAGAGAAGGCCCGCTGTCTGCCAGGTAAACGACTGGGCTGCGTCACTGTCCTCCAGGTGCCCCAGGCCTGCCCTCTGCAACCAGCTGGCTCAGCCTGGCTGATGCTTCCCCCAGCATTAGCACTGCCCTTTGACCCTCCATAGGCAGAAAAGGCGAGCACACCGGTTTCTAACATCCGTTCCCAGAAGGCCTCTGTTTAGGGGGTGGCATCAACTTCCTTTGTATCACATCCTCCCCAAAGACCCTTTGGTCCTTATCTCTCATTTCATTCTTGGCATATTTACTCCCTTTCCCCTTATCACCTCAACCATGTTTCCCTTTCCTCTTTCAAGTCTCCAGTCCTAGTTGCCCATTTCCAGTTTCCCTAGATCTTAGATCATCTCTCTGCTAGTCCATGACGGTGGGTTGGGCCCTAAAGGAACGTTTCTTGGATTTTCACTGAGTTTGCCCCATGAATCCTGCTTCCTTCCTTAATTTCTCACTTATTTTGAGTGGGGAAGCCTGACCTGACATTGTTGGTAAGGGGAGCCAAGGCTGGCGTGGAGAAGAAGGCCTTGATAATATTGTTGTGGGCCTGCCTCTTCAGGAAGCAGCTCTGTATTGGTGCCGAGGCTGCAGGAGTATCCTCTGCTCCGTGAGCCCTGAACTCAAAATAAGCCTCAGTCTAGTCATCTCCACTGATACGCCGCGTCCAGAACTAAAAGCCTGTTTTTGTTCTTGCCTTGATCCTCGGCCGCTGGGTAGAGGGCTCGTCATCCTAATGGTGATGGCTGGGGAAACAGAGGCACACAGGTGAATAACTGCCCAAGGCCACCCAGCTGGAGGTGGCCAAGCTGAGCGGAGAAGGCTGGTGTGTCTGACTCCTAAGCCTGGGCTGCTGGCCTGCTCTGGGCTGGGAAGCATGGGGCTTCCAGAGCGAAGGCCTCACTTGAAGGGGCAGGAGAGCAGGTCGGCCCACAAGGAACAGCGTGGCTGAGCTAAGGTTAGCTGGGACGTCACCATTTGGAAATGTAGCTGGCAGCTCCCCATGTGATTGAGGGGAGGAGGCCGCTGGCTGGGAGGGGACTGGCGATCCTGGAGGGTGAGGGAGAGGCATCTGTGTAAAGGCCTCTGGCTGGGGTGGGAGGTGGGGAGTAGGGAGCCACTCACGATGAGTTTGGGGTGGAAACCCCGGACTTCACTGGTGCCCGGGGAGGAGCGCTGTGGAAAGAGCACTCCGCCCCAGAGGGCGGGCCCAGGGATGTGGGTTCAGTAGAAAAGTGAGGCCTTGGATTTCCTGGTGGGGGAGAGGGTGGGTGGCTGTCATGATTGTCTCTGAGGTACAGGCCATGTGCTCCCGGGAACTGGCCTCCTCAGTCCTCTGCCTCACTTAGCTGGGCCTCGGCCGACACCTGCTGCCAGCAGGGGCCTCCCCTCTCTCAGGCCGGGTAAGCTGAGTGGGGTGGGGCAGAGACCGCCCGGTGGCCTTTGGTACTTCGTGCCTCCCTCTCTCCCAGGACCTCTGAACCCTGACACTGTCCCCTGACGGGCCCAGTGTTCCCCCAGGCCCGCCTTCTCTCCAGGCAGCCATGCCACAGACTTAGCTGCCGAGCTTGCCTCCCTTCACTGGCGGAAGCAGCTTCCACTGCTCTTACGTATCCCAGCCCTGAAGACAGTCTCATGTGCCAGCCCCTACCTGCCTGAAGGACCAGCTGCCTCTCTCGAGAGGGAGCTGCATGAATCCCAGTTTGAGAGCATTTCAGACAGTGGCAGCAGTGATGCTTAACTCAGAGACCCCAGGTGCTGGGATTCCTACGTTTCCAGCTGTTTGGGGGTAGAGATTCTCACAGTTCTGTCTCCCTCTCAGAGATGGGAACGGGATATCTGGTGGCCTTGGGGACAGGCAGTGCTAGTTGGGGTCGGGGGGGAGGTGGGGTGGTCAGGCAGGGGGAGCCTTTGTGAATAGGAGCGCCTTTCTTAAATTCCACGGCTGGGCTTTGAGGAGGGTAGTTTGGAGAGGAGGTGTTTTGAGTAGGGAAGACTAGTTTGACAAAATCAGTAGGGGAGCCAAGGCTGGTGTGGAGAAGCAGGGCTTGGTCTCATCGTCGTGTGCCTGATTTGAGACCCAAGGTTCTGTTTTTCTGCCAGGTGGGTGGCTCCTGGACCCCTTCCTTCTAGCTGGGGAAAGGGACAGGAGGGGCTGGGTGGAGGTGATGGCTGTGCTAAGGGGCTTCTGAAGACCTGGGGGTATCACTCCTGGGCCCCTGGTTCTCTCTGTGCCCACCCTGCCCCACCTGGAAAGGGGGTGCCCACAGCTGTGGTTCCCCGACGATGCTGGGACCCAGGGGAGAAGGTGCTCCTGACTTTCCAGGGCAATTACTACTACTCACCACATCCCCTGCCCCGCCTCGGCGCTCCCACAGCTGGGCGGCTGGGTGTCTGGAAGTCTTATGCCCGTTGTCCTACTGTAATTGTTACAACGCCCCCTTGACTCTCAGAAGTGGCCTGTTCTGGATGATAAGTTTTATGGTCACCCTCCCCGTAGCACTCAGGTCTTCGCAGCCTCTGATAGGAGAGCCAGCTTCTTCAGGAAAGTGGACAGTGGACAGGCATCACATCCGATTCCTTGCAGTGTCCCCAAGGCCTCGCAGAGGATCCAGCGCATTTCAGGTCCTCAACAAATATTTGTTACATGAATTAAGCAGAGCAGCCAGTGGCAACTTATCCCTCAGGCAGAGGCTGGAAATGGTCCTGGGAATGGGAACAAAGGATAAGACTCCGGGGCTTTCCTGGTGGTGCAGTGGTTGAGAGTCTGCCTGCCGATGCAGGGGACACGGGTTCCTGCCCCGGTCCGGGAAGATCCCACATGCCGCGGAGTGGCTGGGCCCGTGAGCCATGGCCGCTGAGCCTGCGCGTCCGGAGCCTGTGCTCCGCAACGGGAGAGGCCACAGCAGTGAGAGGCCCGCGTACCGCCAAAAAAAAAAAAAAAAAAAAAAAAAGATAAGACTCTGTGGGAGCAACTTCCAGAAAACTGGTCTGGGCTCAGCTGTTGAGAGGTGGGAATGCCCAGTGGCTTCGGTCCCGGGGACCAGAGGCTCCCACGGTGCCTGTTGCCTTCCTCCTCAGTGCTGTTCTTCCCTCCTCCCCAGATGAACCCTGAAATGCCAAGTGCCAGTGATGCCATTTGCATCTGTTCATCTGCATCACTTACCATTTTAAGGCCTTGTGCTGACTGTTCAGCACAGGAGGAATTATGCATATTCAGTCATTAGATGGTTTGTATTCAACTTAATACCGAAGCCAAGGCTTACAACCAAATACTGTTCCTAGCCGTGGTCTTTGTAGTGCAGAGCCCGTCATCCGCTCATAGCTGAGACATTAAGGGGACGATGGGAGGCAGTGAGCGGCTCAGAGAGCCAGGCGTCACTCACTGCTCCTCAAGGCGCTCAGAGCAGAAGTCTGAGGCCGTGGCCTCCACAGGCAGGAGACCAAAGAGCAGGCCCCTGCCAGGTCGAGTTGTCCAAACGTCTGAGGCTGCAGATGAGGTGAGCGGGCGTCCGCAGGCTCCCGGGGCAGGGGCAGCAGTTGGTGGCCTTGTTCACGCGGCCCTGCCGCCTCTGCAGGTGTGAAGCGGCAGCTGGGGATGGTGCGGCCCGGCTTGAGCATGTTCTCTGTCTTCATCTGCCTCCGAGGCACCAAGAAGGACCTGGGGCTGCCGTCTACCAACTACTACGTTTATTTTGATACAGACATGGACATGGCGTAAGGCGTGGGTGTGCGTGTGTGGGGAGGGTGCCCTCCGCTGATGCTGGGGGAGAAGCAGCAGGATGCAGGATGGGAGGAAATGGGCAAGAATCTACTCCCAAAGGGCTTTTCCCTACCTAGGCTGTGCCTTGGCCTCATCCCTTCGGGGGTCCCTGGGGGTGACCTACCCTTGGGGTGGTGCTGTTGGCTGCAGGGAACAAGGCCGGGACCGACAGCCCCTCTCCTCCCCCAGGATGGAGCACTACCTCTCTCTGCCTGCGGACAAGGCTGTAGAGCACATGCCCGTTCTCTTCATTACTTTCCCGTCAGCCAAGGACCCGTCGTGGGAGGACCGGTTTTCAGGTGGGGCTTGAGGTTCTGGGGCGGGGGCTTGGGCGGGGCAGGGGCAGCAGTAGTGACCCCGCCCTGCATCCCCAGGCCGCTCCACAGGGGTCGTGCTGGTGCCCACCTCCTATGAGTGGTTCGAGGAGTGGCGGGACGAGCCCCAGGGAAAGCGGAGCAGCGGCTACGAGACCCTCAAGAGCTCCTTTGTTGAAGCCGCTCTGTCGGTCGTCCTGAAGCTCTTCCCACAGCTGGAGGGGAAGGTAGGAGGACAGACTTCTGTGGCTGGTGCATCTCTACCCTTTCTTTGGGGCAGGGGAACCAGGCCTGGGCTGACTGAGCTCCAGGAAAGGATAGGGAGCCCGTGCCGGCAGGCAGCTCGTGCAGGGGCAGGAAAGGAGGTGAGGGTCTCACAAGGTCCCACTCCCACTCTTCGGCTGCCTCTTTTGCCTCCTCAGGTGGACAGTGTGACTGGAGGGTCCCCGTTGACAAATCAGTTCTACCTGGCAGCTCCCCGGGGGGCCTGCTACGGGGCTGACCACGACCTGGGCCGCCTGCATCCTGGTGCGATGGCCTCCATGAGGGCCCAGAGCCCCATCCCCAACCTCTACCTGACAGGTACACTGACTGCTGCATTTTGCCAGGACCTGAGACCCTGGGCTTCCCTGTCACCCAGAGTCCTCCATTCTTGTCCTCAGATCCTGCTGCCCCCTGCAGCCTCCCACACCCTGAGCTGGGCTGCCTTGGCAGCTGTGGACCCTGGTCCTGGTCCTGGTCTGAAGCCATCTCTGGGTGGCCCTGGCCCAGGGGCCCTTGTCCATCCCTGTCCCCCACTTGGGGTGGGGGGGGGCAGCAGTGCACACGGGCCTCTGCTTTTGTCTCCTAGGCCAGGATGTCTTCACCTGTGGGTTGATGGGAGCCCTGCAAGGGGCCCTGCTGTGCAGCAGTGCCATCCTGAAGCGGAACCTGTACTCAGATCTTCAGAAGCTTGGCTCAAGGGTCCAGGCACAGAAGAAGAAGAACTAGTTTGGTCAGGGATGAGTCAGAGGAAATTTGGCCAGTGCTCCGGCACAGCCCCTGACTTAACCCATGTCTTTCTGATCACGTAAAGTACTCGTTTTTAATTTCTGAATAAGAGTCCGACGCAGAAGTGTAGCATAGATGGCGCTTTTTTTTTTTTTTCGGTTGTGCTGCACGGCATGTGGGATCTTACCCCGACCAGGGATTGAAGTCCGTGCCCTCTGCAGTGGGAGTGCAGACTCTTAACCACTGGACTGTCAGGCAAGTCCCTAGATGGTGGTTCTTAAACTGAAGCTCTTCCAGCCAGGCAGGTGGTGATCCTTCATACCTTTTTTTTTTTTTTTTTGCGGTACGCGGGCCTCTCACTGTTGTGGCCTCTCCCATTGCGGAGCACAGGCTCGGGACGCGCAGGCTCAGCGGCCATGGCTCACGGGCCCAGCCGTTCCGCGGCATGTGGGATCTTCCCGGACCGGGGCACGAACCCGTGTCCCCTGCATCGGCAGGCGGACTCTCAACCACTGCGCCACCAGGGAAGCCCCTTTCATACCTTTTATAACATGCTGTCTCTACGAAAGGCCCAGCGTGGGTTACTGACTTGGGTGACTTTAATGGTTCATCAGGCAGCGCTCTGCATCCCGCACCCACACCTCCTAACTCAGAGCCATCAAACCAAATATTCTTTTGTCAGGTGGCCAGAACCCTTGAGTGTGGGTCGGCTGAAGCAGGGTGGTCCCACTGGCCCGAGGCTTCTCTTCCCACTCCCCCTTAGTGCCTCTCCGCGGGAGTTCTACACAGCGGAGAGAGGGTGCCTGATGAGCACGGTTTGGGTTGTAGTTCCATAGGTTGAGGCTCCAGAGCCCATTTTTCTGGTTCCACTGGCTTTCAGCGGGTGGGGAAACGCCTGTGATAGGGTCCATGTGGACGTGGGGGCAGGGGGCTGACAGGACGCATCAGTTAGCGAGGTGTATGTTACAGAAGGACATCCAATGCGCATGCAGCCAGGGCCTAGGCTCGTCTTCCTTATGATGGGGGTTAAATTGGGTTCTCACCATGCCAGCATCAAGATACCCTCCCAGACCTCAGGGCCTGAGCCTCGAGACTTAGCTTCCTAAAATACACAGCGAGACGGGGGCGTTCGCCGTCAGGGCAGAGGCCTGGAAAGACAACTTCCCTGGGGTTGATGCAGGTGGAGAGAGCTTTCAAGCCAAGGGTACAGCAAAGGACGAGCCCTAAGAGGTAACGAGTGTATTATGACAAGAAGCCCAGCTACTCCCAACCTAGGACAAGGGCTGCCTGGTGAGGAGGAGGAGGTTGGCAGGCAGTCAATCAGAACATGGAAAATTACAGACCACGTGCAAAGCTTGGGAATGCGTTTCCGGTGTATTGGTTCTTACGTGGGGATTGGGTGGGAAGGTGAGTGAAGGCTAAAGGTTTAAAAAAAAAATGACCTTCCACTTACGTTAGGCCTTATTTTAATCAATTTCAATACAGTACTAATAAATTTATTAAGGGGGATTAAGAGGTACAATATAATCGATACTGAAATAACTTTGTATGGTGACAGATGGTTACTAGACTTACTGTGTTCAATTTGCAATGTATACAGATATCGAATCACTATGTTGTACACCTGAAACTAATATAATGTCGTATATCGACTGCTTTTTAAAAAATAAGGAGAAAAATTAAATTTAATGATTTTAGAGCTTTAACATTTGAAATTTATTTTGGTTTCTGTGCAGAGATACATAACTACGTGGTGACGGCATTCATAAAAGCTAGGTAAAACATTATATGTGGAAAAATACTTGTCATTAGACCAAATAGGCTTTTTTTTTAAAAAAAAATATTTATTTATTTATTTGGCTGTGCCAGGTCTTAGTTGCAACATGCAGGACCTTCACTGCCTCGTATGGGATCTTTGTTGTGGCATGCTGGATCTTTTTAGTTGTGGCATGTGGGAACTTCAGTTGCGGCATGCGAACTCTTAGTTGCGGCATGTGGGATCTAGTTCCCTAACCAGGGATCGAACCCAGGCCCCCTGCATTGGGAGCGTGGAGCCTTAGCCACTGGACCACCAGGGAAGTCCCCAAATAAGCTTTAAAGAAATAAAATTAAGTGATTATCATTAAGTTACAAGGTGGAAATACAAAACATTGCAAAACAGTAGTATCCTGCTAATTGGGTAAACAAAAAAAGAAGGGAAACAATTTCAACAATCAACCATTTATTGAACATGTTAGACTTCTGAATTAAAAGGATATCGACAAGTGTGAGGAAGCTGACTTTGTTGGCAGCTTGAAACACTATACAGCTCAGACCCAATGCCTTTACAGAGGAGTTTCTAGATCGGGATATTTAGGAAATTCACACGTGACTTAAGAAACTGAGGTGAGATTCAGCCTTGGTTCTGGATGTACGGTTCAATTAAACTTGAGAATCTCTTCTCAGGATTCTTTCTTAAGCAAGACAATGCCAAACGCAACTGTCCTAGCGAGAGTTTTTAGAAAACAGCTGGCAGAAGTACAGGGTCTGGTGTATGGCATACTCGTCTTCCCTGTTCAAATGATTCAGAACATGTGCAAAGCGTGCTAGCTTTCATCACACATGCAGCATTACATAACAAGTTACCCTGCAAAAATGAGGGGCAGGCTTTTGAATTAAATGTCATGAAATGGGAGAAGAAAATGAGAATCATTATCGGGAATTTTAGAGGTTTAGAGTTCTGTCACCAGAAGTTTCATTGAAAGCCATTATGTGAAAAGAAATGTCAGTGTGTACATAGCTAGTTGTCAGGTCTTTCTGAGTTATCTTAGCCTTTCTAGGTAGACTAGCCTTCCACTCCCACAGAGTCCAGAGGTAGACTCTTCAAATAATTCTGAAGCACAGATTCCTCCAAATAGAAACCACCCTGCCACCAAAAACTGGGGCCAGGAAAGGAAGCACAGAGCCATCTGGATAGGGCACCTCTCATGCCCGCCTCCCCGCGCCCCCCCCCCCCACAGCTGGAGAGATCCTCCCCTCCCCCACCAGGCCACCCTCATCTGCACAATCTCTAGGAAAACGTGCTTCAAAGAGTCTATCTTCAAAAAGACAACTACCCAGAAAACAACTTTTCCTTTGTTGTGGGAGATTTCTTTCAGTGCACTTTCTAAAGAGAAACTTAAATCTTTTGTACTCCTTCACACAAGAAACCCTACTTCTCAGAGGCTCAAGAAGTGAAGCTTTGCAGACGCTACAACAATACTTACGCGTCCACTTGGTGCCAACCGACTTGGGGCCTGAAACCAACCTTGCTTTCTGCTCTCCTCCTTACTATCAATGTCCATCAGTGAGGGACAGCAACCAGTAGCCAGAAAGAGCCGTGTGAGACCTAAGTCACAGCCAGATGTCCTGAACAAAGAACATGTCTCCTTTGCAAGAAGAAACTGAACTCAAGTCCCCGGGGACTGTCCCGTGTTAGGCAGATACGCAGATGGCGCCCTGGGTGCTCCTGAAGGAGCTTCATTTTCTTGGGGAGACCAGACAGAGATGGCAGATACCGGCTGCCCTGTTTTGCTCAAGTTCCAAAATGTGTGAGTGGCATTACCAGGAGCTATTACAGTAAAATGGAAAGAGCCAATCACGCGGGGCAGGGGAGTCAGGAAGGTGCATGGGCAAACGTGAGCTGGGCCCTGAGGAAACAGGTTTCGGGGAGGCAAGGGAAAGAAGAGAAGGTGGGGGGACGCACCCTAACTGGAAAACAGCCACCGGAAGCCAGGGACTGGAGGACGCAGCAAGGACGAAAAGGCACAGAGGCCTGGACGGGCCCGACAAGAGGGACCTTTGGCCCAGCGAGGATGCAGGGAAAGACAGGCAGGACAGTGCCGGCCTGCGGAGCCCTGAACACCAGAGTCCACGAACTTGATTCTCGAAGCCATGAGACACGCTTCAGATCACGGCAAGTACTCTGGAAAGATCACTCTGCTCTCTTCGCATACACAAAAAATGGACAGAAGACCAATTAAGGTGGCTCTTGGGAAAAAAAAAAAAATCTAGGAGAGAAGTGGAATGGGTGGCAGTGTGGGTGGGGCAGGGAAACAAGGAAAATGGAGACTGTAGCTGGAGATGGTTCTCTAAAAATGGATAGGACTTTCGTGACAAGACATAAAAACGGCACAAGTCTGCAGTTTGGAGTTGAGGTGATTAAAGAGATTGGGCAGTTGAGAGGGGCAGCTTAATGGGCAGAAGAGAGAAATTCCGTTTCAGTGACAATAGGATGACCAAGCTGAAATATTCAGCACACGGCAGGACTGGGTTCTTTGGGAACTAGGCCAAGGATAAAAACTTGGGAGTCACTCACTCAGAGGATAAAGAATGGATGAGTTTCTAGGGAGACAAAGGAAAAGACAAAGACCTGTCTTGGAGGGCCTTCTCCTCCACCAGCACAGGGTAAGACAAAGGAGTTCTCAGAAGCCAGGACAGAGAGACCAGAAGAGGGGAAGTTTGATTTGATGGTCTAAGTGTCCAATTCTATCAGGGACAAGACTGAGCTTTGAGAACAAGCCACTGGATCTGGGGATCTGAACCTCTGGGAAACCATTATTAGCAGGAAGACAAGGACCAAAGTGACTCTGTAAAGGTTATGAGGAAGATACATGGCAAGGGAATGGAAGCTGGACCACAAATAGGATGGATGGGATCGGGGAATCTGGGCATGCACGAAGACGGAAGGAAAGGGGTGAGTGGAGACAGGAAGAAAGAGAAAACATTAGAGGGGAGGAAGAAAGGCAGGGAAAGGGGAGACAGAAAAGGGAATAAATAACCATGGTCTTAGGGGATGATGCCAAGAAGAGTCCTCATTCCTTACCTCTACAGATGTTACCTGCAGAGAATGAAAGTCTCAACTCAAAGTCACGGGCTGTTTTAAGCGAGGTGGAAGATACCATGACAAACAGGATGGCCCCTTCTTCCGCCAGACTTCTTCGATGGCCTACAATTCATCCTGTTCCTCTCACTTCCCACATTCTTTGCATTTCCCTGAGATCAGCTATTCTCTTTCAGTTTGTTTTTTTTTTTTTTTTCCCCCAGAAACAACTCTCTTTAGGCTCTTGATAATAGGGTAGCACAACTAGAACAGATTTAAATAAAACAATAAGCTGATCCAAAACACTACCCTCCGTTATGTCAGGGGAACTCTCTGAGTTTCTTTTTTTTTTTTTTTTAATATTTATTCATTTATTTGGCTGCACTGGGTCTTAGTTGCAGAATGCGGGATCTAGTTCCCCAACCAGGGATCGAACCCGGGCCCCCTGCATTGGGAGCACGGAGTCTTAACCACTGGACCACCAGAGAAGTCCCCTGAGTTTCTTAAATTTTAATAACCCCTGACATGGGACAGAAGGAGAATTTTTACTAATTAGCCTTGGCATTTTTTATCAGATAAGAGGACCATTAACTAGATTCAGGTAAAGGAGGGAGTATAGTCAGTTTGTAAATGTAAGTCTATTTTAGGCAACAAAGGCAAAATAGAGTTTGTGGGAAACGTGTTTCATAAAAGCCCTTCGAAATTTTTAGACCCAAACCAAACAGTCCTTGCTTTCTTCCCCAAGGCATGAACTCACCCTCCTTCAAAAAGTTTCTGTAATGATGGTGAGTAGGGATGAACACAATGTTTCAATAATCGTAACTGTGATTTTTAAAACATCTGTGATGGGCGTAGTGGCTTTACAGCTTTCCTCCCAGAACCCCCAAGTTCAGTTTTCTGCTCAGTACAACTAAATGGAAGTGGCTTCACTTCGTCTTAAATAATATGAAAATGTCAGAAGAACATGAAGAGCTTGCACTAGGCAGGCTGGACTCGCAGGCAGTAAAGCATGTTTTTCAGCTGCAGTTTTGGTTTGCTGCTGAAGCCTTTGAAGAGAATCGTGTTCAAAGGAGCCCTTTGCCCATCAGCATTCACTACAGTCTACATCTTTTGTAGGGCACATCCCCGCAAAGGGAGAGGCCTTGGTAGAAACGGACCACAGCCTGTAGTTTTCTCCTAGGTCCGCGAAGGTAAGTAGTGGCGAGTGCAACGCTGTTTTCAAGGGCTAACTTTACGACAGGGCCAAGACCCGAGGGAGGGCAGTCAGCAGCAGTCACCTGCCCAGGGCTGAGGTCTCCCTTTGGTCACAGCTGGGCACGCCCACATGCTTCCCTACTCACACTCAGGGGGACAGGCTGGAAGACACCAGCATAAATAACGGGAACACAGGAGGACAAGTTCGCCAAAGTGCAGGTGCAAAACCCAAAGCAATCCCCCCTGCCTCTGCCAGCCCCGACTTGCCACCAAACCCTAGAGGAGGGGGTGTGTCTCTTAGGTCACAGTAGTTTTCTCTTCCTTTTTCTTGATTTAGAAACAAATCAGCAGGGAGGACAAGGTTCTCAAGAACAGAAAAATCAAATCTGGAACAAGAGCAATACAATCTATTGGTAACATTCATCTTTTTCCAAAGGAATATACCTCACTGCTATGATCTTGGGGTGGGAGGTGGCGGGGGGAAGATCTTATAGGAGTTGAAGTTCAGGAGAAAAATTCAAAATTAAGACAAACTGACCCTCCACCATACAAACAGCAACTGATAAAATAATAGCACATAAAATTATTTTAAAAGTCAGTTTGAAATAAAACAAACACTAGAAAGATACATACTTGGTGGAGGGCATATGGGAATCTTGGGCGTCTACTGTGCACCATCCTATATTGTTTTGAATTGTTTACATGCACTTTTTTTTTAATCAGAAAAAAATTATAACAAAGGGGAAAAGAAATCCTTGAAGTCAATTATCTGAGAAGGTTCTAGGCCAGAGTTATATTGTGCAGCTGACCTACTGGGCTAGCAAACAAAGAGATTCTGAGCTGCGCGGCTTATTTTGTAACTGGTATGCGGACTGTGTTCCCTGTGGGAAGTCGGGCACCAACCACTCTTTACCAGTGTCCTGGCTGTGGCTGCACAGAGGGAGGGAGGGCGCATGCCGGCAGCAAGGCAGTGTGTCCCCACGCAGGCAGGCTGCCTCTGGGGTGGAAGGAGGGCTTTGCTTTCTGGCAGAGGCCTGGGCTGGCCGCACTCAGGAAGTCTATTTGCAGGGCTGATCTAGGGAGCTGGAAGCTCCCAGATCCTACATTTCTGGATTTGTTTGCTTCCAGGGCGTGTGGCCTAGTGCTTTACGACCCGGAGTGTGGATCCAGCAGCCTGTGGTGTCACCTGGAAACTCCCTAGAAATGAAGAAGCATAGGCTCACCCCATACAGAGTTTGCTTTTTTTTTTAATCACAATTCCTAGGGTGAGTCACATGCCTATGAAAATTTGCGAAGTGCTGATGGAGTGTGAAAAGTACAGGCTGGGAGCCAAGGGAGTTGCCCTCAGGTCTTCCCTCATTTCTCACAGGAACTTGTAGTGGGAACTTAGGGGAAAAAATCATAATGTTTCTGGGCCTGAGCTTCCTCATCTGTTGAAGGAAGAAGCTGTTGCAGAGGCCTTGAGAATCTCTTCTAGCTCGAACATCACAGACATGTTCACATGAATGTCTATATGTTGTGGTCTGAAAAGGGTGGGGCAGTGGCAACAGCACCCCAGAATCAGCTGCTGCTGCCGCCATGCCAAACACAAGCCCACTGCTGGGCCCATGTGAGACTGCATATCCCTCCTTCCTTCCTTACCTTTTGGTCCAAACGCTGGTAGTCACTGGCCTTTGGCCGCCGTGTAACTTTGGACCTTTTTCCTTCCAGGACGAAAGCAATAATCTGGGGAAAGGAACAAGTCAGAGATTAACAAGTGACTCTCTAATGACATATTTCAGTCTCTGAAATCAGAGGTAATCACGCGGTGGCCCTAATGACCCTGACAGTAAAAAGAGCAGGACATCCACAGAAAGGCCCTATTAACAATTGTAAGGAGGACAGGGCCTAGTTACATCAGAATCCTTTATACTGCTAAACAGGAAATGAGAGATGCAGGAGGGCTCTTCTGGGCTCTAGCTTGTGGTGGTCTGTATGATTTACTCAAGAGCACTTGGTGAAAAGAACCGCCAGCTCCTCCCCAACTTAGCCTCCTCCAGGCTGACCCATCCACCCTCCTTTTATTTTAATATTAAGCAATAATTAATTTGCAGATAAGATAATTATCTTATCTGCAAATGTACTCTTTCACCCCACACTTTGCTTCATCTTAACCATACCACTCTCATTTCATACCTAAGGTTACTCTCCATGAGGAGCACTTGGATGTAGAATAAGGAACGTACCACTTTTTTGTGTGTGTGTGGCCGTGTTGTGAGGCATGCAGGATCTTAGTTCCCTGACCAGGGATCAAACCCATGCCCCCTGCAGTGAAAGTGCAGCGCCTTAAGCACTGGACTGCCAGGGAATTCCCAGGAATTACCACTTTTACTAAATGTCTTCCCTCATTTCTCACAGCCCTAGGCCTTATGGCTATCATGAATTGGATCCTTCAATTTTAACCAGCTTACAGAAACTACTAAATTCTTAGGGCTGAATAAGAAATGAAATCATTTTGGGAAAAGAATCTGAAAATGAATATATATACATATAACTGAATCACTGTGCTGTACACCTGAAACTAGCACGACATTGTAAATCAACTACACTTCAATTAAAAAAAAAAAAGGAATGCAATCATTTCGTCCTTAGAGTGGTTACTAAGCAACACAACAAACCCTGCTGAAGTAAAAGATGAGTGTATCCATGCAATTTCTGGCCTTTCCTCTAATCAGAAACTCAACTGACTGCAGAATATAGTCCCTGGGCTCTCTGCTGTTGGTGTTGAAGACTATGTAACCATTCTTTCTGCCACTGCACATGGAAAACAAAAGCTTGGTAAAGGAAGCTAGAAATAATAAGACAGGAAACACTGTCTTTTTGAGAGGGGAAACAGGAAGATAAGGGCTCTAACTACTTACAGACTGTCAGGTACTCAGGTCCTCCCAGGCTGTGACAGATTGTAAGTTCCAAGATTACGGGAGGAGACCCTAATTTGGGTCAGAGCATAATAACGTCCTAAACTTGGCACCTGACGCAACAACAGAAGGCACTCAGAGGAAACAGACATGAAAATATATGATTTCTGAAAGAAGAATAAAGAACCCTAGCAGGGTCACAGAAAAAACTGAAGTTTGTTTTTAAATTCCTAGTGCTTACAGGCAGATGAGTGATGGATACCCACACTCCAAGCTTTCAGGATGGAGGAAATCCCATCCCTCCTCTTTTTTTTCTTTTTTTTTTGCAGTACGCGGGCCTCTCACTGTTGTGGCCTCTCCCGCTGCGGAGCACAGGCTCCGGACGCGCAGGCTCAGCGGCCATGGCTCACGGGCCCAGCCGCTCCGCGGCACGTGGGATCTTTCCGGACCGGGGCACGAACCCGCGTCGCCTGCATAGGCAGGCGGACTCTCAACCACTGCGCCACCAGGGAAGCCCCATTCCTCCTCTTAAAGCAACTCTCGACTTACCTTCCGCTTATTGTGGTAGGCAATATAGAGGACAGCAACGAGAATGGCTGCTGTCACCAGATATGCAAAGAAGTGGCTGCTCTCTGCACTGGAACTTCCAAGATTATCCTTATAACGGTCACCCTTCTCCCTACTCCGGGAATTCAAAACTGTGCTTCCACGGTTCTCACTGGAGGCAGGGCCAGGCATTTCT
The DNA here is from genome assembly GCF_937001465.1 of Orcinus orca. Taxonomy (NCBI): domain Eukaryota; kingdom Metazoa; phylum Chordata; class Mammalia; order Artiodactyla; family Delphinidae; genus Orcinus; species Orcinus orca. The sequence continues at coordinate 14,558,446 of NC_064571.1, forward strand.
TTGTCGTCTTTGGGCGGTGCACCCTCTTCAGGCTCTGTATCCCCTTCCTCAGTCTCCTTGGGCTCCTCATCTTCAGGTGGTTCTAAAGACTTACCTCCTCCCTCCTGCTGGGTAGAAGAGCGGTCAGAGTCTAGCAATACTTTTCCCCCAGATTCAGTTCTGGAAGGCTGCAGAGCTTTGTCAGTTACTGTGTTTAAATCGGACTTGGTGGGCTCCTTGTTATCAGAAGAGGGGCTGGAGACCGACTTGGTGGACTGGTCTCTGGAGGAATTGCCAAGGCGGTCATTCGTGTGCTGCAGCTCGGGTTCCGAACTGCCAGGGACGGCTTTCGTGGTACTCTGATTCAGAGGGGGTCTGTCACTGTGTTGTTGCTCAGGCTGCAGGCTCAACGTGAGCTTGGAGTCTCTTGTAGAAGCCGGACTTGTCCTCGGAGCGACTGCTGAGTAGACTGGCAAAGAAGCGGGCTGCGTGGAGCCTGAAACAGAGAAACCGTCTGGCTGAAGAGAGGCAGGCGGAGAGGAAGGAATCCTCAGAACGTTGCAACGGGCAAACAGAGGAAGGGGCTGATGGCGAGCGGAGGGGTGGCGAGGGTCGGGCAGGGAAGAAGTGAGGTCAGGTGGCGACCGGCCACGGTGAGTATTGGTGGGCCTGGCGGCGAGACTGGGATTAGTGGAGGTGGGTCGAGGAGTTGTTGTGGGAGGCGGGGGCGGGGGGGGGGGCCTTACCCGCCGCTGCGAAGCTCAGCAAGACGAACACAACCCGTAAACTCATCCTGCACAGACTGCGCTTCCGCCCTCTACTGCTCTCGCGAGATCAGCGCGCGGGCTCAGCGCTCATGCCCCACCCCTTCCTGCGTGCGTCTCCCGCAGCCATACCCGGTCGAGGGGCGGGGCTTGGGAAAAGGCCTGGCTGTGTGTGGTTCAGCTGTTTTCTCCGGGATGTTACTTCTTTTTTTGGTGTCGGCGCCGTGTTGTCCCCTGTGGAAGGCGTATCCACCTTTTTCTGGTTTCTTTGCTACATAGCAGCCGCTACAGACCGTTACTTCCCCTTTTCTTCTTTGCCCTCATACTTATGAGACAATACAGGCAGAGCAGGAGCTCCCTGGCCCGCGGACGATCCCACGGGAGTGACATCGCTGTGGCCCAGCGCCTCTTCGCCCCATCTTCTGCCTACATTTCTACCTTCTCCCTCTCTCGTGGTTCTTTCCCTGCCGTACACAAATGTGTGGAAATCTGGAAACGGAAACCCACCCCATCACCTCTGTAGCGGGAGCCTTTGCAACCCTGCTCCCCTCTCTCCTGACCCCACGGAAACTGCCCTCCGAGGTAGCCAAAGATCTTTTCTAAAAAGTCCATCCTTTATATGTATTTGTATGGCAGATTCACTTTGCTGTACACCTGAAACTGGCACAATATTGTAAATCAATTTCAATTACACCCAATAAAAATTTAAAGAAATGGATCTTCCTTGGTGGTACAGTGGTTAAGAATCCACCTGCCAATGCAGGGGACGCGGGTTCGGGCCCTGGGCAAGGATGATCTCACATGCCGCGGAGCAACTAAGCCCGTGCGCCACAACTACTGAGCCCGCGTTCCGCAACTACTAAAGCCTGCTCAGCTAGAGGCCATGCTCCACAATAAGAGAAGCCACGGCAGTGAGAAGCCCGTGCCCCGCAACGAAGAGTAGCCCCCACCCGCCGCAACTAGAGAAAGACCGTGCGCAGCAACGAAGACCCAACACAGCCAAAAATAAATAAATAGTAAATTAATTTATAAAAAGTAAAAAGAAAATGGCGGGGGATGAGACTGGAGCAGAGCCTCCAGCCAGATTAAGTATTAAATGATCTAGGTTGCCATTAACACAGGTTGAAATGTAATCCTGCCAAAAAGGATTACAGCTGCCAGGAGATATAACACTCTTCTGCAGTCTGAGTACAATATTTGGGTTATGTGGCATGCAGTTCTAGTCAGGTGAATTTCTGAAGAATTTTAAGGACTAGTATATGATGTAAATATAGTTTTCAGGAAAAATACTTTGTTTTGCTATTTTAAAACCTTTTAGTCCAGTGGTTAGGACTCTGTGCTTTCACTACCGTGGCTGGGGTTCGATCCCTGGTTGGGGAACTAAGATTCCACAAGCCAAGGGGCGTGGCCAAAACTAAAAATAATAAAATTAAAATAAATAAAAATAATCTTTTAAAAACCCTTTAATATGCTTCTCAATGTTTCTCTGTTGTAAGAAAATCTCTCACACACACCCTCATTACTAAGGAGAGAATAAGAATCAGAGAGAAGTGAGAAATCTTTTACAAGTTAGTTCAGAACTGTGACTCTGGCTTAGGGAAGTGAATTGGTAAATGAATGTTTCTAAAATTCTCTCCACCTCCCCTAAATAAATACTTGACTAGCATTAAAGGATTTGGCTTAGGACAAATGGTTACTAGACTTATTGTGATGTATTTTGTAATGTATGCAAATGTCAAATCACTATGTAGTATACCTGAAACTAACAATATTGTCCATGAACCATATTTCAATTTTAAAAAAAGGATATTGGCTTGGTGCACTCGTGTGCGTGTTTGTGTGCGCTTGTGTCTGTGCATGTAGGTAGGGGAATGGCAAATTATTAAGCCTGATCTTGTGTCCATATTATTAGCCAGGAGAGAAAATAAGGGTCCAAATCATGCAGAGTTTGTGGGCTATGTCCAGGGTTTTATACTTTACCTTAACATTAACGAGAATCCATTAAAGCTGTTTAAGTAGGGAAAAGATAGAGTAGGGAATTATTTATTTATTTATTTTGACTGCGTTGGGTCTTTGTTGCTGCGGGCTTTCTCTAGTTGTGGCGAGCAGGGGCTACTCTTCGTCGCGGTGTGCGGGCTTCTCATTGCAGTGGCTTCTCTTGTTGTGGAGCATGGGCTCTTGGCGCGCGGGCTTCAGTAGTTGTGGCAGGTGGGCCCTAGAGCACGTGGGTTTCAGTAGCTGTGGCTCGTGGGCTCTAGAGCACAGGCTCAGTAGTTGTGGCGCAGGGGCTTAGTTGCTTTGCGGCATGTGGGATACTCCCAGACCAGGGCTCAAACCCGTGTCCCCTGCATTGGCAGGCAGATTCTTAACCACTGTGCCACCAGGGAAGTCCCCAGAGTTGGGAATTTTTGAAGATTAGTCTGGTCGTAGGGTGAAGAATCTACTCTTGGGGTGGTGGGGAGAGGAGTGGATTTAGAAGTTAATCAGGTAGGAGGCTGTTGCAATAGTCCTAGTAGGACTAGCATAGGGACAGTGAGAATGGAGGGAAGTGGTTGGACTCAAGATAAATTTGAGAGGTAATACCAACAGACTGGATATAGGCTACAGGCCTGGCTTATGTGAGGCACAAATCTACTGTGGCACCTATTTCAGGTGTGTGGTTTTTCTCCAGGAAGTGCTGCTACCTAGAATAGGAGTAGAGAAGGCAGATTTTAGCGCTAACTCATAACTCACACCAATTTTGGTTTAAGGGAATGGTAGGGTGCAACTTGAATAAATCTTAAATTTCCTTGTACTTCTTCGTGATAAAAATACTCAACAAATTTGGAAAAGAAGGGAACTTCCTCAACCTGAAGGGGGCATGTACAGAGACCTCACAACTAACATTATAGTTAATGGTAAAAGACTAGGTGCTTTCCTCCTGAGATAAGGAACCATGTCTGCTCCCACCACTTCTACTCAACTTCTTACTGTAAGTAGCCAAGACAATTCAGCAAGAAAACAAAATAAGAAGCATCCAGATTGAAAAGGAAGAAGTAAAACTATCTCTGTTTTCAGATAACATGATTTTGTATAAAGATAATCCTGAGGATTTTCTAAAAATTTATTAGGATGAGTTCAGCAAGGATGTAAGATGTGAGATCAATATATAAAAATCAATTATATTTCTATACACTTGCAACAGACAATCTAAAAATGAAATTAAAAATTCCGTTTACAGTAGTATCAAAAATAATAAAATAAAATTTAAGAATAAATTTAACAAAAGAAATGCAAAACGTACACTCTGAAACAATAAAGTATTATTTAAAAAAAAACTAAAGAAGCCCTAAATAAATGGAAATACATCCCATATTCATGGATTGGAAGACATAATTGTTAGAATGTCTATGCTCCCCAAATTGATCTACCAACACAATCCCTATAAAAATCCCAGGTGGTATCTTTGCAGAAATCGACAAGCTGATACTAAAATTTATACGAAAATGAAAGAGACCCAGAATAGCCAATACAGGTTTGAAAAAGATGAACAAAATCAGACGACTCTCATTTCCCAATTTTAAAACTTATTACAAAATTACAGTAATTAGGACAGTGTGGTACAGGCATAAAGATATATGGATGAATGGAATAGAATTGAGGGTCAGGAAATAAACCTATATATTTATGGTCAGTTGATTTTTGACAAGGGTGCTGACTGTTCAACGGGGGAAAGATTAGTCTTTTCAACAAATGGTGCTGGGATAACTGGCTAATAAACATATGAATGGTTGTTCAGCATCATTAGTATTAGTTGGGTAAATGCAAATCAAAATCACAGTGAGACACACTCCACACCTACTAGGATGGCTGTGATAAAAAAAACAGAAAATAGGAAAATGCATCAGGGAAGTGCAAATCAAAACCACAATGAGATATCACCTCACACCTGCCATAATGGCTATCATCAAAAAACACACGAATAACAAATGTTGGTGAGGCTGTGGAGGAAAGGGAACCCTTGTACACTGTTGGTAGGAATGTAAATCTGTGCGGCCACTGTGGAAAACAGTATGGAGGCTTCTCAAAAAACTAAAAATAGGGCTTCCCTGGTGGCACAGTGGTTGAGAGTCCGCCTGCCGATGCAAGGGACACGGGTTCGTGCCCCGGTCCGGGAAGATCCCACATGCCGCAGAGCGGCTAGGCCCGTGAGCCATGGCCGTTGAGCCTGCACGTCCGAGCCTGTGCTCCGCAACGGGAGAGGCCACAACAGTGAGAGGCCCACATACCGCAAAAAAAAAAAAAAAAAAAAAAAAAAACACAAACTAAAAATAGAACTACCATATTGACCCAGCAATTCCATTCCCGGCTATATATCTGAAAAAAAACATAAACGCTAATTCAAAAAGATACATGCACCCCAATGTTCATAGCAGCATTATTTACAATTACCAAGATATGAAAGCAACCTGAATGCCCATCAACAGATGAGTGGGTAAAGAAGATGTGGTGTATATATTCGGTGGAAAACTGCTCAGACATAAAAAAACCCACAAAATTTTGTCTTTTGCAGCAACGTGGATGGACTTGGAGGGCATTATGCTAAGTGAAATAAGTCAGACAGAGAAAGACAAACACTGTATAACATCACTTACATGTGGGATCCAAAACATACAGCAAACTAGTGAATATAGCAGAAAAGGAACAGACTCACAGATATAGAGGACAAACTAGTGGTTACCAGTGGGAGAGTGGGTGGTGTATACAAACTACTGGGTGTAAGATAGGCTAAAAGATATAATGTACAACATGGGGAATATAGCCAGTATTTTGTAATAACTGTAAATAGAGTGTAACCTTTAAAAACTGTATTTAAAAAAAAGAAAATAATATGTTGGTGAGGATGTGGAGAAATTGGAGCCCTCAAACTTTGCTGATTGGAATGTAAAATGTTGCAGCTGCTATGAAAAAGAGTTTGGCAATTCCTCAAAATGTTAAACATAGAATTACCAATATGACCCAGCAATCCCACTTCTACATATAAATCCCGAAGAATTGAAAACAGGGACTCAAACGTTTTATATATATATATATATATTTTTTTTTTTTTCCTGTACGCGGGCCTCTCATTGTTGTGGCCTCTCCCGTTGCAGAGCACAGGCTCCGGACGCGCAGGCTCAGCGGCCATGGCTCACAGGCCCAGCCTCTCCGCGGCATGTGGGATCTTCCCGGACCGGGGCACGAACCCGCGTCCCCTGCATCGGCAGGCGGACTCTCAACCACTGCGCCACCAGGGAAGCCCCAAACGTTATATTTGTATGTGAAAGTTCACAGCAACATTATTCACAATAGCCAAAGTGTGGAAACAACCCATGTGTTCATCAATAGATGAATAAACAAAATGTAGTTTATACATACAATGGACTATTATTGAGCCATAAAAAGGAATGAAGTTCTGATATCAATACAAGCTACAATATGGATGAACCTTGAAAACATTATGCTAAGTGAAATAAGCCAGACATGAAGGGACAAGTATTGTATTCTACTTATATGAGGTGCCTAAAATAGGCACATTTATAAAGCTATAAAGTAGATTGCAGGTTCTTAAAGTCTGGGGGGAGGGAGGAATGGGGAGTTAATATTTAATAGGTATGGAGTTTCTGTTTGGGATGATGAAATGGTTCTGGAAGTTGTTAGTGGTTACGGTTGCACAACATTGTGAATGTACTTAATGCCACTAGATTGTCCACTTATATATATATTATATTATATATATATATAATATATATAATATATATATTTTTTATATTTACCACAATTTAAAAAGCTGTATGTCTGAGTAGGGTAAAAAAATCTGGCAAGTACTCAAAAAAAGGTAAAGGAAGACAAGGCTTAAAAAAAATGAAATCCTAGGGACTTCCCTGGTGGCGCAGTGGTTGACAGTCCGCCTGCCGATGCATGGGACACGGGTTCATGCCACGGTCCAGGAAGATACCATATGCCGCGGAGCGGCTGGGCCCGTGAGCCATGGCCACTGAGCCTGCGCGTCCGGGGCAAAAAATGAAATTCTGATACAACATGAATGCACCTTGAAAACATGCTAAGTTAAATAAGCCAGGCACAAAAGGACAAATGTTTTATGATTCCATTTATATGGAATATTGAGAATAGGCAAATTCATTGAAAGAGAAAGTAGATTAGAGGTTACTAGGAGCTGAGGGGAGGGGAATGAGGGAGTTATTGCTTAATGGTTATAGAGACTCTGGGGTGATGAAACGTTTTGGAAACAGTGGTGATGGTTGCACAACACTGTGAAGGTAATTAAAGCCACTGAATTGTACACCTAAAAATGGTTAAAGTGGTGAATTTTGTTATTTATCTATTTTACCATCATAAAAAATAAAAAAAAGGGAATGATGTGCCGATACAGGTTACAACATGGATGAATCTTGAAAATACTCTGCTGAAAGAAGTCAGTGAGAAAGGACCACATAGTGTATGATTCCATTGAAACGAAATGTCCAGAACAGACAAAGCCAGAGATAAAAAGTAGATTCATGGACGTAGAAAATGGACTTGAGGACACGGGGAGGGGGAAGGGTAAGCTGGGACGAAGTGAGAGAGTAGCACTGACACATATACACTACCAAAATAGATAGCTAGTGGGAAGCAGCTGCATAGCACAGGGAGATTAGCTGGGTGCTTTGTGACCACCTAGAGGGGTGGGATAGGGAGGGTGGGAGGGTGGAGACGCCAGAGGGAAGAGATATGGGGATATATGTATATGTATAGCTGATTCACTTTGTTATACAGCAGAAACTAACGCAACATTGTAAAGCAATTACACTCCAATAAAGATGTTAAAAAAAAAAAAGTAGCTTCATGGTTGTTTAGGGCTGGAGGTGGGGATGGGGGTGTGAGAAGGAGGAAGTGGAGGGTAAGTTCTAAAGGGTACGGGGATTCTTTTTTTTTTTTTTTTTTGCGGTACGCAGGCCTCTCACTGCAGTGGCTCTCCTGCCGCGGAGCATAGGCTTCGGACGCGCAGGCTCAGCGGGCCATGGGCGCAGCCGCTCCGCGGCATGTGGGATCTTCCCGGACCGGGGCATAAACCCGCGTCCCCTGCATCGGCAGGCGGACTCTCAACCACTGCGCCACCAGGGAAGCCCCGGGATTCTTTTTGAAGCAATGAAAATGTTCTGAAGTCCAGTGTGATGATGGGTACACAACTTTGAACACAGTCAAAACCACTGTACACTTCATGTGTTGTGCTGTTTTTTTTTTTTTTTGTCTGCGCTAGGTCTTCGTTGCTGCACGCAGGCTTTCTCTTGTTGCGGTGAGCCGGGGGCTGCTCTTTGTTGTGGTGCGCACGCTTCTCACTGCGGTGGCTTCTCTTGTTGTGGAGCACGGTCTCTAGCAGCGCGGGCTTCAGTAGTTGTGGCACGCGTGCTCAGTAGTTGTGGCGCATGGGCTTAGTTGCTCCACAACATGTGGGATCTTCCTGGACCAGGGACTGAACCCGTGTCCCCTGCCTTAGCAGGCGGATTCTTAACCACTGCACCACCAGGGGAGTCCCAAATTGTACACTTTAAATGGGTGAATTGTATGTTATGTGAATTATACCTCAATAACACCATAACAACAAAAAAAATTAATTGCAGTGCTAGATACATGCAAAGCAATCCAAGGATACCTCTCCTATCTTGGCAATTACAAGAAGACAAACGAAAATAAAAAGATTCACCCCTTTGTATCTCAGTTATCTATACTGAGTGGTCTGTGTACATTCGAGGCTGGAAACTGGGTTGAATTTTTCTAGTCGTGTCAGGCATGATTTATATCCCCTTCCAATAAGCAGCATTCCTCCTTTGCATGTCTGCAAAAATCTCACACAGGGCTTGGTGTGAAGAAGGGGGCTTGATTCAAGAAAAGGACTAAAATACTCAGAAAAGGTCTTGCAACTGCAATTTTATTTTCTTTTGTGAAAATAAACAACTGGGAGTTTAAATTGCTCCAAAAAACCCCATAAAAATGAAAAGAAATACACACAGAAGAAGCATGTGAGGTGATGGGGGAGGGAGGAGGGTCTTCAGAGCTTTGGCAGATTGCGCTAGCACGGACCTGGGTGACAGGAGCCAGACCTCGGAGCCAGGTCCTGTCTGCCACTCTGGGGCTGTGAGGGGACATCTCGACTGGTAAGGGGGTGGTACACAGGCTTCTTCACTGAGGAAGTGGCAGGCACCTTGAATCCCTTTAAATGCGGGGAAGAACCACTGCAGAAGACCTCTTCCCCCACCAAAAGCTGGAGACTGGGGCATTAGGGCCCCTGAGGGAAAAGGGATGCTGGTGGAGACAAACGAGGCCGAGGTGTCTTCTCACATGGTGACAGCCTTACACTGGGCAGAGGACGAAGGTGAAGGCAAGAACCCACGGAGCTGAGCAAAGGAGAAAAATGTGGGCCAGGTAAAAGGGAATGTCCAGGAATGGGATGTAGATGAAGAGGCTGCGGGCTAGAAATGGCAGCAATGGCCAACATGCAGGCTGGGTGGGGGAAGCTGGGATGCTGGGGGGTGATGGGAAGAGGCAGGAGGGCAGAGAGTCCAGGAGGTAGAGACAGAGGTGCCTTCTGCCCAGGTCCATCCACCGCTGCACATACAGGAAGAATAACACACTACTTTTCAGTTCTTGTTTTTTAAAGATTTTTGTTTTGTTTTGTTTTGTTTTTTAAAAAAGCCTTAAGATCAGCTACTGGTTACATCTACAAAATGTAAAGTGCTGCTGTTACCAGTCACTTTACAGAACAGTCCAGAGTGGTCAAATATTGACCAATAAAGTTTCCTTTTTTTTTTTCTTCTTCTTCTTCTGCATCATTACTACTCGATGAGTCACGTGACAGCCTGCATAGGTCAGTGGGCAGCTTAGTGGGCAGACTTGGTGACCAAGGAAAGAGGCTGGGCCTGGAGCATGGGGAGGGCCTGGTGGGCATGGAGCGTGGCTGGGAAGGAAGGGGGGGACGTCAGCAGAGCTGTGGGCACAGACCCCAGGGGAAGGGGCCGGGACAGGACGGGGGGCTGGCTGCCCATCTGGCCAGAGGAGGTGGCGGCAGCCTTCGCTGACAGGAAGGTAGCCGAGTGGAGAGCCAGCTGGGCCCGGGTCTCTGGCTTGGTGGTGAGGGAGAGGGGCTGGGCTTGCTCTGAGTGGGTGGCGGCTGGGGCAGCCGGGGAGGCCAAGGCCGTGGAGGGTGTGGCCGGCGAGTCCAGCATGCTGCCGTGGGAGGAGGCAGGACTGTCACAGGGCTTCTCAGGGGGCAGGTACTGGACACATGGCTTCTTGCTTTTGGAGGCCAGAGCACCTAGGGGAAATTAAAAAACCACACGGAAGAGTTAGCAGCTAGGAGCGCGGTGGGAGGCGGAGGTTGCCGAGGAAGCCCAGCTGTACACATCAACTCCGGAAACAAGAATGCGTACAGGGAGGGAAGTGAGAACCTGAAGTGATGGCTGTGGCTTTCAAGACACCTAGAGCACAGACAAGGGGCAATGCCCAAACGCCAAAGACTCATTCAGAACCTGCCTGGAAGGAAAGTAGCTCAGCCTATCACATCTTCATCTTGCTGCTGAAATCTCATCATTCTGGGGATGGATCTCCACTCAATTCGCTTTAAGATCTTTGGTTTATGGTGCTGTCAGAGATAGTACAGCACCTGCTAAGCAACGTGGTATACAGTGGATTTTGCATCATATACATAGTTAACTTACATGGACTCCTATGGAGATGAATACGCAAATTATACAGATATTAGAAAGGTAGGAAAGGAGATGAAAAGAAAAGCAAGGTGATAAAAAGCACTTTAGGGGACTTCCCCGGCAGTCCAGGGGTCAGGACTTGGCGCTTTCACTGCTGTGGCCCTGGGTTTGATCCCTGGGCAGGGAACTAAGATCCCACAAGCTGGGTGGTGCAGCTCCCCCCCGCAGCCCCCCCCCTAAAAAAAGCACTACAGATGGAACTAAACAAGTTCTGCACTTGTCCTGGAGTGAGCATGAGATGGGAGGCTTGACTGAAATACTGGTCACCGTGTGAGCATCTCTCTGCTGGGTGTGATTCTGCTGTAAAAAGATACAGTACATATTTGTGGCACAAAGGGGCACCCCCAATCCAAGTGAACAATTATTTCTGTTATTCGACCAAACAAACATTGGAAGAAAACCCGATTCTATTGGATTCACTGATAGGTGATATGTCCATCCCTAATGCGCTGCCTTCCTAAGGGAATTTCAAGGACCATTTCAGTGACATTCAGTTTTTACCTTATGTATTGATTTTAGAACCTAACCCTCCAATAAGACACAACTCAACTGAATTGAAAAGAGCCTTCCAAGTGACAAAGTGCTGGACCATTTAACAAGCAGAGTGACTGGAAAAATCCCTTCACTTCTTCGAGCCTCTTAACAGATCATCTCCAAAAAGGGGATAATAATAACAGCCCCCTGAGTGTACATAAGGCCTTGAAAATGGCAGCTATCACACGGCATTGTCACCGTGTCCATCAGAGTCCCGGGTACAAAGTACCGGTGGGTGTAGCTGGGACAGGGAAAAGGAAGTAAAGATGCAGGGCCCTCCTGTACACTCACCGTCTGCCTCCTGGACTTGCTGCTGGGACTGGGTCTGGGACAGCTGCTTTTCTCGCTTCCTCTTCTTTTTCTTACCCTGAAAGATACAGCCAAAGGAAGAGGTAACCAGGGACAGAATAACCGGCTTTTCTGGGGGGACTCCCAGCTATGAAGCGGGGAGACAGGATACTTCCTGCACTGGGCACCCAGATCACACTCCCCGCAGCAGCCTCACCAGGTGGCACAGTGAGCCTTCCTGGAACACTGCTTCCCTCCCCCATTGGATCCCTTCCCTCCAGCTCCGGTGTCCTGGCTTTCTCGGAAGGCCTCATTCGTTTCCTGCCCTTCAGGCTGATTTTTCCATTTCTCTTCCTAGAACAGTGTAAGGTTCCTGATCTTTTCTGAGGGGTTCCAGGTCTCACTGAAAATCTAACGCAGCTGGGAATTCCCCAGCTGTCCAGTGCTTAGGACTCTGTGCTTTCACTGCTGAGGGCGTGGGTTCAATTGGGAAACAAAAACCCAAATAAACCCCAAAAAACTTTTTTTGTGCCTTTTGGCACAAAAAAAGCAAGTAACAACATACATACAAAAACCTTCCCAGTTTCAGGGAGTCATCAGAAACGCAGGCAGCAGCTTACGCATTGGTCTCTGAGCCCCAGGTTGGGAACCCTTGGCTAGAGACACTGACCACAGAGCTAGCACACAGCTCACACTGCACCCTGAATTATGGAATTAAAGGCTGAGTCCACTTCCAATGGGACAGGCACAAATTTGATTCTGTCCCCAGGATACCAAACCATGGCCTTGTTGCCCTCCCGAGAACTAAAACGTCTTCCTTATTTCTAGAGAAATACAGACTTCTCCCTGGCCTCCCTGGAAGCTGACTCTGTTGACAGGGTCCTCTATCAATGGAGTCAGCTTCCTTTGCCCCTCTTCCTCTCGCAGAGGCTGCTCCTGGTGTCTGATGGGCACGTACGTAGTTGTCTCGGGCCGACCAGGTCGGGTAGAGCTGCGAGTGAAGCTGCCGCTCCTTCCGGGCCAGTTCATAGTACTTGGCCTGTTCTTCTCGGGACAGGTTGTGCCACTGCGGGAGAGAGGACCAGCGAGGACAGAGCGGTGAGCGTGGGGGACGCTGAGCCGCACAGCCTGGAGCACAAGGGCAGGCCTTACCTTTCTCCCCAGGATCTGGTTAATGGCTGCACTTTCCTTCAGGGTGCACTCGGCCACCACCTTGGCCCTCATCTCCTTCATATATAACATGAAGGCATTAAGAGGCTTCTTCACGTGGGGTTTCTTTTCTTCCTCTTTTTTCACTGTGACGGGTGATTTCCTGGGAAGTCATAAGGCTGTAGGTTAGCTGGTATCTGCTGTCATCCCTCTAGGAGGCTAAGGGCTGTCTGCCTCTGGGGAGGGGAGATGCTGTTGCTTGGACGATAATGTAAGTTGCCCGGGGTTGCTTTCAGAGCCTGAGCACCTAGCTCCTAGCCTCTGACAGACCTCCGGCCATATTCCAGGAAAGGACAACTTCCTGACAATGGAACAGAGGGTGGTGGTGAGAGCTGGGACGCACTGGCCGCAGGTGAGAAAGAGGAGGGGGCAGGGCACTTTAGGCAGAAACGGAGAGAGGAGGTCTCCTCGGCTACGAGGCACCGGCTTTGGCTTTCCCGCTGTCCTTATGGCACAGTGGACAAAGCACAGGCCTTGGTGCTGGGCGCAGCTCTGCCACCGGTCAGCCATGTGACCTTGAGAATGTTCTCCTTTCTGGGGTCTTACAATTTTCGAGTGTATGGGGGGCGGGGTGGGAGGGGGAGAAGGAAGCTAAAAGCTCTCTCAGGTTCTCTTTCAGCCTCAAAGTCCTGGTTGTAAAACCTTCCTTAATGTGAGAAGAGATGCACGGTGTCTCTGAGAGGATGGGAACTCCAGGGGTCAAAGGGAACAGTTCCCAAGGGAGAGGGTGTAGTTGAGGAAGCTGCCGGGCTACCAGCTGTATGTCCCCAAGAAAGCAACCAATGGTACTCGCTGCTCAGAGACTGGCCACCCCCCATCAGGCTGCCTGTTACTCACGCGATCACGGCCGGGCTCAGGCTGGGGGGCGTCGGTTCCTGCTTGACGATGGGGGAGACGATAGCGGGGTGGGGGATCCCTGAGGTGGGCAGACCAGGATGGGCCGGAGCCACCATGTGAGGGGAGAACCGACTGGAAACCAGGCTATGTACCAGATGGAAACAAAGACAACAGAGGGATTCAGGCAGAATGCTTGTCACCCACAGGGGATGTGGCGGGCCCCCAGTCTTGATGGCGGAGGCGTGTAAACACCTCTGCTGGGGCAGTGTTGGAGCAACGGAAGGCCATGCACTGACCTCGACAGAACCGGTTTGGGAAACACCCAACAAACCTCCCTTCCCCCACAAGCATGCAGGTTTCCTATATTTGGTGCTGAAAGCAGGTAGGATGAAAAACACAAAAGAAGATGCAGCGGGTCTGAGGCCAGAGTACACAGGGGGGAAAGAAGGGCTCAGGCTGTGGGTTGCACTTCTTTTGTCATTGGCGGTACCACTGTCAGGTAGATCGGCTACTGAGACAGAAATCCCCTTTCGCTGTTCCCCTCTCCTGACATCATTGCTGGAACAATTAACCTCCCAGCTTCAGAGTGATGTACTCAAAATGCTTCAGTGCCACAAAGCCCAGCCCAGCCCGTGAGGGGACGTGCAGGAGGGTTGAGTGTGAGGGCTTTGAAATGCTTCTCTTAGATGGGGCAAGAGTGGGCTGAACCTATGTTCTCCATCCCCACCTTATCAGAGAGGCGGGAGGAAAGGTGAGCACCTGCCTCCTCGCTTACTGCCAAGAGAAAGCTGTGTAACGGTCAGAAATGGCAGGGATGCTGGTAGACAACCATTCCCTGCACTGCCACTTCCTGCTCACAGCTCCAGTCCCAAGACTCACCTGGACATTGAGGCATTCATGGCGAGTGCAGGGTAGGGGTGCCGGAAGCCGCCGGGAGGAAGGGAGTACATGGGCTGACCTTGCCTATAAGGGCCAGGAGCAAGGAAATCTGGTTAGCAAATTGGCTAAAATGGGAATGTTCAGGACAGGGAAGGAGAGGCGGTTGGGAAGAAAGGATGATAAGTAAAGGCAGGAAGTAGGAAGGAAGAGTTGGGGGGACACTGCCCTGGGGAGAGCAGGGAGGTCTGAGTCCTGGGCTTTGGTGAGAGGGCTCTACGTGGGGGAAGGGGGGCGTCTGTATACAGACCACCAGGACCGGCTGGAGGTACAGAAGTTAGAACTCAGCAGAAGGAAGGAGGGAGGGTAAGAAAGGCTGTAAGTTTCCTTACTGTGGGACGAGCCAGCCGAGGGGATGGGGGATTTGCCCCACAGCTCCGGGAGACAGTGGGTAATACGGAGACAGCTCAGATGGGTGAGGGGGCCGGGGGATTCCTGCTTCCAAAGAGAGATGTGTCAGACAATTCCTTGGCCCTACATTAACACCTTAAAATAATATCAAACAGGAGGTTCCTTGCCCTATATTCCCAGGTGCCCTGGAGCTTGGAAGGCCCTTTCTTTTATTATCCCTGCCCTCTGTCACCAGTAACTTCCAGCTGCTCATACAGGAGTCGTCCAAGACACAGGCAGGAAATTTTGGACTGAGAGACCCAAGATATCCCCAGAGTCATCAGCTAGAAAAGCTGCCTCATTCATGGAAAGATAAGCTTTGGATCTCTGTTCCACATTTGTGCTCCTTATTATCTGTAACTCGTAGTAGCTGTGATGTCTCAAGAGGGGCTCCAAAAATGCTTTGACCCATGGAAACGCCATGGGAATTCTATGAAGACTCTGGCTCCCTCTGGGATGGCGTTTGGGTGAGCAAGGTAAAAACAAGAAGCCAACTCAGTCTACTGCTTTATAGCTATACTTACGTCTGGCTAGACTGTTTACTTCCATATGTTCAGTTTGGGGCCTAGGTTTTGGTTTAAGGAGGCGCAGCCTGCAGCCGGCTAGACTTCAAAGTCAATGAGAAAGGAGATTTTTTTTTTTCCCCTTCCAGGTCATTCCAATCTTAAAGTTTTAAGACATTCTAACGTAGAAGCAGCAGTGGCAGAGCAACGCCAAATGCCGTGGAGCCAGGCCCTGTGCATCATCTCATTTAATCTCCTTTCATCCTCACAATGACCCAGGGATGCAGAAGGGACACGTAAGGCACTGATGAGCGAACTGAAAAGGCTAAACTTAGTGGGCAGGGTTAGAGACCACTGAGAGTTGGAGACACGGCTTGAACCCAGGTCTGTCCGATTCCAGGGCTGAAATACTCCCCGAGAAGAAAAGCCCGCCCCCACTGGAGCTGTGGAGCTGGGCCAGCCTGAGCAGGCCCCGACTCACCTGTCTTTGGATCGATCTCTGGGGAGAGGTGCGTGGGAGGGGAGCCGGGGGAGAAGTGGTCGTTGCTGTAGGTGATGAGGGGCGTCAACGGATGCATGTGGTGCGGGTGCTGAACAACAGGAACTTTATTAGACTGAAAGACAGAGAGAAAAAGACTAGGGACAGTTGCCAAGGAGGTGGAGAGTACGGGCAGACCTCAGCGCTACTGCAGGTTCTGTTTACTGCTTTATTTGCAGTAAAGCAAATCACACACACTTTTTTGGTTTCCCGGTGCATACATCTGTTTTTTTTTTTAAAAGAAATTTTTTCTTTTTTTGGCTGTGCTGCACGGCATGTGGGATCTTAGTTCCCTGACCAGGGATGGAATCTGCACCCCCTACAGTGGAAGAGCAGAGTCTTAACCACTGGACCGGCAGGGAAGTCCCTCCCAGTGCGTATAAAAGTTATGTTTACACTGTACTGTAGTCTGTTAAGTGTGCAATGGCATTATGTCTAAAAAAATATGCACATACCCTAATTAAAAATACTCTGTCAAAAGGTGCTATCATCTGAGCCTTCAGTGAGTTGTAATCTTTTTGCAATAGTGACATCAAAGATCAGTGATCACAGGTCAGCATAACAATTATAATAATAATGAATAAATTTGAAATATTGCGAGAATTACTGAAATGTGACCCAGAGACACAAAGTGAGTAAAGGCTGTTGGAAAAATGATGCTGACAGACTTGCTGGATGCAAGATTGCTATAAACCTTCAATTCATAAAAAATGTAGTATCTGCGAAGCACAGTAAAGTACAACACAACAAGATATGCCTGTAAAACCTATTGTTATGTACTTGGTTGAATAGATACCAGGTATTTTCCATGTAACATCCCATTCAGCCCTCGAAGAGTACTTGAGAGAAAGCAGCGGTCTATACAGCAGAGAAAGAACCAACAGAATTAGAGAAGGGATTACATCCACCCTCCTACGTACCCTCTTCAAAACAGCCCACCATTACTCACTTCATGTGTACTGTGTGGTGCTAAATGCTACAGGCTGCTGAATTATGAACCGTGCTCTATGTAATCTCAGTGACTTTAGAACACACGCTTTCCTTTTCAGTTTTTTTTTTTTTCTTCTTTTTGGCTGCATCGTGCAGCATGAGGGATCTTAGTTCCCCGACCAGGGATCAAACCCATGACCCCGGTAACAGAAGCGCAGTCTTAACCACTGGACCGCCAGGGAAGTCCCTCAACATACGCTTTCCAAATGAACTTCCTAGAAAGGGTAGCTCATAGGTTCACATCTGAGACTGGTAACAGAGCAGTGAGGGAACTGTCACCATCAGACCTCATATAACCAGTTGTCATGTTCAGGGTTTACAGATACCACCAACAGCACTTAAAACAGTTCTCCCTGGAGAGTCTCAAACACTCTGCTGACCTAATTATCACATTTCATTTACAATACCGGAGAGTGTAAGGAGTACATTTTACATAACTGTTAAGAAAGCAAAAACACTGGCATGTCACCAACACATCCTGCTTCAGAAACGTTAAAAGACGGAAAAACCTGTGTGTCCTGGAATTACTAAACGGAATTAATTTTTAATTGTCTTGACATAATCTGACTTAACAATAAAGATTTTTATTATAAAAATGGCTATCGTCCTTATTATAACCTAGCAAAAAAGCTATGATTATCTTCATTTGAGGAATGAGGAAACTGAGTGGGGAAAGACTAAGTGACTTAGCCTGAGCCACAGGGCCAGTAAGTGGTAGAACTGGATTCCTATCAGCCCTTTACGGCTCTAACAAACCAGGGTGTCTTCTCTTGCACTTCCTGGCACCTCAACAGCCTAATCAAAACATCTGTCAGAGAAAGGACGGACACACATTTTTTCGGATAATAAGGTAAATGAGTTACAAGTGGAGAAGAGATTTATTAAAAAAGAGATTCGTAAACAGGATGATGATTTGGTGGCATCTCACGGGCCAGATTTCCAAACTTCTGTCTTCCCAGTTGAATGTTTCGTTTCATAGATTCCTGAGCCCTTCAGCCTTTTACTCAGTGCCCCTTGGGTGCTCATCGTGCAAGCAACTATATGCACATCTCCTAGGCGCTCGTGTGCTGACAGTAATCTTGCTCCATTTTCAGTAGGCTAAGCAGAGATGAGAGGCAGAGTCCTGGAGCAAGGCCTAGAACCCAGGGGCCCAGCTCTCAGACTCACAGAAGTGAGACCAAGAATGCAGATGGTTCATAACCAAAACCACTAGGTGGCGCTGGCACACGGCTGGACCCTGCTGGTACCTCACCTTGAACAACTTCCTATCACCACCCTTAGTGGGCTCATTTGACGTTGCACAATAAATTCTAAAATTCTTTTCTTCTTACTGTTTTCACCTGTTCCCTCACTGGCTTTTGAAGAGGTCTCCACGTACATGAACATACCACACAAATAAGAGTATAAAAAAATTATTTTAAGGTCAGATTTCTAGGATCCTGATGCAACTCAATGATGCACTGAGGTTTCCCGGAAACAGCTTTGTCTAAAGGGTGATTTTTAATATCATAAAAGGAATACAATTATTACTAAAGTGACAGTAAATGATAAAAAGAATTACACAAAATGATTACAATTTTTAAAAAACACATACATTCTATGATTCTAAAAAAAAGACCAGAGGCAGTTCCCTGGTGGTCCAGTGGTTAGGACTCAGTGCTTCACTACCATGGGCTGGGGTTCAATCCCTGGTTGGGGAACTAAGATCTCATCCCACCAGCAGTGCAGCACAGTGGAAGAAAAAACAAACAAACAAAAAGACTAGAAGCACACCAAGTAAACAGTAAGTATATTTGAGTGGTGGGACTACAGGTGGTTTTGTTCTTCTTATTTCCCTTTCTGTATTTCCCAATTTAATTATTACCTACTTAAAACTATACTTACGATGAACACAAATTTCCTAAGAAAGAAATACAAACTATATTATAAAACATTTAGAAAACACAATCATACACACACACACACACACACAAAAGCCAAAAAAACTCCAGAATCACACTAGCCTAACCCAGTCACTATTATCATTTTGGCATATCTCCATTCATTTAGACTTCTTGTACATCTGTTTTTCATTTATATCATTTATAGCTATCTTTTTTTTAATTTAAAATTTCAGCTTTATTGAGGTATAACTGACAAATAAGATTGTTATATATTTAATGTGTACTATGTGATGATTGGATATATGTACATAGAGCCATCTTAAAATACTTAATAGTATTATGAATCCTGACTGGCCATGTGCTCTTGAGTTTGGCTTCATCAGAAACTGACAAACAGGACTAAAGGTCTGGAAGGCTCGGGTTCAAGATGGTGGAGTAGAAGGACATGTGCTCACTCCCTCTTGCGAGAGCACAGGAATCACAACTAACTGATGAACAATCATCGACAGGAAGACACTGGAACTCACCAAAAAAGATAACCCACATCCAAAGACAAAGTAGAAGTCACAATGAGACGGTAGGAGGGGCACAATCACAATAAAATCAAATCCCATAAGTGCTGGGTGGGTGACTCACAAACTAGAGAACATTTATACCACAGAAGTCCACCCACTGGAGTGAAGGTTCTGAGCCCCACGTCAGGCTTCCCAACCTGGGGGTCCGGCAACGGGAGGAGGAATTCCTAGAGAATCAGACTTTGAAGGCTAGAGGGATTTGATTGCAGGACTTGGACAGGACTGGGGGAAACAGAGACTCCACTCTTGGAGGGCACACACAAAGTAGTGTGCGCATCGGGACCCGGGGAAGGAGCAGTGACCCCACAGGAGACTGAACCAGACCTACCTGCTAGTGTTGGAGGGTCTCCTGCAGAGGCGGGGGGTGGCTGTGGCTCACCGTGGGAACAAGGACACTGGCAGCAGAAGTTCTGGGAAGTACTCCTTCACATAAGCCCTCCTGGAGTCTGCCATTAGCCTCACCAAAGAGCCTGTAGGCTCCAGTGCTGGGTCGCCTCAGGTCAAACAACCAACAGGGAGGAAACTCAGCCCCACCCATCAGCAGACAAGCAGATTAAAGTTTCACTGAGCTCTGCCCACCAGAGCAACACCCAGTTTCTACCCACCACCAGTCCCTCCCATCAGGAAACATGTACAGCCCTCTTCGATAGCCTCATCCACCAGAGGGCAGACAGCAGAAGCAAGAAGAACTACAATCCTGCAGCCTGTGGAAGAAAAACCACATTCACACAAAGATAGACAAGATGAAAAGGCAGAGAGAGGGCTATGTACCAGATGAAGGAACAAGATAAAACCCCAGAGAAACAACTAAATGAAGTGGAGATAGGCAACCTTCCAGAAAAAGAATTCAGAATAATGATAGTGAAGATGATCCAGGACCTCGGAAAAAGAATGGAGGCAAAGATCGAGAAGATGCAAGAAATGCTTAACAAAGACCTTGAAGAATTAAAGAACAAAGAAACAGAGATGAACAATATAATAAATGAAGTGAAAAATACACTAGAAGGAATCAATAGCAGAAAACTGAGGCTGAAGAACGGATAAGTGACCCGGAAGACAGAATGGTGGAATTCACTGCTGTGGAACAGAATAAAGAAAAAAGAATGAAAAGAAATGAAAACAGCCTAAGAGACCTCTGGGACAACATTAAACGCAACAGCATTTGCATTATAGGGGTCCCAGAAGGAGAAGAGAGAAAGGACCTGAGAAAATATTTGAAGAGACTATAGTTGAAAACTTCCCTAACATGGGAAAGGAAATAGCCACCCAAGTCCAGGAAGTGCAGAGAATCCCATACAGGATAAACCCAAGGAGAAACACGCTGAGACACATAGTAATCAAATTGGCAAAAATTAAGGACAAAGAAAAATTATTGAAAGCAGCAAGGGAAAAATGACAAATAACATACAAGGGAACTCCCATAAGGTTAACAGCTGATTTCTCAGCAGAAACTCTACAAGCCAGAAGGGAGTGGCATGATATACTTAAAGTGATGAGAGGGAAGAATCTACAACCAAGATTACTCTACCCGGCAAGGATCTCATTCAGATTTGATGGAGAAATCAAAAGCTTTACAGACAAGCAAAAGCTAAGAGAATTCAGCACCACCAAACTAGCTCTACAACAAATGCTAAAGGAACTTCTCTAAGTGGGAAACACAAGAGAAGAAAAGGACCTACGAAAACAAACCCCAAACAATTAAGAAAATGGTAACAGGAACATACATATGGATAATTACCCTAAACGTGAATGGATTAAATGCTCCAACCAAAAGACACAGGCTGGCTGAATGGATACTAAAACAAGACCCATATATAAGCTGTCTACAAGAAACCCACTTCAGACCTAGGGACACATACAGACTGAAAGTGAGGGGATGGAAAAAGATATCCCAAGCTAATGGACATCTAAAGAAAGCTGGAGTAGCAATACTCATAGCAGATAAAATAGACTTTAAAATAATGTTACAAGAGACAAGGAAGGACACTACATAATGATCAAGGGATCAATCCAAGAAGAAGAGAGAACAATTATAAATATATATGCACCCAACATAGGAGCACCTCAATACATAAGGCAACAGCTAACAGCTCTAAAAGAGGAAATCGACAGAAACACAATAACAGTGGGGCACTTTAACACCTCACTTACACCAATGGACAGATCATCCAAAATGAAAATTAATAAGGAAACAGAAGCTTTAAATGACACAATAGACCAGATAGATTTAATTGATATTTATAGGACATTCCATCCCCAAACAGCAGATTACACTTTCTTCTCAAGTGCGCACGGAACATTCTCCAGGATAGATCACATCTTGGGTCACAAAACAAGCCTCAGTAAATTTAAGAAAACTGAAATCATATCAAGCATCTTTTATGACCACAATGCTATGAGATCAGAAATCAATTATAGGGAAAAAAATGTAAAAAACACCAACACATGGAGGCTAAACATATGTTACTAAATAACCAAGAGATCACTGAAGAAATCAAAGAGGAACTCAAAAAATACCTAGAGACAAATGACAATGAAAACACAATGATCCAAAACCTATGGGATGCAGCAAAAGCAGTTCTAAGAGGGAAGTTTATAGCAATACAAGCCTACCTCAAGAAATAAGAAAAAAAAAAAAAAAAGAAACAAGAAAAACCTCAAATAAACAATCTAACCTTACACCTAAAGGAACTAGAGAAAGAAGAAAAGACAAAACCCAAAGTTAGCAGAAGGAAAGAAATCATAAAGATCAGAGGAGAAATAAATGAAATAGAAACAAAGAAAACAATAGCAAAGATCAATAAAACTAAAAGCTGGTTCTTCAAGAAGATAAACAAGACTGATAAACCATTAGCCAGACTCATCAAGAAAAAGACGGAGAGGACTCAAATCAATAAAATTAGAAATGAAAAAAGAGAAGTTACAGACACCACAGAAATACAAAGCATCATAAGACACTATTACAAGCAACTCTATGCCAATAAAATGGACAACCTGGAAGAAATGGACCAATTCTTAGAAAGGTATAACCTTCCAAGACTGAACCAGGAAGAAATAGAAAATATGAACAGACCAATCACAAGTAATGAAATTGAAACTGTGATTAAAAATCTTCCAACAAACAAAAGTCCAGGACCAGATGGCTTCACAGGTGAATTCTATCAAACATTTAGAGAAGAGCTAACACCCTCTTTCTCAAACTCTTCTAAAAAATGCAGAGGAAGGAACACTCCCAAACTCACTCTATGAGGCCACCATCACCCTGATACCAAAACCAGACAAAGATACTATAAAAAAAGAAAATTACAGACCAATATCACTGTTGAATATAGATGCAAAAATCCTCAACAAAATACTAGCAAACAGAATCCAACAACACATTAAAAGGTTTCATACACCATGATCAAGTGGAATTTATCCCAGGGATGCAAGGATTCTTCAATATACGCAAATCAATCATGTGATACACCATATTAATAAATTGAAGAAGAAAAACCATATGATCATCTCAATAGACGCAGAAAAAGCTTTGGACAAAATTCAACACCAATTTATGATAAAAAAAAACTCTCCAGAAAGTGGGCACAGAGGGAACCTACCTCACCATAATAAAGGCCATATATGACAAACCTACAGCAAACATCATTCTCACTGGTAAAAAACTGAAAGCATTTCCTCTAAGATCACGAACAAGAAAAGGATGTCCAGTCTCACCACTATTATTCAACATAGTTTTGGAAGTCCTAGCCATGGCAATCAGAGGAGAAAAAGAAAGGAAAGGAATACAAATTGGAAAAGAAGGAGTAAAACTGTCACTGTTTGCAGATGACATGATACTACACGTACAGAATCCTGAAGATACCACCAGAAAACTACTAGAGCTAATCAATGAATTTGGTAAAGTTGCAGGATACAAAATGAATGCACAGAAATCTCCTGCATTCCTGTACACTAATGATGAAAAATCTGAAAGAGAAATGAAAGAAACACTCCCATTCACAACTGCAACAAAAAGAATAAAATACCTAGGAATAAACCTACCTAGGGAGACAAAAGACCTGTATGCAGAAAACCATGAGACACTGATGAAAAAAATTAAAGGTGATACAAACAGATGGAGAGATGTACCATGTTCTTGGATTGGAAGAATCAATATTGTGAAAATGACTATACTACCCAAAGCGATCTACAGATTCAATGCAATCCCTATGAAATTACCAATGGCATTTTTTACAGAACTAGAACAAAAAAATCTTAAAATTTTTATGGCAGCACAAAAGACCCTGAATAGCCAAAGCAGTCTTGAAGAAAAAAATGGAGCTGGAGGAATCGGACTCCCTGACTTCAGACTACACTACAAAGCTATAGTAATCAAGACAATATGGTACTGGCACAAGAACAGAAATATAGATCAATGGAACAGGATAGAAAGCCCAGAGGTAAACCCACGCACCTATGGTCAACTAATGTATGACAAAGGAGGCAAGGATACACAATGGAGAAAAGACAGTCTCTTCAATAAGTGGTGCTGGGAAAACTGGACAGCTACATGTAAAAGAATGAAATTAGAACTCTCTAACACCATACACAAAAAGAAACTCAAAATGGATTAGAGACCTAAATGTAAGACCTGACACTATAAAACTCTTAGAGGAAAACATAGGAAGAACACGCTACGACATATATCACAGCAAGATCTTTTTCGATCCACCTCCTAGAGTAATGGAAATAAAAACAAAGACAAACAAATGGGACCTAATGAAACTTAAAAGCTTTTGCAAAGCAAACTACAAACAAGACGAAAAGACAACCTTCAGAATGGGAGAAAATATTTGCAAACGAATCAATGGACAAAGGATTAATCTCCAAAATATATAAACAGCTCACACAGCTCAATATTAAAAAAACAAACAACCCAATCCAAAAATGGGCAAAAGACCCCAATAGATATTTCTGCAAAGAAGACATACAGATGGCTAAGAAGCACATGAAAAGCTGCTCAAGATCACTAATTATTAGAGAAATGCAAATCAAAACTACAGTGAGGTATCACCTCACACCAGTTAGAATGGGCATCATCAGAAAATCTACACACAACAAATGCTGGACAGGGTGTGGAGAAAAGGGAACCCTCTTTCACTGTTGGTGGGAATGTAAATTGATACAGCTAGTATGGAGAACAGTATGGAGGTTCCCTAAAAAAACTAAAAATAGAATTACCATATGATCCAGCAATCCCACTACTGGGCATATACCCAGAGAAAACCATAATTCAAAAAGACACATGCACCCCAATGTTCATTACAGCACTATTTACAAGAGCCAGGTCATGGAAGCAAGCTCTATGCCCATTGACAGACGAATGGATAAAGAAGATATGGTACATATATAAAATGGAATATTATTCAGCCATAAAAAGGAATGAAATTGGGTCATTTGTAGAGACGTGGATGGACATAGTGACGGTCATACAGAGTGATGTAAGTCAGAAATAGAAAAACAAATATCGTATATTAATGCATATATGTGGAACCTAGAAATATGGTACAGATGAACTGGTTTGCAGGGCAGAAATTGAGACACAGATGTAGAGAACAAATGTATGGACACCAACGGGGGAAAGCGGCAGGGGGTGGTGGTGGTGGTGTGATGAATTGGGAGATTGGGATTGACATGTATACACTGATGTGTATAAAATGGATAACTAATAAGAACCTGCTGTATATAAAAATAAAATAAAATTCAAAAAAAAATAAAAGAAAAAACAAGGGAAGGGGTGTTGGGAAGATAGAGGAAATAAACACAGCAAAATACTGACGGTTGTTAAGGCTAGGAGATGGGTACATGGGATTTCTTTGTACTGTCTGGTTTTGTATATGGTTGGAGAATTTTGCAATAAAATTTTTAAAAAGAAAAAAACAAAGAAACTGGCAAACAGCACCGAATGGGTGGAGAGTCAAGTACAAAGCAGAAATATGTGAGTTATATTTAAAATGCAGGTCTCCTCACTTTAACACTCCATGAGTTATTAGTATTGGTTCCCATTAGGTGGCGTCATTTTCCAGAAAATGGACTGGAAGGTGGTGGGTTCTCAGAAAGAAAAAGGAAGGTAGACTTTTCCTTGGTCAGCCTGGGAAGATGAGGCCTCTGGGACTGATTAGCAAAAATCACTCCCTTTAGGGCTGACTCAGGCAAAGCTCTCCTAGGAGGCTACCCTCCCAAGAAAAGTTCCCGCTCTTTTTGCTCCTTCGCTGTCCCCAGGGGCAGGATGTCCACAGCATAAACCCGGGCCAAGGGCAGGAACGTTGAGAACCAACACACACCTCTCAGTGGACAGCTTGCTCTGCAGTGCAAAGAGCACGCCCAACCCAGAGTACAGGTGTTCCCTGGGCAAGGTGGCCGAGTCCAGTTTTATCCAAAGAAGAGCATCTCAGAGCCACCTTGGACCTGAATCCTTCCAGCCCATCACGCAGACCCACCCCTTTCCCAGCTCAAGTGTTTCTTGTCTGTTTTGGTCTGTTTCTAGGGTTGGTCCAAGCCAAAGTTCTCCCTGAAACTCCTGGTCCTGAGGAAGCAATTCATCCTCTCTTCTACTGTTCATGACTTTCTTCCAAGTTCTAAGTAAAGCCCACGCACCACCACAGGTGGACCAGCCACCTTTCCACAAACCGTCCTTCCATGAGGCCCTGCCACTCTCCACCACCTGCTTCTCTCAGTAACTGGCTTGAGGCCTTCACAAAGCCTCTTGCCCCGAGTGTTAATTCACTACCTCCTTTTCTTCCTGATCTGAATTTCAGCAATGAGAAGGATAACGTTTTTTAGATCAGGCAAAGAGGAGCCTTAATTCTGTGGGATCACCTACAAAGCAGACACAGACCACCCAACAGGCTGCCCAGAAAAGATCCTCAGAGGTGCACCGGGTTGCTAACTGTACCTGACTTTATATGTTTAAGAAATATGCTCGGGGCTTCCCTGGTGGCACAGTGGTTGAGAATCCGCCTGCCAATGCAAGGGACACGGGTTCGAGCCCTGGTCTAGGAAGATCCCACATGCCGCGGAGCAACTGGGCCCGTGAGCCACAACTACTGAGCCTGCGCATCTGGAGCCTGTGCTCTGCAACAAGAGAGGCCGCGACAGTGAGAGGCCCGCGCACTGCGATGAAGAGTGGCCCCCGCTTGCCGCAACTAGAGAAAGCCCTTGCATAGAAACGAAGACCCAACACAGCCAAAAATAAAAAATAAATTAATTTAAAAAAATGCTCTATCCACAATCAATCGTTTGTTTAGTGATTGAGAAAACCTTCTCTTTTAGTGGGCCAGAACTGTTTTTTCAAGAGATTATGTGCTCAAATGCAGGACTTGGGGGAAAAAGGAAACTGGTTTGTTCCTAGAATACCAGTCCAGTCATAGCGGTGGATTTATAATATAAGCAGGGGCAAACAGGAACTTAATTAAAGTTGAGGGAAAAAACTCCCAATTCTCTCTGTGTGCACACACACACCACTCTCTAACAAATACTACTTTAAAGGCGAAATGTAAGCTCTTTGCCAATTCTGTCATCGTATCCTATTAAAGAAAGGAAATTTGAACATACATCTGCTATACAGAATTTGAGAGAAATGGAAATTCACCCTTTTATTTATTGGGTAGATGTTTGTGGAGACTGTCTACACAGCAGGGACCGAGTTGGGCAGTCAAAGGGCTGGAGGCCAACAAGCAGAGGCGGAAAGAACCTGGGTCTCTGACGACATGGCTGGATTGCTGATCTAATTGGCCCTGCAGAAAATACGGATCACAGGTATTTATGCTGCATCAACTATGTGCCAGGCACAGTTCTAGGTCTCGTGAACGCACTAGAGAATCTTGTCTTTTTAGACAATACCACCTATCCTTGCATTAGGTACATTCTAATTGGACAGACAGACAGACAATAAGCCAAATAAATAAATAAATAACATATTAGATAGTGATAAATGTTAAGGAGAAAAATAAAGTCAGGGACGGCAGATAAGAAGCGAGGCAGGCGTGGCTTATAAGTTACACACGCTGACCAGGGAAGGCCTCAATGAAAAAATGACTTCTGAATGAATACACGAAGGCAGTGGAGTGAGATGTGTGGGCGTGAGAGGGAAGGGTGTTTTGGCAGAAGGCACCCAGCGCATTGGCTCCGAGGTGGGCAGGACGCTCCGCGTGTTTGAGGAACCCCCAGGAAGCCAGTGGACTGGAGCGCAGAGAAGAAAATGACAGGATGAGAGTCTATATTAATGTACTAACAAATATTCTCTGAGCTCCTCACAGGCAGCAAGCAGTAAGCTGAAGGCTCTGAAAGATGTGAAGATAAACCAGGGTCTCTGTAGGGCAGCAGCAGAGAGAAAACGCTGCAAGGAATTAGAAGGTGCTTTAGGTCCTTCTTGGAAGCAGTGGTACATTTCTGAGGTCTTTGCAAATTGGACTGGGCACAAAATTCTTGGTATAAATCTTTCCTTATCAAGACTCTCCCTTTTCTACTGTTTGCTGGCATTAAAGGCAGCAAAAGAGAATCCTGAGTTTACCTTTATTTTTGTTCCTTTGACACTGGCCTTTTCCTTCCTGCATAGATGCTTGTAGGAAAAAAAAAACAAATTAAACCCTTACAGTTCAGACTGTTGCAAGGACGTGTCTAGGTAAATGTCAACTTTCATTTACTTTGTAGAATTCAGATGAGTGCTTTCAAGCTATACGCTTGAGGGTTTTTATTTATTTATTTATTTACTTGTTTTTTATTTTTTGGACATGCCGTGCAGCATGTGGGACCTTAGTTCCCCGACCAGGGATGGAACCCATGCCCCCTGCAGTGGAAGCATGGAGTCTTAACCACTGGACTGCCAGGGAAGTCCCTAGTTGTTTTTTTTTTTTTTGCGGTACGCGGGCCTCTCACTGTTGTGGCCTCTCCCGTTGCGGAGCACAGGCTCCGGACACGCAGGCTCAGCGGCCATGGCTCACGGGCCCAGCCGCTCCGCGGCATGTGGGATCTTCCCGGAACGGGGCACGAACCCGTGTCCCCTGCATCGGCAGGCAGACTCTTGACCACTGCGCCACCAGGGAAGCCCCCTAGGTTTTGTTTTTAAAGCCCAGTTTCACTTTCTTATTGCCCACTGCCGTTTTTATTGGTTGTGTGGTCTCTTCTTCAGGAACACTATTTGTAGACTGGTTTTTAGCTTCTGTCCTCTATCATCATCTTTTTCATCTGTGTCATCAGTGCACAGACTTGACTTGCCACGATGTCCATTCTGCTCTTCACTAAGAGTAATGAGCTGGGAGACACAAGGTTTCCCAAAAGCTAAATCTCAGTAGCAGAAACTAATAAAGGAATGATGGAGGTCGATAATCTTCAATGCCTGCCATGAATCATGGGTGCAAGTTTGATGAGAAACAGGGCATTTATGTAACTTCAAAGCCTCTCCCTACAGAGCACTTATTAATTACAAAGGTAAAGAATAACCTCACAGAGGAAACACATGTCAGACACCACCTTAATCAAACGATCAAAGCCAGCATCACCAACTTTGGGACAAATGGACAATAAATAAATAAGAACAAATGGACATCGGACTCCCGACGTGATGCACGGAGAGGCGCACATCAGTGCGGTGGTGTTCTTGCCAAAAAAGCACAACCTGAATCTAACCATAAGGAAACCTCAGAGAAACCCAAATGGAGGGACATTCTACAAAATAGCTGGTCTTACTTCTCCAAAGATGTCAAGGTTAGGAGAGAGAAAGGCTAAGGAACTCTGCGAGATTAAGGGAGACTAGAGGACTGGCAACGAAATGTAACCTGTGATCCTGGGTTGAACTGTGGACCAAGAAACACATACAGCTTAACAAACACTACTGGGACATTTACTGAAATTTGAATATATATTGTGGGTTAGGTAATATGAAATGTTAATTTCTTGATTTTGATAACTGTGCTGTGGTCATTGTAAGATACTGTCTTTCTTCTTAAGAAATACATCTGAAGTATTTAGGGGTAAAGGGGTATTAGGGGTAAATGTTTCCAACTTACTGGCAAATTGTTAAGAAAAACTCATATATACTGCATGTGTCTGTGTGTGTGTGTGTGTGTGTGTGTGTGTGTGAGAGAGAGAGAGAGAGAGAGAGAGAGAGAGAGAGAGGGAGAGGGAGGGAGTGGAGGGTGGGCAAGGGATGGGGCAAAAATCTCTGGATCTAGATAAAAAGTATATGGGAGTTCATTGTATTATTCTTGCAATTTTTCTGAAAGTTTGAACTTATATCCAAATAAAAAGTGAATACTGTGTAGTAGGAATCGAAATCAGCACTGGAGGCAGAAAGGAGCAGCAACGGGCTATGTGATGAGTTTTGGGGTCTTCACAGGTATATTTATAAGATGGAGAAACTATACAATTTAAAAAGGGAAACTTCGATGAATGTTTTTAATTGAGAACTGGCATGCTGAGCAAAGTCAGGCTTCTCAGCTCTCAGCTCAGCTACTTCTTCGGAGCAGTGAGACAGTCACCCTTTAGGAGGGCTTCCAGGTCCTGCCTTCCATTAGCCATTGGATGCAAAGCTCTGCGCCTTGCTTCTGAGTGTGGCCCAAAGCTTAGTGCTAAAACAGGGTGTTCACTATGGTTAAAAGAAGTATTCAGTCATCATCTAGAAAGCAAGTTACAGGTGTGCACACACACAGACAAGAGACTGAAATAAAATGCTTGTGGGTTGTGGGATTACAGGTCTTTTTCTGTGTACTTTTGCATTTTCCCAAGCGTTCTACACACACATGCATTACTTTTCTGGTTTCAAAAACGATTTAATTAGGGACTTCCCTGATGGTTCAGTAGTTAAGACTCCATGCTTCCAACACAGGGGGTGCAGGTTCGATCCTTGGTCGGGGAACTAAGATCCCACATGCCACACGGTGTGGTCAAAAGATTAAAAAAAAAAAAAAGATTTTATTAAAAATCCTGAACGAGAAGAGGAATTGGACTCAGAGGCAGAGAGGGGTTCAAAAGTGGGCATCTACCTTTCCCCAGATCACTGATTTTCCATCCATTCACAAATGCTTCCTGAGTACCTATGCTGTGCCAGGCATGACAGGTGCTAGGTAAACAAACGTGAACAAAAGAGTTGAGAGTCCTATCTTTGGGTTGGTTATACTCTGGAAGCACGTATATTTGTTTTGTGTGGTTTGGCACAGCGTTCCGGGGAGAGGGTGGAGGGGATGACACGGAGCAGGCACGTGGGCCACGGTGAGGGATCAGGGTAACAGTCTACACTCAGGGATACTTAGTTTTTAGAGCTTGTTTCAAAGACATAAAAATTCAAGTGGTAATAACACGTAATTCCATCCCCACCCTGGCCCAGTTACAGCTTATTTATACACATATCCCTGACAGGCAGCTTCGACATGACTCACTGCATCTCTCCAAGTATGCAGGCTGTTTCCTCCATTTGCCCTTCTCCCAGGGCCAAACTCATCTCAAAATATTTTGCTCATGATTCCAAAAGGAATACCATAATCCAGTGTTTTCATTTTTCTAATAAAAAAAGCCAGCTGGGCTTCCCTGGTGGCGCAGTGGTTGAGAGTCCGCCTGCCGATGCAGAGGACACGGGTTCGTGCCCCGGTCCGGGAAGATCCCACATGCCGCGGAGCGGCTGGGCCCGTGAGCCATGGCCGCTGAGCCTGCACGTCCGGAGCCTGTGCTCTGCAACGGGAGAGGCCACAACAGCGAGAGGCCCGCGTACCGCAAAAAAAAAAAAAAAAAAGCCAGCATCCAAACCTCCGACTACTTCCGGTAACCTGCTTCTCTGCTTACGCCTGCAGCCTACAGAATCCGGCATCTAATAAACTGGGATGGTCTCTGGCCCCTCCTTCCCTTTGTCTCTGATATGCGCTGAGGGCATATCAGATTCTCAATTCTGGCTGCCCCTTAGAATCTTCCAGGGAGCTTAGAAAACTAAGATACCAGCCCCACCCCAGAACAGTTAAATCATATCCTTGAGAGAGCAGATGCTGAATTCTCCAGGCTTATTACCTCCGTTACCTTTGCAATGTGTCTGTTTGATCTGGCACCTAATAATTCGAGCCTTCTTCACCTCTTAGTCTGCTAAATGAACAGTATTTTAATTGTTCTTTCCCTCTCTTCATCAAAGCAGTGCTAGTGGTGGTGGTGGTGATAGTAGCAAGCTAGCCACCACTGAGTCTTATTCTGTGCAAGTTACAATTCTAAACTCATTACAATGCGCGGCCTCATTTTCACACAACTCTGAGGTCAAGTCCTCTTCTAATTCCTGTTTTATAGATGAGGAAACCAAGGCAAAGAGAGATGAGGTAATTTCCTGCAGCTGCACAAGTAGGAAGAGGTGGAGGTGGGATTCAAGCCCACTTTATTAAACAACCTCCAACACACAGGCATCTCAGGTCTGGCTCCTACATACATGTACACACGTGTCTCTCAGAAGTTAGAATGAGAAGCCCTGACTTGAAAATGGAGAACGGCGGTCTTCTCCCAGTCTACAGAATTTCAAGTTAATGTTAAGGTTTTCTCCCATGAATGTTCTTTAAGTTTTTGAGGTCTGTTTATCTATATTAGAATGCAGAGTGTAATAATATACAACTTA
This sequence comes from Orcinus orca, assembly GCF_937001465.1. NCBI lineage: Eukaryota > Metazoa > Chordata > Mammalia > Artiodactyla > Delphinidae > Orcinus > Orcinus orca. The sequence goes on from NC_064571.1 coordinate 14,590,273, forward strand.
CTAGAAAAGTATCCATTTTGCTGTCTACCGTGTAATGTATCCACTGTTCCCGGTTTTCCACTCTCAGACAAAACATGAGCCCCTGCTCCACCGCAGTCCTGAGATCATATCCGTATAACACACATCTGCAGTGGCTGTAGGTTTGTCTGGCAGTGGGAACTATGGGTAGAGAACCTTGTTAAGAGCTTAGGGATTTCATATATTTTCATGCCACTTACAATGAGATAATAAGTGAGGATGAGTAGCTGATTTATTTAAGAAAAAGAATCCAGAAAGAAAATGGAAGCTTAGAGAGGGCAAAAAAACCCTTGATAATGTCTATTAATACAGTCTCCCGGAGCCAATGAACGAATTATAGGAAGCAGAGGGTTGAGAAAAAGTTGGGCAAATGACTAGACTAGGTATCAGATGGCAAATGGATCAGGGATGGAGGTGGAAGGTCTAGCTCTTGCGTGAAGTTGGGCGGTGAACATTAGAAGGGAAATAAGATGATGTATCACAGGAGGTGAAGGGCCATACACAGGCTTTTTATTTCATTTTTCAGAGCTGGATTGCTCTGCAACAGGGAGGATGGGAAACTCAAAGAGTCCGTGTGTTAATTTTAAAGAGAATTCACTTCCTCTCAATGTAAATGAAGATTTTAGAAGATACGAAGACAGTATGTGAAGGATACTGGCTGGGGGATGCCACAGGATGGGTGGGGTGTGAGCAAAGATTTGAAACAGAGACAGCTGTGCTGGGAGGGGACAAGCCAACTTTGTTGGGGGGTGGGGGTGGGGGTTGGGATGCCATGTCCTCCACAATGACTGACCACTAGAGGGCGCCTGTACCTCGCACTCGGCCATCCCAAGCTGTCCTGGAATCTGGAGGGCCACAGGCCCTACAGGCTACTCGGGACTTGGTGACTGGCCACAGACCTCTCAGGGCAGCCTGCACAGGACGGCTGGCCCTGTTGCTCGCTGGTTTCTCCTAGAGATTGTGAAACAGCAATCCCCACGTGTCTCCCCAGTGGATGGCTGTGATGGTCACCTCAGAACTACACATGACATTGCTCTGTGAACTACCAAGGGCTCTGCCACTGTAAGCTGGTCTCACGATTCCTGGAAATCATACGGGCTCACTGTGCCATTATGTATCTCTCTATGTGTATCTTCCTTCTCCTCAACTAGGCTCTAAGCTTTTAACGAAAAAGGGCTATGAGGATATCTTAAAACGTCCTGAAGGAGATGAAATAACTATGTCCGGATTTACTTGAAAACAACCCAGTGTGGCTGAAGGGAACCACTGAAATTTGCCCTAATAAAGTTTTAGAAGCATCATGTATTCCCAGGTCTCCCTGTCTGTAAAATGGATGAGTCACACCAGCTGGGGTTCCTTCTAACTGGACCCTCTGTGTTTCTGAGATCCACTGCACAGGGGACAACATCAGTTAGCTTGTGGGGCACGTGGGTTGCCCCAAGCTCTTAAGAAAGTCCAGGAAAAGGGGGTGCAGGGTCCGGGCTGGGAACATCTCCTGTCCTAATGATTTCAGTCTGTTGCAAGCCCAGGTGAGGAGACCCGTCAGATCCCATTTCTCTTCCTCCCGGGACACTCCAGACCTTCCTTTGGGGCTGTGTTGCCTCGGACCTTGGCAGGAAGGCCTCAGTTGCCCCTCGGGATTTTTGTTTGCCTATGTTTTAATTTAATTCTTTTCTCTAACATCCTTTATAGAAGAGCCTCTTCAAGTGTCGCCATGCAGCTCTGCAGGAGAATCGGGGGCTGCTGACCGAGCTCCAGCGGGAGAGAAAGGAGAGAATGGAGAACGCCGCTGCTCAGGTGGAGGGGCGGCAGGGGAGGACGGGGGTCACCAGCCAGGGGCAGCGCTGGCGTTTCCGATCGCACAACATCCCGGGTGGTATGAGCGCATGCCGAGGTGGCAGTGATGGGGGCGTGCACGGGCAACACCCTAACTGCTGTGCCCCTGACTCGTTCGGCTCACACACTTGGGGCAATACTTGCTAGAACTGCGGGAAGGTGGAGGCAGGGACATGGGACAAGACAGCGAGTGTCCCTTCCATGCTTTAAGGAGAAACGGACTTACCAAGTGTGCTGGGGACGGTGACCTGGTATCCTTGACCGTGGCGCTGGCGGGGACATCGAGGAGGGGCCATTTCATCTGCAGGTACTGCACAGGGGACAGAAAAGAATGCAGCTGGTGAGCGGGGGCCTCTCGTGCACCCCAAGTGAGCAGGGAGGCGCTCTGTGGTGTGGGGGTACGACCGTGGCTTATTTTACCTGCACGCTCCTTACTGTGTCAATGGCCAGAGATCAGAAGAGTGTAGAGCGTACATTTGACAACCACTACTGCCACCAGCCCCTCCGTCATTCTGGGGTAAAAACACGACAGCACAACTGACCAAAGTATTCAAAGACCCTATTGGTGAGGGTCTTTAGCGGTGGGACAAGCAAGGCGCATCAAGGGACCCAGGGCTCCCAGATGGTGATCCTGCCTGTTCATCTCCATCTCTTACAGCAGCACACACAACACTCCCCAGGAAATAAACAGCCTCTCCAGAACTATCTGGTGAATGAATGAATAAAAACCATCTGCCTGACACTTCCAGGGTCACGACTAATATCTGTGCATATTCAAGATGTGGACCTTTACTTCGTTGTAGTGTTTCTCGATCTTGAAAAGATTTTCCAGTACCCTACCCTCTCCCATGTATTACTGCAAAAAAAACCAAACCAAACAATAAATCCCCGACACGCACACACACTGTCTTTAAACGAAAAGCCTCTCCTCAACCCCAGCATGGCAGAGTGTTGGGCAAGAGTCTGGGAGAGAATGGGTGGAGAGGCAGTGACGGGCTCTGGAGTTGAGAGTTCACAGGTTCAGGTTCTCACTCTGCCGATTATGCTGCGTGACCCTGGATAAGTGTCTCAACAACTCTGAGCCTCAGTTACTTCATCCATAAAGCAAGGCGATTATCACTAACTTGACACGTTGTTAGAAGGATTAGGGACAATGTCTAGTATTGAACACAGTGCTGTGCACATGGAAGACATTTGATAAATGGAAGCTATTATTTTCATAAGCAAACCATTAGTCTTTGCCAGGAGCAAAATACACATGTTGTCCGAGTGTCAACACTGATATGGTGCTTCTGGGCAGCAGACCAGCCATGCAGCCTCTTTGCAGAATTCTTGAGGCCACTTTGAAAATTCGAGCTCTAATAGAACGTGGTGGCTCCAGGAAGAGTTTCCCAAGGAGACAGAAAGAAGTCTTTGAATCATCCCTTGTTCTGGTCATTCAATTTCAGGGGAGGGGGAGAAAATCATGATTTGGCCTTGAGCTCTGAGCACAGGTCAGGAAAGGAGGATGGGCAGTGCCCCTTTCCTCTCCATCAACCACAAAAATTGACTGAGAGGGCAGGGGCTGGGCTTTCCAAAAGGTATCCACAGGCGGGAATAATAACCCAAGGACACAACTGCCAAGGGCCAGCGAGTGGCAGAAAGAGCAGCTGGGATGGGCCAGGGATGCCTGGCCATGGGAGGTGGGAATGAATAAGGACTGCTCCACTCGGGACCCTCTGGTGCCCTGCCCCTCCCCCCAACCGAATGTCATCTCTATCCCTGTGCTTTGCTGATCCTATCTGCTTCCTTCCTTCACACCCTCACTCACCTATTTCCCTTCCCAGGAGCCTACACTTCCTAGATGAACTAACCGCGATTTAAAAGCCTTTGGCAAGTTAATAGCACTGGACAAACATCGGTCTAGTGAGTTAAACTCATTTCCTCAGTGAACAACAACATTTGTGCTACGGTGGCAGTTTTCAAAGCAGACTTACACACGTAAACCAGTTTAACCTCCGCAGCATCCCTGCTACGACAAGTCACGGTGACTGTCCTGATTTTCCGACGAGCTAATGGAGGTAAATTCAGGGTGAATGACTTGCCCACGTTATGAGGAGTTGGAGCTGAGGTCTCTTGACTTCCAATCCCACACTCTTCACCACAACACGAGTCATAAAGCTTTTCATAACACTGTCCTCTTGAACATTCCACTGCCCCCCACAGCCTTTGCTCTGATGGCCTTTTCTCTCTCCTTTTCTGTCTCGCACAGGGTTGGCCACCCAGAAGCTGGATGAATACATACACGGCCATGTTCTCCTGCAGGGACACTTGAGGTGGCTGGAGCTGACTCACCCTCGAGTGCTAACCATCACACTCACTTCTCTACAAGCAGTATCAGGTGCTAAAGAGAAGCGTTCCAAATTTACCCCTCACCACGTGAAACACAAAAGAAGTGTTCCTAAAATCCATCCACTCTACCAGCATCTGATTCCCTATTTAGAGTCATGAAGGTCCACACTGAACACTTCTTCACTCTTGGTGCTTACCGGGAATGTTTCTTCGACCACGTCAGGGTGGCCCAGAGAAATCGATCTGAATCCTGGTTTGGGCCAGTGCTGCAGTTTTGGGTCTTTAAGAATACTACCCGCTGACCTTATGGGCTGTTAGACATAGCAGGCTTGTAGGGTGCTTGCACAGAGTTTCTCAACCGTGGCGCTACTGACATTTTGGGCTAGAGAATTCTTTGTTGTGGGGCTGTCCTGTGCATCTTAAGGATGTTTACCAGCATCCCTGGCTTTACCTCCTAGAATCCCTGCCAGTAGCTCCCACTCTCCGGCCCAGTTGTGATTAGCAAAGATGTCTCCAGACTTTGCTAAATATCTCCTGGAGGGGCAAAACTGCTCCCCCAGTGAGAACCACTGCTCTAGTGGTTGAGGAGCTGGTACCCACTATACTCTAAGATGCATGAGGGTCCACATGCCTTGGTACTGGGGCGATCAATGTACAAACATACATATAAACACATACACACACGCATAATAAAGGGTTTTTAGTAGTAGCTACTATTTATGATTGTCTATCATGTGCTTGGTGGTTACGTACCCCCCAAGACGTCTGGGCTTCTGATGGGAGGAAACCACAGTAGCCTCTTCTCCCCTTAAGGTCCACTCTTTTTTTAAAAATTGAAGTATAGTTGACTTACAATGTCAGTTTCTGGTGCACAGCAAAGTGATTTAGTTATACATGTATATGTATATTCTTTTTCTTTATAGGTTATTACAAGATATTGAATATAGTTCCCTGTGCTATACAGTAGGACCTTGTTTATCTATTTTATATACAGTAGTTTGTATCTGCTAATCCCAAACTCTTAAGTTAGCCCTCTCCCTCTCCCACCCCATTTCCCCTTTGGTAACCATAAATTTGTTTCCTATGTCTGTGAGTCTGTTTCTGTTTTGTAAATAAGTTCATTTGTATCATATTTTAGATTTCCACATGTAAGTGATGTCATATATTTGTCTTTCTCTGTCTGACTCACTTCACTTAGTATGATAATCTCCAGGTCCATCCATGTTGCTGCAAATGGCATTACTTCATTCTTTTCTTTTTATGGCTGAGTAGTATTCCATTGTATATATGTACCACATCCTCTTTATCCATTCATCTGTCAATGTACCTTTAGGTTGCTTCCATGTCTTGGCTATTGTAAACAGTGCTGCTATGAACATAGGGGTGCATGTATCTTTTCAAATTAGTTTTCTCCAGATACATGCCCAGGACTGGGATTGCTAGATCATATGGTACCTCTATTTTTAGTTTTTTTTTTTTAAGGAACCTCCATACTGTTTCCCATAGTGGCTGCAACAATTTACATTTCTACCAACAGCGTAGGAGGGTTCCCTTTTCTCTACATAGGGGCCACTCTCACTCATTAATTTTAATGAAACCTGGAGGCTTGGAGGGTGGGTGAAAATTTTTAGCCCCGTCCACTGCTGAAGTCTGGCTCCTTACAGATAAGACAGGCGTGGAGAGGTGGTCCTGGGAATAGTGTGCGTCTTCCCAGGATCCTTCCTGCTCCAGTCGATGACGGGGGCTGGGGGTGTGTGCCTGTGTTCAGACAGGGCTTCATTCCGAGTTGTAGGGAAGTGGAGGGCTGTCCCTTCCCCCTTTCCACTTTTCTGCTTTTTTTAAGATTTTGAAACCAGTGGTGGGAGTAGGGGATGGGAGAAGACCTGTAAGACTTGAAGTCCCTGCAGCTTAGTCATGGAAGGCCTCTGGATTGTAATTCTGAGGAAAGGAGCATTCTAAAGGGACAGCTGAGCTTCTCAGAACCATGAGTTGGGGCAGAAAGAGGTAGCAACACCGCTTATAACCCTTCCCAACCTCCTTCCCAGAAATCTGGAGGTGGCTGTGCAGTTCTGAATTCCTAGGTCAGGCTCAGCCCAACAATCAGCTGAAATAAATCTCTCTTGGCTGTAATTCTCATGTGCGGCCAGCCCCACAGGGCTAATCACTCATTGGTGGGGAGCATGTTCCTGTGGATTAAGAGATGTGTGGCTAAGCCTAGATTCCCTGCACAGTAATGGCATGTGGGCAAATTAAAACTGCTGGCTTCTCCAAGCCCAGGCTAGGCTCCATCCAACTGGCCACAACTGGCTCCTGACCAGTCTATCATGGCCAGACTTCAGCACCTCCCTCCTGGGGGATGCGCACCGTGATGGAACGCATGGGACCCGTGTGGCATCAATGCACTGACGGCCAAGCAACAGCAGGAGCCACCACTTATGGGATAAGCGCTCTCTTCTGATTCTCAAAACACAGAAAGAAAAAACCAAACCCAAATGGTGAGGACTGTTAACCCTCAATTTACAAATGCTGCTGAACATGCTGTTGTGTGCGGTGACTCTCTGAGACAGGCCAGACAGGCAGTTTACCAATCTTACTGAATCTGGGAAACTCTTTTTGTGGGACTGGAGTTCCGTGGAATGCACTTGGGGAAGTCCTTTTTTTTTTTTTTTTTTGGCGACGCCGCGTGGCACGTGGGATCTTATTTCCCCGACCAGGGATCAAACCCATGTCCCCTGCAATGGAAGCTCGGAGTCTTAACCACTGGACCACTGGGGAAGTCCCTTCCACTTTTTTTTATAGTTCATTTACAATGTCATGTTAGTTTCAAGTGTAGAGCACAGTGATTCAGTCATACATACATATATATGGGAAGTTCTGCTATTGTGGTTCACAGTTAAGTATAGTGAGGCGGTGGTTTAGAACCTGTGTTTACCTTGTTAAGGAAGGATGATTCTGTTCCTTATTTTTTTTTTTTTTTTTTTTTTTTTTTTGCGGTACGCGGGCCTCTCCCATTGCTGAGCACAGGCTCCGGACGCGCAGGCTCAGCGGCCATGGCTCACGGGCCCAGCCGCTCCGCGGCATGTGGGATCCTCCCGGACCGGGGCACTAACCCGTGTCCCCTGCATCGGCAGGCGGACTCTCAACCACTGCGCCACCAGGGAAGCCCCTGTTCCTATTTCTAAATCGTTTTCCCTGGGACAGTTGTTGAATTCGCTCAGAATCCACCAAAATGGTGGTTTCTCTAATTTGCCTCAGACATGAGATGGATACATAAGTAATAGATTTTCTTACACTGAAGCACCCTTGTATTCCCCAGGTAAACCCTATTCAGTCACGATGGCTTGTTCGTTCTTGTATATACTGTGGAATGCTAAACATGAGTGTCTTAAGATTCATACTTCTACATTCCGAAGAGTGAACAAGTTTTCTTTTTTTGGTGCCGTCTGTATCAAGTGTTGCTATCAGTGTTATTTGGGCTTTATCATGTATACGGGCGCCGCTCGCTCGCTCTCTCTCTTTTTTTTTTTTGCGGTACGCGGGCCTCTCACTGCCGTGGCCCCTCCCGCTGCAGAGCACAGGCTCTGGACGCGCAGGCTCAGCGGCCGTGGCTCACGGGCCCAGCCGCTCTGCGGCATGTGGGATCCTCCCGGACCGGGGCACGAACCTGCGCCCCCTGCATCGGCAGGCGGACTCCCAACCACTGCGCCACCAGGGAAGCCCGCTGCTCTTTCTCTTAATGTTCTGGGTCCCTTTTGGCCTCCTGAGCTCCTCTCCAGTACCCTCCTTGGGGATATCCCTTGGCCAGGTGGGCTGTTGCCGCTCAACTTGGGCCTAGGGAAGGGTCCCTCTGCAGCGTCTCTCACTGGAGAGCCAGAGCCCTCTTCTTGCAGGGAGGTGGGGCACTGGGCCCACAGAATCCCGCTTAGCTTGGAGACTGTGCAGCAGATTAATTGCAGCTGTGCCCTGGAATTTCCCCAACATACAAATCTTCATGATGTAAAACAGCTGGGAGGAAATCCCAGCATGCCCTGTCCAGAGGCAGAACTGCCAATGAGCTCTGGAGATTAACCCTCCGCCTCCCAGAAGGTAGGAACGGCCCCTCCCCCAGCCAGGCCCCCCAGTTCCAAGCTTGCTTTGGTGGAGACGGGAGTCTCCAGGACTCTTGGGAACGCCCACGTTCTCCCCACTCACACGTTCTCACAGAAAACCCTTTAAGCAGGGCCCGGGCAAGAGAGGAAGCAAAGCCTCATGTCACAGACTCAATCGCAGTGTTCCCGGAGGGGGGTGCCCTGCAGCCGGAAGTCAGGAAGCAAGTCAGCTCCAAAAGATGCCCAGGTGAGAAGACCCCACTCCACAGAATCCCTTCTGCTTCTCCTTGGCGGGAGGGACAGGCCTGGTGCACACAGAAAGGGCCCCTTTCTCTACCTTTCCCGTCCTGTGGTTTTTGTGCTTCAGAGCAGAAGCTTACCCACTTTAGGTGACCAGCCTTTCCTGCCTCTCTGGGCCCCAGTGGTGAATGGAGATTCTGGGACCCCATGAATAGAGAAAAGGCCTTCCCAGGATTCCCTCCCAGGAGATGATATGGTGCGGCAGCCACCCAGGAGCACAGGCTAGAAACCCAACCCCACAGGCAGATGGCCGTCCACCCCACAGTGACGAGGACGTCGTGCAAAATGCTCTCCGCTTCCTTTTAAAGATGATCTTTAACATCAAGAATCGTATTATAAAGGAAAAATGTGAACAGTCTACCAGTTTTTCCTTACTTTCCATTCTGCCACAATCGGGGATGAAATTGTTCTTTGGGACAATTGCAGTGGTTTCCCAGACCCTACAAGAGTTCAGACTTCTAAAAACCAACCTACCAGATCTCTTCCCTACTGAAAATCCTTTCCTGGTTGGTTGCTGGGTCAGGGGATACTCACCAGCAATCTAGGGCCAACTTATCCTTCTGGCTCCAACCCTCACCATCCCCACACCCCCTCACACCAGCTGCACTATAGTTCTTTTCTTTTTTTTTTTAATTAATTAATTTTTGGCTGCATTGGGTCTTCGTCGCGGTGCACGGGCTTCTCATTGTGGTGGCTTCTCTCGTTGCAGAGCACAGGCTCTAGGCGCACGGGCTCCAGCAGTTGTGGCTCGTGGGCTCTAGAGCGCAGGCTCAGTAGTTGTGGCGCACGGGCTTTAGTTGCTCCGTGGCATGTGGGTTCTTCCCGGACCAGGGCTCGAACCCGTGTCCCCTGCACTGGCAGGTGGACTCTTAACCACTGTGCCACCAGGGAGGTCCCTGCACTAAAGTTCTTAATGCACTCTGACTGTGCCATATTGCTCGACTGGTTCTTGGCCTGGTGTATCCTTTACTCGTGGGAAACTCTATCCCCTCCTTGCACCAAGGTCACCTTCCCTGACAAGGCTTCTCCAGCTGCACACAACGGCCAGCCACACTCACCTCTGGGCCCCAGCTGTGCTTGGTGTTCCCATGGCACTCAGTATGCTGCTGTTGTTATCCGTTTGCAAATTCTGCCTGTCTTTTGAACCGTCAGTTCCTCAACGGTCACGTCCGCATCCTCAATTCCTTGCCCAGAAGCCAACATTCATGATGCCTCCAGACCCTGTCCCACCTTGAGCTTAAGCATGTTATCAGTCTCATAAGCCCCAGCTTCCACATCTGTAACATGGGTCATCCAGCCTCTTCCTGAATCCTTTAGAGACAATGAGACACACATAATGGAGCCCCTTTCACTCTTAAGCGATTGGTTCTCACTTCGGTTGGCTTAGTATTGCCGAGAATTTGTAAATGCAGCCTGGAGCCTATGATACCCAACCCTGCCTGTTCCTGGAGGCTTCTTAAAGTCCTCTATCTTCTATCAAAATGGACAATAAGTTGATCTAACTTTGAAAACGTACCAACATTGAGTAATGAACTCATCAGTGAGGAGACAGAACAGCTTTCCCAAGTGGGAACAACGTTTAGTTTTCAGAAGTCACTGAGGAAGATAAAATGAAAGTATTAGAAGAAATGGTTCCCGAACGATGAATTAGACACAATTCCAGGAGCAAAAGCATAAAAAATAAGGTTTACACCCTTATCCCTTATTTCCTTTTTCTAAAGATGAGTAGTTTCTGCCTTTGCTTAGTTTTATGAATGGCACTAACCCCCGAGTATAATCACCTTCTTTGTTTTGCTCAAGTGTAGAAGGCCAGGTCCCTTTTTCTTCTTCTTTTTAAGAATATTTATTTATGTATTTATTGGCTGTGCTGGGTCTTAGTTGCGGCATGTGAAATCTAGTTCCCTGACCAGGGATTGAAGCCGGGCCCCCTGCATTGGGAACACGGAGTCTTAACCACTGGACCATCACAGAAGTTGCCTGGGTTCCTTCTTGAGGCTTTGTTGATAGGTGAGTTGTTGCAAATAAATCCACAAAGCACTATAATAAGTGACTATGCAATTTAATACAACAGACACAATTTTCCTTGGAAAAGTTATTTAGAACCACAGTTCAGTAGTGTTTTAAACCAATGAAGTGACTTTTGTTTGTCTAGCACCTGTCACAGCAACTTAGTCAACAAATATTTTTGGAGCCCCTCTGTGCACTGGCAGCAGAGGGGCTCCAAGATTATTCCATGACTGAAGAGTAAACTCAAAAATAAGACTGGGCTGGGGACTTCCCTGGTGGTCCAGTGGTTAAGACTCCGTGCTTCCACTGCTGGGGGCGCGGGTTCCATCCCTGGTCCGGGAACCAAGATCCCACATGCTGCATGATACAGCCCAAAAAACAAAAAAGAAAGAAAGAAAAAGAAAGAAGAAAACAAGAGTGGGATGGCTGGGTTTCAGTTTCCCCATAAACACCCATCTCCTCCCCTTCCTCCCCAATAATTCCCCTTCTTTCCTGGATGGCCTCAAACTACTCTCTTCCCCTCCCAATTCAGAGAATCTTGCCATTTTGCCTACCAGATTTGATGAAAGGGTTGTTTTTAAAATTGGCTCCCCCGCAGAGGCCAATTTCTAAGTAGTGGAAGACACAGCACAGAGGTGACACAGCAGGGTTCCAGGCTCTTCCGAACTTCTCTGGACTAGATCATCTCACCTTTAAAATGGGGCTATTTTACTTAATCAGCCTGAAGGCCAGGACCTGGACCAGCCAGCCTCCTATGGAAGAAAAATCACTTGCAGCTGTTTGTCTAAAGCACAGTGGACGCCTGGGAGTGGCGCCTGGGTTGAGGGGCTCAACGGATACAGAACCAGGAGTCCTAGCTGATCCCCACTTCCGACCTGTGTACCTGAGGACGTTACCTGACCTTTCAGAGCCTCTGCATTCTCACCTGTAACATGAACATAAAGGGTTTTTTTGTTTTTTTTTTTTTGCGGTACGCGGGCCTCTCACTGTTGTGGCCTCTCCCGCTGCGGAGCACAGGCTCCGGACGCGCAGGCTCAGCGGCCATGGCTCACGGGCCCAGCCGCTCCGCGGCATGTGGGATCCTCCTGGACCGGGGCACGAACCCGCGTCCCCCGCATCGGCAGGCGGACTCTCAACCACTGCGCCACCAGGGAAGCCCTGAATCACGGGTTTTTTATTTAGAGGGGTGATCACTCGGAGAGGACCGAGAGCTGGGTGCGCGGCAAGCTCTCGGCAAATGCGTGTTTAGTCACTAAGACTTAGTTATTCTCGCTCAATGAGCACTACTTGCAGTTTTCCCAGGGACAGCTATTAACAGGGTTTGGCTCTTCACTCATCTGGGTGCTTCGTGGGGAGAGGCCCTGTGTGGGTAAACGTTTAACAGCTGGCTCCCTAAACAAAAACAAAACGATAGGCCCTGCTTTGCAGCATGTGCTGGGATTCATGGTGTAAGTATTCCCACCGTGGCTGACTGCAAGCTCCCGCAGTGAGCCGCCGATGGCAGTGTTGGGAAGAGATGCTTATAACTGGCTGGGGCAACACCAATGACTGTAGGCGGGAGCTGAGGGGATCTCAGATCTGCCCCGACTTGCTGGGACTGCTGGCTGTGTTCACAGATGGCTGGAGGCTGACACGTGTGGTCTTGAGGGAGAGCTGGACACTTGGCCTAGCATGTCTTCCTGGCCGCTGTGTGCTCCTTTCAGAAGGAGCAGGGGACCTCTGCCCCCAGAGCTCTGGGTACAGCTGCTCTGTGGTAAAGGGACTTCTGGGGCAGAGACCTGGGCTTTCCAGCAAAGTCAAAGTTAAACAAACTGCTTTTGGATCCTTCATTTTCCAAGCCTAGAGCTACAGGCCTCCTGAGTCCTATGTAGCCTCTTGCAGTGGCTTTGAACTTGGGTCTGCTGGGCCCAGGTAGTTTCTGTGCTCACTGCCCGACAATGGACACACCAGAGAGAAGCTTCTTCACGGGAACTGGCCTTGGATGCCGGGCCCTCCTTCCCTGGGTGGACCCCTGCCTGACCAGTCCTCCTCTGTCCTCTGGCTCCAGCCTTGTCGTGGCCACGTCTGGCGTATACGGACGGTACACCCCTGCTATCATGTACGATCACCTGTCCTGGCCCCACTGTGGCCTCTGCCCTTGCACCACGTGTGCACCTAGAGCTGACCCCACACCAGTACATAGGGGGCTGCCTCATTCTGCTAACGGCCTCACAGTAACTGCAGCAGGGAGGTACCATAATCTACTAACGAGTCCCATAACTGTAGACGTACAGGTGCTTCCCAGACTTTTGCCACCATGAATATCCTCACACTTTGCTCATGTCTGAGTATAATTGTAGGACCCATCTCCAGTTGTGAGGGGACTGCTAGGTCAAAGGTATGTACATTTAGCTTTTTGAGAAGGATTACCGAAGACCTCCCAGTCTAAACTGTTCGCTACCAGCAACACACGAGAGAGCCCATCTCCCCGAGCCCTTGCCCACACTGTGTTATTCAACTTAACGATCTTTACCAGATGGGCAGGTGAAAAACCATAGCTCACTGTAGTTTCAATTCACATTTCTCTTGTTGTAAGTGAGGCTGGGAATTGTCACAAGTATAGGTACTGGGTTGAAGGACAGAAAAAAGATGTGTAGCCAAAAGGGCTTACAGTCTATGGGGGCGGCAGGGAAAGGGTGAGAGTGAGTGAGAGGGGTCGCTGGGGTTCCTCATAATTACAGAGGACTGTGCAGCCTCTACTGCATTTGACCTTCACTCGGGCAGATGTGATAGGAGCCGAGGGCACGGTCTCTGGGGCACGCTAGCGAGCGGAGGGAGAGGGGAGCCCAGGAAATCACTGCTGCTTCCACTTCCCACCACCGTCCCACCCGTCTCTGTGACTGCAAGGCCCTTGATGACTCGAGAAAGAAAATAAAGGCAACTGGCCTTTTACCTGCCAAATCCTATAGGCATCTCTGGGGAAACACATTTCCTGCCCGGAAGCCCTCTCCTGCCTTGGCTCCTGTGGTTCCAGGTTCTGTGTGGCCTCTGGTTGGTCTCCATTTATTGACCTGCATAAATGTCTCGGACCAACTCTTCAGTGAGAAAAGCCAGTTACGGCGGAACCCGGGAGGGCAGTCGCCAAGATGTTCTCACTGGGTTTTAGCATTTGGGGCAATTCTCTTACTTTCTTCTTTGCCCTTTTCTTATTCATTTGAAATTTTTACAATAACTGTATAGCATACTACCGCAACAGTAAGCAAAGCTATTAAAATAACAGCAACCCTAGGTTAATTGTTTTCATCCCCCCAACCTGTGCCTTCAGTTTTCCCAAGAAGAAACCTCAAAATCTACCACCTTAATGTCTTCAGCTGCCTCCCCTACCTCCTGTTGGCCACCAAGTTCCACGGACCCTGGGCATCTTTCTAGATTCTAGGGATTCAGGTCCTCCCTCTTCACAGCTGGGCCGCTGCAGCACCTGCAGCTGGTCTCCTGGCTCCTGTTCAGTGTCCGCTCCACGCTATCCCGGAGGCACTTGCGGGGAGCAACCCAGTTCGAAGGGGGCGGGGGTGGGCTGCAGGTCATCAGGCCTCAGATTGACGAAATGTCTGTTGTCCATATCAAAGAACGGCGTGGTGAATGGAGATGAAGGGGTCCCAGTCTTCTTCCACAGTGTCACCACCGCTTCTGTCTCTCTCCCCATCTCTTCCCATCCACCCTTTACTGGCTCCCAGAAACATCTTTCTAAAACACAAGACTACCCTATTTAAAGCTATCAGGTGGCTTCCCATTCTTACAGAACTGCCTACTTAGACTTATAAAACTGACCAAGAGGCAGGGAAAGCTCTGTACAGAACACCCCATAAACGTTTAACGGGTACCTCCTCTATCGGGTGGTGATTTATATGCACGATATGCCGCAGGGGAGGTTTTTTAAAAGCCATATAAACAACTGGAATGTAAGTCAGCAGATGACAGGTTCAGAGAAGAGAGGGATTGAAATGGGCGGGATTCTCGTGGAAAGACCGGAAGACTTCACAGAGGAGGTGGCATCTGAGCTGGGTGGGTCACACAGGGAGAATACACTTCTGTAGTCATTTAGTTTCTTTAAAAAAAAAAATTAATTAATTATGGCTACGCTGGGTCTTAGTTACAGCAGGCAGACTTCTTAGTTGCGGCATGCGGACTCTTAGTTGTGGCATGTGGGATCTAGTTTCCCGACCAGGGATCGAACCCGGGCCCCCTGCATTGGGAATGCAGAGTCTTACCCACTGGACCACCAGGGAAGTCCCTGTAGTCACTGACTTTTGAAAGCACTTTAATTACCTCATTTGATCTTACTGACCCCTAAATATGGATAAAGCAGGTATTATCATCCTCATTTTAAAGATGGGGAAACTGAGCCTGCTGGAAGCTCTTGGATTTACACAAGGTCATGAACTAGTTGATGGTCCAGCTGGCACGGGAATATGGGGCGTTGGACTTTTATGGTATGACTGAGAGGGTACGAGGGCATGCTCTCTGTCTTCTAGAAGCTTCAATTTCATCCTGGAATCTTGGGATCGCAAATACCGGGCATGGGTGCTGCCACACTCCCCTGGTGGACCCATGGCAGACACTGCTAATAGGTCAGGCGCTTCTCCCAATTAATGTTGGGTTAAGACCTCAGAATTCTCAACCCAGTACACCAGGCAGCCACTAACAGTTGGCTAAGATTGATCTGTGAGGTGTAGGCTGTTCATTCTGATTTAAGCCTGAAGCAGATACAGATACTCCGGCTGGTGAAAAGGAGGTGAGACCAGGCCTCAGGAACATTTCCCTCCCGCTGGCACGTGAGGAGCTATGTTCCTAGACAGAGGGGAAGGAGCCATAGAGAATGTGACTGGATAGCAAAACCTGTAATGACTGCAAAGCCCATTGACCAAAAGCAGGCCTGGGAATTCTGAAGTTTATGCATTTCCCCTGTGGGAGGAGAAGCTGGAAGGCATCCCAGGTATTGAGGAGAAAGGAAGCAGGATCTGTGGATAATCAATGGGCAACAGGAAGCACTTATCTGGGGCCAGTAAAGTACACAACACAAAAGAACAGCCGGGCGGCCTGGAGCTGCCTCCCAGTGCATGGAGCTCCAAGGGCCTCACTCCAGAAGCCCTCTCCGTGGCTCCCACAGGCCCAGCAGTGGCCAAAGTCAACAACTCCTGGGCACCAGGAAATGGGAAATGTCTGAGGAGGTCCCTCAATAGGTGGGCAGCTCTGGGAGAGATCTGGGACCCCACCGGCGAGACAGGATGCTGAGAATAAGGCCACACTAGCCATCTCTACACAGGGCTGTCACTCCTGATAACGGAGCCCAAAGTCCAGGTTCCTGCATCCGATGCTGCTGTGTATGCAGATTTGTGTGCACGAGTGGGTTAGTCACGCAGAGGGACCAGAAAAGGTGCTACATTCACATGGAAGCGAGGCTGCAGGAAATTAGGATAGGATAGTGGAAGGGCTAAGAAAGTAATGTTTATGGTGGGTATATTGTATGTTGACACTTTACATGCGTTATCACACCAAGCTCATGCCTCCTCCTCACTTCATTTAAAAAATTTATTTATTTAATGTTTAAATTTCTTTTTTCTTTTTGGCCACTCCATGTGGCATGCAGGATCTTACTTCCCTGACCAGGGATCGAACCTGTGCCCCCAGCAGTGGAAGCATGGAGTTTTAACCACTGGACCGCCAGAGAAGTCCCCTCCTCACTTCATGAAAGGGTATTGCACCTCATTCCCAATTCCCATCTCAATTCTATTAAATAACATCTATTTTTAGTATTAAAATGAATACTTTAGTAGGCATTAGCCTATATATATATATGTGTGTGTGTGTGTACATATATACATGGAAAACTACTTTCTTGGACACTGTTGCTTTCAATAAAGTTTAAAAAGTAGAAATAAAGTGAGTCAATTCAAAGAAAACTGTTAAGTAGATGCCATAGGTGCTATGCGGCAAAGATTATGTACATAAGGGACATTTGAGGAACACTGCTGTGGAAGCACGTGTTTAGTATGGTCAACCAGAGGCTACAGCAAATCACAGGCGGCATCCCTAGGAACTGGGAGAGGTCTGCAGACATAACCCCAAAGTCAGCATGTCCCAAGACACACCGCTATTCCCAAATGCTTCTCACCCAGACACACCATCCTCTTGTGCACTCCCGGGTCAGAACCTCAGAAATCTTTCCCTCCACCCTCTCCCTCACTGCTGGCTACGTCCTGTCCATGGGCTGCCCCAGTATTTTTTTCATCTCTACCACCCCTGACCTTGCAATGGCTTCCTAGTTCCTCCTGCAAGTCATGCACACATCCTGCTGCCCCACTGACTTCCCTGCTCAGAGCCAGGCTCGCGGATCCCCCCCTCATCTCCCCTGGAGCTTCTTGGGCTCAGGAACCACTTACTCGTGCCTCAGGTTGCCACAGCCCTTGGCACGGCACATCATCTGAGAGCTGCTTGACGACTACGGCAGGGTGTTTCAGAGTCAACAGAATCAGAGACACAAGTGCTTCTACCCTCTAGGTGTTGCTTCCCAGCCAGTTCTAGGTGGAAATGCATCTAAAGGTCAAAGGCAATCAGTGGCTATGCTCCTGCGGTTGTTACCAGAGACCCTACCCTTGCTGGCCTAGGGCAAGAGCAGTGATAACCACAGCCTTCTGGGCAGGCAGTGGATAAAGCCAGTGGGACCATCTACTGGTAGTGGGTGGTCTACCAGCCGATAAAGACTCCATTTACTTAATACAATAAGACTGATCAAATAAAAAAATTCACTGATATATCTGCTTCCAACTATTTTAACATTTCACCATATAGTTTATATATTGATCACAAAAAATAACCTGGTATCTCTTCTGTAGGGCTGGTGGTGGGGGGGATGGTGACACCAGGCTTGTGATGCTCAGCACTACTGTGGAACACAGCATTTCTGGAATTCATATTCTGTCTGGTATTACCATTTAGGTAAGCAGGTAAAAAAAGGCGCAGGCGCAGAAGCCAAGGATAGCAAACCGTCTGCATAGAAGAGTAAACAGATGTCTTTAAAGATAACATTTACTGGGACTTCCCTGGTGGTGCAGTGGTTAAAAATCCGCCTGCCGATGCAGGGGACACGGGTTCGAGCCCTGGCCCGGGAAGATCCCATATGCCGCGGAGCAGCTAAGCCCGTGCGCCACAACTACTGAGCCTGCACTCTAGAGCCCACGAGCCACAACTACTGAGCCCACGTGCCTAGAGCCCATGCTCTGCAACAAGAGAAGCCACTGCAATAAGCCCACGCACTGCAATGAAGAGTAGCCCATGCTCGCCGCAACTAGAGAAAGCCCGCTCGCAGCAACGAAGACCCAAGGCAGCCAAAAATAAATAAATTTAATAATAAAAAAATAACACTGACTGATCAGTTACCTTGTACCAAGCACTGTACCAAACTATTGTATTTCCATGTGTTATTTCATTTAATCCTCATAGCCTTATAAATGTTTTTTTTTTTTTTTTTTTTGGCTGCGCCATGTGGCATGCGGGATCTTAGTTCCCCGACCAGGGATCGAACCCATGCCCCATGCAATGGAAGCACGGAGTCTTAACTGCTAGACTGCCAGGGAAGTCCCGTAGCCTTATAAATTGATGCTATTATTGTCCCCATTTAACAGAGGAATAGAACAGAGAGGTTAAGTAACTTGCCCAAGCCCTGTTCATCCCAGAGGCCACACTCTTAACCCTTTCATTATACTAGTGTTGGAAGAGAAATAAACCACACCACTCCTCCAGTCCATCCTGGCATTTCTCAGATAAGGGCACTCAGGCCACTGGCAGAGCTGGGATTAGAACAACCTAGGCATCCTGGCGCCCAGTTGCAGAAGAGCTAGTATGATCAGGTTATTTTTTTCAACCAACATATAACTTACAGGGGAAAATATAAAAATAATTGGAAGGGGATGAAATATTACTCTAAGCAAAGCAATATTATGAATGCCAATCAGCAGAAGTCATATAACACACAACAAAGGAATGATTGTATTATTCAAGATTTTGTTTTGGAGAATCCAGAAGACTTTTTGAGTGTGGCCATAGCTCCACACTGCCCCCTGGTGGTTCCCATGCACACATTGGGAGCAGGCCAGGCCAAGGACTAGCCTGAACAAAGACTTTGGATCAGGATAGATGCCATGTGTACTGAAAACCACATCAGGGAAAGGCCTCAAAATCCCAGAGGCAGTCAAGATCCTTTGGTCTAGGTACTTACCCAAACAGTTAAGGGAAATCTCTGGGCTCCACTTCCATTTGTATGCAGAATTTGAGGTAAAGAAGTTATGAACTCAGTAATGAGTTAAATACTTTCAGTCTGTCATATTGGCTAAGACTTTCCCCCTCTTTAGTTACCATGGGCACTTTTTCATACCCTGTTGGTGGGAAAGTAAATTAGTAAAGCTTTCTTGTGCAATTTGCAGGTATGTATCAAGTCTTCCAAAGGCTTACCACCCCTAGGAATGTATCCTAAGGAAATAATTAAGGATGTGAGCAAAATATAGCTCAACAATGCTCACTGAAGAGCTGTTTATATAATAGCTGAAAGATATTCAGTACCTTATGCTACAAATATGATATCCTAACTTATGAAGTAGGTGAATATTTATAGATGTGGAAAAGTGTGTATACTGTTAAAATGAAAAAGCAGGGTACCAAACATGTATAGCATCCCACTTTTGAAAAAGTCTTCATATATGTTTTGAAGAGAGGTCTGGAAGGGTACACATCAGGAGGTGAGCTGAACTTATCTCTGGATGACAAGATTATGGGTGTTTTAATTTTCTTCTTTTGGCTACACATATATTGCTTTTAAAGTATAAAAACAAATATAGGCACTGGGAATCGCTTTTTTTTTTTTTTTGCGGTACGCGGGCCTCTCACTGTTGTGGCATCTCCTGTTGGCGGAGCACAGGCTCCGGACGCGCAGGCTCAGCGGCCATGGCTCACGGGCCCAGCCGCTCCGTGGCATGAGGGATCTTCCCGGACCGGGGCACGAACCCGTGTCCCCTGCATCGGCAGGCGGACTCTCAGCCACTGCGCCACCAGGGAAGCCCGGGAATTGCTTTTTAATTAGAAGTTTTAAAGACAGATAAAACTGATCGGGGGGGGGGGGGGAATCAGTAAAGTCTATATTCAAATCTCTAGTCTCTCATTTCTGAATTTCTAAGGGCTATTTTTCCTCGAGTGGTGTCCTGCCCCTGACAACTCCCCCCCACCGTCACCACTAGGGCCTGAAAAGGGGTGATATCAGCCCCTCGAGAATCTCTACTTGTCTCTGGGCAAGATGCGCTGGGCCAGCAGTGACCACCAGCTGCACTCAGCCCCACTCCACAGGCAGTGCCCTTTGACACGCTTCCTCCAGCTGTTTTCCTTTCCCAACTGAACACTGATGGGTGCCCCAAAGGGGGCAAGTTTGGGTACCATTTTGACCAGAGGGGAAGGGCTGTGGAGATAACCCAGCCTACAGGAGCTCAGACCTCCCTGGGACCTGCCTGGAGGAGCTTGAAAACACTGATTCCTGTCTCCCCTCCCTATCATGTTCTAGGGTAGGACTAGAGTATCCTTATTTCTTTTTTAAAGCTCCCCGGGTGATGCTAAAGTACACTCAAGAGCTTTCTTCAGCTGCTAAGAACCCCTTCCCCCAAGAACTTTCCGCAGTTTCTACCCACTGGGCTTCTCGTTCAAAGATGACCTCCGTGGATCTGATCCTGTCCCTTTGACACTCTCCTTATCCCCCGGAGCAAGCATTCACCCACTTACCCTTTAAACATTTTTAAGTGTTTCTTATTGTATGCCAGGTCCCATGTCCCGCCCCTGCCTAAATGCTTACTCAGAACACTATCTTTATTACAGAGAAACCATTATATGGATAAAGTTCAAAGTGGAAGCGTCTGGGAAATATGGAGAATCCACAACCTGAAAGCATCCTTTGCAGAGTCTCACAAATTAACCATCAGGAGGTGAGACAGGAAATGCCTGCACCGTGATTCCTGCTGATGTCACTCGGCAAATTCACCATCACAGCCAGTATCCCTTTAACATTCCTACTGGCGTCAACACAAGACAGGTCTTATTTCTGGGTTGGGAGAGGGGCCGCAGCGCATTCCCCGACCTCTCCAACCAAATCCAGGGCTTGGTCTTTATGGAATTTCAGGCATCTGGGCTAGGCTAGTTAGGTTGGGGAAGGGGGATACATTTCAGAGCACGGAAGTCCTAAAAATATTTCTTGAATCTCATGTCATTTCCCAAGTGACCCAGGAGCACACCTACTCTACGCATAGCCTGGGCATGAGGCTGCTTACGGAACTGAACTTTCACAGGCAGCTGTTTGGGGAGTGGGGCTGGGAGGTGATCAGGCCTTGTTCAGGGCCCGCATCCGATGACCCCAAGATTCCACATTTCTGCCACTTCCTTCCTGAGGCCCTGGTTCCCATCCACTGACTCTGAAAGGCGATCCTTGAAATGAGTGACGATTCCATCTCCATGTCCCGGGATCCGTGATGCACACAGAGCCAGACTGGCTAAGTGTGGCTCATCTGAACGCTTTTGGTAAGTCGCTGGCCAAATTCTCTATTTGATCCACCTTTATTTTCTATGTTACGTTCGTAGATGTCCACACTACTTATTAATTCCTTGAGGCCAAGGATACTCAAATACAATGCTGCATTAAACTCAAAGTCATGGTTTGAATGGGTCATTAATTTCTTCCTTCTCAATTTCCATTTTTCTCCCCAAAGAAGGAAAATCAGAGCAGTTGGCCAGCATCCCACGACTGGGTGGGGCCCCTGTGCTGCTGCCATCTCTCCCTTATTTTATAGTCTTTGGGGGAATTCCCTGGCGGTCCAGTGGTTAGGACTCGGTGCTTTCACTGCCATGGGCCCAGGTTCAATCCCTGGTTGGGGAACTAAGATCCCACAAGCCGTGGGACATGGCCAAAAACGAAAAAATCGTATATATATAATAGTCTTTTCATAAAACCCCCAAAACACCCAACGTTGTCCCTTCCACTCCCAATGCCTCATCCCACTGCCATCTGGCTTCCATGTCACTGACACTGTTCCTGGAAGGTTACTGCTGACCCTCTAACTACAAATTCAATGTCACCTTCCAGCTCTCCTCCCTAAGAAGGCCCTCAGCTTCTGGGACCCCCCTTTCGGCTGGTTCTCCACTTGCCCTTAGTGTCGGGTCTACCCCTCGAAGGCTGTGTTCTCAATCCTCCTCCCTGCGTAAGCCCGTCCACCTGCAGGCTGGTCAGGACCCAGTGGTGGGCACGACCTGTGGCTGCCCCAACCTCACTTCTCATTCCCAGCAGCCTCCTCTGCATCTTGACACAGGCAGCTTGATCCCACACAGACTCGGCGAAACTCAGCCCTGATGCAGTTTCCTAACGTCCTGCACACCAGAGCTCTTTTTAAAGCAAAGGGGAACATTTTAACAATTACACCAGGTGTGACGGTTAGTTTAGAGGTCAACTTGACCGGACCACGGAGTGCCCAGATATTCGGTCAGCATTATTCTGTGCGTTTCTGTGAGGGTGTTTTGGGGATGAGATGATTACATTTGCATCGGTAGATTGAGTGAAGCAGATCACCCTCTGTAAGGTAGGTGGGCCTCCGTCCAACCAGTCAAAGGCTTGAGTAGCACAAACAGGCTGACCTTCTCCTGAACGAGAGAATGTTTCCTGTCTGATGACCTTTGAACTGGGACATCAGGTTTTTTTCTGCCTTTGGATTCAGACAGAAACATCAGCTCTTCCTGGGCCTTGAGCCTGTCAGCCTTCAGATGGAAACTACATCATTGGCACTCATGGTTCTCAGGTCTTTGGTCTCAGACTGAAATTAAACCATCGACTCTCCTGGGTCTCCAGTCTGTTGATTCTCCCTGCAGTTCTTGGGACTTGCCAGCCTCTATACTTGTGTACACACACACACACACACACACACACACACACTCACACTCTCTTGGTTCTGTTTCTCTGGAGAACCCTAACACATCAGACAACAGATATGAACCCGGACGCAAGGTCACTGACTACTTTACAAACCTGGGGACAGTCTTTGCTCCTTCCCTCAGGCTTACATCTGACGGAGGACCAAGTCCTGTCCTTCTAACTCTGGACGGTCTCTCAAATCATTCCTTTTGCTCTGTTCTCCTCACTGCCCTGGACCTCTGCAAAGACTGCCAACTGACCTCCTGCCTGTGGCCCTTCCTCGGGCCAGCCCATCCGTCATGCTACTGATTGCCTCACCGCCTTGCCGAGAGCTCTGGTGGCTCTGTGTTGCTTGCAGAATAAAACCTGCCTGCTCCATGGGCATCAAGACCCTAGCCCACCCTTCCCACTGCCAGACACCTGCCCCCAACCTCCAGCAACAACGTCCACCCATGCTCTAGCCACCCCGCCTTACTCTGTTCTCCGAGTGCTTCACTGTCATGGCCCCGTGCTTTGGGCAAAAACCTGCCATGCTTTGCCAGGGGCTGGACCAAGGCGCTCCTGAGGGACCTCAGCCCCCCCCCAGTTGCATCCAGAGGATGTGTAGCCATCACAAGGTACATGAGACAGAGCAACTGAGACCCTTGTTCCAGGGCAGACAGGCTTGCTAGTGGCCTCCTGTTATTTCTGGAATTCCAAGTTTGGGGTGAGGACAGGGTATATTTGAAGCCACAGCAGTAACGAATACCCAGCATTATTCTCCAGTTCCCCACCCTCAGGAGTAATACTCCCTCGGTCCCTGAGTCATAATCCCAAGGGAACCTGCTAGAAGGCAGTATGAGGCATCAAGCTCCAGGGACCACAACCCTTACCCTTGCTCTCGAATTGCTTCTGGGGTTCCCAAGAGACCCTAAGGTTGCCGGGTACCCCCATGTGTATAATGGCTCGTTCTTCTGCAGTTTATTCTCATTCTCTTTGGGCAGTACTCTCTCCGGGAGTCTTCAAACCTGGATCTCTAACAAGTCCTTGATGAGACTGCCTGAACGACCCACACCTGTACTGCGCACACCTGTACCGCGCACACCTGTACTGCACACACCTGTACCGCGCACACCTGTACCGCGCACTTGAGGCACAGTTTCTTCTGAGTCACATCCCTGAGGCCTGCAGACCACTTTCTCCCTTCCTTCACTTGGATTGTCAGAGGCTCCAGGGCACCCACAGATTTCCTCCCGAGAGGAGGCCCCGGGCTCACAGCATATTCTTTGTAGCTATGACAACACCTACTTGTACTTGCCCTGATCGCTTAGGTTGGCTTTTGGTCACAGCTAATGCATACCTTCCTGTCCTTACAAACTCTGTCAAGACACGTGGGTGCTGGTGGAATCAGAGACGGCACCCACTTCACAACGTCCTCTCCACGCGGTCAGGGAGGTGTCTGTGGGCCCGAGCTCACGTGCTTCATAATCCCAAACCCACTGAAAATGTCCTTCCCTTTAATGCTGCATAGACAGTGGCCACGGGAGTGGGAATCCAGAGGTGTGGCCTGCATCTCAGTAGAAACCAAACGCCTTCATGTACAGGCTTGTGGGCCTTCGGGTATTCTAGTTAACTTTTATGGTGGGATTAAATAATTCTCCTAATATTATTAAAAGTAAATGTTACAGCTTTGGAATACACCCACACACACAAATACACACACACCAGCAATAATCCCTTAAGTAGTCAAGAACTATAACAATGCTCTTGAGTACACGGTCCACTACACAGTACTGTAAACCACGAAGATACTAATTAGAAATGGCAGAAAGGTTATGGGCAAGAAGGAACTCAGAAGACGTATATAGGGCTTGTCACGAGAAGATACGATGATCGAGGGTGAGCAAATGCTTAGTAATTGTAATGAAAGCCCCAAATCCCAACAGAACTACTTCTACATCCTACAGTTGAGGACGGCTACTTTGGGGTTTCACCACGTAGACGTACCTCTAACTATGGTACAGGTCACAGCGTGATATTCAACACATCTTTGTCAAGTGACCAGTGAAACATCTTTCAACAGGTGTTGACAAGTGGCCAGGCCCGTCACATACGACGTTTCTTTAAATGATGAATCAGAAACATGGATTATCTCTTCTTCAGTTTAAATTCTGGCCTCCCTACCTGTAAAACAAGGGTGGTAACACCGCCTACTGCACACGGCTGTACTGAGGATTAAATGAGGGAATGCACGTCAAGTGCTAGTGCCTTGTAAGCACTCAGTAGCCATTAGCCACCAGCATCGTTTCTTCTTGTTGATGTCACTGTAACACTGTGGACAGAGCAGTGTTTGCCTTAGTAAATAAGGGTGAGTTTGCAAGGCTTGTCCCCAGGGATGTCTTTTTTTTTTTTTTTTTTTGGCTGCACGGCATGTGGGATCTGAGTTCCCCGACCTGGGGTCGAATCCAGGTCCTCGGTGGTGAGAGAGCAGAGTCCTAACCACCGGACCGCCAGGGGATTCCTGGGGATGTCTTAGTTTCAGGTGCTTCAGTCCAGGAAATGGAGAAGCCAGCTAATCCTGTAGTTTGGGGCAGGCCCCGGGAGGTCTGCTGGGGGTGCCCCATCCCTCTCTGAAGCCCCTCCCTCACACGTGCACGATGTCTGGTGACCTGGCCTGTGCCCAGGAACACCCAGCCAACCCGCCCTCCCTTCTTTTCCCGGCATTTCACAGCTCTCCACCAGCATTTATTGTCCATTGTTCAGAAAAAAAAAATGAATCAAGCCATGACTTGAGGCTTGAATTCAACTTAAAAAATTGTGTGGTTCTAAAGGTCTCCATCCAAGTTTTTCCCAAAAGACTGTTCTCCGAGGGAAGAAAGACAACGAAATGGCTATATCTCAAAAATGTTCAGGCTCCATTATCCCACGGCTCTCCTTACCCCTTGAGACACGATTTTCAATAGTAAACTGGGCTGAAGTTTGAGGGCAAGGCCTGGAGAAGCTGCTTAATTCCTACCACCAACGACAAACTCAGATTCGTTCACAATTCTCCCTCAGGCGGGCCCTCTGCTTTATAGAGCCAAACCACTGACAGAATAAATGAATGCAAACAATCTGCCTTACAGCAGCGAACGCTAAGATTTTCTACAGATACAAATTCCCAAGCAAACCCACCCCAAAGATAATAAAAACGAGGGTTGGGTTGACTGGGCTTCTTAAAGGTTGGTTGCCTGATTTTCTTTAGGGCCTGAATATGTTTACATGGGGTGGGAGAACCTGACTGACACAGCAGTTTGAGAAAATCAACACAGGTCCCCGGAACGCTAATTAGTCTGCAGCGAGCTCACCTCTCATGCCACAAATACTTGCTGCGCACCTACCGGGCTCAAGCGCTCTGTGCGGTGATGTGGGGACAGAAAGACTGGGGCTTGGGATGGCCTCGGCCCAATAGGGAAGACAGGCCTCGTGCCCTGAGTGATAGATGTGAGGGGGTAGTGCAGGCAAAGAGGTGGGATTTGACCTAGACGTTGAAGAATGGAGAGTCTGGGTTGCCACTTGGACAATACGTGGGGGGGCGGGGGGCTCTATTCCAGAACTAGTGTATTAATAAATATGCAAAGGTTCTGAATGGAAAGG
The DNA here is from genome assembly GCF_937001465.1 of Orcinus orca. NCBI lineage: Eukaryota > Metazoa > Chordata > Mammalia > Artiodactyla > Delphinidae > Orcinus > Orcinus orca. Next base: position 14,616,436 of record NC_064571.1, read on the forward strand.
ATCTGGGACAACATTTTCTTAAAGACAACTATGGAGGGGGCCTCAGAGGCTGTGACTAGGGAAAAGGGGGCACCCAGGCAGACCCACCCCTAAGACCTGCAGGGCCCACGACAAGAGGGTAGAGGAAAGCCCATGTGCTGACATATTTAAAACTTAAAACTCAAGCTAACAAACTGTTAAATATATCCTATCCTCCTGCCTTGACAAATATGCCTTCCTAACTGTGACGAAAAGGCTATAGGTTCAAATTTAGAATTCCTAGACTTCTGAGTCCTGGACCAGAAGGTGGTGGTGGAAGAGCCTGACCCAGGGCCCCTCCTTTCTCTTCTACCCCCAGTTCCATCCTGTACCATAAGGTTTCAGGACCACACAGGGGAACACCCAGACACCTCAGCCCCAGGCAAGCAAGCAGTCCCCTGGCCCCCCCAGTGTAGGGGTGTGCACACCCTACTCAGGGCACACCCAGGAGGAGGGACCTAAGGAAGAGACTGGAGCAGGCCCTGGACTCAGAACACCCCCTAGCTCCTGGGCCCACGGGTGCTCTACACTGTGGGGAAGACAAGGGACGCTAGCGGCAGAGCGGGCCCCCTAAAGTGGGGGGCCCAAGGCAGGGGCCCCTCCTGCTCAGCCTAAGGGGGACACTGAACATAGGGAAGAAGTTGATTTGCAAGACGCGGAGGCACAGTGTCCTGTGGTTTTGGTTACGATGATGTTAGAGGCTAACCTTTATCCCAGATAATGAATACAACAACATTGGTTTTCACCTAATCCTCTCACAAGCCTACGGGTTCAGTATTGTTTTTATTCCCTTTTCACATATGAGGAGGCCGAGATTAGAGAGATTGTAATTTCACCAAGGCCACACAGCTAGGGGTGGAGAAGCCAAGATTCGAATGTGAGACTGAGTCTCGTGGCCTAAAAATACAGAGGAAAACCGTTTCCCGATCCTGAATCATGGAATCAGAGACAGAAGGAACCATGAAATTCATCACGGGGGAATCCTCCCAGTGTGGATCTGCTGGTGGGCAGCGCAGAAGAAGAATCTAGGGTTCTGCCTGGTGGACCATCATCCCCTCTGTGCACTGGGCACAGGCTCCCCAGGGGTGGGGGAAGCCACCTGGGGCCAGCAGGTGGCCAGGGCTGCCCGGTACGCATGTCCTGTCCAGAGCCATCTCCGTGGCCCTCTGCGAGCTGGGAAGGTGACTTAGTCCAAGCAGGCCCCTGGGAGTTCTTCCTAAAATTGCTGCTTTGATGTGTTCTCCAAATCCTGAGAGCAAAGTGGCGGGCTGCGGTGGGGAAGCCCCAGAATCTGGCTGCTCTGCAAACTTCATTCTGTCTGCAAATGTCGGTGTGGGAGCTCAGACATCCACAGTACTCCGGGCGCTTGGATGCCCACGCGCTGGGCCCAGAACCCTTGTCCCCCGCTTCCCTGCAGCTGTGCCAGCCAGGCAAAGCCTTGCAGGTTGGGAAGGAGGATTTCTTTCTTTCTTTCTTTTTTCAAAAATAAAAGCTTTTTAAACGGAGGTATACATTTTATATAGGGAAGTGCCTGAAACCTGTGTAGCTCGATGTATTTTTAATATGTACAATATTATGTAAGCATCACCCAGACCAAGATAGAGAATGTTTTAAAAGTTGATTGTAGGGACTTCCCTGGTGATCCAGTGGTTAAGACTTTGCCGTCCAATGCAGGGGGTGCGGGTTTGATCCCTGGTTGGGGAGCTAAGATCCCACATGCCTCGCGGCCAAAAAACCAAAACATAAAAAACAGAAGCAAGGGCTTCCCTGGTGGCGCAGTGGTTAAGAATCCGCCTGCCAATGCAGGGGACACGGGTTCAAGCCCTGGTCTGGGAAGATCCCACATGCCGCGGAGCAACTAAGCCCGTGCGCCACGACTACTGAGCCTGCGCTCTAGAACCCACAAGCCACAGCCACTGAGCCCACGTGCCACAACTACTGAAGCCCACGCGCCTAGAGCCCATGCTCCGCAACAAGACAAGCCACTGCAATGAGCAGCCCACCACCGCAACGAGGAGTAGCCCCCCCTCACCGCAACTAGAGAAAGCCCGCATGCAGCAACGAAGACCCAACGCAGCCATAAATAAATAAATGTTTAAAAAAAACAAACAAACCGGAAGCAATATTGTAACAAACTCAAGAAAGACTTTAAAAATGGTCCACATCAAAAAAGAGAAAAAAATCTGGAAAATAAATAAATAAATAAAGATGAGGAAATTGGGGGTGGGGGAGGTTAGGTGATTTGCCCAAGTCCACAATTAAAAAAAAAAATTGATTGTAAATTGCAGAAGTGAGCACACGAACACATTCTCCTTGTAAGCTGACCCCCCTCTGGCCACCGCCTCACAGCATTCCCCTCCACACACAAGGCCCCACTGTTATAATTCAGTGTGTCCGGAAGCAGGGGCTTCCCTCTCAGCATTCCCAGGCCTTCAGGCAGCAAAGCAGCCTGGCCAAACAGGTTTGGGGTCTTTCTCCTACAACATTCTCTTCTGCCCACCCCACCCCCCATGCAATTCCTGCAACAGAGAGCCTGTGATTCCCCCACTGAGGAGAGCACAGCTGCCTCCCCGAGCTCCTTCCTGCGGTGTCGGGGGGCGGCGAGGGCTGCAGGGACCTCTCCCCATCCTCCTGTCTTAAAGCAGTCTAACCAGGACCCCTCTGAAGCTTGGCTGCTGCAAACAAAGAGCGGCCCCCGGGGGCCTGGGCTGCTGGGCCTACACAAGGTAGAGGGGACTGGGGGGGGCGCCAGCCCCTGAGAGGTGGAGGCATGTCTAAGCCAGAAACTGCCCGAACTGGTTACATTCCAGCCAGATTAGCACAAGGCCCAGGCCTGCTCCCGAGGCTACCCCTCCCTCCTCTCTGGGACCGTGAATAGGAGGTTTAACTATTTCCCTTCCACTTGGTGTCCAGCTTCACACACACTGACAACGCTCCCTGCTGTTTGCACATTAACCTTCCATTTGCCAGGCAGCTTCTCAGGGGCTGTGGATTAACACCCTCCAACCCAGACAATGGCCTCCGGGGAGGGATGCAAGGGGCTCAGACAAGGGCTCAGACAAAGGCTCCAGGGGCCCCAGGCCCAGTCAATCACTGCACAGTAACCACTTGCCCACATGGGGTGGGGCTCCTGAGGGCTGGCTGTGCTCCCATAACAAGGTCCTAACGGGGAGCTACCCCCACTCAGTCCGATCTGAATGTGCTGGCCTTGTGATGACTGAGTTCAGGCCTGTAAGGAACCCCCAGCTCCCAGGAGAGTCCTGCAGGAACCAGGGACCAAAGCGCTGGGATGGGGAGCCCACCAAGTTTAGCTTTTCTCCTCTCTCCTGGCAAAATTGGATTCTCAGGGGATACAGCAGCAGGAAGCTGGAGACTCTGACCCCTGACCCAAGGCTCTCAGGGAAGGTTGCCTGTTCTCTCACTAAGCCCCGACAGAGGCAACCAGCAGACATTACGCCACGTCGATGCCATCTTCTTACTCTCGTGTGCAGGTACGCACACCTGCGTGAACTTGGAAAAGAGGCAGGAGGGGAGGGGAGGGAGAGGGGAGAGAAGCAGAGTATTAGGTGTAGAAATGGTTCTTAAATGTTCCAGGCTAGTGGCTTCTCAGCTCCGGCTGCAAGATAAAGGCCTGTCCTTAGTATTCAAAAATTCTACTCCAGGCGATTCTAATGCAACCCTGCCCTGAAGCAGTGCCTCTGTTCACAGGAATTAGCCTGGGATCTCATTAAATGCAGATTCTGGGGCAACAGGTCTGGGGTGGGGCCTGAGATGCTCCATTTCTAACGAGCTGCTGAGGGATGCTTGTCTGAGGACCACGCTTTGTGTCCGAGGCACTAAGACTGCCACCACACCCAGAGCAGTTGTCCCAGCTGTGCACAGCGCTGCTGGAGTCCTTCCCTACATGGAGATGACCCCACGACAATCTAAAGTCTCTCTTCTCTTGACCTGGAAGTTCCTGGCCCTCTTGAGAAAAACCATTGGGTTTCCGCTCCTGTTTTCCTCACATGCCCGTGGCTCCTGGTCTAGGCCAACGAGACCATTTTTCTGACCTTCATCCCGTTCATAGTACTAATACCAGACAGGGGGTGGGTGAGGGCAGCGTGCAGATTGGTGAGACTTTTGGGGGTTGGGGTGCGAATACAGCCCCAACGGAAACAGAAACCCTGGGGCAGTGCACATACGAGAAATTTAAGGACAGTTAAAAAGCAACAGCCACGGGCTTCCCTGGTGGCGCAGTGGTTGAGAGTCCGCCTGCCGATGCAGGGGACACGGGTTCATGTCCCAGTCCGGGAGGATCCCACATGCTGCAGAGCGGCTGGGGCCGTGAGCCATGGCCGCTGAGCCTGTGCGTCCAGAGCCTGTGCTCCGCAACGGGAGAGGCCACAACAGTGAGAGGCCCGCGTAACGCAAAAAAAAAAAAAAAAAAAAAAAAGCAACAGCCAGGGTTTACACAGGCAAAACTCATTAGGGTGGGTCAGGGTGCCAGAGTTTACCTTTACTGGGCAAACCCTTTCTTTACAGATAGTACAAATTAATTGCAAACAAGACTGCAACGGGGGATATTTAAAAGGCTGTGAAACAACTTTCGAGCTCCCCAGATGCAGGCGGGGGCTCCACTGACTTGCAACAGACGCATGCAGACCTTCGCTCCATGAGCCCTTTGCCAGCCTGACCCAAGTTCCCGGCGAAGTTCACATGCAATAAACCTGTGCTCCGTTAGAAAGGTTTTTTAATTCAGAAGCCTGCCTAATCCACACCGACATCCACCCTGAGACCGAATCAACCATGTTTCCAGGCAGTGCTGCCCGGGCCCCTGGGTACTGCTAGGGGAATCACTTCATGGTCATTGCTGCTTACGGTTTGCAGTGGTAACAAGTCTACAAATGATTATCACAAACGAGGTGATGTAAGAGCAACCTCAAATAAAGCGCTCATCTGGCCACCCGGTGCTCCGCAGGGCTTTCTGCCCTTCCACCTGGCTCCAGGCGATGAGGCTGTTCTAAAGACCCCAGGGATCCTGCTGCCATTCCCTGCCCCCCTGCAAGGTCACAGACCATCGCAGGGTCTGGCTGCGCTAGGATTACATCCTGACTGCACCCCTTATGAATTGTACTACCTTGGTCTAAAGTTACCCTTTCTGAGCCTCAGTTCCCACTTGTTAAAAAGGTATTAGTATAATTCAGTTCATAAGGTTGTGTTGAGGTGTAACGGAGTTCAAGTTTAGCAAGCATAGGGTCTGGCTCCTATAATGATAATAAGAAATGGGATTTTTTTTTAAGGTGGGCAGGTTGGTCTTGCACCTCTCCTTCTCTGAGGCTCCAAAGCATATCATTCTCTTGAGACACTGACCTTTCTCTGCCTTGAGGTCAGTTCAGCTACTAGTCTTGTTGTCCTGATAGATGGGCAGATAGGAAGTCCAAGGTCACGGTCTTACTCATCTTTAAACCTCCCGCGATGCTCAACCCAATGCTTGCAGTCAGTAGGAGGCTGGTGGTTATTTGTTGCACTGATTTTCCAGCATGAACCAGCCAACACAGGACAAAGCACGGACCCCATGACCAGGTGGGTCCAGTGGCAGCACAAACCAGACCTCCCTCCCACCGTAAGCAGCTGCTGTTTCTGTCCTTAGGAACAACGGTGAAATAGGAATTGCACTTCTGCCCTGGTGCCAAATTCTTCATGAAAATGACCAACACTGTTTTTAAAAAATCAGATAGTAACTATGTCAGCCACACAATGAGTGGATCCTAAACCTCTGTAGTTTCAGAGGCCCCTGATTCTTTTTCAGAAGCATGAATCCCTAGGGACTTCCCTGGCAGTCCAGTGGTTAAGACTCCCCACTTCCACTGCAGGGGGCACGGGTTCAATCCCTGGTCGGGGAACTAAGATCCCACATGCTGCATGGCAGGGCCAAAAAAAAAAAAAAAAAAAAAAGCACGGATCCCTAAAGTTTATATTCAATGTAACAAAGGCTCAGAATGCATCGTTCAACAGTCTCCTTGCTCTCCCTATATTACACCTTGTTTTGTCATAAGGTCAGGGGCCACCTTCTCCCAGGTTGTGACACACTTTGGTTGGACAGGACCATCTCTTTTGGGGTGGTGTTGGTCTAATTTTAGGCTTTCTGAGAAACTGCTGTGCTCTTTTCCCCAGGCTTAATTTCCTGGAGTAGGCAACGAAGATGCAGTTTTTCGGTTTCCTGAGGTTTTTAAAATCAGTAAGTACTGTCGTTTGTTTGAGCTGTCATCTATTGAGCTCGAGAAGTTTCAGCTTGCCCTTTTGGGCCCCAAGAGGGACAGGACTAGCTCCGAGGAAAGCCCGCCCGTGGAGCTGGATACTAGCGGCGGAGTAGGGGTGGGGTAGGGCTCCCCAGGCAGGGCTGGGTAGGCAGAGGCCCAGGGTCCTGGGGGGGAGCTTGCGGTGCAGGCTGCTTCAGAACCACGGCTTATTCAGATGACACTGTTTGTGTGCAGACACTTCTGGAGCTCTTCCTCAGAAACGGGCTGGAGCAGACAGTTGCTTCATTACACACATACTCTCATGGTTTGCTCGGCCATTCCCTCCCTGGAGCCAGGTACTCCCCAGACCCACAGGGAAGAGCAGTGCTGGGCAGGGACCTCTTTTAGAGGAGTCATGCCAAGGGGTCCCACTGAGGCTTGGAGCAGGTATAAGAGCAAGAAGACAGAGTGCACACCCATTTTGTGCAGCCTGCCTGGAGAGCTGTCTGCATGTTATGACAAGGATGTAACTGCCTGTAACCAGGTCTGTGAATTCTCTAGAAGTCCTGCAACTGTGCAGGGCGCAGTCCCTATGGCGGCCAATTCAGGCCCACGGCTATGGCTTCAAGAGAAGAGAGCAAGTGTTTCTCAGCTTAGAACCACTGGAAACCAGAGGTGCAGGTGAAACCTGTTGGGGGGAGGGCTGGAGGGGAGACCAACCCAGGGCTCCCCGTTTCCTTGGGTGATCAGTCACTCTTTTAGTCCTTTCTGTCACACTACCTCCTTCCCACCCTCTTGTCACTCCCGTCTCCCCACCACACACACACCCCCCCCAGAGACACAGCATGTCCAGCAGGGAAGCATCTAGAATGTCTCTTTTTTTTTTTTCTTTGCAGTACGCGGGCCTCTCACTGTTGTGGCCTCTCCCGTTATGGAGCACAGGCTCCGGACGCGCAGGCTCAGCGGCCATGGCTCACGGGCCCAGCCGCTCTGCGGCATGTGGGATCTTCCCGGACCGGGGCACGAACCCACGTCCCCTGCATCGGCAGACGGACTCTCAACCACTGCGCCACCAGGGAAGCCCCTAGAATGTCTCTTAACTGCAATCTGAACTAGAATGGGAAACTGTCCGCGAGTTTCAGGGGCAAGCAGACATAGATGTCAGTCACAGGGACCAATCAAGAAGCAGAGACTTGCCAGAGTGATCCTAGAGAAGAAGAGGGGGCATCTAACATGAAGCTGTTGTCCAGTCCTCTCCCCCAGTGCCTCTTATGTCCCTTACCAGGTGCTGAGAGAAGTAAAGGGCATCAGGCGGAGGCCAGAGACTTGGGTTTGGTCAACTCTGCCCCATTAGCAGTGTGACCTCAGGCAGGTCCCACCCCTCGCTGGGCACAGCTTCTAGAAAAAGCCTTTATTGAAACAAACAAGTATTAAGCACCCACTGTTTACACTATATGCTGTGCACAATAAAAGGCCGGGGCTTTTTATTTCTTCCCCCTAAGCCTTCTCTTTGTGTGTGATGAGAATGAAAGCTGGTCATCACTCTAGACAATAATCCTATCCAGATATGGGTCATTAAGCGGGGCCATGACCTACCCACTTGTGACACTAACCTCTTCTTGGTTATTCCAACACATTATTCAGACAGCATGAGAAATTGCTTAATTTTTCTTTCTACTCCTAAATTGTTCAATTAGACCCAAGCCCCAAAACAAACAAACCATACAAACCTCCTAAATACAAAGTAGGACCTTGGTACTAACATCTGTTTCACTCCCGACACAGGGGCTGGTGGAGCTCTCTCCCCCGATGGTGGCCTCAGGCTATGCTCTCCACATTTGGCCCCTAACTCTTAGCTGCTATTTAGAAACCTGCTAATTACTCCTTTACCACCTTTTTTGCTGCGCAGACTGAACATTAAGCGTCCTCCAGGGCCTCTGTTTTCTGCTTTCCCTTTTCTAAGTGGCTCTGAAAGGTCTGTCAAAGGTTATTTATCTGTCCCCCAGATGTGCTGAATTCCCTGCAAGCAGGGCTTCCTTCAGAGAGGACAGCACAACCTGGGGGCTTTGAACATACACAAAACACAAAGTAGTGTAATATGAAGTTTGCAAATGCTTATTAAAAATCTCACTTTTTTTTTTTTGGCCGAGCCACGCAGCATGCGAGATCTTAGTTCCCCGATCATGGATTGAACCCGTGCCCCCTGCAGTGGAAGTGCAGAGTCTTAACCACTGGACTGCCAGGGAAGTCCCCCTAAAAATCCCACTTTTGAACTAGGCTATGTTTAAGATCCTCTCATTGAGTGTTTTTTAAAAAGGCCAAACTGGGACTTCCCTGGTGGTCCACTGGGTAAGACTCCGCGCTCCCGATGCAGGGGGCCCGGGTTCGATCCCTGGTCGGGGAGCTAGATCCCGCATGAATGCCGCAACTAAGAGTCTGCATGCCACAACTAAAGATCCCGCGTGCTGCACTAAGACCCAGCGCAGACAAAAATAAAAACAAACAAATAAATAAAAAGGCCAAATTACCAACTCCTATGTGTGGTAGGGGGAGAGGCCAGGGATGGCCGCAGCCTTATGGTTTCTGTCTATCACAGACGCCTCCCAGCGGTGCAGGAGAGCCAGCTGGCCCTGGACTATCAGCGTCTCTTCCAAACCCAGTGTTCACTGTCGCCACATTGGTAGCTTGAAATCGGTCATGGTGGGAGTTTTTACACCATGGAAAATGACAAACACTACAAATCAGGGCACCCTCCACCCCCAGAGCCAGTTGTTAAACATCTACCAGGATATCACGCTTGTAACTCATCCCTCCCATCATTCATTTAAAAGAAACATTTATTGAGCATACAATCTACTCCATTAGACACTGGAACCCAAAGATGAGTTGAATAAGCTCGTACTATAGAAAAAAAGCAATGCAAACACCACGCAAAAACCACAATAATAACAGTTAAGTTACTGTGTCCAGCACTGCCCTAAGTCTCTGCATATGCAAACTCACTTAATCCTTAAGACAACAGTGTGGATCCAGAACCATTATCTTATCTTTTCCTTTTCACAGATTTGGAAACTGAGCCTCTTCCTCACCCCTGGAGCCCAGGGGTTTTCTACTGTCCCGTGAAAAGGCCTGAGTGGCACCCAGGTGCAAAAAACTCAGAGAAAGGCTCCACCAGAGCTCAGACTCAAAAGCGAATGATTTTATGGAGGCCTTGTGCCAGGAAGGGTTCCTGGAAGTGACAAAGATTATGTAAGTTCTGAGGAAGGCTCCAGAGACCCCAGGAAAGGCACTGGAGTGACAGTTCAGGCCAGCCTGAGAAGACGGGGTGTTTGCAATACAACAGGCCCCTTGTCACAAAGCCCCCTGGTCACAAAGCCCCCTGCTCCTGGCTCACTTTGTCAAGCCAGGGAAACCCCTTCCAATTCTGGAGGAGAAAAAAGGAAGAGGCACAGTATGCAATTAGGAGAGAACAAACACGTCCTTGGATTCTCACAGCTGAACAACCGGGGGGAAAACCCAAGCCTTAAAGCATGCAGAACCTGGGGGTCGCCAGAGCAAACACCCCGAAGGTCTCTGCTCACCCCTGTAAGGGTAACTGCAAGAAACAGGGCCCGTATCAGCACCGGACAGCAAGGGGCCATAGTTCCCAAGCAGTCATGGTGGTGGCGGCAGCTGGTTTTCCTGCTGGGTTCCCGGTTGGAAATTCTGGAGGGAAATGCTTTCTGCCTTTAAAGCATCCAAAGAAAGAAACTGCAATTAGCGAATAACAAAAATCACATTTCTTAATGCTACTTCGTAAGAGAGCTATAAGAAAATAGCTATATCCTGCAAACAATCAGACAGTAGGCTGGGCCTTTCCTTAGGATACTAAGGAGAGACAGAAAACCAAATCCACTCCCGCCTTTCCCTCCTTCCTCCTGCCTTGCGGTTTTTTTTTTTTTTTTTTTTTTGCCTAGGGAATGAGTCAAGTCAGTCAACAACTATTTATGGAGCAGCCGCAGGATTGCAGAGTTTGGGAGGAGATGTGGGCTGCTGGAAGAAGCCCAGGAGAGCTCTCGCTTGAGACAGTAAAAGGAAATGTCAATCCTCAGGCCAGGTCTAAACAGAGCAGTAAAGAACGGACTGCCACCCTGGGTGGGTTTATTCTGGACCAATCGTTCCCTTCTGGCTGAGCGGCCTCTGGGATTGTAAAGCCAAATGGGTGGATCCGCCATGATCATGCACATTTTTGGAAAAATACAAGCACGATGCTCACCATCTCAATGGTTCTGGGGTGGGGACTGGCGGCTGGCTGAGATGCTCTTCTTTCTCCCAACTCCCAAAGGGCCCCACAGCAATCAACATTAAACAAATGTTGTCAGATGTTCCTGATTTTCTCCTCTGCAAATGTAAATGTGTATGCGCTAGAGGGGAGAGGCTAGGAAAATCTAGGGCCGATAGAAATGGCCTTCTGGGGGCCTGGCCCCCTCGAGTTTGGAAACTGGGTCGCGTTTACTTGGCTCTAGAGCCTCGCTCCTCCAAGTGTGCTCCTCAGACCAGCATCATCACCACCATCTGTGTTATGTTGGAAATGCAGAGTCTCAGGCACCACCTCAGACCTGTGGGAGCAGAAGCTGCATGAAATCAACAAGCTCCTCAGGTGATTCCCACGCATGGGCAAGGCTGAAAAGGCAACCACCAGATAACCATGCAGCTGTTATTAAACGCCGCGGATCCCCCAAAGTCACATTGGGGGAACACCTGTCCTCCATACTGCAGGGGGCCAGTCAGCAGGCTCCCTAGATGTTCTGTTCACAAAAAGCAAGTATCAGGAAAGCCTGAAGATCTGTAACAATATTATGACTACTGATTTAAAAATAGGTCACCTGGAAGGTTCCAGGTCAATTACACATTTCTTTAATCAAGATTGGAAGATACCTTCTTGGAGCCGAACAGAACCGAACGCAGCCCACAAGGCGCCCTCACACTTCTGCATTACACTCAACTAACAGTGCATGCTGGCCTAGAGTCTCTTCTTTTTGGAAATATCCAAGTATGTTTGAATAACCTGTATGGTTACAATTAGGGTCAGTGCATCTGGGGAAGTCACCGCAAACCCCCGCACATAAATATGGTGATTTTAATAACAAATAACACATTTGGAGACTGGAATATAAGTATGCAGGCAGAGGGAGCCACTGAAGATTGTTAATTTGCATGTTCACAAAGGAATAGAATCCAGCTGCAACATTAACACTTCATTCTACAGAGCCATAGCATTCACGAAGAGCCTCACCATCTGAAGCCCATTTCCAGCCCCTCACGATTTTGCCTAAAACTCAACTTTAGCTGCCTGAGAAGGAGACTGGATGTTATTTGATTTTATGCGAATCCTGAAACAGTGCCCCCAAAAATCCATTTGTTTAAGTTTTGTAAGTTAAGTCCAAAAATCTGAATAGATTTGATCAGATTTCTCAAAATATCCGCCTTGGCACAGAAAGAAAAATGGTCTAATTGGAAGAGATTTCTTCTAATAAGGCACCGGAATTTTAGGACTAGGTTCTAGCTTAGCTGTTGCTTTCTGGCCTCCTAGACTTGTCTTCAGTGTAAAACAAGCCTTTAAGAAGATAAATCTTCTGAAATAGGATGTGTAAGAATGAATGTGGGTGTGTAGGAGGGAGAGGCTACTAATACTAGTGGTCATACTGCTATACTACAGTCATATACGACTTACACTATGATATATGTAATACATAACATACTATAATAACAACAGGTAGGGTCCGAAGTTGGCCATCTTTGGGGAAACAAGGTCCTGGGAGGCTCTGTTTACTGTATCAGTCTATCAAGTTCAATATGGAGTCTACTGAACCACTCACAGCATGTGTACTTGCTCAAATGTCAAATCTCAGAAAGACAGTAGGGGCCTCCTGGGACTTCCCTGGTGGTCCACTGGTTAAGACTCCATGCTCCCAATGCAGGGGGCCCAGGTTCCATCCCTGGTCAGGGAACTAGATCCCGCATGCTGCAAGTCAGATCCCACATGCCACAACTAAAATCCTGTGTGCTACAACTAAGACCCAGTGCACCCAAATAAATAAATATTTTAAAAGAAAAAAAAAAAAGACAGAAGGGGCCTCCTGTCTGGATGTAAACCCAGTGGGGCAATTAAACAGAACTTGGTAAGAGCATAGCCAGTTAATTGTCTCAGTTATGAAGGAAATAACTACAAAACCCTCCCACTCAAATGGCATATATCTCATTGAAAGCTGTTTACAGAGAATGGTGGATAGCCAAGGCCTATGGTGACAACAGCCATAGGCCAACGCTCTGGTCCTACAAATCCTACAGTCTGGAAGAAGGAAGGTTGTTTTTCATCCCCATACACGAAGCAGATGTGGGTCAAACCCTCCTTGGGGTGCATGTATCAGATCATGACTAGACGGCATGATTTCATGAGATAAGGAAAAAAAAAATGTCTTGAGAGTTAAATGCTGAGGAGTCCTTAGGATTGCAACTCTGCTGAAGCTTTGGCCCATCTGTTCTTAATAAATGCCAGTGGCAATATCCGTGAATACACTTGTTGGAGGGGCTACTTCCTTTCCTCTTCCCTCTGCCCTGTCAGGCGATGGCCAGATGTGGAAATCAGGAGAACCGGGTGGAAAGTGTGGCCCTGCCAGGGGCAAGTCCATTACCTCGATAAGCCTCAGCTCATCGCCTATGAAATAGGAATGATTACAGCAGCTGCACTTAATTCTTAGAACTATTCTGAGGAGCAAATGAGACAATGGATGTGAGTCCTTAGGTGTGTCAATCAGCCAGGAACCCGAGCACCTATGACATAATCTGGAACATCCGTGGGCGAGGCTGGGAGTGTTGGGGGTGAGCTCCGTTCTTCAATGTCAGAAAAGGCATGTGACACTCCTCATAGTACCTCACCCTCCCAGGCCCCCAGACAAGCTTGCCTTTAAATTTTAGCACATTTAGAATTCATTAGGCAATTAAATCCAGTTTTGATCTAATTGAGTTTCCTCTGAGGGCAGCTTAAGGTTCCTCTAAGCCTGAGAAGCTTATGAGTAATTGGAAGCTGGAACTCCACCCCACTCACTTGTGTTGAGAAGCCCATCACCCATGTTCTTCTACCGCGAGACTTAAGCTCTCTGGAGGCCAGAGCCAGGCCAGCCTCCCCGACTAGTGGCAGCACAAATAACACCACTGCATCAAGTCACAGCGGGGATGGTCCTGCCCTGAGCCACTGGTCAGAAGGAATGCCCGGCTGCCTCTCAGATGGAGACCTTCCTGGGGAAGCAAGGCTGGCCGGTCACTCGAGAACCAGGGCCAGCGCCGCTCTGCCCCGGAGGGGCATGGCTGCCGTCTATCAGAGTCCCTCTGACAAACCCCTTTGTATGACAGTCGCTGGTTCACTTTAAAGAGGCCCCCCGGACCTGATCCTGGAGCTCCAAGATTTCCCATTGTGGTTTCTGGCCGCCCATCCGGGGCTCCTTGTTTGCGCTGTGTCCAGCCAGGAGCCTCTTCAGCTACTCGCTCTATCTAAGACGGCAGAGGGAGTGGTGACCGAGGCCCTCGATTCCCAGGAGTCCCCCAGATCCCATGCTCCTGAGCCAGTCCTGGGACACAGGCAGCTTCGGTCCTTTGCATTGTGGGAACCCAACACTGACCCACCCATGACGCCAATCTTCCCAGATCAGGGAGTTCAGCGCAGATTCCAGGGACTCTCCCTCCCGAGGCTCCACGGTGGCCAGGCACGCCTGGCATTTTGGGGAGGAGCCTCCTTTGCCCCAGCATCTGCCTTGATGCCCCATCCTGGAGTCTGTCCCGCTCTCCAGCAGAGTGCCATGTCCACCTTGGGAACTCCATGGCAACCACGTTTTTGAGGACAGTGGTGACCTCCATTAGCTCAACCTTTACCTTTAACTGGCCCTTGAGCAGCATCTGACTCGTGATCCCTCCCTCTTCCTTCACATACTCCCTTCCTGGGCTCAGGGACCCCGGACCCTCCAGGCTCTCCTAGCTCTTCGGCTGCTCTCCTCAGTTTCCCTTGTCAATTCTTGCTGTGAAAGCTGCAGTGCCAGGGATCAGCCCTTCACCTTCTTCTCAGCCCTCATCCCCCAGGGATCTCCTGTCTGGGTACCAGCAGTGTGCCAATGATTCTAAGGTCTCTCTCTCTCTAACCCAGACCTTGTCCCTGAAATCAATTACCCTACTGCCCATCAGTATTCTCACTGGATGTCCCAACAGCAGCTCATAGGCAACACGTCCTAAACGGAGCTCCGGGCGATTTCCTCCCCATATCTGCTCGTCCCACAGTCTTTCCCATTTCAGTTAATGGCCCTTCCATCCTTCCTGTCATTTAGGAGATACCCCTGACTCTTTTCTTCTTCTTATACCCTTATCAGCAAATTCTGCCGCTTCCCATTTATTTATTTATTTTAAAAAATTTATTTATTTGGCTGTGTTGGGTCTTAGTTGCGGCATGCGGGATCTTTCATTGCAGCGTGCAGGCATCTCTCTACTTGTGGCACACAGGCTCTAGAGCACACGGACTCAGTAACTGTGGCGCACGGGTTTAGTTGCCCCATGGCATGTGGGATCTTAGTTCCTTGACCAGAAATCGAACCCATGTCCCCTGCATTGGAAGGCAGGCTCTTAACCACTGGACCACCAGCGAAGTCCCCCACCTTCAGTCTTTACTGAAAAGTCACCCCCCAGTGAGGCCTTCAATAAATAGTTGTTAAGCGAGTGAATGAACAAATGAACTGGCGGTTTTGCCCTGAACCCTCCCTGAGGGGCTGGGACGCCACAAGTTTGCCTTGTCCCCGTTAGTTCTTTCCCTGGGGCTGGACGCAGAACCCTCTGCCCATGGCACCTCGCACCTCTAGGGGTGCTGTTCCCACTGTGGTCCATGACTGGCAGGGGATGGGGTCTGTCTCTGAAGGCCAACTCCGCTGGCCTGTCCCTCCCTGAGAACGGGGACTGTGCACCCTGTGCGTCCTAACATGTATATTTGGCTCACCTGGCGCAGGGCACGTAGAGTGGGCGGCTCAACGTGTATCTCCGGAATGAATGGGTGAACCAAACTGCCTCACATTTCATGGAACAAGAATCCCGCCTCTTTGGCCAGGGAGCTCTCCTTTCCCCACCCCACACCCCTGCCAGCTCCCCTTGGTCTGGCTCCCTCCCTTTCCTTGCTACGCTTCCCACACCTCTTCCGTTTAGACACAGACAATGGTTTCACAGGAGAAATGGGTTATATCTCTCTACTCAGACAACTGAGTCCCTGTGAAAAACGTGTAAGCACAGCGTCCCCGAGTACAGTGCCCACGCTTGCCCCCTTCATCCCTTTCTACTCAAATCTGGAGCAGAGGTGGACCCTGTGTCCCAAACGCCTCATCGCAGGATACAAAATGGCCCTTGAGGAACTCAAAACGAAGTGTGGAAGCCCCACGTGAGCTACTGAAAAGCCTCCATTCAGCTTCACCATTCCTGGCAATGAGCTACAAACGCTCAGTCTTCTGTACCCACCTCTGGGTGATAGCTGGCCTCAATGTCCCCTCCATCAAAACACGAAGAGAGAGCAAGGGGATCTCAAGCGCTTCCTGCTCCCAAGGAGTAGCCATCCTGATTTATAGAATGAGTTCTTTTGCAATAGTATGCCAACTTTACTGGAGCTGAATGCGTACCATTTTGCCCACATTGACCAAGATACCTGAGGTTCAACTAGAAGCCAACTCAAGTTACTTCGTTTCGAATAACTACTGTGTGCTGATACTCGGCTGCACCGAGGTCTGGAAGAACTGTAGGAGGCTTTACCTTGAAAGGTCTGTCATCTAAGTGGAGAAAGAAAAACATGCCCTTTCATTCAAGAGCTTTAAAAAAAAAAAAAAGTGCAGCAGCATACCAGGGAAGTCCGAGACAAAATAGCTGCTTCTAAGAATAGGGAGGCTGAGAAAGAGGGAGATAGAGGTGTCGGGGGAGAGTTCTTGCAGGAGACAGAAAACGAGAGATTTTCAAAGAGGAGAAATGGCAGGAAGCAAACAGCCCGGGGACGAGGCTTCACGCTTGCTATCCACAAACTGTGACATGGAGCCCATTCAAGAAGGAGGACACAGAGCTGAGTGCAGCCTCTGAGGTCCAGAGACACGGGGTTGGGGTTTGTATTGTTATAATAGTGTGGTCAGGCTTGGAGGAGAAAGTTAAGCTGACAAAACCTCAAGGACCAAGTGTAGGACCATTCTTTCAGGCATCCTGCAGGAACAGAAGGGAACGAAATCCTTATGTGTTCGCAAATGGACAAGTGTGGATCTGGCCGGCTGTTGGCATTTTACCGGACTTGTGCTTTATGTGACATGGGTTCTATGTTGGCAGCTGGCAGCTGGCAGCTGGCAGTATGGGGGTAGCAGGAATGCCCCAGGGAAGCCAGCAGCCATGAGGTTTCCAAACCTCAAGGTGCCTACGGAAGAACTATGGGATCATAAGTGTCAGAGATGGAAAAGAGCTGTTGGGGGGCCTTCCCTATGGTCCAGTGGGTAAGACTCCACGCTTCCACTGCAGGGGACACAGGTTCGATCCCTGGTCGGGGAACAAAGACCCCACACGCCTTGCGGCGCGGCCAAAAAAAATAAAATAAAAATAAATAAATAAATATTTTAAAAAGGAAAAGACCTGCTGGAGGACATCTAAGTCTCCCTCCCTCTGGGGTCCTGCAGGTAAATGTTTGGTTTGGTTTGAAGTGATCCAGATAGTGGAAGACGTTCTCATCAGTTTCTTCAAGCTACATGTTTTTAGAATCTGGGTAATTAAAAAACTTCCCTGGCCATAAAAAAGAAAGAAAGTGAAAAGAAACCTGAAAGGAATATTTATGGGGAAATAGAAACAAACTATTCCTAGACCTATGTAGCTGTCCAGCTTCTAAATCTTAGGAGAGTTTAGTTAAAATACTAAAAATAAACAATGGCTGTATTTAACTTCTTTTTTTTAATGTTTCTAAGGGAGCCAATAAAATAAAAATATACTTGGGGCCTGAATTATCTCACACAAACAAGGACTGTTTAAAAACACATGCAGTCCCCCAGGCCAAAGAATGGGAAGAACACCTTCCCTACTGCTTCCCCATCCTTAAGGCACGATCTATGCGTCAGTCAACAAACTTCCACTGAGTGCTATCATGCAGCAAGCACTGAGGACAGGGCACTCGCAGAGTCAAGTGAGAAAACCCTAGTGTTCGAACTCTGTTCCCACACTGAAAAAGAAAAACCAAAAAAATGCTGAGCTCCAAAAGACATTCTGTGAAAAATGTTGAAAAGGAAGACAAACCCTTTAAATGGGTGACCTTGGGTGTGCCCTTCCCAACAAGTTAAATGTCACTGCTCTGAGAACTTGTACTTTCTGATTTCCTGATTCTGCAGAATCCAAAGCTAGCATAACGAATTTAAACCCTCCAGCTTCCTTCCTTTCTCTATTTCCTTAAAAACAAAAACAAAAGCCACAGATTTAATATTTCCATTAAAATACAAGTTAACAAAAAGCATCACACATGTTTACCGAAACCATGGTTTAGGGAAAAGAAATACATCTCTCTCTTTTTTCCTTTTGCTGAAAGATTACCTTTTCAAATTTCAGTCAGACACTAAATTCTGCCCCCACGTAATTTAGTCCATAAGTATACGCACTATTTTAGGCAATTTATCGTTTTAATTGTCTGTGCGCGTTTCTGCTATCTCTTGCTTATAAAATGGTGACTGTTAGAATCAGGAGGGAAACTCCCACATCAGCCCTCTTAGTCGCTCTCCGGTTTTCCCATCCACACCTTCTGGGATGATAGCTTAGTTTATTAAGATCCTAAACCTCCACTGCAGTCCTCAGGCTTCCTCTCCTTTGTATTCACCGCAGCCTTGTGAGGGAGGGACTCATCTCCATTGTGCAGAAGAGGAAAGGGAGGCTCCCAGAGCCACCATGCAGTGCGGTGGCCACTGGCCACAAGTGGCTTCAGCGCACATGGAATGATGATGCAGCACGTGTAAAACACATGCCAAAAACTCAATATGGAAGAACATAAAGCACCTTGGGAATAACTTTTTATGTGGAGTACATGTTGAAATGATAATATTGTTGATAAATTGGGTTAAATAAAATACATCATTAAAATTAATTTACTTGTTTCCTTTTAATTCTTTTTTTTTTTTTTTTTGGCCGCATCACACAGCATGCCGAACCTCCCCAACCAGGGATCGAACCCGTGCCCCCTGCAGTGGAAACACGGAGTCTTAACCACTGGACTACCAGGGAAGTCCCTTTTTAACTTTTTCTTAAATGTGGTTACTAGAAATTTTAAAATTACCCCTAGGGCTCACATTACATTTTGACTGAGCAGTGTTGCCCTAGAGGGCTTGGTGCAAATTCATCCACCGGACCAGGGGCAAACCTGGGCTAGATCTATTGTTCCTACTGCGTTTGGGACGCATAGAGTTTCCCAGGGCTTGAGGAATTGGGGAGGGCCTCGCACACAGATGGGAGATGGTCTGCACGGTGCCCAGGAAGGAGGGGAAGGATGCCGCCTGTCTACGTCCAAGGCAGGGCAGGGCTCCAACCCTCACAGCAGCAGTGGGAAGAGGGTACGAGGAACCCGGAGAGGGCGGGCCCTGACCATCTGCCTGGGGAGGAGCCTGCACAGGGGTGGCAGGGGGACCTCAGCCTGGTGGCTGGATCCAGCAAAGGAGGTGAGGTGCACGCACCTCCAAACTAGGCACCCGCTATGGACCCAACTCCTGTCCCTTCCTTCCATCCCTTTTAGACACAGTAGCTGGAGAATTATTTTGAAATTTATATTGATGATGAAGTCACACCCCCCTACTTAAAATCCTCCAATCAATTCCTCTGCACATGGAGTAAAATCCAATCGCTACACTTTGGTCTGGCCTCTGCCCTCCTCTCTGATTCCGTCTCCCACTTCCCACCCCGTGGCCTTTTCAACAGTACACCCTCACCTGGATCTCCCTGTCACCCTCATCACCTCAACTTCGATATCTCAACAGCCCTCCTGTCCACCAATCTGAAGGAGCTCCTCCAACCCTACATGCCGCCTTGTTTTAGTTCTCTGCCCAGAACATCATTACTGGTGGTGTTTTATCTGTCTACCCCAGTAGAATGTGATGCCCCTGAGGGCAGAAAGCCAGCCTGTCTCAGATCCTAGAACAGGGACTGGCCCTAGAAGGCAACCCATAAATTAGCGCTGAATGAAGTAGGAGTGAGTAGTAGCCCGTGGCAGTGCATGATGGCCGAGTTCCTACTATGTATACGTTCAACACACTTGGTAAAATACTGCGTTTAATCCCCCACCCTGGGAGCTGCCATCATCTGCATGTCAGAGGCCATGGAAGAGTCCAGATCAGACAGTGCCTAGTGAGGGCTGAGGTTCAGACCCAGACTTGGCTCCAAAGCCCTGCTCCTCCCTGTTTCTAGCCTTTCTGCTCCAGCCCTTCCCCCAGTACCTGGCCCCAGCCAAGGCGCTAACCCTCCGACCACCGTCCGTGCTCCCGCTGCCTCCGCCCCTTCTCCTCCGACAACCCCTTGCAGGACACAAAGGGCCAGGAGGGGGGTCATTTGTGTGCTGGCCTTTCTTCCCCACAGGCTTATGGACTCTCTGTGAATAGGGCCAATGTCCTACAAAGGAATCTCCACCCCCTGCCCGCTGCCACTGCGCAGAACTGTTCTCGGTATACGGCAGGAACCCAATAATCATTGGCTGCTGGAACAAGCGACTGAGTCGAGAAGAAGAGCCCTTCCAGACGTTGACCCCGAAGGCAAAGAGCCTGTCATCTGCCACGCCCCCTCCATCTGGCCTTCCCCCATCACCTTCTTCCCCAATCACTTTCCTCTCGCTCCTTCTCTTTCGGTCAAGTAGGCCCAGACCACTTAGGCTTTTCATCACTTCGCATCACCCCTACTTGTGTCCTCTGTATGCGAAAAGCCCAGAGTCTCCGTAACTCCCCCTCCTTATGCCTCACATTCTTATCCGCCCCTCCCCCACCTGGCTCAGAGTCCTCCCAGGGCCCCCAGGGAGGCCCCTCGATCGGGCACCCTCCCTCCTCCCCCATTATCCGCAGCTCGCCCCTCTCCCCCTGGACTGTTTACACAGCTGCAGAATGAAGGGGACGCTCATTTCTCCCCTCCCCAAACCCAGGGTTAATATATGTATATTTCCGGCTCCCCACAACCTGGGGCAATGGAACTGCTACTCCAGCCCAGTCTCCCGTAAATAGTCCGTCCGCTGATAATGGCTCTTTCTGGGGATTGGAAAAGCGTGCTGAACCGCTTACAGTAAATGATCTCGTGGACGCCCACGCAGGCTGCCTTTCCGCGGCCCAAGACCCGAGCAGCTGTTCTGCACCATCTGAGTCCCATAAAATAAGCGACGGAAAGGTAGGCACACCGTACACCTCCAGGTGACCAGGGGTCCGGCCAGGGACAATCGCAGTCGGCATCCTTGCTTGAGTATCATAGAATCCAAGGCTCGACCAAGTTGCAGGAAAACAGAAAAAGTCCCCACTAGATGAGCTGTCCAAATATCTTAGAACTAAACTAAGTAAACTAACTAACTAAAGGCCTGGAAAGTATTTTGGACCTCTCCAATCCTAAGAGGTGCCCCAGATGATTACCTCCTTGACCATACTCCAGGCCAGGCGGGAAACTCAAACGAGACACATCTCGAAAGCAACCCCCATTAACCTCTGTAGTAATGGAGGTCTCCCACACTAAGGTGGATTACATGAGATCAAAGTACAAATAAAAAAAACTCAAGATAGTGACTTGAGGTCTGAAGAATACAATTCCTGTAATTCCTGGAAAGCCATGGAACTTTTGAGACTTCTGTCTCTGAAGAAGGATTCTTACTTTGCATTCTGACTAACTTTCTCCAAAGAACTAGTCTGGGGCTCTTGTTACTACCTCCTGTGTTCCCACTTCCCCCGGCCTGACACATTCTCACAGAAATAAATACATACAACCTCCCCTACCCCATCCCAGGTCTTAGTACTGCAGGAACCAAAGGTCAGTTTCCTCCTCCACTCATGGAATAAAAAGATTCCTTTTCAAGAGATGACCTAACTTGTCTGATGGGATGGCCCCAGCCAGAAACCTGACAAATCAGCTTTTTCTTGAAATATTCACTTTTACACTCTGGGCTTCAGGGACAAAGCAGCACGTTTACACTATCCCATCCAGAAGCCTCTGCTACACACCTAGGAGAGGAGCCCCGGGAGTCTGACCCCAGCCAGGGGCCCCTCTGCAGGGAAACCTGAGGATGACAGGCCTGATTCTGTCTGTGATGTCTTTATGGGGTCCAGGACAACCATGACAACCCAAGTCAGCTCAGAGCAGAGGATGGAGCCTGAAAAAAAAAAAAATCTACTTGTACTCAGAGTGCCACGGGGACCAAAATACTTGCTGATACAGACAGGGCACAAGCTGTGGAATCACTATAGGGTTGCTAAAGCCATCTTGGCCGATCTGCAAGGTGGTCCTGTGGCCAAGGTTTTTTATCATCGCCAAAACGGTGATGATTCACCCTTGCACTTGAGATCCTAATGTCCAGGCTAGTGGAGAGCCTCACAGGTACACGTCTGCTCACTGACCTTCACAAGGTTCTGGGTTACAGGTAGTGCATCAGTTCTGTGTACAGATGAGGGAATGGGCCCATGGTCACACCACAGTGACTCCAGGGACATGGGTCTGCCCCTGAGGAACTACACTCCCGGGCCTCTCCATAGCGGGAATGACAAACCAATCCTGTCACCAGGGCTGAGTTTTGCTTTGTAGGATAAGGAAAATGCTTGGGGGAGAACAAGGGAAGACAGACAGAATCTGTAATTAAATTAAACTCATAATATCTAAGTGCTTTGGATTAATACTGGTGTGTTATTTCAACTTAGTGTGGACCCAGGCCTAAACTAAGGGAAAATGAAAACAACTTTGACAGCCATTTCCTTGCTTTCTTTCTCCACCCAAGAGGCACCAGTGGTTAACAGTATGGTGGCAACAAGTGGGTCAAAGGTCAGCCCCTCAGCCAGAGCTGGTTTCCATGGAGATGGGGCCTATTCATCCAGCACACAGAGCCTCTTCACAGCCACTTACACACAATTGAGCTATTACTGAGAGCCCAGGAGAGCTGTGTCTGGAGCACAGTGCACTAGACAGGGCAGGGTTTAATGGAGCTGATTAAATGGTAGTTGGGGAATTATCCCAGAGCAGGATTTGGGAATGTCCTTCAGAAGCAAGTTAAATCTCCAAGCCTGATCCCATTCCCAACACCCGTCCCTTGTACTGGGATAATGCCAGTGTTCATGCACTACTGCTCACCTCACTTTTCTTCCCACGTGTCCAAAGTTGAGGATAAACCCTCGTTCTGAGATTCCCAGACCTTTAGCATCTTCTTCATTTGCTCAGCATCGCTGTATTTTTGTGATTTAGAAAGATATCAACCCAAAGGCAAAGAAGGAAAATTGAAGTAGGGGATCCACTTCGAGCATAAAATAAATCCCAGTGGATAGATGTGGTTCAAATCCAGTACCTCTTAGAGGTGAGAAATCCTTGGCATTTGTTTGGGAATTCTTGAAATCCCGGGTTTCTTTTTTCTGAAAGAATGGGGGCAGCATTCCTTCACAAAATGCACAGCCATCTGTAATTTATCAGACGTAGATTCTACCAAAACTCCCACAGCCTTTCAATAAGAGTGGAACAATAGAGGTGAAAAGTAAAATGACTAAATAAAAAGCCCTATGAAAAAAATTATTCTCTCACACAAAAACTTTAGATGAATGCTTTATATATGACCATCCAAATCTGGAAACAATCCAAATGTCTTTTGACAGGTGAATGGATCAGCAAGTACCGGCTTATCCATATAATGGAATACTACTTAGTAATGAAAAGGAAACACCGATGCAGGCAGTGACAAGAATAAATCTCAAATGCATTCTACTAAGCGAATGAAGCCAGACTCAGAAGGCTACACGCTATACGAATCCACTCATATGTCATTCTGGAAAAGGCAAAACCATAGAGATGGAGACCAGATCAGTGGTTCCCAGGATTTGGGAGTGATTACAGGGCAGGGGTCGACTGCAAGGGGATGCCCAGGGGAATCTGGTGGTGTTCTTGTTCTATACTGTGACTTTGGTGGTACAGTTTGTCAAAATCCATAGAACTCCACAAACAGTGAATTTTATACTATGTTAAAAAAAAAAATCTCTGAATTAAGTCTTTTAGAGAACAAGTAAGGAAACAGTATACTGACTCTCCAGGCCAGGATAAAACAATAAAGAATCTGCTCTGTTCTCCTAAATTAGACCTGCCAAGATCTAAGTGCAACATACTCTTTATAATTCCGGTTGCTGTTATCTCCAACAAGGTGAAGGTAAAGAGGAATATATTCAAGAACTGAAGCATATCTGTTTCTGTTTTTTGAGGTCTTGCTCTTCCTGAGTATGATTTGGGAAGAAAACAATAATAGTGGAGGAGACATTCCTTAATAAGTAGGAGAGAAAATAATGGAAAGAGGATGAAGAGAAAATAATGGAAAGAGGATGAAAATAGTTATGGTCTCAAGTGGGTTAGTGCCCGTATGCTGAACTGGGGTGAACAAATTCAAGGTCTTCGTGCAGAGGGTCACTGTGACCTCACAGAGGTTGGCCAGCCTTAGAAGATGAGACATACACATGTCTACCCAGATCCCAGGAATGGCATCTTCACCAGGACACTCATATCACGGCGGTGGCCCCAGTGGCCAGGACAACATGGCACCCACATGCGTACAACAATAGGTATAGTCAGTATTTGTTGGGTAATGAGTAAATCTGAGGTAGGAGCTCAGAGAAGAAAATCTGCTTAGAGAGAAAAGGAGAAGAAATACATGGAAAAGAACCTGCTGTATAGCACAGGGAACTCTACTCGATTCTCTGTAATGGCCCATATGGGAAAAGAATCTTAAAAAAAAATAGAGTGGACATATGTATATGTATAACTGACTCACTTTGCTATACACCTGAAACTAACACAACACTGTAAATCAACTATACGCCAGTAAAAATTAAAAAAAAAAGAAAAAGAAATACATGGAAGATTTACACAGATCATTTAGTCAAGCTGAGTATTAGGAAGTGTGCTGAGAGAGATTTAAAATAACAATCACAGGGCTTCCCTGGTGGCGCAGTGGTTAAAAATCTGCCTGCCAATGCAGGGGACATGGGTTCGAGCCCTGGTCCGGGAAGATCCCACATGCCGTGGAGCAACTAAGCCCGTGTGCCACAACTACTGAGCCTGCGCTCTACAGCCCATGAGCCACAGCTCCTGAGCCCGTGCGCTGCAACTACTGAAGCCCGTGCGCCTAGAGCCCGTGCTGCACAAGAGAAGCCACCGCAATGAGAAGCCCGTGCACCGCAATGAAGAGTAGCCCCCGCTCGCTGCAACTAGAGAAAGCCCATGCACAGCAACGAAGACCCAACGCAGCCAAAAATAAATAAATAAATAAATAAAAAGGTAATAAAATAAAATAACAATTACAAAACCAAACACGCATAAAGCAAAAAACAAAAAACACCACATAAAATAAACCCCCAAAAGAGAAGACAGAGGCATACAGAGGCCAGAATGCATGATATGGGAGCCTTAACTCTCTAGCCCGGAGCTACTCAGCCCAGACCTAAGTGCCATGCAGGCTGCTGATCCGGGAGGTTCCCTGGGCAGACCTGGAGGGAACACAGTGAAGACCCTAAAGCATCTCAACAGGGCGAACATTTCCATTGCCTTAAACAACATCCAGGTGCTGTTTACTAACATTAAAACTCACTTCATCTTCACAACAATCATCGGAGGTGGGAGCTGTTTGTCCCATTTTACAGGTGGGAAAACTGAGGCACAAGGAAGCTATCAGACTAGCCCAGGGTGGGATTTGAATCTACCCTGACCCGAGGGTCTGCGCGTATAAACCCTACCCTATTGGAAAAATGGGATAAACCCATGAAGACAGAGGTTCACAGAGATAAAGCCCTACACTCACAGATATTCCACTGCTAAGCGTAGGAAGGGCATGGAAGGGCAATTACGGCTGAACTGACAGCTATACATATGACAATAACTTTGGCGGAGTCAATCCTGCCCTGTGGTGCCCCAAAAAGGAGGCTGCTTCACTGTCTGATGCTCCTCCCCAGCGCCCAGGGAATGGTGTTCTGGTCCAGAGCAGAGCGGCTGCCCAAGGACATTCAAAACTATGTTGTCTGGAGAGAGTCAGCGAAGAGAAGACAACAGACGTCTGTCTTCTGAATGTGAAAGGCTGTCACGTGGACAAGGAGGAATTCCGCTGGCTCTGCCCCGCCCCTATCACTGCAGGTGTCCAGGCAGAGACCAGACAACAAATTGTTGCACCAGATAGCCCTCTGATCTCAGCCCATGATGAATTATTCTCAGATGCAAAGTGATCCTCAGGTCTCCGAGAGCAAGTGAGGAATGGAAAAGCCCCGTTCCAACGCGAAGAAATGCAAACCAGGCTGCTGGGAGGAAGCAGCAGACAGCGGAGGAGAGGTGTCACGTGTGGCTGGGTCGGGGATGCAACCTTGCAGTCCAGGGCATCTAGACACCCCATTTCCCAAGGGCGGGCAACCGGCAGAGCTCACGGCAGGGGCGTTCCTCCTGACGGCTTATCCACCTCGTCCATCAGCAAGTGTCCTTCCTGCATTGTATCGACAGTAACTGCTGACAAGCTGTCCAGCTTCCTAGCAAATGTGCACGAAGCTTATTACCAGAGAAGCAGTCGAAGCTTAGCGCCTGAGAAGCGGCGTTTGTTTGCTACCAAACCTGGAGGTGAAGCTTTGGTTTTCCTTGAGGCCTAAACACTGTAAAAATCTCCAAGAAACTATTTAGAGCATTTAGGAACTGGCGGGACTTCTCATGCCTCAGCAAATCAATCCTCTTTCTGTTTTGTATTATGATGAACAGTTGCTGTTATGAAGATGTATTTCCAAAGAAATGGTTGAGAGCTCTCTATGCTTCATAATGATTATTTTTTCCATCTTAAAATATGTTTTCTACCAATAAGAGCCAAAATTATGCTTGGACACATCTCTTAAGACGATTTACTGGATTCAACTTGTGTGTTCAACTTGTGTGTTTCAAAGGATTTTCAATACACCCTATAATGTGTTGGGGAACATTTATATGCTCTTCCCCCCAAAACAGAGCATTAATCCTGAGAGAACCAAGATTTCAAAAGGCAAGGGATCTATCCAAGCTTAGACTAAGTTTTGGAAAGTTTGGAAAGTTTAAGACATTTGCTCCTAACAGCAAAGTAAAAGGTGATATCCACCCGCCCCCTCAGGCTTTTTTTCTGGCGACACAATCAAGTCGACTGTATAGGATGTACGGCCTGGGAAAACCAGTAAAAACAGCAACAACTTGAAGCTATTACATGTTTTTTGTTTTAAAAAGGACTTGTAATACTACTGATTCTGTCCCACAGAATAGGAGTACCACGGAGGGGTGTAGGAGAAATGGGTACTTTACAGTAGCCCCAGGTATAAACTGGTTGAGTCCACTGTAAGGAAATTTGGCAACACGATGAAGAGCTTCAAAACGCTTCTAAGCTTTCACTCCATGAGCCCAGTCTGGGAATCAACACTAGGGTCATAATCCTAAATTTATAAAAATCTTTACACACACAAGACATGCACTGGACGCTTGTTTGTAAGAGTAAAATACCAGAAAAATCTGAGTTTCTAAAAATAAGGGGAACGGTTAAGTGTGTCAATTGGAGACAAAGCTCGTGATAAAATATGACATGAAAAAAGCAAGCCACCAAATTCTACCTCAGTACGAAGACACTGGTGTTTGAAAAGAGAAGCAAGTGCATAATTTACACACCAGAAGAAAGGTCTGGCAGAAACTGGACCAACATATCTAAATGGTTATATTTGGATGACAGGACTCAGGGACATTAAAACAAAATCTTCCCCCAATCTCCAAATTTTCTTTCATAAGCATGCTTCTCTCTCTCTTCGAGTAGCTCAGTTAACACAAGGAAATATTCCCTCTGTATGTGCTCGCCCACCGTCTGGGGTGAATCCTCCCCATCTCCTTTCGAGAACGTACAGCCATATATAAACAAACATGCACATGTTCATACCTTTCTAATCCTTCCTTCCATCCTCTTCCTTACCCTCTCCCCCTTCTTCCCCCTTCTTCTTCTTCTTTTTTTTCTTAAAATTTAAACAGACTTGGCATTATATCACACTTTTTCCAATAGCTCCTCAGTTTCCTTTAAAATAAGGTCCTAATTTCTAAGATTTCTGTGGCCTTGGCAGCCCACGTCAGCCTCTCCTTCGTGGCTCACTCTCACTAAATTCAAACCATTCTGCACTCCTCAGGGACCTCAAGTCAAGATGTGTATCTTGAAGGGGACCCCAACCCACTGCTCCCCAACCTTCCTTCAAGGCCCCCTAGGAGGCAGGCTGGACTGCACACTGGCTCTGGCTGCCCTTCCCCAGCATAAGGTCCCTACATGTAAATGGACACTGATTTGTCCCCCCATCCCGCCACTTGAAATGCAGTCCCTCCAAGTATGACCCTAACTTTTTAAATAAATAAATAAATCTAAATCATTTACCTACTTCTCTGTAGTTAAAAAAAATGTTACTTCCCTGGTGGCGCAGTGGTTGAGAATCTGCCTGCCAATGCAGGGGACACGGGTTCGAGCCCTGGTCTGGGAGGATCCCACATGCCGCAGAGCAACTAGGCCCGTGAGCCACAACTACTGAGCCTGTGCATCGGGAGCCTGTGCTCCGCAACAAGAGAGGCCGCGATAGTGAGAGGCCCGCGCATCGTGATGAAGAGTGGCCCCCGCTTGCTGCAACTAGAGAAAGCCCTCGCAGAGAAACGAAGATGCAACACAGCAAAAATAAATAATAAATAAAATTTTTAAAAACTGTTACTTTTAGTTATAGAACCAACTACCTATAAATAATACTATTATCCATATTTTTAAAAGTAGAGAAAATAATTGGAAGTACTAATGGACCCATTACCCATACTGAATAATTTAACATTTTCCCATAGTGATCTCAGAGCTCTCCCGACTTAAAAAAAAAAAAAAGAAACAAAGTGTTATTGATACACAGCTAGAGTACCCAATCTCAGCCATCCATTTCCCCACCCTCCCCAGAAGTAACTATTGTCCAAACGTGCTGTTTATCATGCCTCTGCATATGTCTGCACTCATTACATATATATTTTCACAATTTACAGACTCAATTTGGGTGTTTTCCCCAACTTTTTATTTAGAAAAACTCCAAATTTATAGGAAAACTGTAGGAGAAGAACAATGAAAACCCATTTGCCCTTCAACCAGGTTAATCATCATTAACACGTTCCCAAATTTGCTTTATGTTTACCTCCCTCCCTATACATGTGTGCGTGCACGCACACGCGCGCGCGCACACACACACACACACACACACACTTTCATTTTGCTGAGCCTCTTGAAAGTAATATGTAGACATCGTGACA
Source organism: Orcinus orca (assembly GCF_937001465.1). NCBI lineage: Eukaryota > Metazoa > Chordata > Mammalia > Artiodactyla > Delphinidae > Orcinus > Orcinus orca. The sequence continues at coordinate 14,645,223 of NC_064571.1, forward strand.
CCTTACCCTAAAGCACCAGGACACTCTCCTGTGTAATCACACTCTCTCGAGAGTTTTAAACCTTCATATAAATGGCACTACATCTTAGGTATCCTTTAGCAGCTTGTTTTTCCCCATCAACATTAGACTTCTGGAATCTATTCATGTTAACACTCATATATCTGGTTAACTCACTGTATTCTACCATATGACTGCATTTAATATATCGATGGCTACATACACTGTTCCAGTTTGTGCTACTGCATACAGTGCAGCAATGATCATTCTTGGTCATGTCCCTTGTGCCATGTGTAGGAGATCTGCTGGGTCATGAGATATGGGCATCTTTAATTTTACTAGATAGTGCCAAATCACTCCTCAAAGTATTATACTAATTTAAGAATCATTTACTAACCAATATCCTTGCCAACACCTGTACTCTCAGACTTTAATTTCTGCCATCTCTTTATTTTAATTAGCATTTCCCTGACCCTGCTTCTTCTTTTAAACGCAAAGTAGAACACATTTAACCTCTTCTGAACATTCTATGTCACCATCATGACCCTCCGTTACAAAGCACCTTCCTGCAGTATTACTTCATGTCTTTCTCCTTACCTATATGGTCAGCTGCCACTTTTTTTTTTTTTTAAAGATGCTGGGGGTAGGAGTTATTAATTAATTAATTTGTTTTTGCTGTGTTGGGTCTTCGTTTCTGTGTGAGGGCTTTCTCTAATTGCGGCGAGAGGGGGCCACTCTTCATCGCGGTGCGCGGGCCTCTCACTATCGCGACCTCTCTTGTTGCGGAGCACAGGCTCCAGACGCGCAGGCTCAGTAGTTGTGGCTCACGGGCCTAGTTGCTCCGCGGCATGTGGGATCCTCCCAGACCAGGGCTCGAACCCGTGTCCCCTGCATTAGCAGGCAGATTCTCAACCACCGCGCCACCAGGGAAGCCCCGGTCAGCTGCCACTTTAATCTGCAGGTGATCAGGCCATCCAGCAACTAAGTGGTGTTTCTAAATCAAGTCAGTAAAATCCTGGACAAAGGTCCAGGGACCCCGCCTACAGATTAAAGAGCAAGAACTCTAGTAAAGGACAATATGATGAGTTTTTTCAGTGGAACAAGGGCCTATTTTAATTAAATAGTTCCTAGTTCTTGATTTGAATATAGATGTTTGAAATCAGTAGATGTACAGTATCTAAATAAGTAGTATAAACTCTCTACTCTGGGAGCTAGTAAAAAATGGACAAGACAGAGGTCAGAAAGCTTACCATCTCCCTTTAACAGAAAGGTGTGCAGCCCTCCAGCCTGAGTTGCTTAACTGCAGGTGAAAGGAAGCAGCCTCACTTCAGTTACTCAGGAGGGGACAGGGCGGAAGAAGAAGAGATGGGCAGAAGGCGTGGGATGATGGGAAATACACTCAGCTGAGAGTCAGATCCGGCTGGTGGTTCCAGCTCATTTTCCTGGTCTATAAAAGGAGATCAACTAGATGGCTTAAAATTTTTGTTCTTTCAACTCAAACATTTAATGGTTCTACATAAAAGCCTCTGAAAAATTCATTTTACTTTGGTCCTAGCCAAAACTGGAGTTCACAGAGCTGATCCTGGGTCATCAAAAGCAAAACAAAAAAAGATTCTACCTTCATTATTTAAGAAGTTAGAAAAGGGGAGGATGCATTTTAGAATATTCCCATCAAAAATGGCTAAAGTTACTTTTAGCGTTTTGAAAAGCAAGCATTTATTGTCTGGAAAACCAAATTTCTTAAGGGATAAAAGACATATATACATGAAATTTTTTACCCCATAAATACACAGTGAACACCTCTCGGGTACTCTTCTAGGCATGGGGAGAGAAGAACACCATATCTGATCCTAGGGAATTCATGATCTAATGGAGGAGACAAACAAGAAAACAACTGTTTGAATATAAACTGATTGGTGCTATTTAATTGTAGTACAGGCTACTGGGGGGAGAGGTGTACAGAAGTCAATTACGATCAAGAATAGGCAGTTCGCTGGCTGATCTGGTCCAGTCATTTACGAACATTTACTGCTGAGTGAACAGGCCCCTAACGCATCAGCCTGTTCTAAGATGATGTCAGTGTCTGGAAGGAGTCAGGGCAGGAGACGTCTACACCACGAGTCATGCCATTCACCTACTGAATGAAGATGGTTAGCCTCTGAAGACTTCTGGTGAATCCCCAGCATTCTACAGACAACAGGATCAGTAAGAAGAAGGCAACTGTCTCCCCTTCCTGGGAGTCACTGGAATGAAAGCAAGCCAGTGGGACCCCGGCTATTACTAGAATGGATGCTTTGTGTTCTCCTGCAGTGCTCTGCTCACACACCTCCTTGCCAGGGCCTCCCCTCACTCCTCTGAGCCTGAGCTGCTCCAGGTGATGTTTTAGTCTACTTTATCGGTTCTGTAAGGACTGGTTTTCCTGTTTGTCTCCCTGCATCACAAGCTCCCACGGGCTGGGACCCTGTCGGATTCTACTTGGCAACCCCAGAAGGTGTTCCGTAATTGTTAAATGCATGGATGGATGCATGCACACCAGGCATTCTTCTAAGGCAGGCGGGAAGGGAGGGGGTTGATAATATTGGGCTGATTAATTTCACAACATGTATACATTTGCAAAGCAGTAGAAAGCATGGAAGATGTTTGTGGGCTGGTATGTTTGTTTTGATTTGCTTTATTTTCTGAGGCAAAGTGAAGTGGGTAAAATGCACTAAGTGAACATCACTAACCACTCACTGAAAGTTGTTTGGAATCCATCGTTTCCGAAAACTCCAAGCACAGCAGGACGTGCGGTTCCCAGATGGCAAGTGGGCTGTCAGGTCTTCAGAGGCAACGGAAACGGGCCAATTGCATTTTGCACAGTCACATACCTTCTCAGCAGATCCCAGCTATGATTTCCGCACCAGTCAAGTAATTCAGGGGCGGGGGCGGGCGGAGATTAAAGGTACCTGGAGCCAGGGTGAGGGGAAGGCTGGGCAGAGAGGGCCCAAACTTGCCCATACTTTGTTAGTCTCCTTTCATCCCTTCCGAATAAAGTCTGCATTCCTTTTCTCAGAGAAGGAAGCCCTACTCCCCACCTAACACAGCGCTGGATGTGAGGGACTCGGAGCCCCCCAAGCCAAGCTCCGCAAGGAAGCTGAACCCCGGCCAGTGTTAGCACAGGAGAGAAAGGCAGATTGTCCCCCTGGCCCAGCTCAAATGGTTCATTCTCGTCCTAGGCCTCAAAACCCTAATTTGACCACAAAAACCTGGCCTCTGGTGTTTCTGTTATGAGTATCGGATTCCTTGGGCTGAACTTGGCTGTTCACTGCCTGAACAAATTACATTAACAATACAGAGAAATGTATACAGGGCCTTAAAAGCACTGCTGAGCAGGGACCAAAACAAAGACGGTGGTGTCCTAGCAACAAACCTCACCCCCCAGCAGCCTCCGGCCCTGCCAGGGATTGTAAGCCATGGAGCTCCTCTCTTCTCTGCAAACAATTAGGGACAGAGAAGTCACAATTACATATGGGATTTACAGCCAGAGGAGCAATCTATAAATCATGGAGCTCCCACCCCCGGCCATTCCCAGCCACATAATCAGAGCCAGATGTTCACCACAGCTGCTTCAACGTGGGTACACTGCTGTCCAGCTCAACCCCACTCCTCCTCTGAGAACCGGCAGAGGCTCCAGCCAGAGAATCCTGCCAAGCCAGAGGGGGCCTCTGCACCCTGTAGCTGGCCCAACTGTATGAAAAGCTGGGTCGTGTGGGAACCGTTCGTGAGAACCACTGCAGAGGTGCCCGGCGCTCTCACTGGTGAGCACCGTGGCTCCCGGAGCTCCCTGGAACTTTGCACAATTTGCTGAAGCAGCAGCGTTAATATTCATTATCACTTGTGAAGTACTGAGCACCCCGTGAGTACTTCATAGGTCCTCCCTCATCGAAGAACACTCTTAAGAGATCAGTCCATTTACAAACCAAGAAACTGAGCCTCAGAGAGGGGCAACATGTTTCTAGAAGGCTCCAGCGCTGGTAAGAAGCAGAGTAGCGACTCAAAGCTGGGTCAGCTTGCAGCTGATGCCCCAATCCCCTCATTAAATTGTGGACGGGTGGAGGCTGTGATTCAGGGTGAGGGGCTGGCAGTTCCCAAATGACTCTCTTGACTGTCAAACTTGGAAGAGACTTGTCATTCTTTTATTCCTCCAAAGTGGCCGGCGTTTTAAATTTCTGGACTGAACCAAGTCGAACTATTAGGACCTGGGGCCATGGAACAGCAAACTCCAAGTGTGGTAAAAGCTAGGCTATTCAAATATTGCCAAGGTGTTTCTCTTCCCAGGCCTCCTTTTCATGCACGTCTTAATTTTTTAACTTATTAAGAGATACATGCAGTGATATGCACACATCTTAAATGTGCAGCTCAATGAATTTTTACATATGGACAAACCTGTGTCACCACCGCCAGATCAAGATAGGGAACATTCTAGAACCCATTCTAGAAGTTTCTCACATGTCCCCTCCCAGCCAATATTCTTCTGCGCGCCCCCCACAAGGCAGCCACTATTCTAACCTTTATCACCATAGATAGCTTTGCTTGTTTTTGAGCACGTGGAATCACACAGTGTGTCTCTGGTGTAAAGACACGTCTTTTTCACAGTTTGGGTTATTCTCAGGGTCAAACCCGGGCTCCCAATTCAAAACTACCAACAACGAAAACCCGACATTACACAATTAGTCCTGTCTGCTATACCAGCTGTGCAAGACAATTCCATGACACTTGGAACTCCTCTTCCCAGGACCCTGTTCGTGGTGTCTAAGACGCCCTGTCCTCAAGGGGTGGACAAGCCCCTGGCCATTTGTCTTCGAGCACTGCTGGTAACTGAATCTGGTAGTAACAAGCTGTGTTTACACCACTTGTCACCTTCATCCTTCACCCGCTGACAACCACCATCTTTCACTCCTCAGGAAGTGCAGGAGGCCAGGGAGGATGTGGCTGGGGGGGCAGGAAGGTCTGGGCTCTGAGTGCCCTCCAGTTCGGGCTGTCCCTCACACCTCTCACCACCCACTGTGGAAAGAGGAGGCCGCCCACTTGCCATCCACGCACATGGGCCCCCTGTAGGGTTGGGACTTTCACTTAGAAACCTGGGCAGGAAAGCTATGCGGGGTGGGGGTGGGGTGGGGTGGGGGGGGTGGAGTTGCAAGAAGTTTCTGTGGAGATGATGCAAAAAGGCCAGCACAACAGGAAGGGATCCTAAGCAAAGAGCTGGGAGGGGCAGGATTTTCTTTTCTTGGCTTTCTCCCCACCGTCTTCCTGAAGCGCAGAGCTGCTCACCTTAACTCCTTGGCACTGCCCCAATTTCACTTCCCAGGGTGGTTATTTTTAGCTGCTCTGAGCACCTGTTTGTTTCCATGTGCGTTTTAAAATTCTCAATCTGTTGTCATATTACGACACAGGATCCTTCCAAAGGATCTAATGCTACCAGCCGGAAGTGGCAGATCCTTCGGAATTCATGCTCTCATCCTAGCGTTTATGGCTGACACCTAAACACAGTGGCCTACCTTCCAAATAAAACTGCGGGGCATGGGATGCCACAAAGGATATTTTTGGGTATAACTTCTAGATGCAAGAAACAATTGAAGAGATGGAAATATGGAATTATAGTATGTATATATATATATATATATATATATATATATATATATATATTTTTTTTTTTTTTTTTTTTTGGCCACACCGCACGGCTTGCGGGATCTTAGTTCCCTGACCAGGGATGGAACCTGGGCCCCCAGCAGTGAAAGCGCGGAGTTCTAACCGCTGGACCACCAGGGGATTCCCTTATAGCATATGCTTGACTTGTAGGCCGTATGTCTGAGTATCTGTGACGAGGACTGCTAGAAAATTTCAGAACTTAAAATTGACATAGGCGCAGGCCACTCCCAAGTTCAGCATTTTGAAGCCCAATGCAGTCTTCCCTCACTGCCGCTCGGGTCCAAAAAGGAGCTGGGGCCCATCCCCACACCCCTGGCCCCCCGCACGCAGGGAATTTCACATTCAAGGGATTTCCTGGGCTCCCCAGTCTCGGCCCGTACACCTCTCTTCTGCTTCACCAACTTCCAGGACTCCTCCTGGAATCAAACAGATTCTCTTGTCCTGGGAGAAGAGTTTTGTCCTGTTCTAGTCCTGGGGGTTTCTAAATGCCGGTCTATTTTCTAATTCAATAACTGATACGGGAGAGTCTTCTGACCTTTCCCATGCCTCTCTTGGGACCCCAACAGTGACCCTGAGCACAACAGGCTGAGCAGGGGGGTGTGTGGTCCAGAGGAGGAGTGCCCACGCCCAACCTGTGAGTGAGCACATCCTTCCCCAGGGGTTGAAGGTACGGAGGTGCACCTAGCTCCAAACCTTGTGCAAGGCACACGGAAGCAGGTGAGAAAACTCTCAGCGGCGATGGCAGGACAGCTGTATGTGTTTGCAGCCACTTAAAGCAGCATGCACGCTCCTACCTCCAAGCTTTTACTCTTGCTGTTCCCCTGCCCGGCATCCTCTCCTCTCTCTCCCAGTTCAGACTCAGTTCAAAAGGGAACTCCTCGGAAAAAACATCAAGACCCCAGACTGCAATGAGCCTTCCTTCCTCGGAACCACAGGTCAAACACGTGAACGCTTCCCAAAGCCAGGCAGAGAGTAGTCCTGATAATAACAGAAGCCACAGTGACTTCCCTGGTGGTCCAGTGGTTAAGACGCCACGCTTCCAAAGCAGGGGGGCGTGGGTTCAATCCCTGGTCGGGGAGCTAAGATCCCACAAGCCTCGCAGCCAAAAAGAAAAAACCAGAAGCCAATAATAATGATCTGGTGCTTCCTGTGAGGTAGGTACTGCCGCTGCCCAGACCTCGAGAGAGGTCATGCTCACGGTCATGCCATGGGGCCAGGGTGGGGCCCTGGCTAAGTGGTGTGGCCAGGGTTGAATCTAGCCCTGCTCTCAGCCCCGACACAACATGGCTCTGCTGGAGGGGTGGGCATGGCCCATCAGAGGGGGGCCACCGACCGTTACCATGCAGGCCCAGCCTTGCTATGGCGCTGATTTTTCAAGAGAAGCTGGAAGTCTGAATTTTTACATGACATTTTCAAACTTTGTAAAATCACTGTTCTAGCCCCAAATCATGTCTGACACAGAACTGGGCCAGTGGGCAGTTCTGTGCCTGCTGTGAACAACGCATCCTACACCTGAACAGGCACAGCCCTGTGGGATCTCTCCTTCCAAGTCTGGAATCCTGATTTCAGTGTCTGTGGTTTCAGACAGCCCTTCTTCCCTAATTTACAAGCTAAGTGAGGACAGAGAGCAGGTCTTAGAATTCGTCATGTTTTACGAAATCCTCCACAGCATCTTGCCCTCCTGGAAAGAAGAGGGGAGAGACTTACCTTTACAGAAACGCTACTACATGCCAAAGCTGTTCTAGACCCTTCCATGTATCAGCTCATGCAATCCTCACCCGCTGGGTCGATAATACTGACCTAGCTTATTCTTTTTAAACAAAGGCAGATCGTGAAGGGTTAAGAGGCACTGAGTCTCTTACCTAAAGGCACGGGCACTGATGGCAGCCCCACGCATGCTCTTTCCAGCTCATGAAAGTTGTAAATAACTGTTGATATGCTCTATCTCTTGTGGTTCCAGGAAGAGAAATCAATTCCTTAATTCATGTTTATGTTTACATAATGTAATGTAATGTTTATGTTTGAGAGGCTCTCGGTAAATAATAAAACACTTGGACCCCTGGACACCTAAATTCTTAGAGCTCTCAGGGCCATGCCACCTTTGTCACACCCCCATGGAAGGAACAGGCCCTAACAGACAAGGTTAAAGTGTTGGGGACAGCCTGGACGAACCCAGCCCTCTGCGGTCATCTGATGCTCCCTTCGATGGTCTACTGAAAACTCTTCCTCCTCTGGGTGAGTCATGCCTGTGTCTCATTATTTATGGTGGGTTTCACTCAGCAAACAGTGATCGTTCTACCTCTTCTTTTCCAATCTTTATTGTCTCGGCTACTGTGTCAGTGCAACCCCTCCCTCCTTCCTAGCTCTTCACATTTGCTGTTTACTCAAACAAGAAAGCCTGTCCATCTCGCCTACCTGGCAATGACCGGGAGGCAGCGCTAGAGATGCCTGCCAAGGGGAGAAACCATAGGGCTCAGGGAGAGGCTGCGGCTGTGCGAGGTCCAAGGCCTCCCCATCAGGGCAGGCAGCTCCTGGGAGAAGCTGGAATGGAGACGGGGACACTCAGTGTGTGTGGAGCAGGGATTAGGCAGGAAGGGGGACCTCCCGGGAGGCAGGGGAGAGGCAGAGCTGAAGTCACTAGAAGGACCCAGCAATGGTCCTATCGCGGGGAGCGTCCCCCACAGAGCCTGACACAGGGCTGGGACCCAAGAAGTACTGCTGTCCTGTCCCTAGGGACACAACCTAGGACAGGTGCTTCTAGATCCTCTCCTTCTCCAGGATTTTAGGTACATGGAGATTGAAATGCCTTTTTTCTTACCAAGAGACACCTATGTCTCAAATGGGAGATCCCTTCAAAGAAGATAAACCGTTTCCTAACTCATTAGCAATCTCACTGGGACCTCCCTGCTGGTCCAGTGGTTAAGCCTCCGTGCTTCCACGGTAGGGGGCACGGGTTCGATCCCTGGTCGGGGAAGTAAGATCCCGCACGCTGCATAGTGCATCCAAAACAAAAACACCAAACTCACTGATTTCCCTGTCTGCAACCACCCCAGGTCTGCTAGACTCCCCAGGACTGGACGTATCGGTCACATTTGGGTGGGGGGAAAAATCATCTCATAATTTGGAAATGCAGTAGCTGCAGCGGTAGGTTTCCGTGCAAAGGTGTTTCTTCCCATCACCCACTCCCTGTGTCAGCCTTCAGTCTCAATGCTGCACCTTCTGCTCCTTGGGATGACCCAGGAACCTGCATTTCAACAAGCAGCCGGGATGATTCTGAAGCAGAGGTCCGTGGACCACACTTTGCGAATCACTGTCCTGAGGGTTCTGCGGGTTTGAAGCCCCTGAGCATCCTCCCTGTAGTTCTCTACTCCCTCCTCTGACCCAAGAGGCCCACCTGGACATTCAGGGTTCGAGCAGCTCCCTCTGGGAGCACAGGCAATGAGCAGACCACAGGAAAAGAAGCAGGCTGGCCAGCGGCTCCTGGCATTGCGGCCCTCACCCCCAACTATGGAGGATGGATGGGGTTACAGCACATCCAACTAAGCTCTCGTCTCATTCAAGTGCCACTGGCTTCACACGCACCTCTGGTCACAGCCTCAAGCAAAGGAAGGAGAAGATGTTCCATGGGTTTCTGTGCTCTTGTGGGCCCTACACTGGGGTCCTCAATCACCCTCCTCCTTTGCGCTGCTGCCTGGGGATGTACTTCCTTATTCACGCCCCAGGTCCTTCTCCTGGGTGGCTTGGGAACACACATGCATCTGTCCCACTTGGAGAAAACTCTCCTAACTAAACCACCCTCTTTACCTGTTCACTCTGTGGCGCTTTTAGATTAAGAGAAATACTTGACCCTGTTTTTCAATGACTCCTGTAAAATCTACAAAAGATGCGGAGGAAAAAGAAATCAATGACATACAAATGGGGCTGAACCTCCCAAGCCCAGAATATTTTGAAAAATACCCCTTAACTTTTTCGTATTAATTTCATATTGACTCCCATGGGGAAGAAGAAAAAAATTCCATTTTTTATAATCCATCACTTCCTCAAGATAATAAAAAATGAACTGAAGACAGCAAAAATGTGGCCTATAAACATCTTTTTCTTTTTTTTTTCTTCCTGGAATTGTCCCTTCCACAGAAAAAGGGAGTTCCTAGCATTCCAGAGGCTCTCCCTCCACTGGACTTGGTGTTCAGTCCTCCCTCGGTATCCACAGGGGATTGGTTCCAGGACCCAAATCCATGGATGTTCAAGCCCCCCTATATGAAATGGTGTCATATTTGCATATAACCTAGGCACATCCTCCCGTACACTTTAAATCATCTCTAGATTAACTGTAACACCTAATACAATGTAAATGCTATGTAAACAGTTGTCACTGGCAAATTCAAGTTTTGCTTTTTGGAGCTTTCTAGAATTTCTTCCCCCTGGATATTTTCAACCTGCAGTTGGTCAAACCTGTGATTCGAAACCCACGGATACGGAAGGCCAGCTATATTTGGCTCCAGATGTGTGGAAAAACTAAAACTGCGTGTGTGACAAGATAAACACACATCTAGAAATCACTCGGAAAATACGTAATGGTAAGAATTGAGCTTTTCTACCATGAATTAGATATGGCTCTCGCCCCCTCACTTCCTTCAGGTCTCTGCTCAAACGTCACATCTGTGAGGCCTTTCCTGACACCATCATACAACAGCATCCCGATCTTTACTCTCTCCGTTTCTTTCTCTGCTTTATTTTCCTCATCAATACCTGACACTGTATATTTGTTCACTGTCTCTTTCCCCAACCAGAAGGTGAGCAACTTGAAAGCTGCCATTTTCTTCCCTGCTATATGACCAGTACCTTGAAAGCGCCTGCCAGGTCAGTGTACCCAGTGAAGGACCTCATCCGTCTGCCCATCAGTCCATCCACCCACCCAAATATCTCCCCATCATTTAGTAAATGCCAACCACAATCTAGACGCCATGATGGGTGTTGTGTAATGGGAGAGAGACAGACGTGAGACAGATGTGGTTTTTGCTCTTGGAGAGAAAGATACCAGGCAGAGGTGTGTATACAAAATACAACGCTATGTTTGAGATAAGTGCCTGAAAAGGATGGGCAAGGTGCTAGGAGAACAAAAAGGGCAGGACCTATTTACGTTTAGGGGATCAGGGAAGTTCTCCAAAGAAAGGGACATTGAAGCTGAGCCCTGGAGGCTGAGGGGGTTACCCAGATGAAGAGTGGGGTGAATGGGAAGCACTCAGGAAGATCCAGGGTGGGAAGAGCTTGGTGGATGTGAATGAGCGAGAAAGTGGCATAAAGAACAAGAAAAAGACCACATCTGGCAGACAGACAGGCGGTCACCTGGAACTGAATCCGTGACAATCAAGCAACGACTTTGTTTTTTTTAAACAACTATTTTTTTCTTTTTCTTTTCTAAAATATTTATTTATTTATTTGGTTCCGCAGGGTCTTAGTTGCGACATGCAGGATATAGTTCCCCGAACCGGGGCCCCCTGCACTGGGAGCGCAGAGTCCTAGCCACTGGACCACCAGGGAAGTCCCAAACATTGATTTTGTTTACAAGATTTATAAAAGCAGGGAACAGACAACTTGAAACGTCTGTCACACCAATTATAAAAGAGTACTAATATTAATTATTAAAATATGGGTTGAAATCCTCATTTGTTTCTGCATCAATGAAGGTGCTTCTTAAATGTCTGAGAAAACCCTGGAGTGAGGAATAAATGTAGCTAAACATTTTCTGGTGACAGAATACCACCCCTGCACACTGTCGTTCAGAATGATGTTTCTGGCTGGAGAGCGGAGTCCACATTCAGGTTCAGGGGACTGGATTTAAGGTGCATAGTCTTAAAGGCAAATCCTTAGAGGACTGGATTTTCCTTTTTACTAGAGTAAAATATCTTATAATTTTTTTTGTTTCCTGGGGTTTCTTTTCTCCTCTTAAAATAACAATACATGCAATAATTTTATGTTGCACAAAATGAAAGAGGATCTCTTCATTGAACGATGAGCTCCTTGAAGGGAGGCATTAACTCTGGATTCCCAGCACCAAGATTAGTGCCTGGCCCAGAAAAGAGCCTTCAAACAAGCTTAGAGAGATGAAAGAGCCTCAGTTTAAAGACTCTGCCTGGTCTGGTTTAGCACAAATCCTGTTCTCAGTTCGGTGTCTGCCTCATGCTTAGCTGTAGGACTTCAGGCTCTGGAACTGATTTTCCAGAAAATTAAATGAAATGATGACTTATGAAGAGCACCCATTTGAAGCCTGGAACTTGGCAGTCAATCAGCAAGTGGCAGGGATTACTGTTTTGTCCCTAAAATGCAAACAGAACCATGACTGTTCATGTAGCTTTTGCATTGTCATCTTAAGTGTCTATCTGAATCTTAACTTGGCACAAAACCACTAACCCATTGACACGTTCTGTGGTCATATAGCCCCATAGGGGCAGGGAGGAATGCAACCTGTCTGGTCAAAAACTAATATCAATACAAAAGGTCTCAGTGATAAAAGGGCCACCAACAAGGCAAGTCAGTGTGGCATGGGCGGGAGAAAGGCCACCAACTTTCCCACAAGCTGGATGCAATCCCAACAAAGAAGTCACCCTTGGGCCACATGCCCTGATTTTCCACCACGGCCTCTGCCCCAAGACCCTCTGGCCAGGGTCCAAGAGCCAAACAGGAGGGAGTTAATGCTCCCCAGGCGGCTGTACATTCACTTGGAACTGTCTTTCTTTGTCAGTAGTAAGAGGTCGACTGTGGACATCATACCAAGAAAACATCCAAGTAGGTGAGTCCTTGATGATTTATCAATCCCAGGATCCAACTAAAGTGGTAACATTTAACTTTTACATAATGTCCACTGTTTTTAAAACCCATTGGAGTTGGGAAAACCACTTGGAAATTATTATATGAAAAAAACTGGGATAAAGGGCGTGAGTTGAGGGCCTTCTCTGGTGGTCCAGTGGTAAAGAATCCGCCTTCCAATGCAGGGGATGTGGGTTCAACCTGGTCGGGGAACAAAGATCCCACGTGCCGTGGGGCAACTAAGCCCGTGCGCCACAACTACTGAGCTGGCGCACCTCGACGAGAGAGTCAGCGTGCTGCAAACTACAGAGCCCATGTGCTCTGAAGCCCTCGCGCCACAACGAAGAGCCCGCGCCGTAACGAAAGATCCTGCACACCTCAACAAAGACCCAACACAGCCAAAAAAAAAAAAAACGACGTGAGTTGACACCCTCCTGTCTGCTGCCCCCAAACTCTTCTATGAATATATCCATTGCCCCAGGGTGCAGAGGCTCACAACAATCTATCTGGACAGGAATCCATCATTTCAAAGACTCGAAATACTCAACCTTTGGTTGCCAATTGGTCCTACAGATGTGTGGTATCTTTGTTGCACGAAAACAAAGGGCTTTTAATACACAACATTCCTGCTGCCCTCAGCTCTAAGGCCAGCTCTATACTGAGACGGAAATGGGGACAGTAAACTACCTTATTTGGGGGGGGGGGTTGTTTGATATTGTTTAAAAAAATATCTTCATCGTTTTTCAATTTACAAAAGCAATATATACACATATATATATATATTTAAAATTTTTATTTATTATTTTAAAATATGAAACATGACTCAAATTTAGAAAATGAAAAGTTCTCCCAATCCCATTCATTCCCAGGTATTTCTCTATGCAAAAGTTGAAGAGTTTTTTTCTTTGTTATAAAGAAAACCAAAAAAATGAGGCACAAATTCTGCCCATTGAATTAGTTTAAATTTAAACAGTTGTTGAGAATATGGAAAGTCATTACCATACTGTTAATGGAAGTGTAATTTCTATTCGCATGTCCATTTACAGAAAGCCTTTTTCTAACAGATGGCATTTTGGCCTAATTTATTAAAATTTAAAATGCACACATACCATTAGACCCGTAAATCTGCTATTAGTAATCTATTCTAGAGAAAGACTAACTTGTGGGCACACAGAGACATGTATAAGGGTTTTTTTGAATGTTTATCAACATGGGAATGGTTTCAAGGTAATCTTTACTGTGGAATGCAACAAAGCAGCTACGAAGAATGAGGTTGACCCATATGTACTGATCTGGAAAGTTCTCTGAGATACAGTAAGTGGAAACACACACACACACACACACACATTACTGAGTATGAATAATATGATCCTCTCTGTGTTAAAAAATATACAAAATAATACATAGTAGTATTACAAAATACTAATACATAGTACAAAATAATAATACAAATAATACACGTACAGTTGGCCTTCCATATCCTTGAGTTCCACATCTATGGATTCAACCAACTGTGAATCAAAAATATTCTGGGGAAAAAAGTAATTCCAGAAAGTCCCAAAAAAAGCAAAACTTGAATTTGCCACAAACTGGCAAACGCTATTTACATAGCGTTTACATTGTAGTAGGTATTACAAGTAATCTAGAGGTGATTTGAAGTATAGGGGAGGACGCACATAGGTTACATGCAAATACTACAGCCATGCCTTGGTGATACTGTGGTTCGGTTCCAGACCCTTTCAATAAATAAAGGAAATATCACAATAAAGCAAGTCACGTGAATGTTTTGGTTTCCCGATGCATATAAAAGCCATGTTTACACTATATTGTTGTCTAGTTAAGTGTGAAATAGCATTATGTCTAAAAAACAATGTATATACCTTAATTTAAAAATACTTTATTGCTAAAATTGCTAACCGTCATCAGAGTCTTCAGTGGGTTGTAATCCTGTTGCAACAGCAACATCAGAGATCACTGATCACAGACCACTATGACAAATATAATAATGAGAAAGTTTGCAAGCTTGCTAGAATTACCAAAATGTGACACTGAAACACATCTGTTCACAAAGTGAACTAATGCTGTTGGAAAAATGGCGCCAAAAGACTTGCTCAATGCAGGGTTGCCACAAACCTTCCATTTGTAAAAAAAAACGCGCTTTGTAAAAAATCTGCAAAGTGCAATACAGCAAATGCACAATAAAATGAGGTATGCCTGTATGCCATTTTATATAAGGGACTTGAGTATCCTCGGACTTTGGTATCCATGACGGGGTATCCTGGAACTAACCTCCTGCAGATACAGGGGGACAACAGTATGTACATGTTCAAACCAGTCCGGGAGGACACACACCAAACAGCTAAGGGTGTGGCGTGTAAGTGAGGCAGGGTGAGAGAAAGGAGAGGTCAAGATATAACTTCATTTCACTTGCATTGTTTGAATGTTCTACTACCATTAGCATACATTCTTCTCTTACATTTAGAAAGAATGATGAAACAAAATCTTTAATCCAGTTGATATATTTGAACTCAGCATGAGGTTAGCGACCTGACTCCCCCTTCCAAGTCACCCCTTCCTCTATATGTGCTGGAGCCTGTTTGAGTTCTTTCTTCTGCTCTTTCGGTCTATTAGCACATCGTTATCACTTGCTGCGGTTTTACAGGATGCTTTAACATCTTTCGCAAAACTTTTTAAAGTGCCTTTTAATTTTTTCACCTCCTAACATTTTAATCCACTTGGAATTACTTTTCTTTCATGATATACTTTCCCATTTAGTTTGCGTCTGATGTATCCATGATCCGAACTTGCATTTCAGTTACTCTTGACTGTCTAACTACTCAAGAATTAGTATCTTTAAACACATGATACTGAGTTGGCATCTCATCTGTGGTAGGGGTAATGCAGTGTTCCAGTCATTTTAGTTAATCTGGTGTCAAGGTGCACACGGTACCTCAGAAAGAAGTGCTAGCTTTCAAATGTTAGAAATGCTATTAAAATTCACGGAACATGGAGAATATACTCTAACCTTTCACAAGTCAG
Organism: Orcinus orca; assembly: GCF_937001465.1. Classification (NCBI taxonomy): domain Eukaryota; kingdom Metazoa; phylum Chordata; class Mammalia; order Artiodactyla; family Delphinidae; genus Orcinus; species Orcinus orca. The sequence goes on from NC_064571.1 coordinate 14,660,754, forward strand.
GAAGGATTTTAGATTTCTATTGGATCCTAGGGTTACTATTTGCCCCTCCACTGAAATAACTCAGTACCTCAAGTTCCTCACCGTTACAGTAAGGAGGCTGGAGCCCCCAAATCCCATGGCCTGCTCTATCATTCTAAGATTATCAAACTACCTTGCACAGAAGGGAGCTGTACCCCTAACTTTTGGGGGTGATAAAACCTACCCCCTACAATATAGAAAAATTAACTCAAAATTGACTAAAGACCTCAAATGTAACAGCTAAAACTACAAAACTCTTAGAAGAGAGCACAGGCATAAATTTTCATGACCTAGGATTAGGCAATGGTTGTTTTTTTGTTTCATTTTTAAAAAATAAATTTATTTATTTATTTTTGGCTGTGTTGGGTCTTTGTTGCTGCACGTGGGCTTTCTCTAGTTGCAGCGAGCGGGGGCTACTCTTTGTTGTGCAGGCTCCTCATTGCGGTGGCTTCTCTTGTTGTGGAGCACAGGCTCTAGGCACGCGGGCTCAGTAGTTGCGGTTGCACGGGCTTAGTTGCTCCGCGGCATGTGGGATCTTCCTGGACCAGGGATTGAACCCATGTCCCCCATGTTGGCAGGTGGATTCTTAACCACTGAGCCACAAGGGAAGCCCCTAGGCAATGGTTTTTTAAATAGATATTACATACAAAGCACAAATGACAAAAGAAAAACTAAATCATCAACGTTCAAAACTTCTGTGCCTCAAAGGATACTATCAAGAAAATGAAATGACGACCCAGAGAATGGGAGAAAATATTTGTAAATCATATGCCTAATAAGGATGTAGTATCCAGCATACATAAGAACTCTTATAACTCAACAATAAAAAGACAAACAACCCAATTTTTAAAGATCAAAGATTTGAACAGACATGTCTCTAAAGACATGCCAATGGCCAATAAAAAGATGCTGAACAGCATTAGCCATGAGGAAAATGCAAATCAAAACCATAATGAGATACCATCTCACACCCACTAAGATGGCTACAATCAAAAGGACAGGCAATAACAAGTGTTGGCCAGGATGCAGAGAAATTAGAATCCTCATACACTGCTGGTGGCAATGTAAAATGGTGGACCCACAATGGAAGACAGATGGGCAGTTTCTCAAACGTTTAAACAGAGAGTTATCATGTGACCCAGCAATTCCACTCCTAGGTATACACCCAAGATAATTAAAAACATACACACAAAAAATTATGCACAAATATAAGTATTCATAATACTGTTTGTTAGTAGCCAAAAAGTGGAAACAATCCAAATGCCCATCAACTGATGAATGGATAAACAAAATGTGGTATATTCCTCCAGTGGAATATTATTCGGCCATAAAAAAGGAACGTACACCGATTCACACTGCAATACTGAATAAACCTTGAAAACATTATGCTGAGTGAAAGAAGCCAATGACATAAGGCCACATGGTATATGATTCCATTTATACAGAATGTCTGGAATAGGCTGCTCCAGGGAGACAGAAAGTAGGCGAGTGGTTGCCAGAGGTTAGAGGGAGGAGATAAGAGAATGTGACTATTAACGGCTTAGGGTTTCTTTCTGGAGTGATGAAAATGGCCTGGAATTAGATAGTGGTAATGGTTGCACAATTCTGTGAACATACTAAAACCATGGAATTGTTTGCTCTAATAAAAGGGTGAATGTTATGGTATGTAAATTATAGCTCAATAAAATAAACAGGATTTATTTTCAAGCCATTAAAGGAATGAAAGAAAAAAATTATCTGTACAATATTTCTGGAAATAAGCTTGAACATCCAACTGGCATACCCCTAACAATGGTCCCCAATCCCCGCTGCCCATTAGTCTCACCCAGGGAACTTTTAAAAACACAGATGCTTGGACCTCCTTCCCAGAGGCTGTGCTTTAATTGATCTGGGGTGGGACCTGGGGACTAGTGTTTTTCAAAAGCTCCCCAGTTAATTCTAATGTGCAGACAGAACTGAGAACTGGCTGCCCTAGAATCTGAGCTTTCAAAAGAGTCCCTGGTGTTGGTTTAGATATCTGTTATTTTATCCTTTCTCATAAACAAGAGACAAACAAAAATTTAAATGGCTCGAAGTTTCTGGTTGTTAGAACTGGGATTTTGTTTTATTGTCTCTTCCACATTAAAAAAAAAAAAAGATCAGTAGGTTGCCATTTTACAGACAGAGAATCTGAAGTACAAAATGGCTAAGACACACACTGAGGTCACCATAGTGAGCTGGGGTGGGGATCAAATTACAGTTGAGTCCTTGGGAACATAACTTACTTCTAGCTACTGCCATTGAACTGTTCAGGAACATCCACTCGGCACAGGTGTTGCTGGCACAGGAAACAGAAAGGCTGGAAGGAGCCTCGTCTGGGAACACTGCAAAGGCTCAAGTCCACCAACTTCACCTTCGGATTTGGTAAGATGGAGCTACCCCTCTCCCTCCCCCGACAACAAGCAGTTTTTCTTACAAGGCTGGGAAGATGAGGCTATTTCACCTCCTCACCCTCAGGTAAGCCACCCCCAAGTGCTCCTCTACCTAGAACACTGCTTGTCTGATTTTCATTATTTTCCCATAAGCTGGTGAAACCCACGTCAGGTCTGCATTAGTCTCCACGTTCGTTTTGGAGCCCCAAAGCTGTTTCCAATTGGCAACATCACAGCCAGTGCGTGTTGTCCATTAGCCTATCTGTGGGAGGCGCTCCGGGCACCCATGCAGCCCCCCCCTGTGGGAAATTCTTCCCCAATCCGAGGACTCAGCAGGCCCCTGAGAGCAGGAACAAGGGGGCCGCCTCCACCTCTCCTACACTTGAAAGGAACACGCACACACACAGGGGCTGTCTGGGTTCTGATTTTGTTGAGGAACCTCTCGATGATTTTCTATGCAGTTCCCTGGCCCTTCCACCCTGCTTCCTCTCTCACTCAGCTGTTTTGTAAGTTGAATTCTAATCTGGGTTTCTTCACAATGTCACCTTTGACTAAAAGCTAATAAAACCCCAAACGGGAAATTCAGGAGTCAGGGAGATGCCACATGACTGTAACCTAAGGTTGTTGGTCAACCTGATTGGGTTTTCAGGCTTGTACACCATCTGGGGGCTTCAGTCCCGCCACCCGCCTTTGTTCCTATAAAGAAGGTCTTTGTCTTTCCTCGCACTGAACGTGGAGTCCTGCAGACAGCCTTGCAAAGACCCAGGACTACTGCGTGCCCCTCTCTACGCCTGTGACTCCGCCAGTGCTCTGGGCAGAGGTCCCCAGCTCTGCTTGCCCAAGCAGCCACCTCCACAAGAGCCAGAGAGAGGGACCCCCTGCCCCATTGCGGGCTCCGCTTGCTACCTGTCACCCACCCAGGCGGCACAACTGGGAGGCTGCTCAAACCCGCAGGGGAGGAAACGTTTGGGTTAAGGAGCACGCAAATCCCTGACGTGAAAACCAGATAACTCAGTGGGAAGGACAAAGGTGCTCTGCTGTGTCCTGACATCCACGGTTATATGGTTGAGAGCTGTCTTCTATCCGCCACATCACCTAGTAATTTATTTCTGATTCTTGTTTTTAACTGCAAAGCGTTGAGAAAAATCTTGATTTCCACAGATAAGTGGTAGCAAATGCTAACAGGCTTTTAGGAGACTGGCTTTGGATCTTAAAATAGTCTTTAGTTAACAGAGTGTTTCTCGGCCTTTCTTTCTTTCTTACCTGCCCCCACCATCCCCGCGCCTTGGAAGGCATTTTTGCCTCACTGTGCCCTCCCCTCTTCCATGAATCACTGGGCATCTGTTTATGTACAGTGACCCTTTGGAGGGTCATGTACCATCACCACAGCTAGATTTTCTTCACCTCCTTGGGGACAATACCTTTCTGGTTGAGAATGCATGAGGTTCAATGGATCCAAATCTTGAAACAGTGGTAGAAAATTTTTGTTTCCAAGAGTCGTTAAAATAATAATATTAGAGGGCTTCCCTGGTGGCGCAGCGGTTGAGAGTCCGCCTGCCGATGCAGGG